>NC_064868.1:16644323-17331716 GCF_024139225.1 Suncus etruscus | reverse complement strand
GCATGCAAGACTGGCAGGAAGTGGGGGTGAGTAGAGATAGGACAGTGCACTCTGTACCATCAATCCTGGCAGTAGACCCTTTGCAGGAGGAAGCAGACCTGCAGCATGGAAGAAACATTCAGGAAGCTTGATTAGTGGGCAGGATACTGCATTTCTCAACAGTGATGAACCTGAGCCTGAGCCTGAGCCTTTGACCACAGGGTGGCTGGATACGTTAGGAGAGAGGGAAAATTCCAAGGGGGAAGGCAGGCCAGCATGTTTCCAGCCGGGTTATTTGTATATTAAATCAACAGAGTGAAGAAGGAGGATGGGACGTCTTGTGGATAGGAATTTTTAGGAATGAAGCATTTCTGGGTCAAGGGTAACTGGAATGAGGAGGACTCGCTTAAAAGACACGGACTCCAAGCAAGGAACTTTCGTAGGTGGTGTGGGGAAAAGGGAGAGAAATACAAACGGATGAGGAACTGCTTCCCAGGGACTCCAGAAGCACGGGGAACTATTTGAGGGCCCCAAAGATGAAGTTCACATTTTTAGAGAAGAGCCAGGTCTGAGCTAGAAGGACATGAAGGGAAGGCATGGGGGTGTCTTGGGAATATGATGAAGTGGGGGTGTCATGGAAGATATAAAGGCAGAGGGATGATACAAGAAAATTGCCTTACCCCAGTCCTCTCTCCAGAGATAAAGTAGATTTATTTTGGGAAGAGAAATGGAGACAGAGGCAGTCTTTCCAGGGTGGGGAATAACCAGGGGAGACTCTGTATGTGTGTGCTGCACACGTGCACCTGGGAACCATGCTGCCCATCTACAGTCAGGGCACTGAGGAGACCCTTTATCTGAGAATAGAACCAGGTACCCATGTCACATGGCCACATCCCTTCCTTTTAGGGCAGTCCCAGGGAGATGAGACTTAACACAGCTATTTGGAAGAGCAGAGAAGGAAATGTCCTCCACCCATATCCTGAGGTCCACAATGTCCACCCTGTGGACCACAAGGACTCAGAAACTATTCTCTGAGCTGTCCTTTAACTCTAAGCACTAACCTACCCAAATGTAAGCAGTCAGAGTGTGGAAAGCTAAACAACACTTGAGAAGGCAGCATGGAGACCCAAGCCTCACAAGCTGGCCTTCACCTCTGAAGAAGATCACTCCTCCCTGCCTCGTTTCTAGAAACTTCTCTGAGCTGGTACCCTCCAGACACTCCTGACAAAGCTGGTAAAAGATGAAGCAAGGCCCGAAGGAGCTGTCCAAAGGCTAATCTGTGTGTACCCATTTGTCCGTGGGAAACCTAGGTTACCAGACTAAGTATTTCTCTGCCCATCTCCAAAGAGTAAGGGAAGGCTTCTGGGAGTACAGATGGGTGAGAAGGGGTGCAAGCTGAGAGCAAGAAGGGTCTCCTGGTCCTTCTTGCCCACTGTGGCCACTGCTCTCTTGCCTGCCTCTGGAGCACCAGCAGACTTTGCTCCATCTGTATACTACATTCATACTAATTGGAACCTTTCTCAGTGAAGATACCTTTTGTGTTTTGTTTTTGGGTCATGCCTGTTGGTGTTTAGGGGTTACTCCTGGCTCTGCACTCAGAACTTGCTCCTGGCTTGCTCCAGGGACCTTATGGGAAACCGGGAATCAAACCACCACCTGTCCTGAGTTGGCTGCGTGCAAGGCAAATGCCCTACCTGCTGTGCTATCTCTCCAGCCCCAAGATACCTTCTTTCTGACAGATTCTTTAAGAATATATGTAGGTGGGACTGGAGAGATAGCATGGAGGTAGAGCATTTGCTTTGCATGCAGAAGGATGGTGGTTCGAATCCTGGCATCCCATATGGTTCCCCGAGCCTGCGATTTCTGAGCCTAGAGCCAAGAGTAACCCCCTGAGCGCTGCTGGGTGTGACCCAAAAACAAAACAAAACAAAAAAAGAATATATGTAGGTATAACTGCCTCTGCTCCTGCCCTTTACTGGGAGAGAATTCCAGCCAGCATCTTTCTCTCAACCGGGACAGAAGGCAGAAAGCAGCTACAAATAATTCGCGAGTGTTAAGCTCTTTTGTGAACACCTAAAAAATTAAGCTGCAGAAGTTAGTAAAATGCTCAAGGTGTGTTCCAGTCAAGAGGTTTATCGAGGGGAGAAGCAGGGTTTTTATGCCCTGCTCCAGTGGGAGGAGTAGTAACATAGGATTGAACCATAAACCAATCAGATTTGTACAAGTACAACAATTTTAACCAATGGGAGCACAAACACATTTTGATGGCGGGAAGGATAAAGAGGAACCTGGCAGGATGGGGGGAGGGGAAGCAAATTCTTAAACAAATAGCTAATTGATATTTACGCAAATACAATTTTTTGTTTAGCCTATTTTCCATTAAAATCTTTCTTTTGTGCAAGCAATAAGGATAATAATTTAAACTTTACATATCTATAACTATATGCTTGAGAGCAGATACAAAAACAGGTTCCAGGGAAAGGTTAAGGAATCTGGTTAAGCCAGATTCTTTGTGCTGAGCTAAATTTATTTGCAGAGTTTTCTGTTGGTTCGGGGCTCTGCAAACTTTATGGCTTGAATCAGGCAGGCGGTGGAAAATTCATCCAGAGTTTCTTTGTGGGATGCACGGTCACCCACATGTAGGTTATGAAAAATCCAAGATGGCATTGCCTGTAATTATAAAGTAATTGGTGTAATTGAGTGTTCAGGTTCTTAGGCAAATCACCCTCCTGTTTTTAACTTTGAATCAAGACTATTTGTATTTTTAAATGCAAAAGGAAAAAAAGGAAAAGCATCAGCCACATGTGCAGAAGGAGATGCCCAGGTACAACCCAGTCTGGGCCCCCACGGATGGAGATCTTGGGAGAAGCTGCTGTGAAGGGAGCTGGTCCTGCTGAAAAGTTTAAGCTGCTTCTCTTCCATCCACGGGCCAGGAGATCAAGCAGATGCTAAGGTTGGTGAACTATCTTTTCATTTCTTTGTGTTTTTGATCCTACACAGAAGTTCCCAGGACTTTCTCCTGGCTCAGGAATCACTGCTGGCACTACATGGAGGACATAAAAGGACCTGGGATTGAACTCAGGTTGTATGCGTGAAAGGCTAGTGCCCTATTTGCTCTACACTCTTTGGCATCAGTGGCGCCATAACCAGCCTTGCCTCTTCCCCTGGGTATTATCAGCCCCTATGGTGACTGCAGGCATCCATTGTTCTTGTTTCACTGGCTAGGGAGAGTCATCTTCTGAGGTGAGGGCTCCCACATCCTGGTTTGGAGCAACCAGCATTTCTGACGGCTGCTGTGTTAAATAACTTTGTGGCTGAAAATAGAATCCACTTTCTGTGCCAACTTTAGAGAGCAGAGTCCTGGTGTGGCTGGTACAGATCAGGAACCCAAGGGCCTGGAGGCCAGGCTTTCTGTGGAGAATCTGTGGAACAACTCCCTTCAGTGCCTGGCTTCCATGCACCCTCTTCTCCGTGCTTCTGTGGGGCTCTATGAATATCTCAAAAAGACATTTACTGGGGCCGGGAAGGTGGCGCTAGAGGTAAGGTGTCTGCCTTGCAAGCGCTAGCATAGGACGGACCTCGGTTCAATCCCCCGGTGTCCCATATGGTCCCCCCAGGCCAGGGGCGATTTCTGAGCGCATAGCCAGGAGTAACCCCTGAGCGTCAAACGGGTGTGGCCCAAAAACCAAAAAAAAAAAAAAAAGACATTTACTGTGATAGTTAGAGCTATCTTTATTGTGATAGGTCCCTCCTAGATAGTCAAGGGGACTCCCCTCATCTCCACAGCCTCACTCACAACTGCACAGCTGTTGCCTGGGAAATTATGCCAGACTCCTGAGAGCAGGGCCTGCTGCATTTGGGGGTCCTCAGCCAGCTGTCCCCAGGAGGAAGCCTTCCCAAGCCAGGTTGCCATTGTCGTAGTACTCTGTGATGGTGACATTACATAGTCCAGTATATTTTTTGGATTTTTAGGCCACCTCCAGAAGTGTTCAGGGGTTACTTCTGGCTCTGCACTCAGAAATTGCTCCTAGCAGGCTTGGGGGACCATATGGGATGCTGGTAATCGAACCCAGGTCTGTCCCAGGTTTGTGTGCAAGGCAAATGCCCTATCACAGATCTATTACTCTGGCCCCATAAGCCAGTACTTTTACCTCTTATTTGTAATGGCCTCACCTGGACTTGGGTATGCTGCTCTGTATGCTGCTCAGGTATTCCTGGTCTGTGCCCATTTGGTCAAAGTTCTCTGGCTCATGCTGGGTTAGCATCCTCAACATTTAGTGGATGCCAATGTCTCTACTGGCCCTAGGACCCAGAAGCCTCAACAGACAGGTCATGCAGTATCCTTGCAAAGGGCTTTTAAATAATTTATTAGTCCATCAGAAATTTAATGAGGAGTGGGGAACATAATTTCTGTCGCCTAGAAAGAGATGAAATTGTTTGCAGGATATTTATGGGTCCTGAATGGTGCAAAACCAGTAAGAACGTCACCTCGCAATAATGAACTTGCATACTCATCAGGGGTTTCCTTACAGGGAAATGGAAAATGAGTCTGACTTAATTTTGAAAGGGGAAACCATCCTCCCATATCACCTGGACCAACAGTGTTTTTTACACACTCTCCCATCGAATGGTGGGTGTTTATATTGAGTCTCTGAAATTAGTTTATTATTTGAACTCAGATCTATTTAGGTAAATTAATCTGTGCTGTAAATGTCATAGCTGAATGCTAGTTTTATTTCAATGAAAAGAGATTTACTTGCTCAGTGAGACAAAAAACTTGCTTACTATTCAGAATTAATTTATTTTTCCAAAAGTCCCTTGGAAGGCGGGATTCTGTGCTGGTATAGTTCAGGTCCGAGAGTAGGGTCAGAGGGCTGAATCACTCAGGCACTGATACTCCTATTCAGAGTGGAGAAATATGGGGGCACAGCTGAAACCCTGGGCTAGTTTTCCACCCTCAGTTGTTTGCATCCGGTTCCTTATTCTGTGTCTGTGTCTCCTTCCCAGCCTTCCCCCAATTCCTAGCGTCCTGCTGTGTCTCGGCTGTTGGACAGATCCATAGCCAGATTGAGCCAGGTAGCTGGCTGTGAGGTAATGGTGGTGGTAGGGAGACTGATTATACATCTTCGTGGTCCTGTTACCTGTCCTCTCTTTCACTCCCAAGTTCTCTTACTGTAGTCTGACTTTGCCAACAGTTGTCAGAGGAGGCCCAATGCCTCAGTTGTTCATCCTTTCACTGCTATTTGTGAGCACTTACTATGCCAGGTCCAGCCTCTGATGGACCCCCAAACATGGATATACCAACAGAACACAGCTCATGTGCTCATGTGATGGAGCTGGCTGCAGGAACTGAGCACTTGCTGCTTTAGAAGCATGCACAGTAGGGAAAGGGTCTTTGAGCAGAGCCCTATATGGAAGAGTGCAATCTCAAGGTGGTACATGTCTTAGAGAGAACTGGGGCTCTAAAGCCAGAGGGTCACCTATATTATGTGAGGAGAAGAGGTGTTCTAGTGCTTTCAGGATGTGCAAAGGCTAGAAACAGGCATAACCTCTCGTTTGATAGGCACTTCCGGGAAAGATTCAGAGTTTCTCAAGGTGTATCCAGGAGAGGACTGGAATGGAGAGACCTGATCTCTAAGGCTGCCTCTAATTCTGCCTTCTGCCCCTCCTGTCCATGTTTCTAGGTTCTGAGCCAATGAGATAGCAGGGAATTTTGCTGGGTATACTGAACATGAAACATGTTTTTCCCCTCCAGTTAAATGCTACATCAAGTGTTACAGCTCTATCGGGTTTCTGGTAGGTGTTGTATATGAAAACATTTCCATAAGATTATTCTTTGCCTGTTGTCCCACCTTGACCTTCCAGGTGGGGGCGCTGTTGAGAGCCGAATAAATAGTTTGGGAGCGAGGTGTTCAGGGTCTTTTGGGAGAGTTTGCTGAGCGGCTCGAGTGTTTTTTTGGAGCTAGCAGCAGGCTGACAAAGGACTCTCTTCGCCCAACTTTTTACCCCTTAACCCTCCTGTCTGTGTGGATTATTTGCTGCGGATAAATATTACCAAGATCTCCCCCCCAAAAGGGGAGAGAGGGATGGGAATCAATTTCTCATTCTGGGAGCTCTTTGAGGATACACAAATAACAAATAAAGGAGTAAATGGGACCCCACAGGTGGGGCCACAGTAGGAATCCCCTTCACATTGCTGTCTCCAACCACCTACCACCCAATTATGTTCAATCCTGGACGTAGTCTGAGAGAGGAACCCTACCAGAAAGTCCTGCTGAGATCTGGGAAAGCTGAGTACAGATGAACCTGCACCAAATTGTCTTTGAAACACCTTATAGTTTCTGCAAATAAATCTTTATTGCTGGAGCCAAAATCTTGGGGGTGGTTGTCATTTGCACCTGGAGAGGAATTTCCTAATGATTCTGGCCAATGTTTTAATGAGGTGACTAAGGCCACAGAATCTGATTCCAAAGAAGCTGCAACACTTTCGGCAGTCCCTGACCTAAGTTGTCATGAATGTCCTCACCTATAAAAATAAAGTAATAAGGGAACAATCCTCAGGATTTCTGTAAATTGGGTGGAATACATTTAAGTTTGAAACCTTTTTGTAAAAGAGGGTGTTTGAAGTCTGTTAGGAGACCACCCTCCTCAGGTAGGAAGCTAAATAGGCATCCAGGTAGGAATGAAAGAAGTCAGTCTCTTACTGTTTGCAGACAATTATGTTACTGTACTTAAAATTCCTAAAAACTCTACCAAAAAGCTTCTAGAAACAGTAGCTTTGTATGGTAAAGTGACAGGCTACAAAACTAATACACAAAAATCCACGGCTTTCTTATATACAGATAATGAGAGGCAAAAGACATTTTAAAAACAATCCCATTCACAATTATGCCTCAGAAAATCAAGTACCTCAGAGTCAATTTAAATAAAGAGATGAAAGACCTATACAAAAAACACTGCTTCAGGAAATAAAAGAGAACACAAGGAAATGGAGACATATACCCTGCTCATGGATTTGTTTTTGTTTTTTTTTTTTTTTTTTTTTTTTGGTTTTTGGGCCACACCCGTTTAACGCTCAGGGGTTACTCCTGGCTATGTGCTCAGAAATCGCCCCTGGCTTGGGGGGACCATATGGGACGCCGGGGGATCGAACCGCGGTCCTTCCTTGGCTAGCGCTTGCAAGGCAGACACCTTACCTCCAGCGCCACCTACCCGGCCCCCTGCTCATGGATTTGGAGGATTAACATTAAAATAGCAATACGGGGGCCAGAGTGGTGGCGCAGAGTGTTAAGGCATCTGCCTAGGACGGACTGCAGTTCGATCAATGGCATCCCATACAGTCCCCCAAGCCAGGAGCAATTTCTGAGTGCATAGCCAGGAGTAACCCCTGAGCAACACGGGGTGTGGCCCCCAAAAAATAAATAAATAGAATGGCAATACTTCCTAGAGCATTGTAGAGATTTAATGTATTCCTTATAAGAATACCTATGACATTTTTCAAAGAAGTGGATCAAACACTCTTGAATTCATTTGGAACAATAAATGTCCATGAATAGCTAAAGCAATTCTTGGGGAAAAGAAGATGGGAAGCATCACTTTCCTCAAATTAAACTTTACTATAAAGCAGTATCATTAAAACAGCATGGTTTTGGAATACAGACAGACCTTCATATCAGCAGAGCAAGGAAAGCCTCTTCAACAAGCAGTGTTTGAAAACTGGTCAATTACATACAAAAAATGTCAACACAGACCTCTCTTGAACACTATGCAAAAAGGTCAAATCAAAATGGATTAAAGATCCATACATGGTGCCTTTTAAGTATAGGGGACCCTGGGATCCTATTATCAGCTCTAGTGCACAAACAAGGAAACTGAGGCACAGGTATGTCGGTGTCCACATACCTGCTCAGGGTCAGAGCTGGGATAGAGCTTGGCACTCCGGCACCCCGAGGTGCTGATGGCAAGTGAGGTTCACCTGACACGTCCCCTGTGCTCCTCCCCACAGCACGGGACCAGAACGAGGTTCAAGCCTTGAAGGTCACGCAGTGTCTGGAGCCCAGATCCGTGGCCCGCTGCTTCTCCATTGGGGCCACACACCCGCCAACATCTCCTGGGTCTTGGCCCCAGGCGGAAAGGACAACCAGAGCCAGGATCCAGAGCTCCTGCCCGGCACAGTCACGGTCATCAGCCACTTAATCTTCACCCCTTCAGCGAGCTGAACAGCAAGACAGTCAGCTGCTTGGTGGAGCAGGAGAAGCTGGAGTCCGTGGATGTGAATCTCAGCGTGTGCTGTGAGTGCGCCTGGACACCAGGGGGCGCTGATCGCTACTCCCCCACTGCAGTATCTGCACCAGAGTACGCCACCTTGGGAGATGCTGTTTGGGGGAGGGTGGCACTGGACTACTGAGAGGCAATGGCAGCCTTGGGAGCAAATTAAAGGTAATTTCTATTTCTTGGCAGTTTCCAGGGTAGGACGCCATTGTGGATTTAAGAGGGGGGGGGGCCTGAAAAGGGGCCGAGGTCAAATAAATATGGGAGCCTCTGGTCTGTAAAGTCATCCCAGGCTGCTTTCAACTTCATCCCTGTGATCTGTATCAGCTCCCCCACTATTGTCTACACTCGCCTACTACCACTCATGCCACCAACAAGCCAACACCCATCAGGAACATCTACAGGGCTCTAATGGACACTCTCCACCCCCCTCCCCCGTCCTCCCACACAGTTTACACTGCAGACTCAGCACCCCTGTTGAGGGGTAGTGACTACATTGATTTTCATGGACACCATCTACACCGGACACTTGGTTGTAGAGAGGAAGGGGAGCTCCAAGGACTGCCCACTGTCCCCTCGAACACATACAGAACCCTACTTCTCAGAGGCTCCTTGTTGAAGGTGACACTGCAGCTCACTTTTAGACTGACAAGCAACAGGCAGGTGGAGGACTCATGGTAGGGTCCAGGAGCCCCTCTGTGCCTGATGCCTCCCATCCCCACAATCCTAAGGCTTCTGTTCTCCCAGGGAACGGGTCCTCCTCCCTGGCCTCCCATCTTGGCCATACCAGTGAGACCTGAATCTCCCCTGTCGAGTGTGTACCCACAGAGTCTCCTGTCTCTGAGTCTGTCCCTGATTCTTTAACAAATGGCCCCCAGGTCAACATCTCCGTGTTCGATGACACTGAAGAGCAGGGCCACAATGAGACCACCCTGACCTGTGACAGCTGAACAACCCAAAGCCAGAAGGTTATATAACTGGAACACATGAGTATTGGGGCCTGATGTGGGTCTGAAGTGGGGGTGACTGGGAATGGAATCCTGATCCGAGGGAGGAAGCTGGAGAGATGAAATGTTGGTCAGAGGGAGGAGGCTGAGATAATGGAATCTTGATCCAAGGGAAGAGACTTGGAAGATAGTCTTTTTCTGAGGGAGAGGCTGTGGGGAATGGAATCTTGGTCTGAGGGAGGAGGCTGGAGAATGAAATCTTTGTCTGAGGGAAGAGGCTGGGGAATGCAATCTTGGCCTGAGGGAAGAAGCTGGGGGGATGGAATCCTGGTCTGAGGGAAGAGAGAAAAAGCAGAAGACATGCAGAGAAGTCCTCTTTGGCCAGTACAAACATGACATGGCATGTGGGAAGGTTTTGTTTTGTAAAGCAAAAAAGTGGGGCAGGAAGCAAAGCTCAGGAGTAAACAGGTGCCCACCGGTGCCCACTGGTGCTTTGAGGGTTCACTTACCCCACAGCAGTAACAAGACTTTTCAATAAAATAAAGGTTCAGCACACACTTTCAGAGGGGATTAGGCCAGGCTGCATGTACCCCAGCTCTTTATGGGGGCTACTCTATTCCTGCCGCACCCTCATCCCCACTCTCCCTGCCCCCAATAAGCCATGCTCAGATCAAAGGATACCTGTACCCCAATAGGTGAAGCATTTCCTCAGTCACAGCCCTGAGAATCAGAGCAGAGGAGGTGGTAACTGGTAATAGGGTCTGAGAAACCAAGGCAACTCTAGGGAATTGCTTTACTCTGAGTGGGTCAGAAGTTCTAGGGGTGCTGAGGTGGGACGGCCATAAGCATTGTTCTAGCAAGAATACTGTGGAAGTAGTTCAATGGAATTGGGGGCATGTTTATCTGTGCAAGTTTCCCTGGTAATAAATACTTGATCTACACATATGTAAGCATTGTGAGAGATTCTCGGTAGAGTAAAGAAAGATACTTATGAGCCTAGTGATAGCACAGTGGGTAGGGTGTTTGCCTGGCATGCAGCCAACCCAGGCTCAATCCCTGGCATCCCATATGGTCCCCAATCCCATGAGGAGTGATTCCTGAGTGCAGAGCCAGGAGTAACCCCCCGAGCACAGCTAAATTGGCCAGGATACCAGGAGAGTCATGCTCCCAGGTGAGGAGCCAGTGAGGAGTAAAGACACCCCAAGAGACCCAGTAGGATCGTCTCTGAGAGAGGGGTTGGGATCCCTGGTGAGGAGCCCCTCAGCTGCCAGAATGCTCAGCCCTCTCCTGCCAAGGCCTTTTCCCTGACCTCAGAAAGGTCTTTCCCAGGATGAGGCTGAGCTTGAGCATTGCAGCTGCTGGAACATGCCTCCAAGTTGGCCTAGAAAATGGCTTATTAGGAAGAAGGCACCTTTAGCTTTGATTGAAACTAGGTACCTGGATGGTGTGTGTATTCTAGGATCTTTTTTCCTCTCTATTTTCTCACAAGGCAGTGGACTGGCAGATTCCCATAACACTGTTAAATAACAGGGTGGGAAAGAGACCAACACTTGAAAATAGCTCTACCCAAAGTCCCAGGGCGGCTTGTCATTGGTTTGCTCAGGTCACATAACCTCAGTAACCAAACACAAAATCTTAACAGAATGGAATCCTCTGATTGGCCATTTCTGTGCTTAATCCTTGAATAACAGGTCCTGGAATATACCTAAAAGAATCAAGGGCTACATTTGCTGGGTAGGGGAAATTCCAAAATCTACTGTCCTAAATTTCTGCTTCTCTCCAGGATCATCCAGAGAATAGTCACAGTCACCCTTGGCTCTCACCATCATCCCTCCAATTGTGATGGTACTTGTGGCTGTGTTGCTTGGAGTCCTGATTTATTTCTGCTGTTTCAGAAAGTTCTGTGAGTGTCTCTTCTCTGGAACATTCACCATTCGCCTGTTGGGCCTGAGCTTCCCAGAACCACAATCTCCTCCTGTTCCAAGAAGCCTCAGAAGGTTTCTCCACTTGGCCCCTGTCCTGAATGGAAAGGGGGAGTCCCCTAGTCCTGGGGTCCTGGGCCCCAAACCCTGACATCCCTCAGCTTCTTGATGCATTTCCTCTGTATCCCCAGGTCAGAAGTGACATAGCACCTCGGAGAATGGGGTAAGTACAGTGTGGGGTCCTGAAGTGGATGAGAGGTCAGTACAAAGAACCCACCCCACATTGTGGGTTTTTCCCCCAGGAAAAACCCTTTGTGGTGCAGCCAATACCTGCCCCTGTGTCTGCAGGAAACGCCCCCCCCATTAGTTATTTAAATGTCTGTATAAATCTCTTCTGCCTGGTTTATGCTGGAGACTGGGACTGATTTGTTTTTGTTTTTGGGACACACACAGTGCTGCTCAGAGGTAACTCCTGACTCTGCACAGGAATCAGTGCTCAGGAGACCATCTGGTATTTGGGGGATCAAATACAGTTCAGGCACGTGCAAGGCAAGCAACCCTCACTGTACATGTCACTGTACTGTCCCATGGAGGTTTTTTATATTTTATTTATATTTTTATTTTTATTTATTTTATTTTTATTTTTTTGGTTTTTGGGCCATACCCAGTGCTTGGGATACCTAAAATTTTATTTTATATTAATCACCATGAGATTACAAAGTTATTGTTGGTTGATTTTTCAGTCAAACAATGTTTTAACACTCATCCTTTAATCAGTGTACACTTTCCACCACTGTTGTTCTGTTTTCCTTCCCTCCTTCTATGGCAGACTCAATTCTCCTCTCCCATAAGAATTTCTTTTCTTTTCTTTTCTTTTTTTTTTTTTTTTTGGTTTTTGGATTACACTGGCAGCGCTCAGGGGTTACTCCTGGCTCTACGCTCAGAAATCACTCCTGGCAGGCTTGGGGGACCATATGGGATGCCAGGATTTGAACCAACAACTTTTTGCATGCAAGGTAAATGCTTTACCTTCATGCTATCTCTCTGGCCCCAGAATTTCTTTTCTTAATATAAATCTTTATTTAAGCACCATGATTACAAGCATGTTTGTAGTTGGGTTTCAGTTATAAACAGAATACCCCCCTTCACCAGTGCAAGGTTCCTACCACCAATGACCCCCCTCCTTCCCCACTTCTGCCTGTAATCGCAACAGGCATTCTACTTCTCCTATTCTTTAACACTGTCATGCTAGTTGATAGTGTAGTCATTTCCCTAAATGACTCTGTGGTGAGCTTCAAATTGTGAGCTGGTCCTTCCAGACTTCCAGTCCTTAACTTTATTGTCTCTGGGCTTTATTACAGTAATATCTTTAATTTTCTTAAAACCCATAGATGTTAATGGTGAGGTGAAACTAGACGATGTTCCACATCAGCCTGACTTAGATGAAGGAAATGCACAGAATCCAGAATCTTTAAATACAGAAACCAACAACAGCTAAAGTGCAAAAAAGTTTCACCGGGACCATGGAGAATGATTCAAGAGTTGGACAGACTGGTATGCCTGGAGCCCAGAGACGGTCTTATGCCAATAAACTCTGGGGTGAGGCCTTCTTGTAATCAGGCCAAGGATTTTTTTTCCATTTTCCCCATATTTTGCTGGGCCTATGCAAACAACGACGATTGCCACTTACACACCCTTACTACTGTAATTTTTTTTAACACTTATCCTTTAAGAAAGAAAAAAACAGCTTACTGAATTAAAAAAAAATAACTAGTAGAATGCCTGTTTTGAATACAAGCAAGGGATGGTAAGGAGGGAGAGGGGGTCTTGGGGGTGGGAATGTTGCACTGGTGAAGGGGGATGTTCTGTTTGTGACTGAAACCCAACTACAATCATGTTTGTAATTATGGTACTTAAATAAAAAAAAATTTAGGGCCCGGAGAGATAGCACAGCGGCGTTTGCCTTGCAAGCAGCCGATCCAGGACCAAAGGTGGTTGGTTCGAATCCCTGTGTCCCATATGGTCCCCCGTGCCTGCCAGGAGCTATTTCTGAGCAGACAGCCAGGAGTAACCCCTGAGCGACGCCAGGTGTGGTCCAAAAACCAAAAAAAAATTTTTTTAAATTGAAAAATAAAGAAAAACAATTTGGACTATTTAAAACACAAGGTTAACAATACAGCAAAGTGGCTGGCTACAAAGTCAATACACAAAAGACAGTAAAGTTTCTCTACAAATAACAAAATAGAGGAGAGAGAGAGATTAAGAATACAATTCCTGAGCTGCCTTCTCTGCTGATCTGGCCAGGCCGGGGGTCCCCGTGGTGGTGGGGGGTCTGGAGGGATGATAGGCCATTCTGAGCGCGTGGAGCCCCAGGTCACTGCCAGGGAATCATGCAAACTGCCTTTCTGCTACTCTTCTGGAATAATACGTAGTAGGGAAGATGGATCTGCACCATTGAATGTCCAGTTCCCAGTATGCAGAACAGCAGTTCAGAATTCCACCTTCCTACAAATTTGTTTTGGAACGAGATCTCCA
Source organism: Suncus etruscus (assembly GCF_024139225.1). Taxonomy (NCBI): domain Eukaryota; kingdom Metazoa; phylum Chordata; class Mammalia; order Eulipotyphla; family Soricidae; genus Suncus; species Suncus etruscus. Next base: position 17,318,062 of record NC_064868.1, on the reverse strand, counting down.
AACAGGAGTGAGTTGTGAGGATTTATGGACCCCACTAAGGTCTTGCTAGCGACGCAGGCCGTCCACAGCACTTGTTACATGCATGAGGTCTCCCCTGGAGCCTTCCCTGGAGGTGAGTTGATACACCCGGAAAGGGGGAAGCCGCTGACCTCTGCTGGAACTCAAATGCCAGCACCTATCTCTGGCTGTCTCCTGTGCTGTGGCGCATTCTTGGCCTGATTTCATCTTGTGTGTGGCTTTATCTGCACACGACTAGGCTTCCCTGAAGCTTGATTTCATCCAGTGTGTGGCTCCATCTGCGGATGGCTAGCCTTCCCTGGAGCCTTCCCTGGAGGTGAGTTGATACACCCAGAAAAACGCACAGTACAAGTGTGACAATGGGGAAACAACGCAGGCCAGAGCCAGACATAGAGAATGAAGAGGGCAACTCAGATGACCAGAGCATGGCCAACCAACTAGTCAGTCTCTCAGATAAGGAGTTTAGAGTTGCAATATGGAAGATGTTCAAAGAACTCAAAGAAAGTATAGAAGAGAACACTAATAAGAATCAAGAGAATATGAAGATAGAAATGAGAAAACTCCAAACTGAAATTTCAGGTCAAATAACAGTTCTGAAAAACTCAGTAGATGAATTAAAGAAAAACATGGATGAGCTTTCCCACGGGTTAACAGCAGCTGAGGATAGAATTAGTATACTGAAAGATGAGATGAATAACAACTACATACAGCAGAAGAGATTGGAAAAAAAAACCTTAAAGCAAATGATCAAACAATGGAAAAATTACTCAAAGAATGGGAACAGATGAAAATAGAAGTCTATGATAAGCTCAACAGAAACAACTTAAGAATCATTGGAGTCACAGAGACCCAGGAAGAAAATCTCCAGGAATAATCAACAGTCAAGAACATCACTAAAGAGAAACTACCAGAGCTAAAGAATACATGCGATCAAATCCTGCATGCCCGAAGAGTACCAACTAAAAGAGACCCCAGAAAAAACACTCCAAGACACATCCTGGTCACAATGACGAATCCCACAGATAGAGACAGAATTCTGAAAGCAGCAAGATCGAAAAGAGAAATTACATTCAAGGGAATGTCCCTGAGATTTACTGCAGACCTGTCACCGGAAACACTCAAGGCCAGAAAGCAGTAGTGAGACATAGTGACAAAACTTAATGAAATAAATGCTTCGCCTAGAATACTGCACCCAGCAAAACTCACTTTCAGGTTTGAAGGAACAATACATTGTTTCACAGACAAACAACAGCTCAGAAACTTTGAAGACTCAAAACCAGTCTTAAAAGAAAAGCAGAAAGACCTACTTTAAGACAAGACTAACAGACACACCAAAGTTTGATATAAAGATGGCACTAACTCCCAGGACAATTCTTTCTCTCAATGTCAATGGACTAAATGCATCAGTTAAGAGACACAGAGTGGCTAAATGGATCAAAAAACTCAATCTAACCTTCTGCTGCCTACAATAAACGCACCTGAATAGTCAGAACAAACAGACTCAAAATAAAAGGCTGGAGAATAATCATCCAAGCAAACAACACCCATAAAAAAGCTGGAGTGGCCATACTAATATCATGATGAAAACTTTATACTCAGGAAAGTTGTAAGGGACAACGATGGACATTTTGTATTAATCAAGGGATATGTACAGCAGGAAGAAATAACTCTCCTAAACATATATGCACCGAATGGGGGGCCAGCAAAATATTTAATACAACTGTTGATGAATCTGAAAAATAATATCAATAACAACTCAATAATTGTGGGAGACCTCAACATGGCCTTGTCAACACTTGATAGGTCAATGAGACTGAAACCCAACAAGAATATACTAGACCTGAAAAGAGAAATGGAAGAAAGAGGCCTTGTAGATATATATAGGACACTCCACCCCCAGAAACCTGTATACACATTCTTCTCTAATGTACATGGGACATTCTCCAGGATAGACTACATGCTAGCACATAAAACATACCTACATAATATCAAGAGGATAGAAATTTTACAGGCTACCTTGGTTGACCACAAGGCCCTGAAATTATATGTGAACTACAAAGGGACACAGAAGAAAAACTAATACCTGGAAGTTAAACAGCCTAATACTGAATAACCAGTGGGTCTGAGATGAAATCAAAGAGGAAATCAAAACCTTCCTGGAAACAAATGACAATGGAGACACAAACTATCAGAACCTATGGGACACAGCAAAAGCGGTACTGAGAGGAAAATTTATAGCTTTGCAAGCACACATCAGGAAAGAAGAAGGGGCATACCTGAACAGCTTAATGACGCAGCTCATAGAATTAGAAAGTGCTCAACAAAAGAAACCAAAAATAGGTAGACAGAAGGAAATAACAAAGCTGAGAGCAGAAATCAATGAAGTGGAAACCCGAAAAACAATCCGAAAGATCGACAAAAGCATAAGTTGGCTCTTTGAAAAAATAAACAAGATTGATAGACCACTGAAAAAACTAACAAAGAGAGAGAGAAACTTGATACTCATATTAGGAATGAAAAAGGAGAGATCACTACTGATATGGTTGAGAAACTCTATGCCACTGAAAATGAGAACCTGTAAGAAATGAATAAATTCTTGGACTCTTATAATCTTCCACGGTTGAATGAAGAGGATGTAGCATATCTAAACACCCACATCACTATTGAGGAAATTAAGACAGTAATCAAATGTCTGCATAAAAATAAAAGCCCAGGCCCAGATGGATTCACTAATGAATTCTTTTAAACCTTTCAAGAGGAACCACTACCAACAATGGCAAGACTCTTTCATGAAATCGAAAAAACAGGAACACTTCCAAATAGCTTTTATGAAGCCAACATCACCTTGATACCTAAACCAGACAGAGATGCTACAAAAAAAGAAAATTACAGACCAATATCGCTGATGAACACAGATGCAAAGATCCTCAACAAAATCCTGGCAAATAGGATTCAATGCCTCATTAAGAAGATCATCCACTACGATCAAGTAGGTTTCATCCCAGGAATGCAAGGATGGTTTAATATCCGTAAATCTATCAACATAATACACAACATCAACAACAAGAAAAATAAAATTCACATGATCATATCAATAGGCGCAGAGAAAGCATTTGATAAGGTCCAACACCCATTCTTGATCAAAACTCTCAGTAAGGTGGGAATGGAAGGAACCTTTCTCAATATAGTTAAGGCCATCTACCACAAGCCAGAGGCAAATATTGTCCTCAATGTAGAAAAACTAAAAGCTTTCCCTCTAAATTCTGGCACAAGACAAGGCTGTCCTCTCTCACCACTCCTATTTAACACAGCACTTGAAGTCCTTGCCATAGCGATTAGGCAAGAAAAAGATATCAAGGGAATCCAGATAAGAAGGAAGAAGTCAAGCTCTCGCTGTTTGCAGATGACATGATACTCTACTTAGAAAACCGTAAAGACTCTACCAAAAAGCTTCTAGAAATAAAAACTCATATAGCAATGTGGCAGGTTACAAAATTAACAGATAAAAATCAATGGCCTTTCTATACACCAATAATAACAGGGAAGAAATGGACATTAAGAAAACAACCCCAGGGGCTGGGAAGGTGGTGCTAGAGGTAAGGTGTCTGCCTTACAAGCTCTAGCCAAGGAACGGAACGTGGTTCAATCTCCCGGCGTCCCATATGGTCCCCCCAAGCCAGGGGCGATTTCTGAGCACATAGCCAGGAGTAACCCCTGAGCGTCAAACGGGTGTGGCCCAAAAACAAAACAAAACAAAACAAAAAGAAACAAACAAAAAAAGAAAACAACCCCATTCACAATAGTGTCAAACAAACTCAAATATCTTGGAATCAACTTGACTAAAAATGTGAAGGACCTATGCAAAGAAAACTATAAAACTCTGCTCCAAGAAATAAGATAGGACACGTGGAAATGGAAACACATACCCTGCTCATGGATTGGCAGGATTAACATCATCAAAATGGCAATGCTCCCCAAAGCATTGTACAGATTTAATGTGATCCCTCTAAAGATACCCATGACATTCTTCAAAGAAGTGGATCAGGCACTTTTGAAATTCATTTGGAACAATAAACACCCTAGAATAGCTAAAGCAATCATTGGGAAAAAGAATATGGAAGAAATTACTTTTCCCAACTTCATACTTTACTACAAAGCGATAGTTATCAAAACAGCATGGTATTGGAATAAAGACAGGACCACAGATCAGTGGAATAAGCTTGAATACTCAGAGAATGTTCTCCAGACATACAATCACCTAATTTTTGATAAAGGAGCAAGAAATCCTAAATGGAGCAAAGAAAGCCTCTTCAACAAGTGGTGTTTGCACAACTGGCTAGCCACTTTCAAAAAATTGAACTTAGACCCTCAGTTAACATCATGTACAAAGATAAGATTCAAATGGATTAAAAACCTCGATATCAGGGCCTGGAGAGATAGCACAGGGGCGTTTGCCTTGCAAGCAGCCAATCCAGGACCAAAGGTGGTTGGTTCAAATCCCAGTGTCCCATATGGTCCTCCGTGCCTGCCAGAAGCTATTTCTGAGCAGACAGCCAGGAGTAACCCCTGAGCACCACCAGGTGTGGCCAAACCTCCCCCCCAAAAAAATGACCTCGATATCAGACCCAAAACCACTCCCCCCCAAAAAATGACCTCGATATCAGACCCAAAACCATAAGATATATAGAACAACACGTAGGCAAAACACTCCAGGACATTGAGACTACAGGCATATTCAAGGAGGAAACTGCACTCTCCAAGCAAGTGAAAGCAGAGATTAACAGATGGGAATATGTTAAGCTGAGAAGCTTCTGCACCTCAAAGGAAATAGTGCCCAGGATACAAGAGCCCCCCACTGAGTGGGAGAAACTATTCACTCAAAACCCAGCAGATAAGGGGCTAATCTCCAAAATATACAAGGCACTGACAGAACTTTACAAGAAAAAATATCTAATCCCATCAAAAAATGGGGACAAGAAATGGACAGACACTTTGACAAAGAAGAAATACAAATGGCCAAAAGACACATGAGAAAATGCTCCACATCACTAATCATCAGGGAGATGCAAATCAAAACAACTGTGAGGTACCACCTCACACCCCAGAGATTGGCACACATCACAAAGAATGAGAACAAGCAGTGTTGGCGGGAATGTGGAGAGAAAGGAACTCTTATCCACTGCTGGTGGGAATGACGTCTAGTTCAACCTTTATGGAAAGCAATATGGAGATTCCTCCAAAAACTAGAAATCAATCTCCCATACAATCCAGCTATACCACTCCTAGGAATATACCCTAGGAACACAAAAATACAATACAAAAACCCCTTCCTTACACCTATATTCATTGCAGCACTATTTACCATAGCAAGACTCTGGAAACAGCCAAGATACCCTTCAACAGATGAATGGCTAAAGAAACTGTGTTACATATACACAATGGAATATTATGCAGCTGTCAGGAGAGATGAAGTCATGAAATTTTCCTATACATTGATGTACATGGAATCTATTATGCTGAGTGAAATAAATCAGAGAGAGAAAGATGCAGAATGGTCTCACTCATTTATGGGTTTTAAGAAAAATGAAAGACATTCTTGCAATAATAATATTCAGACACAAAAGAGAGAAGGGCTGGAAGTTACATCCCACCTCATGAAGCTCACCACAAGGAGGGATGAGTTTAGTTAGAGAAATAACTACATTGTGAACTATCCTAACAATGAGAATGTATGAGGGAAATAGAAAGCCTGTCTAGAATACAGGCGGGGGTTGGGTGGGGAGGAGGGAGGTTTGGGACATTGGAGATGGTAATGTTGCACTGGTGATGGGTGGTGTTCTTTACATTGCTGAAACCTAAACACAATCATGTATGTAATCAAGTTGTTTAAATAAAATATATATATAAATAGATATGAGAAAATAAATATGTACTTTGAAGAAAAAAATAAAATTGGAGACATCAACTTCAATATTTACACTAAAAACGAATACAATTCCATTTAAAAAGTACCAAACATATTAAGTACCTAGGAATCAACCTTACAAGGGAAGTGAAGGACCTATACCAGGGAAACTTCAAAACACTTCAGAAATAAATTGAAGAGGATCTAAGGAAATGGAAGAACATCCCATGCTCACAGGTAGGTAGAATCAACATAATCAAAATACTATCCTACCCAAACTCTTATATAGATTCAAAGCAATCCCTATCCAAATCCAGGCATCATTCTTTAAAGACTTAGAACAATCAATCATAAAATTCACCTGGAACCACAAAGGACCCAGGATAGCCAGATACTGAAAAACAAAAAGTTGGGTGGCATCTCTTTACCTAACTTGAAGCTATACTATAAAGCCATAGTGATCAAAACAGCATGGTACTGAAACAAAAACAGAACCTCAGACCAGTGGATTAGAACAGAATTTCCAGACATAAATCCACAGATATACAGTCAACTAATATTTGACAATAGAGCCAAGAACTTGAGATGGAACAAAGAAAGTCTCTTCAACAAATGGTGTTGGTACAACTGGAAAACCACCTGTAAGAAATTGAAAATTGACCCATTCCTCACTCCATATACAAAAGTCAACTCAAAATGAATTAAAGACTTTGAAATTTGACCATAATCTGTAAAGTTTATTGAGGAAAAATAGGCAGAACACTTGAAGACCTATATATTAAAAAAGTCTTCGAGGATGGAACACCAATGGCAAGGTCTTTAGCATCAAATATAAACAAATGGGACTACATCAAACTAAAAAGCTTCTGCATGGCGAAGGAAACCCAACTTGAAACAAGAAGACAGTTAACTGAATAGGAAAATTTTTTGCACTCAACACCTCAGATAAAGGGCTGATAACCAGAATATACAAAGCACTCAGAAAGCTGAGTCCCCCCAAACCAATAAAGCCATAGAAAAATGGGGAGATGAAGTGAACAGACACTTCTCCAAGGAAGACCGAAAGGTGGCCAAAAAACACATGAAAACATGCTCACCTTCACTCATCATTAGGGAAATCCAAATCAAGACAACAATAAGATACCACCTTACACCAGTGAGGATAGCTCACATCAAAAATAACGGGAACAATCTCTGTTGGCAAGGATGCAGTATGAAAGGAACTCTCTTCCACTGCTGGTGGGAATGTCCCCTAATCCAACCACTATGGAAAACAGTCTGGAGAGTGTTCAAGGAACTCAGAATTGAGCTGCCATTTGACTCAGCAATTTCACTCCTAGGTATCTACCCCCAAGTCGGAAGGACGTTCATCCCAAAGTATGTGTGCACCCCACTATTTATCGCAGCACTCAGTGTAATAGCCAAGTCTTGGAACCAACCTCGATGTCCAACAAAAGATGAATGGATCATTAAGATGTGGTATCTATACACAATGGAATACTACATGGTGGTTAGAAATGATACAATCATAGACTTTGCAGCAACGTGGATAGATCTAGAAAATATTATGTTAAACGAAGTAAGCCAGAAGATGAAAGATAAACACAGAATGATAGCACTATTCTGAAGTACCTAGAATATACACCAGATATACAACCAATACCCCATGATCAAATAACAGGGTGTAATAGGATAGAAACCCCAAACACTGTAATAATCACCATATACTAGGGAGTAGTGCCCAAAACAAATGCCCAAAACAAATGGAAGAAAAACAACACAAAGCCCGACTACACATTATATCATAAAGAAACCAGCAACAGCAGAAACAGAAGCATAGAGAGAACAGGTATGTAATCAGCGTTTTACTACAAAGGCTCATAATAATTTCTTAGGGATCTTATACAGGATTACAGGTAAAGAATACCATGGGAAATCACTGACTCCAATGGAAACATTTCAAAACAATATGTTTGAATGCCTTAACCTTACTACATTTAAAATAACCTCTCAGTTTTTCTGTCCATAGGGGTGCTTGGATACAAAGGGTGGACATTCTAAGGTGGCACCTCGGTGCTCAGTCACACAAGGCACCATACTCAGCTTGCATCATGAAAATGTCTGGATAAAACTCTTTAACATACCCTTTATCTCTAGATTATGCCCCCTTTTAGGACCTGAAGCACATGACCAGCCAGACCACCGAAGCAGCAACCGTGACCTAGAGATTTATACTACAGGGCCTACGCATTGAACACGTTCAAGCAAACATGCTCTTGCTCTTTTATTCTCTCTTCTCATTACTTCGTTTTTGTTGTTATTGTTGTTGTTGTTTTTGTTTGTTTTGTTTTGCTTTTTTCTCTCTTCTTGTCTCCCTCTTCTTCTACCTTCTCCTCCTTATTATCATCAATTCAATCCATGTCAAATAAAAACCACACGGTTACCTCCTCTATAGGAAAGGAGAGCTGATATATAGGGTGCTGCAGTCAATACTGCAAAAGGTAAACACCTATATAGATAGACCTCACTAACACAACGGTTAGACACGAAAACTATATGTATCCAAAAGGTGATCTATTAGTTTCTTTACCTTACATGTACTATGCTTACCTATCTTTCTGTACTCAGCATATCTCTTGTTCTCCCCACCTCTTTTCATGAATATATATAAGCTAACTTCCTTATGTTTATATGTGGGCAGGGGCACACAGAGATAGGTATCCTCCTGAGAGACAAACATAAATTATAAACAACCCATACCTATATCCTATATAGCCCCTCCCATGTATTGTCCCCTCTCCCCACTTCAGAAATCCGACTATTCCTTCAACCCTCAATTCCATCCCCGATATATCACCATATTAAAACTCTTCACCCTCAGTGCTTAATCCATTAGGCATCAAGACTGACCTCCTACCCCAACGAACCAGTACCCAGCACCCAAGTGAAAAGACACCCACTCAAACTCACACCTCGTTCCCGGCAAGAGAATGCAACTAACACCCCAACTGACTCATGCAGTCTGGCCCTCCGAATCACCTCTCCCTAATGTGGACTGTAGCTTGATACTGGACCTAGCTCCAAAAGGACCCCCACTGTAAGAACTCTACCCAAGACCTCCCTGCCACAATCTCAGGAAGACCAGGGTGTGTGATGAAAAGGCGTCCTGGAGCCCACACCACACAAGGAAATCTCAAAAGACAATGGGAAGCCTATAGTTTCATTATAAGTATAAGACCTATATAACACTACCTCTTAACCTGTTTTTCCCCAAATGTAAAGTAATCTCCTGCATCACTTTGTTCCTTTTTCTTTGTTTTTTTTTCTTGTTTTTTTTTTTTTGTTTTGCTTTTGCTTTTTTTGGGTCACACCTGGTGGCACTCGGGGGTTGCTTCTGGCTCTATGCTCTATGCTCGGAGGTCGCCCCTGGCAGGCATGGGGGACCATGTGGGATGCCGGGATTTGAGCCACCGTCCTTCTGCATGAAAGGCAAACGCCTTACCTCCATGCTCTCTCTCCGGCCCCACATTGTTCTTTTAATTTTTTTTATCTTTTTTTTGTTGTTGTTTTTGGGCCACACCCGGCGATGCTCAGGGGTTACTCCTGGCTGTCTGCTCAGAAATAGCTCCTGGCTGGCACGGAGGACCATATGGGACACCGGGATTTGAACCAACCACCTTTGGTCCTGGATCAGCTGCTTGCAAGGCAATCACTGCTGTGCTATCTCTCTGGGGCCTCTTTAATTTTTTTTTTAAAAAGTATTTTTTCTTTAGATATATGTGAGCATATATATTTTTAGTTTTTGTCGTGTTTCTGTTTTCTTCTCTCTCCACCCCCAAATCCATCATCGATATAATGCAGCACCACTTCTTCCTGCAAAGGCATATTAAACCCCAGGGAATTAGACACCTACGTCCAGCCTTGACTCCTGAATACCAGAAATAGAAACGACACAGTTCTCTACAACAGCTCCAGGAACCAAATCCCCATGGGGCATCATAATGCTGCTCTGACACCAACATGTGCCAGTTCTAAAATGATATACTGACAACGCGGAAATGGGTACAACTTGATCTAAGAGCAAGTTGTCCTTTCTTACCAGCCAACGATAAAACAAAATCAGAAGACTTGTCACCCTCTGATCTGTGCAAAAGCCAAGATCGCTATCTACAGATGACTGGTTGTTACAACCACGACTGTACAGTATGCATTCCAGGACCAACAACAACAACAACAACAACAACAAGCTCTAGCCTAGGTTTTGGTCTACGATTTGTTCAACAAACAAGATCTCCAATTCCAGAGGTCTGACTGAGACAATCACACCTGAATGGGTCTTCTGGAAACATAATGAAAGACTCTATCCCAGGCTCCATCTTAGGAGCAGCATAATGACCAAGATCACAAACTACAGGAGATGTATTAAAACGACACTGAAGAAACAGAACTGCTAGAACCACAAAGAAAGACTTTATTATAAGCTCCATTCCTTGAATTGTGCAGACACCACGATCCCTAGATACAGAGGTCGGAATTTACCATCCATGATGAAGCAGAAGTCTTCCATACACTACAAAAGCACCGAGGAGAGAGTAAATGATCATGCAAGGATTCTATAGTTATCCCATGACAGTATACTTCAAGGGTGGAGAAATCCTGTATCTCCTAGGCCAAGGGAATTCCCTCTATAATGTCCCCAATAGTTACTGTGCCTATGCAGGGGGAAGAAAAAAAAGCACAGGGGCCGGGCGGTGGCGCTGGAGGTAAGGTGCCTGCCTTACCTGCGCTAGCCTAGGAGATGGACCGCGGTTCGATCCCCCGGCGTCCCATATGGTCCCCCAAGCCAGGAGCGACTTCTGAGCGCATAGCAAGGAGTAACCCCTGAGCGTCACCGGGTGTGGCCCAAAAACCAAAAAAAAAAAAAAAAAAGAAAAAAAAAAGAAAAAAAGCACAAAATAATCCTCTTATCCACTTATATATTTATTTATTGATTTTTTACTTCTTTATGTTGGTGTAGATATTGAAGTCTCCAATTTTATTTTATTTTATCTTTCTCTCTCTTTTTGAACTCTGGCATGGTTTGATTTCAGGACAGAGACTATTGTGTGGTGCTTGTCTTTATTGCTGTAGTGCTCAGTGAATATTTTATTTGATATTTCTTTCTGTATTGTTGCAGTGTTTCAATTACCTTTTTCCTGTCCTCTCTCAAACTGAGGTTGAAAGCCTCTAGAAGGACTCCGTCCATTTTCAGCTTATTTGATTTTTTACCACATTCTATTGCTTTTCTTTCCTTCAAACAAAACGACCTAACTCGAACTATCTAGCTCCGCCTCTCAAATAGAGGGGGAAACAAGGGAGGGTACCAGGGCCAAACAGATATATGATCACTAGTAGTAAGCTAGACACAGAGGGGACCACTTACTCTAGCAGCCCGGGGGGTGAGGGTAGGGGATATGGGTTGTAGGAAGGGAATGGGGGTGGAGGGAGGACAAAATTGGTCCCCTAATTCAATGATAATAGGTACCTAAAATACTACTGTGAAAGATATGTGAGCCATTATGGTCAAAATAAAAATACAAAAAAAACCCCACATGGTTAAAAAAAACCATAGGTGAGTGAGACTATTCTGTGTTTATCTCTCTTCCTCTGACTTATTTCACTTAATATATTAGATTCCATGTACATCTACATATAGGAAAATTTCATGACTTCATCTCTCCTGACAGCTGCATTATATTCCATTGTGTATATGTGCAGCAAGCGGCTTCTGTCTTGCAGCGCCAGTGGGATTTCGGTGAATCCACTTCAGGGAGAGTGGATTGCCTGGACCAGTGTACAGAAAAATACGAAATATGAAATAAATGAGACCACACAGTATGTGGGGTCAACACATCTTCTAGCAAGAGTGTGACAAGTTTATTTTCCAAACAGGGGTTTTTATAGGGGTAAGCCAGTCACAGGTGCAGAGAAGGATGTTTACAATAACAAGGCAAAATTAATTGCAAAAGCAAAGGTAACACTCAGGGCAGCTTTGTGTGTGTGTGTGTGTGTGTGTGTGTGTGTGTGTGTGTGTGTGGTTTTTGGGTCACACCCGGCTGTGCTCAGGGGTTATTCCTGGCTCCAGGCTCAGAAATTGGTCCTGGCAGGCATGGGGGACCAAATGGGGCATGGGGATTTGAACCGATGACCTCCTGCATGAAGGGCAAACGCCTTACCTATCACTCCGGCCCCTCAGAGCAGCTTTTAACAATCAACCCCAAATGCAAAACAAAGGTTAGGAGGAAATAGGAAATATCTAGAAATTTGATCATCACTTGGCTGGGCTCTGTTGTTTTTGAGGTCAAGTAAAGGAAGAAGCCAACTCCCCTAAAATGTGTTATCCTATTTCTAAAGGGGAGTCAATAGCCCAGGGTCTGCTTTCTGTCTTTGCCCTTGATAACCAGAAACTTCAGCTGCAAGGACATATTTGAAAAAGAGTAAAAACATTGTCTTAACTTATAGGTTCTAAATATTGTCCAGAAAAAGGGGTTCTCAGTAATCTTTGGTGCTGAGATTTCTGAGCCAAATTATTTGATAGAGGCCACAATTTGACCTGAAATTTACAAAGGAGAGATAACCAAATAATGACTGAAAATGTAATGCCAAGCACCTCTTCGGAAATTCCTCAACCATCCACGCAGTGGAAAAAGGCACCCAAAGCGGGCCTTTTGAGGAACCCCGTGGGGATTATTTCAGTTCTCCCCATCAGGAAAATCTGAGAATACATCTGGTGGGTTGAGCTCCACTAAAAGTTTATGTATGCCGTGGCATATATGTACCAAAGTTTCTTTAGCCATTCATCTGTTGAAAGGCATCTTGGTTGTTTCCAGAGTTTGGTTATTGTATATAGAGCTGCAATGAATATAGGTGTGAGGAAGGGATTTTTGAATTGTATTTTTGTGTTCCTAGGGTATATCCCTAGAAGTGGAATAGCTAGATCATATGGGAGTTCAATTTCCAGGGGTTTTTTTTGTTTTGTTTTTCGGGCCACACCCATTTTATGCTCAGGGGTTACTACTCCTGGCTAAGCGCTCAGAAATTGCCCCTGGCTTGGGGGGACCATATGGGACGCCAGGGGATCGAACGTGGTCCTTGGCTAGCGCTTGCAAGACAGACACCTTACCTCTAGCGCCACCTCGCCGGCCCCCAATTTCCAGTTTTTGAGGAATCTCCATATTGTTTTCCATAAAGGCTGGAATAGATGGCATTCCCACCAGCAGTGAATAAGAGTTCCTTTCTCTCCACATCCCCGCCAGCACTTATTGTTCTTTGTGATGTGCACCAGTCTCTGTGGTGTGAGGTGGTACCTCATTGTAGTTTTGATTTGCATCTCCCTGATTAGTCATGTGGAGCATTTTTTCATGTGTCTTTGGGCCATTTGTATTTCTTCTTTGACAAAGTATCTGTTCATTTCTTCTCTCCATGTTTTGATGGGGTTATATGTTTTTTTCTTTTAAGTTCTGTCAGTACCTTGTATATTTTGGAGATTAGCCCCTTGTCTGATAGGTATTGGGTGAATAGTTTCTCCAATTCGGTGGGTGGCTTTTGTATCTTAGGCACTATTTCCTTTGAGGTACATTACTTTCCCTAATTTTAAACTGTATTAAAAAACAATAATTATCAAAACAGCATCATATTGGAATAAAGACAGACCCTCAGATCAGTGGAATAGACTTGAGTTTTCAGAGAATAGTTCCCAGACATACAATCAACTACACTTTGATAAAGGGGCAAGAAATCCAAAATGAAGCAAGGAAAGCCTCTTCAACAAGTGGTGTTGGCATCACTGGTTAGCCACTTGCAAAAAAGTGATCTCAGACCCCCTCTAACACCATGCACCAAGGTCAAATGCAAATGGATTAAAGACCTTGATATCAGGTCTGAAACCATAAGGTATATAAAGCAACATGTACTTAAAACACTATATGACATTGAGACTAAAGGCATCTTCAAGGATGAAACAGTACTCTCCAAACAAGGGGAAGCAAAGACAAACTGATGGGACTATATAAGCTGAGAAGCTTTGGCACCTCAATGGAAGTGTGGATTTTTTTTGTTTTTGTTTTTTGTTTTTGTGGTTTTTGGGTCACACCCGGCAGTGCTCAGGGGTTACTCCTGGCTCCAGGTTCAGAAATTGCTCCTGGCAGGCACGGGGGACCATATGGGACGCCGGGATTCGAACCGATGACCTTCTGCATGAAAGGGCATGAGCCCTTCATGTCACATCTGGAGAAGCTACCCTACTTCTGGGAGAAAGGACCCTCGGGCCTGCACCTCTGGTACACTGGACTCCAGGGACAGTATGGTTGGCATTGTCTGAAAGGACTCCACAGGGGCTGAAGCAAGAGTACAGTGGGGAGGGTGCTTGCCTAGCACGGGGTTTAATCCCTGAGATCCCATGTAATCCCCTGAGCATTGGCAATAGTGATTCCTGAGAATATAAATAGAAGTGATTACTGAGAACAGAGCAGGATTCCTGCTCTGTCAAGTTTAAGGGGGAAATTAAAAGGGAAAATTCCCCTGAAAGGGCCTTCAGTGAAATTCGCATCTTCCCACTCTGCAGGTCTTCTAAGCTTAAGGACAGCAGATGGCACTACCTGAGTCTGCCGGCAGAGGGCGTGCGGTGCCTGGGACAACCAGACGGGCTACACACTCAGCCAGCCCTCAAGGGTCTCCTCTGCATCAGGACACAGTGGGCAGGTGCCTGCTTGGTGTCCTAGCACCAATCCCGGGCTTCGTTTGGGCTAGAAGGACTCACAGAATTCATCAGGGCTGACCCTGTGGGATTGGGGTCCTACAAGGAAAAAGTACAATGGGGTCCTGGGCAAACCAGCTCAGGCTTCTGCTGGTTCCTGTGTAGGCAGGAGACAGGACAGCAGGGAGTGTTCCTGCCTTGTATTTGGCCAAACTAGGTTCAATACTGGTACCCCATTAACCTCCAAGCACCTCCTGGAGTGATCCCTGAGTGTAGAACCCAAGGTAGGCCTAAGCACTGCTTGGTTGGAAAAAAACAAGGTGGACACAGCTGGTCACCCATGGGCCAATGTTGGTTCGAGACCCAGTTTTATCCAGCTGACATGTCACCAGGCACCCCATCATGACACAGTGGGTATAGACTCTCCACTGTGACCCCCAATCCTCTCCCCTGTCCCCTTAAATAGACACTGCTATGAAGTGGGGTATTTCCAGGGTTAGTCAATACCCCAGAAACAAAATCAAGATTCATTCTTTCTCGAAGAGCTTGTACCATGCAGGAACCCTCTAGAAATTGGACATTGGGTGCCTAAGGGGGTACTCCCTGGCCTGCCTTGCAAGCATGAGGCCCTGAGTCTGATCTCTGGAGCCCCCCATGTGTTGAGCTGGGACCAGTGACTCCTGACCCTGAGTCCTGCCTGGGTGATAGCCCTGAGCATGATCATGGGAGCACAGTTAGGGATGTGCAAATAGCACAGCTAAAGAGGGGGAGTTCCTGTGAGTCAGACCATTCATTACCCCAAGTATTAGTTTCCCACAGCAAATGAGACCTATGAGCACCATAGCAACCCCCTGAAATGCACAACCAGCACGTGTTACCCCACACTTATGAGCCCCACAATCAGCACATGTGGGAACCCTCATTCCTGTGAACCCCAAAACCAGCACATATGCGACCCCCACCTTACTCCACCAGGTCATACTGTGGAGCCCTGTGACAAGCACGTGTGGGAGCAGTGTCTGGTCAACAGTGGCACAGACACAGGGACAAGGAAGTTTCCTTTTCTTCATTTATTTCTCCCCACTCTTCTGGGGTCCCCCATTATGTTCACGACACAGGGACCTTTGGCCCATCTCAGTACTTGCCTGTGGAACCTTTACTCAGTCCTTTGACCTCAGTCCCAGCCAAAGATTACGTTAAAGACTCGGGGGAGTCCCCCAATAGGCAGGATGTGGGATCCCATTGGGTACCATTTGGTACAACTCTCAGAAAAGGGGAGACTCGAGCAATGAGGGGCAGTAACCCCACGGAAGGAGCACAGTATCCAGAACACTCCTGCCCCCAAATGGCTGTCTGTGGGTACCAGCCTTTTGCCAGTGCTCACCCCTTGCTGATGGTCTGCAAGTCCAAAACTAATTCCCAGAAAGATAAATTCAGTCCCATTCTTCCATCCCCCCTTTTGGGGGAGACCTTGGTAATAATATCTGGAGTAAATAATCAACAAAGGCAAAAGATTAGGGGACCAAAGGTTCAGCAAAGAGTTTTTTGTTAGTTGCAGCCAGCTCCAAAAAGCAAACCCAACAAGCTGTCAGCTCTGGCAAAAAGCCCTTTACGCCTCCCCAACAAGCTATTTTATTCTTTCCTTAATCGCCCCACCTGGAAGACCCAGGTGGGACGACAGGCAAAAATAATATTACAAAAAATATACAACACACATTCACCACTTCCTCTCCCCAAATGTCAGGCTCTGAAGCCCTGAAAAGGCGCCCCTGCTGTTTCCAGAACATGCTAGAGAGTGGGGGAGCTGGACACAGTTTAAGGCCCCAGATTGTGGGATCAGGAGCTGTTCTTGGGGTTTGAGCTGGGCACCAGGTGCTCTAAAGCCTTGAGTGAGGGAAGGAGTTCCTGACCCTCAGAGCAGCATCTCAGGACAGTCGGGGTGAAAGTTCCCACCCGATGTTTCTGCAACATCCAGGGGATGTTTCTGGAACCATCCAGCAGAGGGTGCAGATTCTCTAACTAGATACCCAGCATGTGGGTGTTGTATCCCCTATTTTCAGGTCTGAAAAACATCTCTACAGTTTCCTGAAGGGGAACCAGCTGGCATTCTCTCCCTTTAGGCTCCTTTTTGCTCCCTGTCCCAACCAGCACAGGGGGATGAACCCTCACTGCCATTTCCCTGTGCCTGTCCCTAAGAACCCATCAGTGATGAGTGAGAGCCTCCCCCTCCCCGAAGTCTTAAACTCCTAGAACAGATGTGTCAAAGGTGAGGGTGGTTCCAGGAGGCATTTCCTGGGTGTAGCAAGAGCAGGATGTGGGGGAGGCGAGAATAGGCAAAGGGGCTAGAATAGGCCCAGAGCAAGAGTCGAGCAGGGAGGGAGTTTGTCTAACACGGACACCTGGGGTTGGTCCCCGCTCCACAGATGTTCCTCCCTGCACTGCCAGGAGTGATCCATGAGCACAGAGCCATAAGGACCCCTGAGCATCACTGTGTGGGGCCCAAAATCAAAACAATAAAAACATTACTCTTAAGTTCTTCTTTCCACCGTGTGTGTGTGTGTGTGTGTGTGTGTGTGTGTGTGTGTGTGTGTGCGCGCGCGCGCGCGCGCGCGCGCGGGTGTGCGCGTGGGGGGGTTCTGGGTAACATCTGGCAGAAGCTTATGACTTCCTCCTGGCTCTGTGCTCAGGGTTGACTCCAGGCAATGCTTCAGGAAACATTATACCATGAACAATCTCTGTGGCCTTTTATGGTTTGTGATGTTGAGTTTTGCTGCACAAAAAAAGTTTTTCACAGGAGCCTTTAGATGGGAGTCAGGGCTTTGACGATGGCCCAACCCCAGATCCCACGTCCGCACCTATTCACTGTGTGACTGGAGCAAAGACCTTCTGCCTCCTTTTCTCCTTTTACAGGGGTTAACAGGTGTACTATTCTCAGGGAACTGCTGGGAGACTACGTGCTGAGCTGTGGGGCCCACCAGAACAGCCCTGAACTGCGGGAGCAAATCGTGAGTGGCCACTATTCTTAATGCCTTGGACTTTCTGGAGAAAGAACCAGAGAAGAGCAGAGACCTGCCTCAGGCTTCTCAGCACTGTTCGCTCTCAACGGCTTGGGTTTCAACCAAATAGGTTATATGGAATGTAAGTCCCTTACACAAGTAGATTCTTGTTTGATTGGTTTTTGGGCCACAGCTCTATATACTCAGGGATTATACCTGGTGGGCTTGGAGGGTCCATATGGGATGCCATGGTTGGCTCTATTCAATGCAAATGCCCTACCTCCTGTACTATTTCCAGCAAAAATGGATTTATTTTTAACCACAGAATTTTCTCACAATTCAAAATTTAGGAATCTTGGTCATTTAAAAATCTAACAGCTCAGAGAATCACATGCCACCCAAGTTCACTGCTCAGGTCCCCTCATCCCACCCTGCCCCGGGGTGACTCCTCCTTGCTCCCCTCTTTCCCTGCCCCCAGCTTGCAGGTGAGCACCCAGCTGAGTCCCCAGAGGGCTCCTCCCCTTCCAAACCTGGGTCCCAGGATCTGGAGTCCACTCAGCCTGGCCCCTCTCTCTTCCTCCTCCTCCCCCAGGGGACAAAAATGTGATCATGCTAGCACCCACTAGAGATGCATGGCTCCCTGGGTGACACCGTGAATCTGACCTGTGTCCTATAGCCTGTGGAGTATGAAATCCCGCGGATGAAGCAAATAAAATGGGAGCAGCTGGAACCCTGGGGGGACCCCAGTACTGTGGCGGAATTCAATTTAATTCTGGAGCGGGCCCCAGAATTCCAGAGCCCGACCTGTGCAGTTCGTTGCTGCCAGGAAGAGAGTGGGCCTGCTGGACCTGTCACTGACCTTGACAGAGCTACACCCTGATGAAACCACCTACACCTTCGAGGTGACCACGTTCCTGCTGGGGAGCTGGGGAGCAGCCGGAAGGTGAGCACCTGGCTCCCAGTGTTCTGTGAGTGAAGGGGCGGGGCTGTGGGAAGACGGCGGAGTCCTTAAGGGCGGGGTGTGGAGGAGGGCGTGGCGTAGAAGGTTAAAATTATATGGGCGGAGCCTGGGATGAGCTGGATGATGATGGGCGGGGCTTCTGGGGGAGCTGGGGCTTGAAGGACCCAGAGAGGGAAGGGGAGTCCCTTCCAGCTGAGATTCTATGGACAGGAAGGGAAGTAGATTGGCAATGTTGAGGGTTGGGGTTCATCTAATGACAGTGAGAGACGGAGGTGTTGAGGATCAGGAGTGAGTTGATGCCTTGGTTTTCTCCAGTCTTGTAAAGTCGATTATTTTTTTTTTTTACTTATTTATTTATTTCCATGTCTGGGATAGTTATTCTTTGGATTGGGGACCTGGATTAGTTTCCCAGACATGCCGAGTTTATTCAGTTCTCAGATAAGTGCTTAGAACTGAGACACACATGCTCAGTTCCTGTCCCCAACACAATGCCAACAGTACTGCCATCACCACCACCAGCATCACCAACACATCATCCTTCCTGTCTACACCTGGGACACCAACACCATCATCCTTCACTAACTCTTCTTCTTGGCTCACAGATATTTTTTGGGCCACACACACTAAGAACACAGGCAGGAGCTCCATGTGCACAAACATCTGGGCTCAGGACATCTGCAGCAGCTGCAGGTAAACAAGGAAGCAGAAATACCCATGCGTGTTATTTTGCGACACTGTGACCATCTTAGGAAACCTGATGACTCTGAGTTCCCCCATCTTCCCCAGACCCGCTGCCACCCAACTCCTGCTCTCTGGATTCCCCTGTTCCCTATGGGCTCAGGACATCTGCAGCAGCTGCAGGTAAACAAGGAAGCAGAAATACCCATGCGTGTTATTTTGCGACACTGTGACCATCTCAGGAAACCTGATGACTCTGAGTTCCCCCTTCTCCCCCAGACCCGCTGTCCCCCAACTCCTGCTCTCTGGGTTCCCCTGTTCCCTATGGGCAGGGGGCTCCTCCTCACCAGTGTAGGCCCTGTGGGGGGCTCCTATCACTGAGCCTGTGCCTGTTCCCTTCACAAATGCTCCCCAAGTATTCAATTCCGTGTTAGATGAAATCAGGCAGCAGGACCTCAGGGAGACCAGCCTGAGCACTCTGGCTAAGTAGAGCATGTGAGTCCTGAGTCTGATTCAAGTCTGATGGGGGAGGCTGGAGGTGGACTTCAGGTCTGAGGGCAGAGGTATGGGATCTTGAGGTTGAGGAATGGCATCCTGGTCTGAGATGAGGGTGACGTAGAAAAGACCCATTGATTTTGGCCCCTATTAAAATGTCATGCAGGGTCCAGAGTGATTCTAGACTGGGTTAATCATTTTGTTTTACACACAGTCGACCCGGTTGCCAAGTCAGTCCTTGGCACCCTATATGGCCCCCTGTCACAGAATTAACATAATAGGAATCTTAATATTTCTAGAGGAAGTCAGTCAGAAGACCCACTAGGAGGTTCATACCTTTAGCGTGGGTAGCTGATCAAGAATTCCTGAGGAAATATTACCAGCAAGCCCATTAGGAAGTCTTTTCCCTCAAGTGTGGATGACTGGAAGATTCCCGAGAAATCTCTCATCAATAGGCCCACTGAGTCTTCCCTCTCAGTGTGGATAATTGAATGAAATGTTCTGTTAATGAAACTGACATTCTGCCTTCTTTACTACATTTAATTGATACATATATACAAATATATATGCGCTCCCTTCTGCTGTGTTTATAGTAAAATCTTTCTCATCCTAACATAAGGATTTTTTTTACAGGCAATATAGCCCTGATTAAACTTATCTTTACCTGGAATACTCAGCATCAAAAAAAAAAAAACCCAAATTCTTCTCTCCTTGTCTTTAAACACCATAGCAGGATTGCTTTGCTTCAGGGACTTTCCCTAATCACTCTGAATACCTGCTAACTAATCTACACTCCAAAAAAGATTTTGCCAGTATAGCACTGGGCTATTAAATTTACTAGATATAATTCTGTATCTCCTTCATTTAAGTTTTATCTCTCTCAAAACTAGAACTTAGAAAGTTAGTCTTAGCCCCTAAGCTAGAAAACTGTTCCCTTACGTAAAGAAAAAATGTTATAGGAAACCTGGCTTCTTGCTGATCTCTTAATTTACATCAGTATGACACGTAGAGCCAGGCCAGAGAGAAATTACGTTGAAATGTAAAAGTTTGCCTTCTTTTTACCCTCTGAGATCCTAATTATATTCTATTCTAAGATTACAAACCACCTAGAGCCATGTGTATTGTTTTAAAGATCAAACAATGTACACTGATAAGTTTATGTATTTTGCAAAGAAACAAAATGTGAGCATTCTTCTCATTTGTATGACTGTCCCTTTACCCCTTTAAATACTCTTAACTTGGAGATTAAAGTGGCCACACATTTGCCAGAAAGTGAGTCCCTACAATCCGTTTTGTATGGTCTCATTTATTCAGTATTATTCCGTCTACTGGTTCATGTTCATCCACTCCCTGAAGCCCACTGGAGCTGTGGGACAGAAGTTGCCCACAGCAGCCCCCTCCCCAGCACAGCCAGGAGTGATCCCAGAGCATAGCAAGAATTGAGGCCTGAGCAACAAAGGATGTGCATAGGTATGTTTATTTGAGGACTTTATATATTAAAGTTTAGGCAAAGAGTTAAGAAAATATTTTAATTTTAGATACTTCCAAAAATGATACTGTATTATTGAGATAATTTATTACTAGAAGCTGCTCGGAAGTATTGCTATTTTTTTTTTTTTGGTTTTTGGGCCACACTCGGCGGTGCTCAGGGGTTACTCCTGGCTGTCTGCTCAGAAACAGCTCCTGGCAGGCATGGGGGACCATATGGGACACCAGGATTCGAACCAACCACCTTTGGTCCTGGATCGGCTGCTTGCAAGGCAAACACCGCTGTGCTATCTCTCCAGGCCCAGTATTGCTATTTTTTCTATTATTTCTGCTTTTTTAGTTTTAGCTGTGTCAGAATGATGATTTTTTCATACAACTCAATCTGTATTTCCCTTATAATTAATTGTATTTAGTAACTTCACAGAATTCTTGATTATCATCGTTACGTCCTACCACCTTGAGCAGGAGCCGAGGTTAATATCTTCTTTGCACACCCTTCCTTCCATAAAACCATTCTATCCCTCCAACTCTTCAAGCCCCCAACTTTAACTCTTATACCGATTACAGATACTCCTCGCTTAACGACCTACCTGTTTAGCTTGCACTTATGACCATTCCTTCACTGTTATGACCGCTCACCATCTCACCGATGGTACATGCTAGAACATGGTAGTGGCCCTATGTCTCAACGTCATTCACAGCTGATGTACACTATTCTGAGGTCCAGTACTGCTGTTTTCCTGGTCAGTATTCACATTTCAGCAGTAAATTTTTTGCAATGCAAAGAAAAAACGTTATAAACAGCTATACTGTACTGTACATACAGTGAAACTATACTGTATACAGTCCAGGATCTCTCTCAGGCCCACACAATACAGCACAGTAATGTGACAATATACAGTACAGTTATAGTACATTACAGTATGTACAGTACAGTGTGACTGTTTATAAAGCTTTTTCTTAAAGCATACAAGTTGTGTGTGATCTGGGGTACTTTATTCTGTATTGTACTTTACCCCAGATGTCTCAAAAAAGGAAAAGCAAGGCTTCACCAAAAAATGCCAAAAAAAAAAAAAAAACAAAGGAAGGCTATTGATCTTGAGAAGAAAATGAAGATCATAAAGGATTATGAAGATGGCAAAAAAAAAGTCCATGAGATAGCACATGACTTGCAGCTGGCACATTCAACCATGTCAACAATCCTTAAGGATAAAGATAGAGTAAAAGAGGCAGTGAAAGCATCAACAGTCTTTAAAGCCATAATAACTAGACAGCAGAAAGGCCGACTTCATGATATGGAGAAGTTACTGATGATCTGGTTTGATGATCAGATTCAAAAAAGAATGCCATTGACCCTTTCAATAATTCAAGCCAATATCTTTGAGACTTTGGAGGCACACAGCGGTGAAGTATCAACCGAAACCTTTACAGCAAGTAACGGATTGTTTCAACGGTTTTTTTTTTTTTTGAAAATTCAACCTGCATAATCGCAGTGTCAGTGGTGAGGCAGCAAGTGCAGATGTAGAAGCAGCAGAAAAATTTGTTGACCAATTTGATAAAATCATAGAGCAAGGTGGTTACTATCCAGAACAGATCTTCAATGTGGATGAACTGGACTTTTTGGGAAGAAAATGCCTGAAAGATCCTATATAGTGCAATACAGGGAGGGAGAGCTAACTACTGAAGATTTAATAAAGTTGAAAGCACAGCAGAACCTGGCGGAGGAAGAAGAAAATGAAAACATGGAAGAAGTACCGAAGAAGTTTACTGCGAAGGGATTAGCTGGTGTGTTCTCAAGAGTGAATGCAGCTATGTTGGAACCAGAGAGTGTGGATCCAAATGTTGAACTATTCACAAAGGTGAAAAGACAAATATGTAAAGTTTTACAGTGCTATCGTGAGATATATGAAGAAAAAAAGAAAATGACAAAGCAGACCACTCTAAGTGGATACTTTTGGAAAGTTACTCCAAGCACTACCAATGCTTCCATTTCTACTCCATCGTGTCCCTTATCTGGGCCTTCAGCAGCTCCTGATAATAGCTCTGATGATGACACAGATGAAGATTTTGAAGGACTCGTTGACTAAAATGATAACTTGACTATATTTATTTTAAATATCATTTTTTTCATCTTGTACACTCTACAGTACAGTACTGTGGCTTGTGGCGCTTTAATGTACCTACTTTACTAACTTTATGTTCTGTAATACATTGCAGTACTGTGTATAAATTACACAACCATTGCAAATTAAAGCAAGTTGAAGTTTTCAGTTTAATCTTTCTCGTTATTTTACTTATTCAGAATACTGTATTGTCAAGTAGTATGCATATCCTGTACTACTGTATACAGTACATGCAGTTTCTCACTTAACGACCAAGTCGTTGAAACGGAGGAACTTGGTCGTTAAGCGAGGAGTATCTGTATTCTAAACATCTCCTCCTCCTTTCAGCTCATCTTAGTCTTCACATGGAAACATTTCCACTTCATTCACCTTTTTTTCCCCTTGAAACTCGCCATTAATTCTTCCAACAATACTGTAATAATTGCAGACCTGCAGACTTCTGCGTTTTATGTCTAATTAAAATGCTTTCCGCTCCGGATTCAGCAATGTGTAACCGGTAGGCACTCCACCACCAATAAGAATTGTGGGAGGGGCCGGAGAGATAGCACGGAGGTAAGGCGTTTGCCTTGCATGCAGAAGGACGTTGGTTCGAACCGCGGCATACCATAGGGTCCCCCGGGCCTGCCAGAAGCGATTTCTGATCGTAGAGCCTGGAGTAACCCCTGAGCGCAGCCGGGTGTGACCCCAAAACAAAAAGAAAGAATTGTGGGAAATGTAGTCCTTCAGGGCCTAGGCTCACAAGTATTTCCGGTAGACGAGGGTCAGCTCGAGAGCAGCTTTCTCTGGACTTCTGGGAAATGCAGTTCGGGGGTACTTAGTATAACTTCACGGGCACGGGAGCAAATGGATTGTGGTGTGTGTATTCCCGGCACTGCCGGCGTTCAGGAAGGCTGGTCTGGGGGTCTTTTTCAAGCACTTCTGCCCAGATGATCCTGTTTCCTTTCTTCTCTCCTATGATCAGTGAATTGTTCATTTCCAGACCTTTTTGAATTATCCTCGGGCTCGGTGCCCCGTGGGCTTGGGTTCGGGGAGAGCTGTGGTCGGAGCCAGGACTGGAGGGCTGAGGGGACCCTCGGCGGAGCCGTGTTGTCTAGTTCACATTTGGGGCACTCGGGTCTTGCATCTCCGGGACTGGAAGGTGCCGCCGGCATCCTCCAGCCCGGCGTTTTCCGCGCGCAAGTCCGGGTAAGTGCCTTATATTTCCGGCCCCTCCGTGTTTTCTTGTCAAATCGGGGCTTCGTCGCTGCCTGCCCCAAGAACTGGGTCTAGGTTGAAGAAGACGGAACCAATCGCGAGCCGTGGCTTAGTTTTGTTGGCTGCTGGTTCTCCGAAAAGCATAAATCAAGCACCAGTCGCAGTCCTCTGCGGGGTACTCCCCTCGGGTCCCCGTTTGTCTCGCCCCCAAACCACTTCTGGCAGGGGAAAGCTGCAGGGAGAGTTCTTGACCTCACTCGGATTTCTGGGGATCATAGAAGTGGTCGCGATGCAGAACCTGCGTCCCTTCTTCGCACTGCACTGATGTTTTTAGTGTTTGTTTTTTTTAGAGTTTTGGGCCACACCCGGCGGTGCTCAGGGGTTACTCCTGTCACTGCGCTCAGAAATCGCTCCTGGTAGGCTCCCTCCCGTGTTGGTGTGCAAGGCAAACGCCCTTCCGCTGTGCTATCGCTCTAGCCCCTGTTCCTAGTGTTTAGATCTAAAATTTAATTTGTTTACTTGGTGCTCAGGGGAGACTCCTGGTGGATTCAGGAGACCGTATGGGATAGTAGTTCCCTGCAGTCTATAAATCCCTAAGCACTGCTAGAAGTGGTCCCAGAACACAGAGTTATGTGTAAACCCCGAGTACTGTTGGGCGTGGCTCTAAAACCAAACCTAAACCAAATCAATATTTCTTTTTTGTTGTGTTTTGCCAGCCCATGAATGCTCTGGAGTGCTAGGGATCAAACTCAAACTCAGTCGGTCATGCCAGCGCCCAACCCGCTGTTTTGTTCCAGCCTCCCAAATATTTCTCACACACATGATTAGACCTGGTTTTGGGGGTAGTCTGAGGTGCTCTCCTGGTCAACACGACCTCAATATTCATCATCTTGCCTGTGCTGGCCTGTTTCCAAGTCAGGTCACATTCACCACTGCCTGGGAGAGGATTTCTAATGCACCAGCTGGGGGTGCAGCTCATCTTACTAAACTGGAGAGCTCAGGGCCCAGCAGAGATCTCTGTGGATCTTGTGGGCACACTGTGAGCACACTGCCACTCCCAGCCTTCTCTTCCTAGCAGCCTCTGTGCTGTCGTTGCAATGATTACTCCCCAGACTGATCTGTGAGGTTGGCCTAGCCCCCCACCCCAGTTCGATCCTGCACCCCTAACCCAAGAGGATCAGGACTTACACTTTCCAGCTGCTCAAGCCTTGATAAGGGATACCCAGATGGGGAAGAGGATCAAGGCTGTTTTGTTTGTTTGATTTGGAGGGGAGGGCTGCTCCCATCACTCTTCTGGGAGTCACCCCTTGGATGTTGTGGGGATCCAGGCCACTGACGCCTCTCTCCAGCCTCCAGATGCAGCATCTTTGTTGGTTGTTGTTGCCACAGTTCGAGAGTCCAACCCCGGGTGCTCCACACGTGCCAAGTGCATTCATGGGCAACGGTTACTTCCTGCCCTGTGAGGGTGGGGCCAAATGCCTGCCCCCTGGAAGTCAGCCCGGTCTCCCACTGTGCTGGCACCCTGGCATGGGTCTCCCCAGGCTGCAGGACTGGGGCAAATACACTGCTTTTGTTTACTAGCCACACTGGGGCAGATTGTGATCATGGTCCAGAGGACTGGCCGTGTGTACTCCTGCTCAGTTGGCACTGCAGTTCCCACTGCCAGGAAAGTGCCAGTCCTAGGCTGTGCCTGGGAAGTCAGGACCCATCCAATGCTGCTCTCCATGTGGCTGGCTCGGAACTGGCCTTCTGCCTGTGCCTTCTCTGTGCCAGCCGAGTCAGGCAGAAGCTCATGGTGATGCCTTGATGTTGAGTGAAACATGCAGCCCCTTGAATGCACTGGTTGTATTGAGTGTGTGAAAAGAGCCTGGGGCTCACTCTTCTGCTCTAAGACCCCAGTCCAGCATGAAATCTCAAAACTGAGAAAGAGACTTTCTATGCAGATGGCCCAGGGCAACTGAAGGCAGAGACGCTACGCATCAACTTGGCTGGGCCATGGGCCACTCGGACATTTGGTAAGACATGATGTGGTGTGTACCTGTGAGATGAATGTATGGTCAGGTGGGGCGGCCTCATCTAATCTGGCTCAGTCTGGGTAATGGGGTGCTCCTCTGTCTGCCTGTGATGTTTGTTCCTGCCTTGAAATTTAAGCCTAAACAGCGACTCTCCCAGGGTAGTGAGCCTCCCAGGCCTTAGGATGCAATACCAACATTAGCTTCATTGAGCTTCCAATTTTGGGGATGGATGCATGCATGCATAGATGTATGGATAGATAGATGGAGGCATGGATAAATTGTTGGATTGGATGCATGGAAGGATGTATGGATATATGAATGGGAAGTTGATGGATGAATGGATGGATAGATGGATGCATGGATGAATGGGTACATGGGTGCATCAATGATGAGTGGATGGGTATATGCATAGATAGATGGAGAGATACATGAATGGATGATGCATGGGTGCATTGATGGATGATGGATGGATGGACTTGTGGATGGATAGATGGATGGATAGATTAGTGGATGCAATGATGGATAGGTGGATAGATGAATGTATATATGTATGGATGAATCAGTGGATGGATGATACATGGGTGCATCAATGATGAGTGGATATATGCATAGATGGATAGATAGATGCGTGAATGGATGGATAGATGGATGGATGGATGCATTAATAGATAAGTGGATGCATGGAAGGATGGGTGGGTAGATAAGTGGTAGGTGGTGGATAGATGAATGGGTGAATGGATAGTAGGTGAATGGTGGGTGGATGGACAGATGGATTGGTGGATAGGTGAGTGGATGGATACCATTTCTTTTTGTTTGTTTTTGGGTCACACCCGGCAGCGCTCAGGGGTTACTCCTGGCTCTATGCTCAGAAATTCCTCCTGGCAGGCTCGGGGGACCATATGGAATGCCAGGATTCGAACCACCGTCCTTCTGCATGCAAGGCAAATGCCTTACCTCCATGCTGTCTCTCCGGCCCTGGATACTATTTCTTTATTTTTTTGTTTTGGGGCCATACCAGGTGGTACTTAGGTGTTACTCCTGGCTCTACATTCAAGACATTTTTTTGTTTGTTTCTTTGGGCCACACCCAGCAATGCTCAGGGGTTACTCCTGGCTGTCTGCTCAGAAATAGCTCCTGGCAGGCACGAGGGACCATATGGGACACTGGGATTCGAACCAACCACCTTTGGTCCTAGATTGGCTGCTTGCAAGGCAAACGCCGCTGTGCTATCTCTCCGGGCCCAAGACTTATTTCTAATAGTGCTTGGAAGACCATATGGGATGCTAGGGATCAAACTCAGATCAGCTAATGTGTAAGGCAAGCACCCTACCTGCTATGCTATCTCTCCAGCTCCTTTATTTCTGGTGCCCGGGATGGAACACAAGGACTCACGCATATGAGTTAAGTACTCTACCACAGCCTGGTGGACAATAAATACAGACAGATTGACAAGAGGATGATATAGATGGCACAGATAGATACAATAGAATTTAGCTCTAAGGAACTGGCTCATGTATCACCATGAAGATTCATTAGTGGGTCCCTTTCTATGACATTGTGACTTGTCCAGGAGATCAGATGGGGGGATTGAGCTTTCAAGTCTCAGAACCGTCTTCCCATGGCCTGATCCCTCCTGCCTAGCACCAGTCCTTGAGTCTCAATTTCCTCACTGTGAAGCATAGGCTGTATCGGGGAACTGAGAAAATCCACATATCAGATTGAGTTTCTCAGCACTAACAACATCTTGACAGATCATTTTAGACTGTAGGGGTCTTCCCTGTGCACTGTGGGGCAATTGATCAGCAGGTCGGCTCTTCACCCACTGGATGACAGTAGTTACCCCATCTATCTGTGGAACCTCAAAAACTTGTCTACCATTGCCAGGTGTCCTCTAGAGGTCACTATCTTTCCCTCACTACACACCAGGCTTCAGCATCACTGAGAACAATCAACCAACCTGTTCCAGCTCAAGATATTTTCACCTTGGGATCAGTGCTCGACCCGGTTACCTGTCTTCCAGAATTGATGCGTTCTTGCTACAAGAGAAACAAAGTTCCAGTGTGACAGTGACAGAGAGCCTGTACGTCTCAGTGGCACGAAGCCAAGTCTTCATTCCTGTAAGCCTCAGACCCTCCAGTGGCTCTGCCTGGTTCAGAAAACGAAGATCTGCAGCCATAGAATTTTTTTTCTTTTTGTGTGTGTGTTAGGGGGGCCATACCTGGCAATGCTCAGGGCTTAATCCTGGCTATCACATCTGGTGGGCTCAGAAGGACCATATCGGTTGATGGGGTTTGAACCAGGTTGTTACAAGCAAGGCAAACACCCTCCCCACTGTGCTATCACTCTAGCCCAGGGGTCCTCAAACTTTTTAAACAGGGGGCCAGTTCACTGTCCCTCAGACCATTGGAGGGTCTGACTATAGTAAAAACAAAACTTATGAACGAATTCTTATGCACACTGCATATATCTTATTTTGCAATGAAGAAACAAAACAAATACAAATACAATATGTGGCCCGCGGGCCATAGTTTGCTCTAGCCCTTATATTTTAAAGATGAATTAATTGGAGCCGGAGCAATTGTATAGTGGGGGAGGGTTCTTGTCTTGCAAGTGGCCAACCTGGGTTTAGTCTCCGGCATCCCATCTGATCCCCTGAGCACCATCAGAAATGATTCCTAAGTGCAGAGCCAGACACAGTTTTTGAACCTTGCTTTTCCAAATTGAGGTTGGCTTCCAGGAGAGAAAGGATGGGGAGACAGGATGAAGTCTTTCCAGGGAGCACGACTCTGCAAAGTCAGAGAGGACTTGCAGGGCATGCCAAAGGTGGTTGGGTGGGATTTTCTCCTTGCTGAGCTTTTGAAGTGAAGGGTTACCTCTGCTCACGATATCAGGTCAGGAAGGGGATTTCCCAGAGGGCCTGGAGCTGCTCTTACTCAGACAGAGGCCTAGTGGGCTTTGCTGCAGCTGCTCTGCCCTCTGAAATCTTGGTGGGAGGGCGGGTCACTTCATCCTTCATGTTTTCTGTGTTGGCAGGGCCCTGGCTTCATAGGGAGGGGATCAAAATGCACAATTGTGGCTTCAGCTCGCCCTGAACTCCCCTCCCTGCATTTTCAGGCAGCATGGAAAACCCCTCTTGGCTTCGAGAAAGCCTGGCCTTATTCTCCCTGACAATGAACACAGGAGAATCCAGGCTGCATCGCAGTTCCTGCTTGTTCCTCCAACAACTTCTGCAGCTCCAAGTACAGAACAGAAAGGACAGAGGGCCACTCACGGATAAGCCACTCCTCTTCCCATCCCAGGCTCCTTTGGGGAAGATGAGAGCAGTGCTCAGCTCATCTGAGGCCCAGAGAGCCTGAGGCCAAGGGGGTGGGGCGTAGATGGTTCTGGAGGATTTGCTTGGCTGGAGATTCCCATCCTCACGGATGGTGCGCCTGGAATCAGGTGGCCCCGGGCATGTGGCCACAAGCAGTGAAGCATTTCTAGTGTCCAGTGCTTCTGGCCTGCCTGGAGCCGCCCAGGTAAACCAGACTCCCGTGGCTGGAAAGATTTGAGTGCTCACTCATCCCCTCGCACCACAGGGACCCCCTAAGAACTGAGCTGAGAGTACTGAGCACCGCAGTTGGTGGCTCCCAAATAAAATACACAGAAATTCAGGTCCCAGGTCCTGGAGGACAAAAAGCAGGGTGGGTTCGTGCTTTGCATGCGACCAGCCGGCTCCGAGGGAGGATCTCCAGCATCCTATAGGGTCCCCTGAGCCCGCCAGAAGTGATTCCTGAGCACAGAGCCTGGAGTAACCCCTGGGCACTGCCACATATGGCCCAGAAACTACTCCCTCTCCAAATATTCCGGTTTTCTGGGCTGTGGGTTCTCCTGCAAGTGACTGATTTGGGAGAAGGTGAAAATGTGGAGGTGTATCTGTGGCCGGCAACAAGCCTGTCTCTGTGCTGGCCGCTGAGAGGCTGTGGAGTGTGGCTCTGCAGGTGCGCTGGTGCCAAAGCCAGGGTGCTGTGTGTGTTCAGAGCCAGGGTGTGGACCGAATCTTGGCGGCATCTGGGCACTCATTTCCGGGCGCCAACATCCCAAGCCTCAGTTTCCTCTCCCGGGACGTGTTCTTCCCGGCTCCCTGCATTTCCATTGGGTTTAGAGACAAGTTAGAGTTAAAGACTCTTTGTTTAGACTCCGGTTGGGTGGGGGGGGGGCGCAGCTCAGGCCGCTCGGCGATCACTCACTCCCTCCCACCCTCTCCGGCCTTGCCCCCGGGAAACCCTTTGAAGTCTGCGCATCAAAGCGGGGGAGCGCACGCCTAATCTCCCCCACTCTCCACCTCTAGGTCCAGACGGGCTTCTACAAATACCCGACAGCCAGCCCCTTGGGGGGAATTGCAAGTGACAGCGCCCAGATTTGTGGCGCTCTGATGTGACCTGGGAATGCAGTTTCCACCTGGCACTGTTGGGTGATGAGGGACTTAAGGGGGAGCGGGAGGAGGGGGTGTAACCAGCGTCTGGGCATTCTCTGGAGTGTGCAAGACCCCACAGGATCTGCACCGCTGGCATCTTCCTCCTGTTCCTCGCGGACATTCCAGAACCTTCCAGATTTCACTCGAAGTTGACTGCAGGGCTAGTATTTCCGGCATATGGAACAGCACGGGGAAAGCGGCTTTCCTTGAATATGTCACAGGTGGTCTCCATGCTTTCCCATTCTTCTTCTTTTTTTTTTTTTTTTTTGGGAGAAGGGACTCCCCAGTCAGGCCTTCACGCCCAGCAGTACTTGCCCACATTCAGTAGTGGGTACCCCCGGTGCTTAGAGGACCACATAATGCAGGGTATTAAATTTGGGGCCTAACCGAACTTGCAAGGTTTGTGCGCCTGGCCCTTGAACTTCATCTCTCCTCCAGGTTCTTCTATTCTCTCTGCCTCTGTCTCTTTCTCTCTCTGTCTGTATGTCTCTGTCTCTCTCTGTCTGTCTCTTTCTCCTATTTTTCTTGGTCCAGAAAGACAGCTGAATGGGCTGGAGCACATGCAGGAGACCCAGGTTTGACTGGTCCCTCCAAAAGGGACCCCTAAACACACTTTATTTATTTATTTTTTTACAAAAGTATATTATCATTTTCACCTCCAAAACTGTAAACAATTTAAAATAAATACCAGGGGCTGGAGCGATAGTACAGCAGGTAGGGCATTTGCCTTGCATGCAACTGACCTGGGTTTGACCCCGGCATCCCACATCTTTTCCTGAGCCTGTCAGGAATGATTCAGGTGTAAGTAAGTCCTGAGCACCACTGGGTATGACCCCAAACCATAAAATAATAAAAGTGAATTCCAGGGAAGGAATGCGAACTGCAGTGTGCGTCTGAGGATGTTTCCTCTGCTCTCTTCCCCTATATAACTGGATTCAGAGCCTTTCATTTTTAATTTTTACTAGATATTCTTGTCTTACTATAACCGGGTTTTTCTTTTTTTACAGATATTTTTACTAGATATTCTTGTCTTACTATAACCGGGTTTTTAAACCTCCCCGATAATTTCCTGTGTTTCCTGGCGTGAAGTCTTGTGGGTAGGGAATCTGGTGCACTAAGTAAGTGGGGTCGGGAGATGTTGGAACTAGAACGAACCCCAGATCTGAGGCCGAATAGTAGAGCTGAGTGCGGAATGCAGTGATCATAGAGGCTGTGTGTCTGGAGAGGAATTGGTCCACTGCCTCCTTAGCTCTGGTGCGCTCGGTTCTCCCTTCAAACTATCAGACCCTCAGAGCAGAGGGTGTAAGACCCCAGGCAGGCCAAAGAGTGTTGGCCAGAACGGGAATTCCTATCAGGCTTCCCGGGGTTCCCCTGGCAGGCTCTGGACTCGGTCCCCGGCCCTTCGCCTGTTCATCCTCCAGCAGCAAGCTTCTACAGGACCTTTAGCACATTGGTGGGGTGGTGGGGCTGAGGGACCCACTTCGGGGCAGTAGGTGGAAGAGCCGGGGTGCCGCTCGTGATCGCCCTCCTGGGCGAGGTGAAGACCCAATGCCCGAGAGCTGGGCAACTAGGTGAGCGCCTTTCTCCCGCGAAGCAGCCCCGGGTGGGGCGTCGTCCTCGCCTCCCCTTCCTCCCCTCTGTAGCCTGGGAGCTGGCGGACGGACGCGGCGGCGCCCATCCTGGCCCCCGTGCGGTTTCCCGGCGGGGAGGGAGGGGTGGGGGAGGTGGGCGTGGATCAAGGGGGCGGGGGAGAAGAAGGCTGGGGGGCGAGGCCGCGTGAGTGGTGGGGAGTCTCCAGGAGCTGGGAGTCGAGGACCCCCAGACGGAGAGGGGGGCTGATCGTCGGAGTGGGAGAAGGGGCTGCGGTCCGCGTGGGCCGGGTGGGCGGGGCCGCAAGAGGGGCTTGGCGACCGTCGCCCCGCCCCCGGGCGGTGCGGTGAGGAACGAAGATGGCCGGGCGGGCCGCGGGCGAGCAGGAGCCGCGGGCGGCGGCGGTGGCAGCGGGTCGGCGGCTCTAGGTGCCCGCGAGGCGGCGGCGACGAGCCGAGCGCACCGGGCGGCACGGGCGGGCCAGCGGCGCGGGCAGCGACAGTCGGGAGGCGGCGGGGTGCGGGCGCCGCCGGGCGGAGGATGCCCCGGGTGCGGCGGGCGGCTCCCCGCGCCCCGGCCGCCCGGCCTTAGGACTGGCGGAGCAGGCGGCGCGCGCGGGGCGGCCGGGCGGTGGCGGGGCCCGCGCCGTCATGCCCTGGCTGAGCGGGGGCCGGCGACGGCGGCGGGGCCAGACGCGCGACGCTCCCCGGGAGTCCTCGGCGGCCCCCGCCACCTCCCCGCGGGAGCCGCCGCCGCCACCGGCGGTCACTCCGGCCGCCGTGCCCCCCGCGCCCCCCGCGCCGCCGCCGCCGCCGCGGGCCCGGGAGAGCGCGGAGCTGCCGCTGCCGGCCGGCTGGGAGGAGGCGCGGGACTACGACGGCCGCGTCTTCTACATCGACCACAACACGCGCCAGACGTCGTGGATCGACCCACGCGATCGGTAAGGGGGGCCGGGGAGCGGCCGCACTGGGAGCCCCTCGCGGGGACGACGAGCGCGCCGACCTGAGCGCCCCACGCCCCCCTCTCTCCGTGCGCCCCTCTTGGACTCCGGGTCCCCGGCGTGGGGTGCTGAGTCCCGGCCTCGTCCGAGCCCTCGGGTCCCCCGCGTCACTGCTGTCCGGCGCCGGGAATTTCCTCTCCCACGGCTGACGGATGGTTGGTTCGCTTTTCCTTTTTCCGCCACGGCCTCGCCCAGCCCTGCCCTGGGCTTCGGCGACCCGCCGACCCTGGGTCCCCCGGGGTGACCAGCTGAGCTGTCACCTTGGAGCACAAACAACGTGCGCCCCCACTTTCATGTGCTTCCTGGGCCTGCGGCTGCAGCCACTTGCCCAGCCAAAGCGTGATGCCACACGCGACACTCGGAGCTTCCCAGCACGTTGGGGGAGAGAGCCTGTACCCCCATAACCGTTCTAGGGCTACTCTTAAGCGCCTCGAGTTGGAATTGGGGAGAAATCTCTTTGGTATGGTGTGCGAGGCGAATAATAAATAATAAATTGGCCCCGTAGACTTTGGGAGAGAGGGGAAAAGCCGAGTTGAAGTGCAAAGGTTTCCTTTTTGTGCAAAATATGAAGAATGGAACACAGAGCTATCTGATTCATGTCTGAATCTTGGGGACCCAAACTGGTTTCTTCTAAAAGAACTCCCCAGTTTCACTTCAAGAAGTTCATTTGCTGCTGCTTTCCCTTAATGTTGTAGATTCATTGTCTACTGGTTTCAATGGTTAGACCGCGTTTGGAGGTGTGTGTGTGTGGGGGGGGCTGCGTTTGGAAGGTGTGTTTGTGGAGCGTGTGTGTGTTGGGGGGGCTGCGTTTGGAAGGTGTGTTTGTGGAGCGTGTGTGTGTGTGTGTGTGTGTGTGTGTGTGTGTGTGTGTGTGTGTGTAATTGAGTGTCTTGTGTTTGCACTGGTTATCTGATATCTTTCCCCCTCTGGAGCAACTTCTCCACCTCTGGCCAAAAAGGAAATACTGCAGGCTTCCCAGGATTTGGGGGGAGAAGTGGGGAGACAGGAGGGGAGAGGGAGAGAGAGAGGGAGAGAGAGAGAAGAGAGAGAGAGAGAGCAGAGAGAGAGAGACCCACTTAGGCGACTTGCTCCTCCCCCTGCTCTCCTGTCTCCTACCTGCACAGTCCAGTGGAGCACACGGGCCCTTGGAAAATACTGGGGGTGGGGGGAGGGCTTATTGTTTGCAGATTCCCTGGGCTCGGATCTAAAAAGCCTAAGGTTAGTGTTTTCCTAACGTTTTCTCAGAGAGCCGCTGACTTCGGAGTTCAGAAATGTCCAAAGATCCCAGAACAACCTGGAGGGGTAACCCAGATGCTTAGTGTTTTAGAAGACCTAGTTTATAATTCTACCCGATGGCAGACCAATCCGGGGATGGTGTCCTGGAGTTGGTAGAAGCTAGGGTCACTCTGATGCTCTTTTTCTGCTGTTTATCTGTTAAAATCCCAAATAACTGCAAAATCAACCTATGAAAAAAGACGCTTTGGTTTCCCCAAATGACTCATTTTGTGCGGGTAAAATAAAAACAGTTTTGTGGTTCTATGGGCTCTGTCTGAGTGTGTACTGGGGTGGGACGGAGCAGTTCATAATAAATGTGGGCATTTCTGTTTTGGGGGTCCTGCCTCCTTCCATAGGACTAAGGGATTAGACACCCCAGCGATCGCCCCTTCGGGTGGGGGGATTTCACACCCTTTTTCCTCCGTTCCTCCTTCCTGAGCGCCTGAACATCATTCACCCTTCTCAGACCTCATTTACGTATGCCCAAAAGCTCGGTTTCAAAAGTGTTGATTAAATGAACCAAAAAAAGTCTCTGACTTTTTTTTTGGGGGGGGGGTTGTTAAAGTAAAAACATGTGTGGGCTTTGGGGAGCCGTTGTTTTTATAGCGAGCGCAAATTCAGCGGGGACAGCTTGCACTTCGGAACTCCCAGAATACCTTGCCCGAAATATGTGTGGAATGCCCTGCCAGCCGCAAGGGCTGCAGCCCGGCGGCCGCTGCTCGCTCGCTCGCTCGCTCCACGCCGGCAGGTCGGGCCGGGTTTTCCAGGTGGCCGCGGAGCCTTTCCCAGGGGTAATAGGTTTTTACTACGTGGGAAAAGCTGGGTGTCAGCGCGCTGCCTTCCTCCGTGTGCCTCGGACAGTTGCAAAACTGCTTTGGGGGGGGGGCAGGTTCCGCTCACCCGGCCAGAAAACAGTGCTCAAGGGGAGAATTTTGTTCAGCCCAGCTGCTTCCACCTAGAGAGCCGGCGGGAAAACTGCAGATCCGGGGAGGAGGGGGTGAGTGGGTGGGAAGAAAATGAAGTTCCCGTAGGAATCGAAAGGCTGGATGGAGCGGACAAGGTAGAAACTCCTGCAGACTCGAAAGCCAATGTCAGCCGTGATTTAGTGAAACCGCTCACAACGTAAATGCTGTCTCCTGGCTCAGTTAAGAGTTTGTAGTAACTCTACATGGCCCCCCATCCCCCCTTTGGTTGGTTGGTTGGTTTGGGTTTGGGGTAGGGAGGTCACACCTGGCAGTGCTCAGGGGATATTTGGTGGGGGGACAGGACCATGTGGTGCTGTGGATTGAACTCCAGCCTCCTGCATGCAAAGCATGCTCTCAGCTCAGTGACTGATCTTTCTTAGCTTCCTGGCTCAAATTGGTTTTTTTGTTTGTTTGTTTTTGTTTTTGGGCCACACCCGGCGGTGCTCTGGAGTTACTCCTGGCTGTCTGCTCAGAAATCGCTCCTGGCAGGCACGGGGGACCATATGGGACACCAGGATTCGAACCAACCACCTTAGGTCCTAGATTGGCTGCTTGCAAGGCAAACGCTGCTATGCTATCTCTCCGGGCCCTCAAATTGTTGTTTTTAACATTTGAGATGGACATCTCTGGGAGTGAGGCTGGTCAATTATTGGGACTGTTCTTTTTCTTTTTTGTTTTGTGTGATTGGGCCACACTCGGTGACACTCAGGGCTTACTCCTGGCTATGCACTGGCTAAGCTCCTGGCTTGGGGACCATATAGGACACTGGGGTATCGAACCACTCTCCATTCTAGGTTAGCACGTGCAAGGCAAATGCCCTACCGCTTGTGCTACTGTTCCAGCCCCGGGACTGTTCTTTCTTTTTTTTTTTTTTTTTTTTTTTTTGGTTTTTGGGTCACACCTGGCAGTGCTCAGGGGT
This sequence comes from Suncus etruscus, assembly GCF_024139225.1. NCBI lineage: Eukaryota > Metazoa > Chordata > Mammalia > Eulipotyphla > Soricidae > Suncus > Suncus etruscus. The sequence goes on along the minus strand of NC_064868.1, from coordinate 17,281,250 downwards.
TATTCCTGGCTCCAGGCTCAGAAATTGCTCCTGGCAGGCACAGGGGACCATATGGGGCGCTGGGATTCGAACCGATGACCTCCTGCATGAAAGGCAAACGCCCTACCTCCATGCTATCTCTCCGGCCCCGGGACTGTTCTTTCTATTAAAAAATTACAACAGAGAAATTGACTGCAAGCCACAAAAAACATCTTTGCAGTTGTAGCTGCAGAGGTATAAACATCTCTCTCTCTCTCTCAAAACATCTTTGCAGTTGTAGCTGCAGAGGTATAAACATCTCTCTCTCTCTCTCAAAACATCTTTGCAGTTGTAGCTGCAGAGGTATAAACATCTCTCTCTCGCTCGCTCGCTCTCTCTTTTTAATAGCACTCTGTGATGGTGAAGGGTGACTCCTGGCTCTGCATTCAGAATGATTCCTGCTGGGCTCGGGAACCCTATGAGATGTTGGGGTTCGAATCTAGGTGGGCACCATGCAAGGCAAACCCATACTGTAGACTGTGCTATCACTTCACTTTCCTCCTCCTCCAAATAATTTATTTTGAAACTAGCTTTCTCCCCACCCCATTAATTAAAAATTCACCTTAGATTTGAGTTCACCATGTCTGCAGATCAGTACTGTATGTAAGATATATTGGGGGGGGGGCCCGGAGAGATAGCACAGTGGCGTTTGCCTTGCAAGCAGCCGATCCAGGACCAAAGGTGGTTGGTTTGAATCCCGGTGTCCCAAATGGTCCCCTGTGCCTGCCAGGAGCTATTTCTGAGCAGACAGCCAGGAGTAAGCCCTGAGCAACGCCTGGTGTGGCCCAAAAAAACAAAACAAAACAAAAAAAGATATATTGGGGGGAATTGACTCCAAAATCTTAGTTAAAAAGTTAATTCACCATTTCTTATTCTTTTTTTTTATTTATTACTGGGCCACCACCTGGCAGTGCTCAGGGGTTACTCCTGGCTCTGTCCTCAGAAATCACTCCTGGCAGGCTCGGGGGACCATCTGGGATGCTAGGGATTGAACCTGGGTCGGCAGTGTGCCAGGCAAATGCCCTACTGCTATGCTGTCACTCTGGTCCCCTAATTCACCATTTCTGCATTTCTGTGGGGGTGTCTGATGTAGTTTATGTGAGTAACACTTACCTATTCTCCAACTAGTAGCGTGGCGATCCCTGAACACATTATGAAAATCAGGTAATTTAATAATTCTAATTAGGTAGAAAAATAGGAGAAAACCCTTTATAGTTTATTTGGAAAGACTAAGTGTCCTGTGTGTGTGCGTGCGCTCACTTCCCATGGGGTTGTGCAGATTTTCTCCTGCACATGGACCAGAATTTGCATTCCTGTTCTGTTTCCTCCGTCTCTGTGAGGGTAGTGTTGGAAATACCAACCCATAGTGCCCTCATAGCCAGCTGTAGACTCAAGCTCAGGACAGATGCCTGTGTTGATGGGGGAAAGACCAGATGATATCCTGACCACAAACAGTTTGTTCTACAAATGTGGACCCCAAATGTGAACTGTGGCCCAGTAAAAGGCCTTTAATAGCATCTTTCTATACAGAGAGAAACAGCCTATGGGTCTGGAATAGACCAGCTGGGGCCCCATGTAACAGCCATATGAACTTTGCTGCTGCCTTTTCTGAGCTTTTATTTAGTTGACCAAGCAGAGATTTAGTACCATTCAGGGTGATGCCAACTTTTTTTTTTTTGGTTTTTGGGCCACACCCAGCGGTGCTCAGGGGTTACTCCTGGCTATCTGCTCAGAAATAGCTCCTGGCAGGCACGGGGGACCATATGGGACACCGGGATTCGATCCAACCACCTTAGGTCCTGGATCGGCTGCTTGCAAGGCAAACACCGCTGTGCTATCTCTCCAGGCCCTGATGCCAACTTTCTAATAAACAAGTAATGATTTTTCCTGCTTACATTCGTGACAACTATAGATAGTGGTGTTTGTCTAAACAGGGGAAGTGTCTTGCTTTCAGGGACATACTGAATAGATTCTGGAAGAATTTTGCTGACCTATTAGTTATCGATAACCTCTTAGTATGTCAGCTCTCGGTCTAAGGTTTAATAGTGTTTCTCCTCCCTCCAAGAAAAGTGAATGGAAAAGTCATTCACTACTAAAAATAACTCCTGGACATAGGGAAGTCCGGGGAAGTCCCTCACTTTCCTTTCCTTCCTCTCCTCTGATGGGAACCGTGGAAGAAAGAAAGCACTTCACTGTCTCTGGTGGGCCCCTCCTTAGGACCCGGTTCTGGCGTACATCCTGTTCCAATGGCTTGGATGAGGCTGAGCTCCTGGAATGTTCTATGGGGCTCCCACCACACTGTTCAAATGTGGTCCAAAGAGTGAAGATGCACTGAGGTTCTGGGCCCAGGCTGCTTGGACACACTATGCTCCCTTCTTGGCCTGGAAGGCTTCTGAGAAAACGGGGACTGAGGGGATCTTTACGCATCATTTTGGAGACTGAGGAATATTGTTTCTTCCTCTTTTTTTTTTTTTATAAACCTGATGGTGCTCAGGGCTTATTCCTGAGTGTAGACTCAGGGATCACTCCTAATAGTGCTTGGGGACCTTCTGGGGTGCTGGGATCAAATCTGAGTCAGCCATGTGCAAGGTGAATGCCCACCTTGCTCTACTATCGTTCTGGCCGCAGGTTGAAGAATTTTTTTTTGGTTATTTTTTGATTCACACCTGGCAGTGCCCAGGGGTTGCTCATGGCTCTGAGCTCAGGAATCACTCCTGGCAGGGTTCAGGGGGACCTTTTGGGATGTTGGGGATTTAACCCAGTTCAATTGTGTGCAAGACAAGTGGTCTCCCCATAATACTATCATTCCTACTCCATTAATGGATTCTTTTTTTTTTTAACTTTGTTTTGGGGCCACATTTGGCAGTGTTCAGGGGGTTACTCCTGGATGTGCACTCAGAAATCACTCCTGGCAGTTGGGGGGACCCTATGGGATGCTGGGGATCAAACTCAGGTTGGCTGTGTGCAAGGCAAGTGCCTTACCCGCTGTGCTATCATCGCTCTGGTCCCATAATAATGCTTTTTAACTGTGAGCACAGTGATAATTCTGTGTGTGTATGTGTGTGTGTGTGTGTGTGTGTGTGTGTTTTGGGCCACACCTGGCACTGCTCAGGGTTTATTTCTGGCTCTGCAATCAGGAATCACTTCTAGCAGGCTCTGGGGACCCTATGGGATGCTGGGCAGGCCGTGTGCAAGGTAAATGCCCTCCTTGCTGTACTATGGCTCCTGCCCCGGTTGAAGAATTCTTAAGCTTCTTTAGCACTAGGGAAGTAGGCGGGTACCTGCAAGAGGCAGGGCTTGTGGGGGTATTGGGAGCAAGTGAGGAAGCATGATGCCCTGAGAATCAAGTCTTGGGGTAAGGGAGGCCTGCTCCAAACCTGTGGTGGTGTGTGGCAGACTGGGATGGTATACCAGTGGTCCTCAAACTACGACCCATGGGCCACATATTGTATTTGTTTCCATTTTGTTTCTTCACTTCAAAATAAGATATACGCAGTGTGCATAGAAATTGGCTCATAGTTTTTGTTTTTTACTATAGTCCGGCCCTCCAATGGTCTGAGGGACAGTGAACTAGCCCCCTGTTTAAAAAGTTTGAGGACCACTGATAGACTGTTGTGTTGAGACTCTTCCTTTATACTGGGCACCCCCTCACCCAATGGGAGAGATTTGGGCTCTTTGCACCCTACGCACTTCTGCTCCTTCTTTCAGTGGCCAGTAAACAATCTCAGTTTGAGGCTTGGGGACTCCAGTGGTGCTCCCCATTGACAGGTTCCTGCCACAATGGGTGTACCCTCTCACTGCTGTACCTGTGTGGTACACCTGTGAGCTGTATCCCCTCAAAATTAGTGAGTTTACCCCCATGAATATTTCTCTTTCACCATCCCTCAGATCTGTGGGGTTTTTTTTGGGGGGGGGGAGGTGGAGGGTGTTTAGGCCATACTTGCTGCACTCAAAGGATTATTCCTAGTCAGCTCTATGCTCAGGGATCAGCTCTCGTGGCAGTGCTGGGGGCCCCACATCTGATGCTGGGGGTGGGAACAGGATTGGCTGCAATCAGGAATAACATCTTTGGTTGTTTGTGGGCACTGTCTGGTCTGATAACCAGGGCGACATCTGGCCCACTCCAGACGGGCGCCACCCCCCCTACACCTTGTACCGCATTGTACCCCCTGGGTATTTTTATCTGGCATTCGTGCTGTTTGATGTTTAACCCTCCCATGGCAGGCAGACTCAGGCCCCTCTACTAGACAGTTTCTCCCAGCCTGGAAGCTTGTTAATAAGTGACTTGTTAATAAGGCAGCAAAGGTGGCCCTGCTGAGGTCCCTAAAGCCTCTGGGGTGGGAGATGACCTTCCCTTCCCCAGGGAGGGAGGAGGCCCTGTCACAGGGGACTGTTGAGACGCCCCGTGACTCTGAGCCAAAGAATGCAGGAAGTCTCTGGAAGCTTAGATGAGGCACGAAAACGCGTTTCCCCTGGAGCCTGCCCGTGGAATCCCGCCCTGCCTTGATTCCAGCTGGATGAGGCCAACTGTGGGCTACGTCATCACTTTGCAGTGTTTGAAATCACTTGGGCTGGGGCCACCTTCCTGCCACCACCCTGCGGTGTGCTGCAGGGGCACCGGTGTGGTTCCTGGTCGGCTCATGGCCTCCAACAACCTCGGCATCTTCCTTCCACTTTCCTCCTTGTCCCACATCCTGGGTGCACAGACCTGGCCCTAGGCCTCGTGGCTCTGACAGGAGAGGCAGTGGGAAACTCTCTGAGGTGTTTGTGGGTGGCAAGAGACGTGGGTTGCAGCTCTCAGGGTCCCGAGACTCAGTTTCTGTTAGATGGTGGTGACAGAAGGAACCAGAGTGAGGGGTTTTATCGCTTCGGCTGGAGCAGCATAGGAGCAGCAGTCACCCACTCTGCAGGACCATAAGCACCTGGGCATCCCCTCCATTTTCTGCCCACCAGGTGCCAGACACAAACCCCCCTGTCCTCAAGTCACATCACAAAGTCCAGTGCTTGCTGGAGGGTCTGGGGGGCCACTTGTCCCTGTGTGCACCAATCATGGGGAGAGGGGTTTCAAAGCTTGTGTCTCCCAGAAGAGGGGAAATGCCTGATTGGCTAGAGGGCAAAAGTGGTGTTTCTGGGAAAAGTAGGCAGTGGGCAGTGGGCAGTGTGTCTGCGTGCAAAGTCCTCATAAGCTGAGCAACAGTCCAATGCCTTAACCTCCATACTACCTCTGCTGGCCAAGGGGAGCCTTGGAAAGCGCCCTACTTAGTTGTTCTTAGTCATCTGCAGGGCTGGGAACCATTGGTACTGTCTGGTTGTGGGACATGCCCATCACCCCCAAAGAAACCTCATTGCTGGTAGCTGTCAGTAGTCTGTGTCCAGCACTGCCTGGATTGGCCTCTTGGGGCCGGCCATTTTGGGGAAGTGGCTTCTAGGCACAAGGTCTCCAGGTCTGGGGTGCAGCGTGTCTGTGTAGCTCTTAGTGCAACGTCCTGGTCCAGTTCCTTGTCCCCCGACTTTCCTTATGGGCACCCAGCCTCATTTAGAAGCCACCCTAGAGACTATAGGAAATCACAGTCCTTAACTACCTTCTGGCAACTGCTCACTGTTTTTGTACACAGAATGTCACCTTCTTGCCTCCGTGGGTCAGGGCAGAAATCTGAGCCCTGCTCTCAATGCCTGGGGCTAGCTGGACTCTGGGGGTGGCCTTCTCCCCAAGAAGTAGTGGGGATGCTTCAGGGTTCTTGGTGCTGCTGCTGCATGGGGGCTGGGAAACCCCATGCTTGAAGATCTCCTGGAGAGTACATTGTGTAACCAGTGTAACCAAGAGTCAGAGCTGGCGGCCAGAAAGATAGGATAGAAGGTAGGGCGTGGCCCTTCCCCGCAGCTGACACAGACTCCCTCATCCCCGCCAGGAGTGATCCCTGAGCACAGCGCCAAGACTAAGCCTCGGGCACTGCCTGGTGGCACCCCCAAACAACAAACAAACCAAAGAGTCAGTTATGCCAGGGTTAGTGGAAAGGTATAGGAAATGCTGGTGTGGAAGCCAACTGGAGAGGAAAATATTCACACAGATTTTAGGTCCCGGGGAAGTTTTTCTCTGTCTGAAAAAACTGGGAGGATTGGACCAGGTGTGGGGAAGGTTGTGTGTATTCGAGCTGGGAAGAGACCCCCAGGGCTTGACACAGGTGACTCATACATTTTACCCCTGACCATATGTCCAGCACCTCATTTGCCTTTGTCATTTTAGAGGTCACACCCAGGTGTACTCGGGATGTTCTGGATCACTCCTGGGTAGTGGTTGGGGACCCTAATTCAGCCCTCTGTGTGCAATACATGGTGCTTGGCCCACTGAGCCAGCTCCTGCCCCCCTACTTTGGCTTCTTTAGCCTGTGAATTTATCTCTTTGGAGAATTAAGTGCAAACACCCGGCATAGGAGAACAGGGTGGTATTATAGGTAAGAATTTGAAAAATTCTTCCTCCCCTTCCTCCTCCTGCTCTGGGCTTTCCCCCTCCCTCTGCCCCTTGCTAGTGCGTGACCCGAGTCTCCAGAACATTCCTGTTTCTCAGGCTGCTGTCACAGCTCAATGCAATGGAACAATGTTGCTCTTAGGTGCGAATTTGCACTTCCATAACTGTATTTGGGACTTTCAAAAATTGTAACAAACTGCTCCTTTGTAGAGAAGTGCTTGAAAATTGACTTCCTAGCTCTGGCAGAAAATTTCTCTTGCCTTTTCTTAGGTCTCCATTAACTCTTTTTAAAAATTAAATTAAATTGGGTCCGGAGAGATAGCACAGCGGCGTTTGCCTTGCAAGCAGCCGATCCAGGACCTAAGGTGGTTGGTTTGAATCCCGGTGTCCCATATGGTCCCCCGTGCGTGCCAGGAGCTATTTCTGAGCAGATAGCCAGGAGTAACCCCTGAGCACCGCTGGGTGTGGCCCAAAAATTAAATTAAATTAAAAAAATTAGGGGACGGGAGGCACACCTGGCAATGCTTAGGGCTCACTCCTGGCTCTGTACTCAGGAGTCACTCCTGGCAGGCTCTGGGGACCATATGGAATGTCAGGGATCGATTGTGGGCTGGCTGCATGTGAGAAAGCATCCTACTAGCTGTGCCAGTGCTCAGGTCGTGGATACGTGGTATCCAGTTTCTGGTACGTGGTACCATAACTTCTTGGAATGGTCAGTTACCTTGTGCATTTTGGACAGCAGGAGGGGCACAAGGGGGGGACTTCAAGTTTGCAGACCCAGGACAGGAAGGCCTGTAAGGTCAGGGAGCAGACCAGGGGATAGGCCCAGCTGGTTTGGGGGATTCTGAACCAGGGCATGGGGGCTGGCATTGGGAGGGCAGTTTAGGGATGGTCTATTTGCAGCTTTTTGCACAACTTCCCTTCTCCTGTGCTACTTCTTAAACAAAAACAAAGTTGCTCTAAAAGGGATGTGTGCCTCTGACTCCCCCGTGTGCAGGACCCCCTCCCATGCAGCACCTCCCAACAGAGTGAGGCAATGCTCTTGCCCAAAGGTAACTGGTGGTGACAGCATGTCTGGGTATTGCCTGGGAGTCGCAGTGCCCCTCAAGATCTGGGCATAAAGCCTCACCTGTGTTACCTCCGAGTTTCCTCTCTGTACCTACAGCTTTCCAATTCTATCCATTCTTGATCAGTGGAATTTTCTGGTACGTGGCCTTTGGGGTTGTTTGGTGTGTCTGCTTTTGCTGTTATTGCCGGAGACACGTCGGCCCATGCACCAGCTGAGGCACTGGCCTAGCCCATGGGGCAGTGCCCTGCCCCCATAAGAAAAACTAACTGCAGATCAGATCGCAGAGACCAACCTCATTATGCTTGTTACTGATTGCCTGGAGAGAGGGGCCGAAGAAAATGTGTCCTGTTTTTACTTAAATGCAAGACATGAAAGCCTGGTTCCATCAGTGGTCCAACTAGATGCTACAGTATGCCAGGTACCACAGGGGTGGCAGAACAGTCACATCAGTGGGGAAGTGGGACTGTAGCGAACAGACCCAGATGAGGCGAAAGGGTGACCAGTCTGATGACAGCAGCCTGGCGAACAGGACACAGCCATGCTCCTCTTTCCAGTGGCGTCTGCCCCACACATGCTTATCCCTGAGGCAACCACGCCTGAAGTGTCTGGACTTAAGTCCCACGAGAGCCTAAGACAGCACTTTGCCCCAGCATCCCCGCCCCCCGCCCGCCATGTTTCTGTGTAGCCCACAGGTCAAGTGAAAAAGGAGTCAAAGAAAGTTGTACTTTGCAAAATGCCAGCACTAGGGTCCACAAAGAAAATGTGAACGGCACCACCAAAGCTAGGAATATTTCCTCTTGGATCCTTGCTCATGTGTCAGTCCCCAGTCTCAGGCAGATATGACAGGCTAAGCAAGGTAGACATTGGACAGTGGGGTGTGGAGTGAGGAGACCCCAGCAGAAAGGGTTACAAATCAGCAAGGGGCTCAGAGAAGCCAGTGGGGAGTGTGATAGTCCAGGGGCCCCACCAAGATACTGCCTGGAATCTTAAGATCAGGAGGTGAAATGTGTTCGAACACTTAAGAACTTTTTTTTTTTTGGTTTTTGGGTCACACCTGGCAGTGCTCAGGGGTTACTCTTGGCTCTATGCTCAGAAATCGCTCCTGGCAGGCTCAGGGGATGTCGGGATTCAAACCACCGACCTTCTGCATGCAAAGCAAACACTTTACCTCCATGCTATCTCTCTGGCCCCACTTAAGAACATTTAAGAGCAAAGTTAGTTCTCTGTGTTAGGATGGTGGAAAATGACTGTGTTGACAAGAGCTTATCCTGGCAAAGGCTGTTCATTCACATAATGCACTGCCCTGTGCTTCTAACCTAGAAGCACTACATTTCTACATATTCTGTGTTCTTACTTCCCAAAGAAAAGGCAGTTTTGTGAAGTGTGGGAGATGTTTGCCCGCAGTCTGGATGTGGAGCAAATCCCCTCCTGCACCCCATAACCCCGAGAGGTGTGTCAGTTCTAGCTGAAGGAAGAGAAACAAATATCCAGTTTGAAGGTACCAAAAGCTTTCCCTTTCTTGGAGCATTGCCACCAGGCACATATGGGTGGAGGCAAGTTTGGCTATGAGAGTAACGTGTGTGTGTGTGTGTGTGTGTGTGTGTGTGTGGTATGTATGTGTGTGTTTAAGGGCATGGCGCAGTGTTTCTCTGTCTTGATGGTATTTAGATTAGCTATATGCACGACACAGTTCCATGGAACCACACATACATACAAATACACACATTCAGTTGTAACTTGTTTGTTTGGGACTGAAGTTTGCTTATGCAGGATGTGGCATTGGGGTCACTAGAGGAAGCAGATGCAAAACCTCCTTGTAGTATTTTTGAAGTTTTTTATGAATCTACTACACTGAATAAAAAAATGAAAAGTAGAGCTGGAGTCATAGCACAGCAGTAGGGCATTTGCCTTGCACACTGCTGACTCAGGACAGACCCGGGTTCGATCCTTGGCATCCCATATGGTTCCCCAAGCCTTCCAGGAGTGATTTTTGAGCACAGAACCAGTAGTAACCCCTGAGTGCCACCAGGTGTGGGCCCAAAAACAAACAAAAAGTAAAGAAAAAAAGAAAAGTAAAAACAACACCAGAGAGTGAAGGAATCACACATAAAATTAATTTTTTTTGTAGTTTATTTTTTTCTTTCCTTTTTTGGCCCAGGCCCATTGTGCTCACAGCTGTATCTGAGCTCAGGGATCACTCCTGGTGGTGCCAAGGAGATCACATGGGATTGACCCCAGGTTGGGTGTTCTGCTGTAACTCTCTCTCCAGCTCTAATATATGGTTTTTAAGAACAATGTAAGTCAAATCTTTTCTAAGTCCCCAGCACAGAGCAGATCCTAAAGAAATAGTGCATTGATCATAATAATCCATGGCAAGACAGGCCTTACTTATAATGCTACTTTTTCTGTATTTCACCTAGGGTTTGGGGCCATATCTGGTGGTACACAGAGCTTTCTCCTGGCTGGGTGCCTAGGGATCACTCCTGGCTGCGTATGTGGAGCCCTTGGTGCTGTCCTATCCCTCGGCCCCTCACCTCGTTTTGTTCACACTCTAGAAGCAACCTCCTGGCATCTGTAAGGGCCCCTGTTTGGTTGTATTGGATTCTTTTGGACCTCATCCCCTTTTCCACTCTTGCTGAAGTCTTGGCTGCTCTAAGGCAGTGTTCTCAGCAGGTGTGCTTTTGCGCCCAAGACTCATTTAGCAATTTGATCTTCCCCTGGGCTGCTCACCACCCCTTGCATTTAGACACCCACAAAAAGAACGATCACCCTCTCCTGATCTCTGTAGTGCCTGGAGGTAGCTCTTGGCCAATCCTCGAGTAGGAGTTAGGCTCACATGACCCAGGGCTGTCCAATAAGCTGTGAGGGGCAGACTTGGCCTCCTCCTCCTCAGGTTCCCATCAGACCTGGAGGGGGCGGCCAGATGGCTGAGGGAGGGTGGGATAAACCAGAAGAGCAGAATTGAAAGGCTGCATCTGGTTAAAGTTCTCAGCGGCCTGCCTGCCTGTACCCCGTTTCTTACACAAACAATAAGCACCCTCCCTCTAGGTAGAACCTGGCCAGACTGGGCTTTCCCTTATTATGCAGTTGGCAGACAGCCCCACCCTGGCTTCCTGCACCCTGTTGCCCGCCTCTCATCACGGGCATCCTTTCTTGTGGCTGGGAGGTGCTGGGGTAGAGACCAGCCACACCCGGACACCCAGCAGTGCTCAGGATTTACTACTCCTGGCTCTGTGCTCAGGGTTCACTTGGGGGGACCAATCAATACATGGTACAGATGATTTCACATGGGGTCAACCCTGTGCTAGGTGAGAGCTCCCACCACCGGCCTGTCACCCTGACATTTTTTTGGGGTGCAGACCGGCCTTTGTTTAGTAGCCCTGATTGGGGCTGTTAGGATGATCCAGTCTCGAGGCTGATGCGAGGAGCATAATTCTACAATATATTCACTTTGCTCTCACCTCTCTCGCCTACTTTTTCTTGCCCCATAGGCTTAGAAGACAGTCGTAGGCAGGAACTGAGTGCCGTTTCCACTTTGGATTGCTTCTTTTTAAACATGTTCCTTTTTTGGGGGGTGTGGTGGATATCACATCCAGCAGTGCTTGGGGCCTGCTTCTGATTTGGAGGCCTGAGTCTCACATGCCAGCATGTACTCCAACCATTTGGCACTATTTTGGATTGTTTTAGAATGCTACAGCAGACACAGAGGCAGGACAGCTTTCCTCGTGGTTAAGATCTTGAACTGTCCTAGTGACTGGTGGAACCTAAAACAGGAATCTTGCTTGATTGCTGTTTGCCCAACTCCAGACATTGCATTTTACCCACTCTCCCCAGGAGTCTTAGTGCCAATATTCCTGTGAAGCACTGGATGGACTTAACTAATTTTGGGTACTTGACTCTCTTGTTAGAGATGCTTCAGGCCACTTGGTAGTGGGCGGGACTGAGGCCTGGTAGAATGGGGCCTGGGGAAAGAATCTATATTAGAATGTGCCAACCCTGTCAATCCCATGTGGCCCCAGAACCCCAGAGGTGGTTTGTGATGGTAGATGCTTGCCAGAAGGGACAGGTTCTCCTGTTCCTGATGTCACAGCTCAGCTCAGCCCAGCAGACATTAGTTGTGTCAGTCTGATTTTGTGGTATTTGGGGGGCCACACCTGATGGGGTTTAGGGCTGCTCAGGGATCACTCTTGCAGTACTGTGGAGACATTTCTGGGCTCACAGCTTGTGTTATTCCTGGCCTCTGTGGGGTGAGCAAACCAGGGTTGGGCTTAGCATCTTTCAGGCTCAGGGTGGGGGTACCCCCAAAGTGAGTGGGGAACCTGCTGGCATGCATTGCAGGGGAGACCATGAGAAATTTAGGGAATCTCTCTGGGCTCTGCCAGCATGAGAAAGCTCTGTAGTTTGGGAGGCTGGTAGGAGTGAGGGCTCCTGTGGGGGGGCTCATGAACCATTGCAGGGACTATGATTTAGGGGGGAGATTAGCATTGTATTGCATTATCCCTGTTGTTAGTGAGACGAAGGAGTATGCCAGGCAATGCAGGAGCTAGAAGGGAACTTCAGGACAGCCTGCTCATGGGGCCCCGCCTTGGGGTCCTGGGCACAGGGAACAGAGTATAGGACCTTGTCTGCGGTGGGGGACTGAGCTTGCTTTTAGCCAAGGTTGATGCAGGAGAAGTGCTTATTTTAGCAGCCGGCCCATGTCCTTACCCTGCACAGACAAGAGCCAGTTCTGCCTTGCAAATGCCCATGGCACAGGACCAAGCAGTGCATTGGGCAAGGGATGTTTTTTGTTTCTGAACTAGTAAGTAAAGGGATGCTAGCCACTCATTTGTTGTGCTGGTGTGCTTTGGGCTGGACAGGGGAACTCTGGGGCCTCTGCAGACCTGTTCTGCAGAGCATTTGCACACTGGAGCTCTGGGAAGCGCACTGGGGCCCTGGCGCTTGCCACAAATGTGCTGCTTTGAGAGCTTTGCCAGGGCATGTGGGGTTGGCATGGCCTAGGCAACGAGTACTGTCAGTCGCCTCCTTCACTTCATCCGGCAAGGCCATCCCCTCCCCCCACTATCAGAAACCTCCAAAATGTCACCGTGGGGATGGCGTTTTGACAAAAATGTCAAGGATTGCCCAGAATAGCTTCTTGTGACCGCCTGTACTTAGGGGAGGACTGCGTAGCCTTTACATTTTAGGAGCCGCCAAAAGGTGGCCAGAATCAGTAAGTCCCATTGGAATAACTCCCGAGAAGACACATGGTTTGGTCTTGAGGCTTTCGATGCATTTGCTGTGAATCTTCAAGTATGAGTGCAGGGACTTGGCATGTTCTTAGATCTGCAAGACAATTTCTTTTGCTCCTGCTTTTGAGCACTAGTGATACGGATTGGATCAAGTCTCGGAAACCCCCAACTGATATTGGGGAGATAATGGCTGCTGACAATTGAGCCCTGGCCAGCTCATTGAGTTCTCTCTCCTGTTTGCCCCTGGTTTCTGAAATAAATTATATATATTTATATAGTAATGTTTCACTCATGTTTCATGGCTTTATTTTTGTACCTGGACTTAAATAAAGAAGGTGTCTTGGCATATTCCAGACTTCCAAAGTGGACCAAAACTTGCAGGATTTTCCACGAAGCCAACTGATAATAGCTAACTATACCCCCACCCCCACCCCCCAAGTGTCTGAGTTCCTGGAACTGGTTTTGTGAGCCAGTTGACTGGTGAGATGGAGTGAGCTCTCTCACCCGAAAGTTCTAGTTCTCCATTAACTCATGGGTCTGGGGGAAAAAACTTAAGACCTGTTTATTTTTGGCCTACTGAAAGCAGAGGTGAAACCCTGCTGTGGCGGTGAGGCCCACATTCTGAGGGCGCTCTGAGGTCTCCGACCTGCTGGAGAGATAGGATCAAAGGGAAGAATTCTCCAGAGCACGGAGAAGCCTGCACTGGCCCCAGACTCCACTGCAGCTTGGTTTGAGGCCCAAGGGGAAAGGAATGCTGGCGGTCTGAGCATCTTAATGGAGTCACATTTCTCAAATACCTGCAGGCCTTCTTCAATACCCCAGGCTCTATGCCCTGGGCCTGGCTTCTGGTTTGAACTGGGTCTTGTTCCCACAGTGGAGAACCCCTTGACTTGAGAGAGCACTGCCTATCAGTGCTCAGGTGGCCAGGTCTTCTGCCCAGAGCTATCTCTCCATTTGCTCGCTCACTTGCTCTCTGGGCCCTTTTTAGGCTGAGCTGCTGGTGGCTCTGACTTCAGTCCTCTCCCTATCCCGCCCTCCTGGTCCTTGCTGGTTCTCGTGGGATGGGTCTAAGCACTGCCACTGTGGGTCTTTGTAACAGACACAGTGTGGTCCAGCAAGGCTTCCATTGCTGTTGTATTGCACAGGCTGAATCCAAGCCATCCTTTTTTGTTCCCCTCGAGTGCTCCATGCTCATGCTTTCATGGCCACCTTTCTTTCTCCATTTCCCTTTGCCAGGTGAGCAGAACCCTGGACAGTGGGCGGTGGACATCTAGCCCCAGGTGTGCTTCTGTCTGTATGTTCATGTGAGCGATTCAGAAATGGTACCGAATGGAAGAAGGCACTTGCCTTGAACGTCCTGTACCTGGCTTTGATCCCCGGCACTGCATGTCCCCCCTGCCCCCGTCTTGGCCAGGGCTCATTTCTGAGCACTGAGCCAGGACTATCCCCTGGGTGTGCCCCACTGCCTATCATTTGAAAATGGAACGTCCTAATTGGAGGCTTTCCCAGCCCAAGTGAGCCATGGCAACCCAGGAGGCTGTCTAGTTGGGTGTATTTGTTCACTCACACACCCATGACCCACCGTATGGCCCTAGTGGGCTCCCCTGTCCCCATCTACCTTGCTATCTGAGGTGTCATTGTGATGGGCTTATCCTTCCTGTGAGGGAGAGAATCTAGCTCAGGGGACAAGCTCCGAGCTGAAATGGCTCCAAAGAGTGGTAGGTCTCGGAGTGGGGGGGCACAGAGCTGGGATAGTCCCTTGACAGGAGGCGTGACCCCCTCCCCCAGGCCCCACTCTTCCAGGCTTCTAGAGGGTACATTCCAGCTTACATCCAGGTGTCCCCTCAAATTGATGGGCTTCGAAGTAACCATCCCCGTTTATACAGGTAATCCCTTGGCATCCGGTGCCTTCACAGCATTGTGCAATCAGCACTGCTATCTATTTCCAAGGTATTTTCATCAGTGAGAAACAAACCTTGTACCCAGGGACTGTCCCTCCCCATTCCTCACCTTCCAGCCCCGAGCACTGCTTATCTACTTCCCCTCTCCCAACTGGCCTGTTCTGAGCATTCCCTGTTGATAGAATCTGACTCAGGTCTTCTGTGGTCAGCACAGTTCTGGGGCCCTCCCTCTCTTTCCTGGCTGAGGCTCTATGCCCTTATACACAGAGACCCCATTCTTTAAAAAATTTTTTTGTCTTTTGGGCTACACCCTGTGGTGCTCTATACTCAGAAATTGCTCCTGTCAGGGGCTGGAGTGATAGCACAGTGATAGGCTGTTTGCCTTGCTCACAGACAACCTGGGATAGACCTGGGTTGGATCCCCAGCATCCTATATGGACCCCTGAGCCTGCCAGGAGTGACTTCTGAGGTCAGAGCTAGGAGTAACCCCTGAGGGCTGCTGGGTATGGTCAAAACAAATAAACAAACAAACAGATGAAAGAAAGAAAGAAAGAAAGAAAGAAAGAAAGGAAAAGAAGAGAAGAGAAGAGAAGAGAAGAGAAAGAGAAAGAAAGAAGAAAAAGAAATTGCTCCTGGCAGGCTAGGGGACCATATGGGATGCTGGGGATCAAACCTGGGTCTTTCCCTGGTCCGCTGTGTACAAGGCAAATGCCCTATTGCTGTGCTATTGCTCTGGCCCTACATTATTTTCAAATAAAACTTTTATTTTGACCATACCCAGAGATGTTCAGGGTTTACTTCTGGCTCTACATTCAGGAATCTCTCCTAGTGTACAGAGGACCCTCTAGGATGCCAAGGATGGAGCTCATAGACCCTGTTCTTTAGAGTTCTGATACCTTGCTGGCTGTCCTGGTATGCTGCTGTGACTGCTACTGCCCCACATCTGCCTGGGCGAGCACCTGGTTTCAGTTTTCTTAGGTGGACTTGCTGGGGCTTCTGGGACCTTTTTTTTTTTTTTTTTTTTTTTGTGGTTTTTGGGTCACACCCGGCAGTGCTCAGGGGTTACTCCTGGCTCCATGCTCAGAAATTGCTCCTGGCAGGCACAGGGGACCATATGGGGCGCTGGGATTCGAACCGATGACCTCTTGCATGAAAGGCAAACGCTTTACCTCCATGCTATCTCTCCAGCCCTTCTGGGACCTTTTTGGAGGGTTTGTTTTGTTTTTATTTTTGGGCCACACTTAGTGGTGCTCAAAGATTACTCCTGGCTCTACACTCAGTAATTACTTCTGATGTGCTCAGAAGACCATATGGGATGCTGAGGATTGAATTTAGGTCAGCTGTATGCAAAGCAAGTGCCTTCTTCACTGTGCTATCACTTTGGCTCTTTCTTTCTTTCTTTCTTTCTTTCTTTCTTTCTTTCTTTCTTTCTTTCTTTCTTTCTTTCTTTCTTTCTTTCTTTCTTTCTTTCTTTCTTTCTTTCTTTCTTTCTTTCTTTCTTTCTTTCTTTCTTTCTTTCTTTCTTTCTTTCTTTCTTTCTTTCTTTCTTTCCTTCCTTCCTTCCTTCCTTCCTTCCTTCCTTCCTTCCTTCCTTCCTTCCTTCCTTCCTCTCTCTCTCTTTCCTTCCTTCCTTCCTTCCTTCCTTCCTTCCTTCCTTCCTTCCTTCCTTCCTTCCTTCCTTCCTTCCTTCCTTCCTTCCTTCCTCCCTCTCTTTCTTTCTTCCTCCCTCTCTTTCTTTCTTCCTCCCTCCCTCCCTCCCTCCCTCCCTCCCTCCCTCCCTCCCTCCCTCCCTCCCTCCCTTCCTTCCTTCCTTCCTTCCTTCCTTCCTTCCTTCCTTCCTTCCTTCCTTCCTTCCTTCCTTCCTTCGTTTTTGGGACATACCTGGAGGCACTCAGAGTTACTCCTGACTCTGCACTCAGAAATCTCCTGGCAGGCTCAGGGGACTATAGGATTCTGGGGTCGAACCTGTGTTGGTCGTGTACAAGGCAAATGCCCTACCCACTGTACTATCTCTCTGGCCCCTGTTTTAAACTTTCTGAAGAGTTTCTCCATATCTTCCCAATACTTGCTTGGTATTTTCTGTTGGCTTTGTCATCCCACTGGCCGCAGCTGATGTACATCTTTTCAGGTACTTACTGATCTTTTGTATATTTTGCAGAATTATCTATATGTCATATTTTGGCCTTCCAAGTGCCTTGGGGGACCCCCTGGAGATTATTGATCATGGTTC
This sequence comes from Suncus etruscus, assembly GCF_024139225.1. Classification (NCBI taxonomy): domain Eukaryota; kingdom Metazoa; phylum Chordata; class Mammalia; order Eulipotyphla; family Soricidae; genus Suncus; species Suncus etruscus. The sequence goes on along the minus strand of NC_064868.1, from coordinate 17,264,335 downwards.
AGTGCAAGGACCACTGATGTTCCCTAGATTGCTCAGGCCACTTCAGCAGGGTAGGGGGGCTGCCAGAGCCATAGTAGGCATGCTTGGGGCCCCTAGCTAGATATATGCTCTCTTTGCTATACTGTCTCCTACTCCTCTTGGCTTGTTTTCATATTGGGTTTGTCTTTTTGCTGTTGGGTTTTGAGAGCCATTCACAACCTCTTGACCCCTACACTCTTCTGAGCTATGTGATTTGTAACTAGTATTCAGTTTCAGAAAGTTCTGGGGTATGGGGCTTCTTCTGCACCCAGGCTAAAATGCCACTGCTCTGAACCAGTGATTCTTAGGGCTTCCTAGAGAAGTTCTTTATATTTTGGAGGATTTCTTTAAGAACACCCCAGTCCAGTACAGGGCCAGAGGTATAGTACAGTGGGGAGGGTGCCTGCCTTGCATGCAGTTGACCTGGCTTTGATTCCCAGCATCCCATATGGTCTCTCAAGTCCACTGGGAGTAATTCCTGAGTGTAGAGCCAGGAATAACCCTTGAGTATCGATGAGTATGACCCCAAACAAAACAAAACAACAAACCCCATGGGGTAGGAGCAATAGTATAGCAAGGAGGGCATGTTTGCCTCGCACATAGGTTCAATCTGCAGCATCCCGTATGGTTTCCCGAGCTTGCCAGGAGGAACCGCTGAGTGCCACTGGGTTTGGCCCCAAAACAAACAACCCAAAAAGCTCCTATACAGAGCAGTGTTCCTGAATGAGTGAACAAATCTGCAAAGCAGTAAGTGGGGCCAGAGTTGAACTTGGCAACAGTGCCAGAAACCAGGAATTGTACCAAGACTCACCAGGTCAGCTCCTAGCTGTACCTTTTTAGACTGTTCTGTGTGAACCTTTGTTAGATGTGCCCATTATGGGAGACCCTCCATCTCTTCAGACCTCCCTGAGGGTGCCACTCCCTGCCCTGTTCCTCAGTGCCTGGGAAAGGTAGTTGCAGCACCTTCCATACACCAGGGAATGGCCTTGGCATTGCTTTGCCAACTCTTTGGCTACAGGGAGCTCTGTGGGGCCACAGTGCTTGCAGCCAGGTGAACAAGGCCTGTTGGGGTTCTCCATGCCGAAGAATACTGTCATCAGCTGTGTGTGGCTCACAGCTGGGCCCCAAGCCCAGAAGCTGTGGGGTTCAGAACTCTTGAGCAAAAGGTTTTTTAGTGTTTTGTTGTTTTTGTTTTGGAGTCACACCTTGTGAAGCTCAGGGGTTACTCCTGGCAGGCCGGTGATAGAACCTGGGTCTGCCGCGTGCAAAGCAGGTGCCTTCCCCACTGTGTTCTGGCTCTGGCTCCTTTAATGAAAGATCTTGACCCCTAAGACACTGTGTTTGCTATAGGAGTGGGGTGTCAGGACCCTATGTGCAGGTACCATGAACTGCAATTTGCTTTGACTCCTGGTTTTGGGGCAAAGCTCCACCATACCCTGTATGGGAGGGTCTCCTGGCACTGTTCTCTGCAGCTCACTTCCCCAACTTCCTCTCCCCTAAGCTCAGCCCACTGCAGGGGCTCCTCAGGCTCAGGTACAGATGGGCAGGACAGGAACAGACAGGATCCCCCCAAAAGGGCTCATTGCTCCACAAGTACATGCCATTCTGTTACATTCCATGTCAGGGCCAAAGGTATTTTTGTTTGTTTTTGTTTTGGGGCCACACCCCGCAGTGCACAGGGCTTACCCCTGACTCTGCATTAAGGAATTACTCCTGGCAGGCTCAGGGGTGGGGGACCTTATGGGATGCTGGGGATTGAACCCGGTTTGGCCACGTCCAAAGCAAATGCCCTCCCTGCTGTGCTATGCTCTGGCTCCACAAAAGGCATTTTTGGGTGTGTGGTTCCGAAGCTCGTTTTCCTTCTGTGCTCTGCCAATTTTTGAAAGTTGAGCAACTGTTTTGGAATGACTGTCCCTGTGAGAAGACAGTCCTGAGTGCTGCGTCCTGTCGGTCTTGCCTGTGCAAGCAACTCATGGCAACCCCCTCCCCCCAGTCCACGGACCTGTTTGCTGCTTCCCTTTTCTCTCCTCTGAGACTGGACGTGGTCCGGGCCTTGTCCTCATCTGACTTGTGCCCCAGAGCTCTCCTGCACTTGGCAAGTGGCAGTGCCCAGCCACCTGCCCCTGGGTGGACGAATAAACAATTCTCAGAGCCCAGTCCCAGAGGTCTTTGCGGATGTCGCAGGCAAGAACCTCTCCCAGGCTTCTAGTATGGGTGCCAGTGTGCCCTATGGCCGCGCCAGACACAGGCCTCTTGAATGACTTTTTTTTTTTGATTTTTGGGCCACACTCGGCGGTGCTCAGGGGTTACTCCTGGCTGTCTGCTCAGAAATAGCTCCTGGCAGGCACGGGGGACCATATGGGACACGGGGATTTGAACCAACCACCTTTGGTCCTGGATCGGCTGCTTGCAAGGCAAACACCACTGTGCTATCTCTCCGGGCCTCTTGAATGACTTTTGCAAGTGTTCTCCACGCAGACTCGAGGCTGCTGTTGGTGATAGCGCATTTGTAAGTGCGCTTTCTGCATAGGGCCAGGCTATGGGGAGGGGCTTCCTGCTCCTAAGCAGCTAGGAGGCAACCGCCTGGGTACCCCGGACTCTGGCTGGCCCGTGTTTAGCAAGGGTTATTCAGTCGTGAATAACCAACTTCCTGGCTTTCATGAGCCGTGCCTGGGAAGTGGGAATGTCGGGTTCAAAGGGAGGCGAGAGGTTGAACAGCTCCAGATGATGGCTTGGAGGGTGCTTCTAAGAGTTGAGAGAGCCGGTAGTGCTATGCTAGCGTGGTCTCCCGCATCATCACATGACTGGCCCTGCCCAGAACGCTCCCATCTTTATCTACCTAGCCCTGTGCCAGGACTAAGGACTATAACAGGACACATGACCCCACCTTTGGAGACTATGATCACCCTGTTTTAAGGCACTGTAAATGTAGGTTTGGTTTGTCAAGGAGAACTTTGGGCATCAGTACAGCAGGGATACCGGCAGCCTTGGATGACATTCCTCCAGGGGACAGGAGGGGAGGGGGCAGGAGAGAGCCAAGAATAAACCCTGCTCCCTCCCTCCCTCCCTTCCTCCTTCTCTCTTTCCCTCCCTCATTGCTTTCTCCCTCTTCCCTCTTTTCTTTCCCTTTTTTTGTTTTTGGGTTACACGCGGCGGCACTCAGGGTTACTCCTGGCACTGTGCTCAGAAATCGCTCATGGTAGGCACAGGGGACCATATGGGATGCCGGGATTCTAACCACCGACCATCCTGGGTCAGCTGTGAGCAAGGCAAACGCCCTACCATTGTGCTACCTCTGGCCCCATCTTCTTTCCTTCTTTTCCTCCTTCATTTCTTCCTCTCTCCCTTCTTTTCTTTCTTCCTTCTACCCATCTTCCCATCTTCCCTCCATCCTCTGAAGACCCAACCACACCAGCCATTCTTCAGTCTCCCTCCCTTTATTGCATCCTCCCTCTCTCTGTCCCTCCATTTGAACATTGCCCATCCTGTTGCTAGAACAGTCTGTGCATGGTGCTTTGGTGGGGCAAGGGCTCTTGACCTTGTGGCATGCAGGATTGAGGGCAGAATTTAGGACAGTGACCACCTGGGCCTGTGATGAGTTTGCTTCTCCAGGGCCAGGGTAAGGGCTCTTGGAAAAAGATGCATCCAGGGCATTTCACCATCTGGCACCTGGAGCTGGTTGGGGGAGTAGAGGGTGGACAGAATGCCTGTGTTCTGCCAGCCTTGTTTCTGGCATTCAGGCCACAGTGCCCAAAAATCAGCGTGACCCTTGGTTTTCCTGGTTTCTGGAGCTGGGAAGACTCCTGTTCTCTTGTGCCCCCTCTTCTGCCCAAAGGAGACCCCAGATGTACCAGGCCAGCTTCTCGGGGAGTGTCTGGCAACCACAGAGTGGCTTTACTCACAGGGGTTGCTACCTCCAGCCCCCAGAGCCTTCCTGGGCTCCTGCGGCCAGAGTAGGAGCCTAGGACTGCAGTGAGTCCCCCCAGAGAAAGGACTGGCCTGACAGATGCCTCAGAATCTGGGGTTGTCTGCCCAGGGGCCAACCTGAGAGGAAGAAGACTGGGAACTCAGGTGCTCTTGTGCTGTGGTTCTGGCTGCAAGTTATAGAGCATTAGGATGGGTCTAAAGCTATGTGTTCATCTGGTACCTATGGGTACAAATTGGGGGGGGGCTCCCTAGTAAGCCCATTCATGGAATCTGCACTGGCTGTTGAGCTTCCTACATCCTACCCCATTTATTTTAGTTCCAGTTAGTGGCCTCATGGAAGAGCTCCAGAGAAGCAGGTTGTGGAGACAGTCTCCCTGGGCAGATTGCCCAGGCAGGGTGCAGTTTTAGGGGGTGTCCTTGCACTGGCCCCATGCCTTTCTGGGCAGCTTAGCAGTGGTCTGGGTTTGCTCTCAGACTTGAGCTCTGGACTGATGAGATAGATTCTCCTCAACAGCTGTGTGCTGTGCTAGGGGAAGCGGGTTCCCCCAAACTGGACTGGCCAGACCGGCAGCATTTTTGTCGTGAAGGGAGGGCGGCATTTGGGGTGTAAGTGTGGGCAAGGAGAGCCTGCCAGTCAGTCCCCTAGCACCCCAGAACCATATTCTTTCTGCCTGCCTGAGCCCAGGGGTTTGCTGAGGTGCCTCTCTGAACATGGAGTTCTTCTGGATGCTATGCTGGGAGGGAACCCCTGACCTATAAGGTAGACGTGCCCCCACAGAATGCACCCCCAGCCCTGAAAAGACCACAAATCAGAATTAAGAGGTGAGGGAAATATTGCATTTTATTGTGGCCGGGAGGGCATGATTGGAGGCAGGTAATAGAACCCCTTTGCTGGATGCAGTCCCAAGGGGAGACCCTACCCTGGCATACCTATTTACGCCACAGAAATGGAGACCCCAGATGTGACCAGCCCTGGTGGCAGAGGGTGGTGCAGGCCACTGCCCATGATGACATCTGTGAGGAATGTCATTGTTCCCCCATGCTTGTTCTGCGCACCTGCTTTTCGCTCCCATGGGGCTCTTCCTCCAATTGTTGCAGGCTGGTTCTTTGTTACTCCCAATCTTTCTGAAGATCTCTCTCCCTTCAAAGCCATCATTTTACAATTTCTTTCCCTGTATTCACTGCTGAGCTGAGATCCCAACTTTCATGATCTTGTTTCATTGCTCATTTTTGCTTTGTTTCAGTTTTTATGTTTCTGGGTCATACCCAGCAATGCTCAGGACTAACTCCTGGCTGTGCGCCCTACCCTCTGTCCTATTGCTTCTGTCCCTTGTTTCATTTCTTAATTAAAACGTATTTTTCTACTCTGCATGGCCTGTTGACAATGGTGCCAACATTCATGCTTTTGATATTCATAGTCACTGGACTTCATCCCCTCCCCCCCACTATACTGCAGCTGCTGTTTTATTATTATTATTATTATTATTATTATTATTATTATGGTTTTGGGGCCACACCTGATGGAGCTCAGGGGTCACTCCTGGCTCTGCACTCAGAAATCGCTTCTGGCAGGCTTGGGGGGACCATATGAGATGCTGGGGATTGAAACCGGGTCTGTCTCAGGTTGGTCACAAGCAAAGCAAATGTCCTATTGCTGTGCTATTGCTCTGGTCTCCTTGATTTGATTATTATTTTTGTTGTCATTTGTAAGCCCTAGTGGTACTCAGAGATGACTCCTCACTCTGTGCTATGATTTCAGTTCTGGGTGCTCAGGGAACCATCTGGAGTTCTGGAGATGGAACTGGCCCTTCTCTCCCATCCAAGTTTCTACCCATAGTTCTAACTGTCCCAAGCCTCTTGTGCTCTGCTTCTCTCCCATCTGGGCTTGATGATCACAGTAAAATCCTAAGTACTTTTTTTGGGTGGGGCAACACAACCAGCTCTGTGCTTAGGGATCATTCTCAATGGGGCTTGTGGGCAGTAAGGGACCCTGTGGGTGCCAAGGACCAAATCGGGGTCAGCCTCATGCAAAGCAAGTTCCGTACCCGCTTTTACTGTCTCCAACCCCTGGTTGCCCTTTTCTCCCTCCAATTAGTCTTCTAGATGTTTCTTGCCTATTTATTGACTCTATTCTGGCAAGAACCCAGGTAGATAAAAACAGGTACATGATCAAACTTTTTTGTTTTTGTTTTTGTTTTTGGGTCACACCCCGTGGTGCTTAGGGGTTACTCCTGGCTGTCTGCTCAGAAATAGCTCCTGGCAGGCCGGGGGACCATATGGGACACCGGGATTCGAACCAACCACCTTTGGTCCTGGATTGGCTGCTTGCAAGGCAAACGCCGCTGTGCTATCTCTCCGGGCTCCATGATCAAACTTTTATGGAGAAGGATTAACAAATATTTTGCCATTCCCAGGTTCAATGGCAGAGTTGGGATCCTTAGCTGTGGCCTTTTCTTTCCCAGACAGTGATTGTGGTATGTAGCCATTGTTGGTGACAGGCTTCTCCAGACTCTTCATAGGGAAAGGACACCAACTCCCTGCTTGGTCAGCCTGGCTGAATGGGCACTCAGATGATCACTGGTCATTGAAGGGCACTTGGCATGTTTCTCTGTTGGCTGCTTTTTCCTTCTTGTTGCTGCTCTTGGCCCATTCCACCCTTCCCCCAGTGGTGCTCAGGGCTGACTCCTGACTCTGTGCTTGAGGATCACTCCTGGCAGGGCTTGGGAAATCCTAAAAAGGTGCTGGAGCTGGAACTCGAGTAGGCCCCATGCAAGGCAAGCCCCTGCCCTGCCATGTTATCTGTCCAGCCATCTCAGTTGGGCATTGAGGTAATGGCAGTTGGACTTGGACACGTCCTTTGGATACCCCCACTGTAATGACATTTGGACCTAGAAGATGCACTTTGGACATGCCCCCGTCATGCTGGATATAAAAAGAAAAACCTTGGGCAGTTGGGGGGGCAGGATAGTGACCAGAGCAAGCACCTGTTGGTCCATAGGGGGCCCGAGATAATTCATCAGCGAGGTGCTGCCCTCTATCTTTTGTATCTTTTGAACCCTTGTGTACAGGCCTCCCCCAGCCTTTTCTGGCTTGTGAATTATCTCTCTCCCCCAGAAAACCCCCTGGCATCGGCAGCAGCAGACTTCAGACTGAAAAAAAAAGGATGCTCTCTCTCCCCCTGCCCCTAGTCTTCTCCCCCTCTTCTCTCCTCCCTCCCTCCTTCCCTCCCTCCCTCTCTCCTTCTCCCCCAACCTCAGTCCCTGGGGCAAAGCCCCACCCAGCAGCTGGGCCCCATGGGCCTCTATGAGCCTTGCAGCAACCCTGCCCTGGGCAGCCCTGGTAGCCTTGGGCCTCTGCAGCTGTGCAGCTGTGCAGCTAACTACAGCTTGGCGGGACTTGCAGATAACTGCAGGCAACTTGCAGCTAACAGGTATTCTGCAAATGGTGATTAATTCTGCAAGTACTCCCAGGGGGCAGCAGTGGCAGTGACCTTTGAACTCGGCATGCTGGTACCAACCCACCATCTCCCATCAGCCACTGGCCTGGTTTCTGCACTGCCAAGGGACATATGTACTTTTAAATTGTGCCTTGTCCTTGGGTGGGAGGAGCGGAAACCCCTGGGAGATGTCAGCCTAGGGCAGAAGAGAGCAGTAGGTGGTTTTGAAGCAGCAAGCTTCAAGCTTCAAGTAAACTTTGGGGGTGCACAAGGGTCTTGTGCTTCTGGGGGAAATGGGGTTCACCTGAGCTCAAGGCAGACTCTGTTACTCCTGTTTTTTGGTTTTTGGGCCACACCCGGTGGTGCTCAGGAGTTACTCCTGGCTATCTGCTCAGAAATCACTCCTGGCAGGCACGGGGGACCACATGGGATGCCAGGATTCGAACCAACCACCTTAGGTCCTGGGATCGGCTGCTTGCAAGGCAAATGCCACTGTGCTATCTCTCCAGCCCTCTGTCACTCCTTGAACCAGCTTCTCTCTACTCTTTCCTCCAGAAGTGTGTGTGGTAGGGAGTGGTGAACTTTGCTTCCCAGGAGTAGGGCAATTCATCCACGAGTCACTCTCAGTTTTGTGTTGGTATCAGAGAGCTAGGGCAGGGGTTCAGGTGCTGGCATTGCACATGATTGGTCCAGGTTTGATCCCCAGCTACCCACAGGGTCCCTGAGCCCTGCCAGAAGTGCTCTCTGAGCATAGCCAGTGTGGCTTAAAAACAAAAAATAAAAATAAAAACAGAAAGATTGGCCAGATAAGTGTTTTTATTTTTGGTCCATGAAATAGCTCTGGCTGAATTGTTTTTACTGCTATTGTTATGATGAGTTTTGAAGGTCATATTTTTTTTTGTTTTTGCGTCACACTCAGTGACGCTCAGGGATTACTCCTGGCTACGAGCTCAGAAATCACTCCTGGCTTGGGGGACCACATGGGACGCCGGGGATTGAACTGAGGTCTGTCCTGGATTAGCTGCATGAAAGGCAGATGCCCTACTATTGTGCTATAAAACTCCAGCCCCGGTGCTCAGGACTCTTAGCTCTGTGCTCAGGGGTCACTCCTGGTGGTGCTCTGGGGACCACGTACACTGCTGGGGTCAGCACCTGGGTACCCTGTGCAAGACAAGCCGCCAACTCTCTCTCCAGCCCCTGTATTTTTATAGAGAATAAAATATTTTCAGAGCTCTGAGGTTAATGTACTTGGAGGTTGGATAAGCAACAACATCAGGGTGCAGCCCAGTCTGTGAGTAACCCTAGAGAGCTGTTGGCCATGTCACAGTGGGCTCTGAAACTCCCCGTGAACCAGGTAGGTGGGCACAGCAAAAGAGTAATCATAAATTATAGCCACAAATTGGTTTGGAAGCAAAACAAGCCCCAAGGTGCGTGGAGACAGGATAGCGGCAGGTGCTGTAGGTCTGCTAAGCCTTGTTAGTGTTTCCCAAGCATCATCAGGGCTCCTCTGCCCTGCTAGGTTGAGATTTGGAGGTGGTTCCCAAATAAGAGTTGCAAATCCAAAGTGGTCCCCTTGACACTTTGTACTAGGTTTGTAGCAGTGTCTTCAGAATTGTAGATGGGGCCTGCTCGCTGCCCGTGCCTACTGCTGCCCACTTCTGCTTTGCAGTGGTGGCAAGAGTTCAGCCCCAGCTCCTGGCCATGATCATCGCCTCTACTGCTAGCCCTGTGGTCTCCCCATGGCCATCTGATTGGCAGAATAATGCCCCTCCTACCCTATGTCCTAATGCTAAGGGCCTTTTGAGGTCAAAAGGACTTGACATATATGTTTTTAGTGAAAGAACTTGCCATGGACTGGGCATGATGATTGAGTTAGCTTGTCACTGTTGACATCAGAGTTGTCTTTGCTCAATGCCGTGATGCCTTCTTATGCATCAGTTTGGGGGAAATGCCAGATTCACCAGGAATCCTGGCCTCAGGAAGTTGCCCATCTGTGATACCTCCTTTTACTGGAGCCAGGGGCTTGAAGGGAGATGGGGGGAGGGTTGGGGTAGTGATATTTCCATGACCAGAGTACATGTGTGCAGTGGGGGCAGGGGTTTCCACAGCAAGAAACCCAACTGGAACCCTTTTACCTTTATGTCTGGCATAAACCAGACATAAATTTTTTTGGCCACACCCGTTTGATGCTCAGGGGTTACTCCTGGCTAAGCGCTCAGAAATTGCCCCTGACTTGGGGGGACCATATGGGACGCCGGGGGATCCAACTGCAGTCCTTCCTTGGCTAGCGCTTGCAAGGCAGACACCTTACCTCTAGCACCACCTCACTGGCCCCAAACCAATGTTTTCTTGATCATCTTGACTTTCAGCAGAGAAATCCATGGCTAGTATGTTCTTATTTTCCCCAGGAGATAAAAAGAGACCCTTGTGTTTGCTACTGTATATGAACACAGATAGATCCTTTCAAAACTGTCATAGTAGGTGATACTCACTGAATAATGTAACTGTATTGTCACCATGCTTGGCACTTTGAAGATGATCTGTGGTTAATGCCTACTGCTTGGTGAAAGTGTTCCAAGTGCATGAGAGAGCTGAATTGTAATGAAAGTGTTGCTGTTTGAGATAGTAAAGCTTTTTGTTTTGTTTTGGAACCACATCTAGTGGTGATCAGGCCTTATTCCTGCTCTGGCTCAAAAGTCCCATCCAAGTACTAACTAGGCCTGACCCTGCTTAGCTTCCGAGATCAGACGAGATTGGGCACGTTCAGGGTAGTATGGCCATAGACATTCAGAAGTCATTCCTGGCAGGCTTAGGGGACCCTATGGGATGCTGAAGATTGAACATTGGCACACTGACATGAACTTTGCTTTCCTAATTTTGTTTTGCAGAATAACAAAGCCGTTGACTTTTGCTGATTGTGTCGGGGACGAACTTCCTTTAGGATGGGAAACTGTATACGATAAACAAATTGGAATTTATTACATGGACCACATAAATAGTAAGTGGAGTGTCACAGTTCTGTGATCCTGTGTGTGTGTGTTTTGGGGGTGATCTCAAAGTGACAAGCTTTATTGTCCAACACAGCACAGAAGTAGATCTTCTAAACATGCTAAAGTTGCTCATTAGGCAGGTCTCCTGAAGGCAAGCAGTTGTGGATCTTGCTTGCTTGTGTCTTGCTTAGGACTTCATGGAATGTGTTTAATAGACGGGTTTACTATCTAATAGATGGCATCAATCCCCAGGCAGTCTGCACATACAAAATACCTCTCATAACAAGAAGGTTGTGTATTGCAAAGTGGAGCCTTCCTGTTCTTGGAACAATAAATGCCCAAGCTGTTACCTAAGCATAATCTGTGGTCTGTGTTTCTTGTAAGTATAGCCCCCCAAAACTTTTAGATCTCAGAAAAGGGAGATCTCAGCTAAAGGAATGGCTCCCTGATGTGTCACTCTTCTTTTTATTGGGCTTGGCCATACTTGGCAGTGTGCAGGGGCTACTGTATCTGTGCTCAGAAATGACCGCTAATGGGGCTCAGAGAACCCTGTGGGGTGCTAGTGATCAAACCGATCCAACCAGGATTGTTTGCATGCAAGGTAAGTATATCACTGTCCTGTCTCTGGATAGACCATTCTGGCTCCTAATAGGGATGGTTTGACATCTTGGGGCACTTGGTGTCATTACCGGCCTGGCTATGGCGACAGGCAGCTTTCCTCAGTATTGGTGTCACTGTCAGCCTCTCTGGCTGGATCACAAAGGATCTGGGGTTCACCTAGCACCCCCCACCCCATGGCTTAAGTGTGCTGTGTGTGCTCTGCTCGTTCCTGGCCTGCCTCTTCCAGCTTCTTCCTTACTCATGTGTGAATGAGTAAGTGTGTGTATGTGTGTGAGTATGTGTGTATGAGTATGTGAGTGTGTATGAGTGTATGAGTGTTTGAGTGAGTGTGAGGGGGTGTTCTGATACCGTGGCACCCAGCCTGAACTTCTCTGTAGTTCTCCCCTTAGATAGGGCCTGTGCTAAGGAGAGGCAAACTCAGGCCATTTGCTGCTCCATGGCTGGGTCTGGAATGGGTAGTACAGATTGAAGTGAGTCAGAGGGAAACAGACACAATGATCTCTGTTATCTGTGGCATCTAAACACACATAGTTGGGGAATCGCAAAACCCAAAAGCAGCAGCATTGAAGAGTAGGAGAACTGGTCCTCAGGAGCAAGCATGCTACATGCCGAGGGGCAGGGGGATAGGACAGGGAAGAGTAAGTAGGACAGTGGTGGAGTCATCCCAGAGAAGGAGAGCATGCTGGAAGGGGGTAACTTATCATGCATGACACCCCATCAGCATCAGAGCTGGAGCTTGCAGTGCTCTGAGATGTCTACTGAAAGTTTCTGTCACAGAGGCAGGCTGGGGTTGGAGGAGGGGGGTGGGATTATTGGTGGAGATCAGAGGACTCTGGTGAAGGGTTGGGTGCAGGAACATTGTATACCTGACAGTCTGACTGAGAAAGAGGAGAAGTGGGATCAGTAGTTGGCCAATGGCCGCACACCATTCTCACAGGCCGTGGAGCAGTCAGTGTGTTGCCGGGCAGCTGTCACGGTGCTTCTGCCATTCACCAGGCCTGTCCAGCTGGGCTACTATGCATGTGACCACCACCTTGGACGTGAAGGCTGGGTTTTGTCAGCAGGTTGCGGCCCTCCAGGGCCCAGGTGGTATTACTGAGTTGTGTTGGCATCCAGCGCCTTTCACAACCTTCCTGCCTGGTCTGCCTCCTGTCGACAGCATAGCTGGGTGCTCGCCTGGACCCGTTTTGGAAACTGGACTCTCAGCCCTTCACACACACACACACACACACACATACACACACACACTCACAACACACTGGGGACTTGTTACTTGCCTACTCCCTATGCTGGCCACTATGCAGAGGCTCTAGGGATCCAGGAAAGTGACCCAGAACATTATACCCTGAAGGCTTTTTTTACACAGCCTTCTGGGCATAAGCAACCTAAAATGAATAATGAGTGCCCCTGGGCTGTCGGGAGGCAGGCAAAGTCTGTCAGCTCTGCCAATGAGAAGTCTCTCTCCCTCAGAACCTCAGAGTCCCACCTTTTGCCCCCTTCTTCCACCCCACAGGAGCCCAAAAGGTGGTCTTTGTTGAGCTTCTGTGAAAAAGCCCAAGACCCCATTTCAAAAAGCTTCCCCTCAGAGCTTACCTCTGAGTCCTTGAGAGATGCAGGCAGAAGGTCTGGTGTGTACTTTAGTTCCCACAGAACACTGCTGCCACCCACCTCAGAAACATCTGGGCATTTCTAAATGGCTTTATCCTGCCTCAGGTGAATCTAAACTCCAGGGCAAGGGATAATGTGAGCTTTTAAGGCCCTGTGAAGCTTTGTGGGGGGGGGTCTGTAGAAATGGCACAAGCCGAAAGGGAGGATGTAGGAAGGAAGTAGAAGGTGTTTGAATGTGGCTGACCCAGGTTCAAGCCCTGATACTGCGTTGGGTTTCCCGAGCCCCACCAGGAATGATTGCTGAGCACCATTTGGTGTGACCCAAACACTTACAGAGAACAAAGTAAATAAGAGGGGCAACTTGCTTGAAACATCCCACGAGCATACTGCTGGGTTTATGTGGTGAGGTAGACAGGTGGGAAACGGACCCTTTGCACCACTGGAAGCGGCCTTCACAGTTTGTCATCACAGGGCCCTCTGAAGGTATACTTTAGGGTTCGTTGGTATAGTCCCAGCACTGTGCAACCACCTCTCCTGCCTAGTTCTAGAAGGTGCCAGGACATAGCAGGGCCAGGCCAGCAAACAGCATGTAAGGCAGACCGCTGTACACAGGCTGGGACATCTGGAAAACCAATAGTGCCCGCATGGGGCATTTCTGCCATCATCTGTTACTGAGGTGACAACTTTTTCTGCTATTTCTTCTCTCTCTCCTCCCCAGGAGCAGCTAGAGAGCCTCCCAGTTGATCAGCTGCAACTTTTCTCAGCTTTCCTGGCCCCGGGAAGGCGTTTTTTTCTGTCACTGCCCACAGTGGACTTTCCTGCCCGGGGTCCCAGGAGTCACCTCTCTTCTCCTCCTGTCACAGAGCTCACACAGATCGAGGATCCCCGGGAACAGTGGCGGCGGGAGCAGGAGCGGATGCTGAAAGAGTACCTGGTCGTGGCCCAGGAGGCGCTCGATGCCAAGAAGGAGATATACCAGATAAAGCAGCAGCGCTTCGAGCTCGCACAGGAAGACTACCTGCAGCTGCACCAGCTGTGTGAGGAGGACAGTCGCTCCTATGCCAGCTGTAAGTCGACCCTCTGCTGGGGTCCAGGCTAGGCCAGGCCAATGCTGTTTCCTCAGCTCTCAGGCTGACACCCCAGGCGGGTAGCGGTTAACCCTTGCTGCACCAGGCATGTGTCTCTTAATACTGCATTAAGCTCAGGCAGACTTCACTAAAAATCAACCAGGGGAGGAGAACTAGCATGGGCGGGAGGAAGGGGAGGTGCTTGCTTAGTATATGGCTCACCCCAGTTCTATCTCTGGCACCTCCACCCCAACCTTGTCAAGCAAGGAGTAAGCTCTTAGTATTGCTGGGTTGGGCATCAAAAATAAAATGAAACAAAATCAAGAGAAAAGCAAGCAAGCAAATCAGTGTTGAAATGCAAAGGGCAAATTTTGTTCTGTCCTTCAGTCAGTCCTTCTGCCCCTTTTCCCTCCTTGACTCCTTCTGCCTTCTGATAACCACCTGTTTCTTATACAGCCTAAACATGTATTTGGTTCTATTTAGTTCATCTATCAGTTTCCTATCTGTCATGTAAGAATAAAATCTTTCAGCATTTTTCTTATCCACCAGATACATTTCATTCAGGGTCGAACCTTCTAGGTCTGTGTATGACATTGCCAGTGGCAGGGTTTTTTCATTTTGTCCTTAATGCCATCACCAAATTCCCATCCCGTGCTTGGCTCTAGGGTGAGGAACTGAGGCAGAACAGCCTCTACCTTCGTGGAGTTTCTCTTGAGGGGGAGAGAGAAAATAGATGATGAGGCTTATCTGGAACTCAGGTGGGGGTCCCAGAACCCATGTGTAGGGTGCATTAGGGTGTAAAATGGCCCCACACAGTCTGGGGCGACCTGGAAAGGCTGAGCTGGTTTGCTTGATACTGAGGTGGGGGCAGGCCAAGATTCTGGAGCCCACTTTCTGGGGCCCCAGAGAATTGGTAGAGTTATGTCTGATTAGTTAGATTGGGGCAAACAGGATGTTGCCCCGAAGGAACTCTCTAGTTTTAGGTGGCCATGGAGGTAGGCCTTGGTCCCTGGGTGCAAATCAGCATGCTCTAGGGTCCCATGGACCTTAATTTTTCTTCTTGGCACCATTACTGTAAGAGCCAGTCCATTAACACAAAACTTCAATACAATGGTCTTAGGGTGCATGGAAGACTGTGGTACTCTACTAGATGAGGTCCTAAAAACCCAAATCTAGAGAAGACATGCAGGGCCTAACCTGTGATTTGATGGCCATGTCCCAGGCCGTTTAACTGGGGTGACACATCACAAAATGTTTACTCTAGATGTCATTGCTAAGGCCAGTGTAGCTACGTGGATGGGAGGGGGGGGTGGAAGGGCAAAAGCCGGGGCCATACCTGGGGTTCATTGCAGCTCCTGGCGGCGCACAGGAATGTGAGATATTTATTACCACGTGCCTCCAGAAGATGCAGATGTGGGTCCCGTGGTCTGTTCTCCCCTGGCTGCCTTATCTTGTTCGCTCTTTAGCTGTTGGTTTTGTTTGCTTTGTGGAAACTCCATCAGAATGTGATGGGTCAGCTCAGGGTTAAATTTTAGAGGGTTGCTTCTTATCTCTGAGATTTTTGTGCTCTCTTTGCTGTCTTTTCTTCCTCCGGGTCTGGGATCAGGATAAAACTGATCTAGAATGGCTTGGAAAACTGTTTTTCCTCCTTCTCTTTGCAGAAGACTTGCTCTGTGGTTGGTATCAACAATCAGCTGTTTGCTAGAATTCTCCAGAAAGGCCATCTGGCCCTGGAGATCTGTGTGTGAGATTTTTGAGTAACTGTAAAATCCCAGCCTTTAATAGGTATGGTGGTATTCAAATTAGGTATCTTCTTGGTATCATTTTTGTGTTTGTGTATTTGGAGGAGTTAATCTAATTAATTTTGTCTAAAGTTTGTAAAGGGGGCTGGAGAAAGAGTACACTGGGAAGCTACTTGCCTTGTACACAGTCGACCAGGGTTTGATCCTCAGCATCCCATCCAGTGCCCTGAGCACAGAGTCAGGAGTAATCCTTGTGTACTTCCAGGTGTGTCCCAGAAAAGGTCAAATGGTCAAAATTTTAGACTTTGAGTCAATCCCCAATCCTCTATTCTATTGTTTGTTAGTACCCAGATACCACATGGAGAAGGGTATGGCAGTGTGGCACTGGTAAAAATACTTTGACCGGGCCCAGAGAGATAGCACAGCGGCATTTGCCTTGCAAGCAGCCAATCCTGGACCAAAGGTGGTTGGTTCGAATCCCAGTGTCCCATATGGTCCCCTGTGCCTGCCAGGAGCTATTTCTGAACAGACAGCCAGGAGTAACCCCGGGTGTGACCCAAAAACCAAAAAAAAATTTGATCGCCTCTTATCATATCTGGAGGTCCTGAAGAGTGGTGTCATCTCTTTTATTCCTGCTATTAAACCTGAGTCATTGCTTTTTTTCTCAGTCAGTGGAGTTCCACTTTCATTTGTAAGATACACTGGCTTTTCTTTTTTTCTTCTCCTTTGCATCTCATTTCTTGTCCATTATTTATTTATTTATCCACCTATTCCCTTTATGGTGTTCCCCTCCTATCTTATGCAGCTTTTATTTGTTCTACTTTTCACACTTAAGTATATTGTTAGGCCCTTGATTTTAGACCTTCACTGTAGTCCATACATTGTTGCCTCTTCCAAGTTATTTACATCTTTGTGATTGAGGTAGTATGTTTGTGTGTGTGTGTGCATGATTTTTGAACCCATGGAGTCTTGGAAAGTAAGTTAGTGGATTCTTTTTTTGTTTGTTTGTGTTTTGGGTCACACCCGACAGCACTCAGGGGTTACTCCTGGCTCTACGCTCAGAAATTGCTCCTGGTAAGCTCGGGGGACCATTTGGGATGCCGGGATTCGAACCACCATCCTTCTGCATGCAAGGCAAATGCTCTACCTCCATGCTATCTCTCCGGCCCCTAGTTAGTAGACTTTTATATCACACTGTTTGGTTCTAATTTCATTCTGATAAGGTCAAAAGCTAAGATTTCAATCTTTTGAAAAATCTACTGGTTTCTTTTTTGGATTTTGGACCATACATGGCAATACTCAGGGGTTATTCCTGATATGTGCTCAGGAGAAACCCTGACAATGCTCAGGGGAACAGATGTAGTATGAGGGACTTGAGCCAGTGGGATGTCTGATTGAGATGGAACACATAGTTTCTCATTGACCTTCCTGGGCTGGAAGCTGAAGGTGGTGACTTGTATCTGGATTTGTGAGCAGTTGTTGGGTATGCAGATTTTCAGACCCTACTTGGTAGAAGTCGAACCATAGAAAAGCATCATTTTGCAGGGGCAGATAGATAATACAGTGGATAGGAAATTTGCTTGCATGTGACCAATTCGGGGTAAGTCCTTGACATCTCATATAGACTCTCAAGCTCTGCCAGGAGTTTTTGGGTGTGTCCCCCAAAACAAAAATAACAAGCAAAGCCCCCATTGTCGTTTCAATAGCTTGAAACAATTTTGGCATCTTCATGTGATTAAATATTGTAGAATATTTTCTTCCAATAGTTCTTTTTTCTGGTGGGTGGGTAGGGGATGGGGCCATACCAAACATTGTTTAGGGCTACTCCTGGTTCTGTGCTCAAAGGATTCCTCCTGGTGGTACTCAGGGGACCATATTCTTATTAGGGTTTCAACCAGGGATAGCCATATACAAGGCAGTTGCCTTAACCCTTATACTGTCTTTTGGCCTGTGTTATCTGGACTCTGTCAGCCTGGTCTGGTTATCTGGATTATCTTTCAGCCTGGCCTGGGTTATCTGGACTCTCTCTGACTTGAGTTATCTGTTCTTACAGTTTGCAGAGACACTCTCAGAGCAGTCTCCCTGGAAAGGAAGAAGGACTTGGAAGACTCAGGTGGAGGGAAGTTTCTTGCCAGGGAAAAGAAACTCTAGCACAGAGCAGTTGAATATTAGGACTAAGCTTCTACCAGCTGCAGTGTGCATGCGGCCCTGTGGCTGGTGTTCTGGAGATTCCACAAATAACTTATTTTCTTCCAGGCCAAGCCAAGGACCATGCCAGAAGCTGAGCCCTCTTAGAACTTGACCTTGGAGCGAGTTGTTCCTTGGGCTAGATCCTCTATTTACAGGGGTTGTGTGGGGACCTGTTCTAGGCTATTTTGTGGACTAGGGGCTCTTGGGCTCTTTGACACAATCATCTGTTGGTGTAAACATGACATCTATGACTACTTGTGCAGGGGGTCATAGAGGCCAGATTTGGCTCCTTTTTATCAAGTGCTGCAGGTGCCCCAGAACCTTGGGCTGGGGACTGGAATCCAGGCATGATGGAGTTTAGGACTGGCTTCAAGGTGCTCTGCTTGTTCTTCTCCCTCACTTTGCACCCAGCTCCTTCCAAGTGCCTTTTAACCTTAGGGTTGTGTGACTCACAATGATGACTCTGGCCACGTGGTCCTTCAAGCCTGGTGGCTTGAATCATATAACGTAGCCAATGCCACCTGCAGAGGGACCAGACCTATGTAGGAAAAGGTGACGGTACCAGCCATTGCTCTGATGGAAGGGGACCAAAGGTGGGGCTGCGGCCCTCAGAAACAGAACAGCGTCTAGATAGATTAGTGGCCCCTGGCTTCTACTGTGCCCCCCACCCTCAGTGAAGCCCACCTTCTCCCCCACCCAGCCGCTGTTGGAACGCCTCCTGACTCCCAGGCACAGAGCCAGGATGTGGTCCAACCCCTCCCAGTCCCAAATCAAGAGAAAGGAAAGACAAGAAATTGAAAAGGTTCCTTAATGCCAAGTGGGGCAAATGGAATGTTGGGGCCATGATAGACCATTGAGGACTGATGGTAGGGGGCACGAGGCAGTGGTGGGGGAGAGAGGATGAGCTGGGGCAGCTGTTTCTAGTACTGGAGGAGCCACAGCTACAGCCTTCACAGGTTTCCCAAAGTTCTAGAAACCAAATATCTAAGCCTATTTGAGGACTGGAGGGATAATACACCAGGGAGGACTCTTGCCTTTCAGGAGACTCACCTGGGTTCTATCCCCAGCATGCTATAGGGTCCCCCAAGCACCTTCAGGATGATTCCTGAGCACAGAGCCAGGAATAACCACTGAGCACTGCCAAGTATGGTCCCCAAACCAACCAAAGAAACTAAGACTGAAAAGTTGTGTTGGCACGAGTGCTTTGGGTCAGCATTGGGCTGCTGACTCTCTAAGAATGCCCATGTGTGGGCAAGAGACGGTGTGGTGCCGGGGTGAAAACCTGGGCCTCCCTTCTGCCTCAAGCCCACACTCCAGCAGCTAGACCATGTTCTCTGCCCACCTGGCCCTTTTCTCTTCTTGATCAAAGCCACCTCCTAGGTCCTTAAGATGCGAGCAAGCCATAGGAAGGAAATTCTCACTCTCCCCCACTTTCTCTCTTTCTCTCCCTGTGTGGAACACTGCTTAGGACCACTCCCAGCAGCTCCACTTTGCACGTGGGTTTTACTCTCTTTTGGGGGGGAGGGCACCCCACGGTGTTGGGGGACCATGTGGTGCCTGCGCTCCAAGCTGGCTCCTCATGCAGAACGCAAGTGTCTGCTTTCTTGCCTCCACTATGCCCTTCATTCTTCTGTGTTTAAACACTCAGTACATTTGGGTTCCGAATTTTTTTCTCCTTAAGCTGCTCTTTCATGCTTCCTGCAGGAGTTGGGCCTCCTGACTCATCCAGAGGAAGCCCATGGCTATTTGCAAGGCTCTTGTAGAAGACATTCTACCACAGGCTAAGTCAAAGTCTAAAACCCACTATGTATACTGCTTAGTAATTTTTTTATTTGGGTTTTGGGCCACACCTATTGACGCTATGGGTTCACGCCTGACTCTCTGCTCTGAGGAATTACTCCTGGTGAGGATTATGGGAATATATGGGTTGCTGGGGATCGAGCCCAGGTCTGCCACTTACAAGGCAGATGCTCGGCCCACCACAGCACCCCTCTATGCATTCTGGATGCTTGTAAATAAAGATTTATTGGAACATAGTTACAACAGCCACATGGACAGTTAATAGAGCATGTGGCTCACTGTGGAAAATACCTTTGGGTTTTTGCTATTGTTTGTTTTTGTAGGAGTTGGGGGTTGTGCCACACACAGTGGTGCTCCAGACTTACTCCTAACTTCTCAGGGATCACCCCTGAAGAGACTCAGGGGATCCCATTGCAAAAGAACTAGTGCCATCTTGTGCAAAGTCGGTACCTTCACCCTTGGGCTATCTCTCTGACCCTGCGCCTTTGCTGAGATTTCCTAGTCCCTGGTCTACACCATGATTCTCAATCCTGGTTGCAAGTGAGAATCTCCTAATGGTGGTTTTTTTTTTCAGCATCTTTGCAGATTGAATTGACCCCGGGGGTGGGCCCAGCCTTTTCCCCAAGCTTTTGGTCATTCCCAAAGGTGGGTTCATTCTTGTAGATGGCCCTTCTTCCAGCAGCAGGCCTGGGCCTAGGAGGGGCTACCCGAAGAGCCTGTGGGTGGCTGGGAATGAGGCAGCCTTATCTCCCCTGAGAAAGCTGACCCACCCTGAATTCTTGGGGTAGGTGGTGAGGCCTTGACCTTATCAGTCATCAGTCCTGCCAACATTCCTTCTGAGGCTCCCAGCCCATCCTGCTGACATGGCCTCCCATTGGCTGCCTGCTCCAGGCTTTCTCATCTCCTATCTTGGTTAGGATAAGGGCCACAGGCCTGGCACTCGGCCTTTTGTTCTCCTTCCGGCAGGCAAGTTGGAGCCTGCTGGAGGAAAAGGGACCCTGCAGCTCCTCTGCTCCTCACAGGCCAGACTCAGCATGGAGTCCTGAAGCATAGCTCACCTGTCTACTTGTTAGGGGAAAACCCCAGCCTGGTCCCTCCACAGTGTTTTCTGTGACCTCTGGAGGAAATCCCTGACTGACTGTGAGAAGCCCTTGGCGTAAGGTGCCTTGAGACAAAGTATCATGCTGGCTTCTGTTGGCCTAGATGTGTGTCTCCCCTCCCCAACTCCCACTCCATGTAGATTTGTGACTAGTAGTTAGCACCCAGTGGGGGACTTTCAGTCAGAGGCATTGTCTTAGGCTTTCAGACCCTTGGCTCGAGGTGGGGGTGGCAGGCAGTGTGGCCAGAGGATGGATTTGGAGACATGGTCCCGGTCTTGACTGGGTGTTGCAGGTTCTCAGAGGAGGCCTGTGTGTAAGTGAGCATGTCAGAGCAATCCGATTTCCAGCCTGGGCTCCGGAGTGGATAGCTCGGAGACCCCCAAACTTGCCCACGCAGTTCTAGGGGCCCCAATGCAGGCCAATCTGGCTGGACCTAGGAGTGCCCTTTGCTCCATATGAGGTCCTTGACAATGGAAGGCGATGGCAGGCTGGTGCTGACTCCGTAAGCACCGGAGTTATTTCTGATTGCCAAGTGCTGTGAGAAGTAATCCATTAAAATTGGGGCCCTGAGCACCAACTCCAGAAATGGGTTCTGCTACACTTCCTGGCAGGCAAAAAGAACCAAGAGCATGTTGGTATAATCTGAACTATGGTAGCCAAAGCCCATGCTCAGAGCACTCTTTAGCATTTGCAGAGAAGGGGCTCAGAGCCCCAGGTTCTAACAGGTCATTATTTTTGTTATGTTTAGCACCTCAGGTTTGAGAAGGTCATCATTTTAGGCCCAGAATGAAGGCACTTGAGATGATGCCAATGTGAGACTACTTATTTGATGATTTGGGTCAACTTTACCTGTGACAGAAAAGTTCCCAGAAAGCTCATTCCTCATGTCTCAGCTTTTCCCATAGGTGACTTTATGGTGGTCTCTGGTGGGTTCTATCAGGACTGGAGGAAAGGTGGGTCCCTCGCAATGGGGTGTGGTGCACAGAGCCAAGCAGCACCATCTAGCTCTGCAGTTTGCAGGCCAGCTGGTGTCTCCTATCGAAGGATCGAATCTCTACAGACACTGCCTGAGCTCTTCTGCCTTCTCTCTTGGCCCCACATGGAAGCTCCTTAAACTCAGGTTGAGGCACCCCCAAGTTCCTCTGCATTTCAGGTGACGCCCACCTTGCTGGTTTGTCTGAAGCCCAAGAGCCAGGCAGGCCAGCCCTGACTGCCTCGGACAATAGAGCGTGAGAAAAGAATCTGGTTTTTTTTCTAACGTTTTTGGCTGATGTCTCAAAAGATTGTAATTTAAAATATGAGATTTGAGATAAAGCTGGGAGACACAGATAGTTTCCCCCCCTGTTGGAATTCTGCCCGACTTAGGGCTTGAAGCGCTTTTGCAGATGAACTTTAGATGTACTTCTGCTCAAGGCAGTCAGGACTCCCCCGGTAGAGCTCCCCGATAGTTTTGAGCACATAGATCCTAACAGAAAAATTATAGGATGATGGGGAACTAATTTCCAGGGCCTAGCGCTTCTCTGAGCAAGGACCCACCCCCATTCCATCTCCAGATCAAAGAATCCTACCAAGCCTCTGAGCGCTGCAGATGGGGGGTGGTGTATCTAAGCCGGAACGGAATGAAGGAACGTGACTGGGAGGCAGGGGACACCTGTGCGGGTGAGTCATTGTATGGACAAAGAGATGGCAGCAGCCTGTAGTACACAGCTTTAAGACAGAGAAAGAAGTATCCAGAAACAAATAAAAAAAAAGCCAGCCTGACTGCTAAAAGGAAGCCCGAGTAAGGGCTCTGGCTGCAGCGAGAAAGGTACTCTTGTGCATGTGCAGGCCTGGCAAGGGGCCTGGCAAAGCCTGGTGCCCTCGAAAAGGGTGCAGAGCACGTGTGCTGCTGCCTGGCTCCGGCAAACAGGGAGCTATGAAGCCACACTTAGAATCCAACCCAGGAGCCTTACTCCAATCTGGGTGCTTCAAGCTACTCTGAAGGGAAAGGCTTTTTTTTGCAAGGCCACGACTTTGGACACTCTCCCAGAGCCAGCTTGTTCACTGCGCAAATCTCTGCCCCTTTGTCTCCTGGTCAAAAATCACTCACCTGGAGGCTCTGAATATGTGGAATTTAAGAGTAAGCTCTTTGGGGCCTGAGTGACATAGCACAGCGGGGAGAGTGTTTGTCTTGCAGGTGACTGACCAGGGTTCAATCCTTAGCATCCCATAAGGGCCTGAACACCAGCAGGAGTGATTCCTGAGTGCAGAGCCAGGAGCAACCACTGAGCATCACTGGATGTGGCCCCCAAACAAACAAACAAACAGAAAACTCAAATGAGAACAAGATCTTTGTACTGAACCACTGAGTGTAACTAGTGCCATGTGGCTCTTCTCAGCGGGTTCACAGGCGCATGTGTTTTTAAAGCGGGTAATAGTGGATTCACAGTCACGCCCTATGTTCACAGGAGGAGCCTTTTCCCAGACCGTCAGATCATGTGAGTGTCTATGTGTACATGTGTGCTGAAGCTGGCTGGCTTCACCCTCAGAGGAAAGATTCTGAGTTAGCCCAGCCAGGTAGCTCGGATTGCAGGATCTCGCCGATGGGCTCAGACAGAGCTCCAGCATCCAGCTCTGAGGTTGTGAAACGGGAATGTTCTTCCTCAGCCACCCAGCATTTAGCGCGATTGTTGTAAGAGTTCTGCTCTCTGTGTTTATTGTCAAGAATTTCTTCTAAAATAAACTTTCCCTGCCCCCTCCTCCTCCCTTGTGTTCAGCCTTCTCGGGATACTCGGCAAACACGAAGTATGACCCTCACCAAATCAAGGCAGAAATTGCAAGTCGCCGGGACCGGGTGAGTAGGGGGTCTTTCCGTGCCGGAGCATTTTTCGGGGACCTCATTTATCTGAGTTCATTAGAAGGTAGCCCAGGCTTGAATTTTTGCTCTCATAGGACCTTATCCTTGTCTGCATGGGTGCCCCTTGCCAGTGGGAAGGGCCCCAGTTTCATGTTCCAACCTTCCATCATTTGGCACTACAGACCCCGCCTCCAAGTGCATCTTAGAAAGGTTCTTTGATGTCCTTAGAAGCTCAGGCACATGGTCCTTCTCCTGTGCCACCACCTTTCACCCATGTGCGCTGCCCCAATCCCCAGCCTGGGAAGGGGCCTGTTTTATAGTGCCTGTACCAAAGCAGGGGAGACATCTGGCACTGTTCTCTTGCCAGATGGGATCTTTAGGGCAGCAATTCTTGTTTCGGAGAAATGCACGGGTGTGCAGAGAGAGTTTGAATCCTGGTGCTGAACATGCTAGTGTGCAGTGTGGAGCAGGTTTCAGCTACAGGGCTGCCCAGTCCCCGAGTTCCGAGGGGACACAAGGAAGAAACGACAGCCCCACCCTTTGTGCCCTAGAATGAGGGATTCAACAAGTTCGGGAAAAGTGCATCATTGCCACTTCCTCCAGGGGGCCAGCGTAGCTGTGAGGGACCCCAATTCTTGCTCCTAAGCCAGACGCACCCCATGGAGTCCAAGGGGGAGAGTGGACTTCTGTGGATTGGAGCTCCTCTAAAACAACTGGAGAAACCATGTAATTTGTCTTTAGCTTTCCAGATTAAAACGAGAGCTGACCCAGATGAAGCAAGAACTTCAGTACAAGGAAAAGGGGGTGGAGACCCTACAAGAGTGAGTACCTCAGCGTCTCATCATCCTCTAAGTGGAAATGCTTGGGAAACAAGACCTGTATTTTGTATTTCTGTACATTCTCAAGAGCTGCCCAAGATACACACGGCCACCAAAATGACAATTCCAGTTGTGCTATTTGCAGTTTCTCCAGTTTTGATCCTAAGAGTTCCGTTTTAGGGCCCGAGTGAGAGTACAGCTGGGAAGGCTGACCTGGGTTCACCTCACGGCGCCATGTAGGGTCCCCTGAGCTCGCTGGGAATGGTCCCTAAGCACAAAGTCAGACCTGAACATGGCTGGGTTTGCCCCCGCCCCCGACAAAAAGAAATAAAAAGTTCCATTGTTTCATTGTAACTTAGGGAAATGCATGGCACCTGTATCCTAGTTCTTCCTCCCCATTACCACCTCCAAAATGCTTGGGGCTGGTGTAGACTTTTCCCACATGATTCTTACTGACATTTGGGGCCTAATGGATCTCTGTAGTGAGACTCTCCTCTGCTTCATAGGTGGTTCATTATTTTATCATCATCATCATCATCATCATCATCATCATCATCATCATCATCAATTTGGCTTTTGGGCCATACCTGGTGATGCTTAGGGCTTCCTCCTGGTCTCAGCATTCGAGATCACTCCTGCCTGTCTTAGGGACCCTGTGGGATGCTGGGAATCGAAGCATTGAAATGCCTTCCCCACTGCACTATGGCTCCCTTGTTTTCTTTTTTTATCTTCCTTACTGAGGATCAAACCTGGGACCTTACCCAGGCAAGGCCTGCATCACCACTGATGCATCCCCTAAGCCTATCTGGAGGTTCCATAGCAAATCTGAGGTGCCCATCTCTGGGGACCCAGACTCCAATGCCCCCTGCTTTCTGAGGGCAGTCAGTGAGCTGGCACAGCCTCTACCTCTCAGAGTAGGGTAGTTTCTTGTAGGGGAACCCCACCTGCACCAAGGGAAGATTCTCAGGGGGTGCTGCATGTCCTGATATGGAGACAGCTTTGCCAGGTGGGACAGCTGATGATTGAACATGCTAGAAAATACGATGTGCCAGGTGTTGAGGTGATGGAGCAAAGCCTTACAAGGACAGAGAATCATTTCTTATAGTCCAAGTCAGGTCAAGATTAGGAAAAGGGGGCACAAGTGTCTCCAGGGGTGTTGGCAAAAGAGGCAGAAGGTGGCTTTGGGAGAGAGTGTGCCTGTGCCATGGGGGGCACTTCAGGCACACAGCTAGCTGGGTTGCCTGCTCCTTTCCTTACCGCCCACATGCCACAGTTGTAGCCACAGTTATTCTGCCCCTGCCAGTCTGTGGGGACCTCACCCTCTCCGCAGGAGGCTGGGGAGGGACCCTGATGAAGTTTCTGGACCTGCCCTTCATCCTGAAGGAGTTGTTCCAGCTTGGCAGAGCTAGGCAGCTTGGATTGATTTTTTAAATTTATTTATTTACTGTTTTGGCCTCACACCCAGCGAGGCTCTGGGCTTAGTCCTGGCTGTGTGCTCAGGGATCCCTCCTGTGGTGTTGGAGGACTCTATGGGATACCTGGGATAGAACCCAGGTTGGCCCTGTGCAAGGCCTAGTGCCCTCCCCAAGGCAGCATTTCCCATAGTCTGTGTTGATGGACTGTCCTGGCCGCCCAGGTTGGAGAGAGCGCTGTGGTGCTCCTGCCAGGTGATCGGGCCAGGCATGTGTGTGTGTGTTTGTTTCCAAGGCAAAAGGCACCGGAACGTCCCTGTGGGCTAAACCAGCTGCACTTGAGCTGGAAGCTCCTTAAAGTTCTGGTTTTAGCAATGGGCTTTTTCCATTTTTGTCGACTCATGCCAAATTGAACAGACTCTTTGGCAAACCTTTTTTGTGAGCCTTGAAGATTGGTTTGGCCCCATTGTCCTGACTTCTTGCAGCACAGCAGGTAATGCATAAAGCAGCCGGCCCAGAGATCCTGATGGGCACTGAGTTAGGTCAGATGCCTTTCTTCCTTCCCAGAATATCTGCTGGATTCTTTTTCAGAGCACCTCACCGGAGTTTGGCTGCATATAATGTTGTAGGCCTCACTTGTTTATCTTGGTGAACCTCCTGGCTAGCAAGGAAATCCATCATTATGCTCTGATCCAAGTGAGGTAAAAAGGGCCTTTTGTATTTTTGGAGGCCTATGCATGTTGTGAATTTCTGGAGAGGAGGAACTGGCCACGCACACAGTCTCGGGTTCGTGATAGAATGAGTCTGCGCCCATGGCTGACACAGAAACTCATAATATTGGCAATTGTCAAACAGCCAAAAGGGGGAACACAGGAGCCCCCTTGGCCCCCACCCCACACAGCAGCCCATTTGCATTTGACTATTCCCCTACCCCATTCCCCCCCCCCCAGCACCCTCAACTCATTTTGTTTCACTGAAGCAAAGCCTGGAGTCATGTTGAAGCGATGAACATCTCTCCTGGAGTCCTGGATTTCTCTGGAAAGCTTCACCCCACGAAGTTTTCTTGTTTCTCTGGTTGATCTGGATCCAGATTCCATGAGCATTGGGGCACTATGTTTATTGCTCTCTGTTACTCCCCTCTTTCTCTACACCACTCCAACAGCTGATCGGTTGAAGAGTTGAATTTTTTGTCCCTAGAATTTTCCTGATAGTGCTTCTACTGCCTGTGAGTGGCGTCGCGCCTGTCTCCTGCATCCCTTTCCCAAGCTTGGGTTCTCTCTTTCTTAGCTGGTTATTCATGAGCTGAGGCATTTCACCATCACAGGAGGAGCCCTCTAGTAGCTTTGCTGCTCTGAGGGCAGTGCTTAGGTCCTGTGATTCCCATGCTGCATGCCGCCACCAAGGGCCCTGCCAACACATGCTGGCAGGCTCTTGCCTTCCTGCCAGTCTCACGGGTGAGCGTTAGTATCTGAGGAGAATTTGAATTTGCATTTCTCTTAAGGCTCTGCTGCCATCCCCTCTGGAAGCTCTTGTGGAAGCGGGGAAGGTCTAGAGCTTTATGCATGTAGCAGGCCCTGAGCATGACAATAGGTCTGGAGCTGTTCACTCTGGTGCTCAGTAGTGAACTTTAGGATGCCTGCGGAGCTGTCCTGCAACCAGGAAGTTTGTCCCATGTTGCCTCACCCCAAATTTCCTGTGCCTCATGTTATCAATGTTATCTCTGTTCTGAAGTTTCCAGTGTTCTGCTGTTGGTCCCAGAGGCTTTGAGGAAGGCTGTCTTGACCCCTGTGTATTCCCACAGTTCTGTGATCATATCTGTCTGCCCCTCACACTTACTTTTTTAAACATTTTGGGCCATACTTGGCAGTTCTCAGGGGTTACTTCTGGCTGTAAGCTCAGGAATTCCTCCTGGCTGACTCAGGAGACCCTATGGAATGCCAGACACTGAACCCGGGCTGGCTGTATGCAAGGCAAATGTCCTTCCCACTGTGCTATCGCTCCAGCTCCTGGCCCTCACACCTTTAACCTTTCCTTTTCCATTCTTGCAAACACAAACTTCCGAGGGAACAGAAGGGGGACATGGCAGATTGGGGGTGCTGACTGAATCAGGTGAGGGTGCCCAATCCCTACACGCACCCCTAGACACTAACTGCAACTCCTTTGGCAGAGTGAAGGTGGTTACATGCGGCCTGGCTTTGTGCTTCTCTGGCATTAGCCCTGAATTTCCACTGTGAAGGATCTGGTGCCTTTTCCCTCGAGGGTTGATGGGGTGGTCTCCTGGCCCAGTTTTTCTGAGGACCGCTCTGAGACTGCCAACGTCCGTTCCCCAGACACCATGTCTGCCATACTGAGGCCCCCTGGGGTCTGGGCAGCCATAGATCCTGCTTCTTTACTTTCACCATGGGTATCTTTGTCAGTAATGGGTCCTCTGCTATGTTTGTTCAGTGTGGTTTTCTGGAAAAAGATGTGTTGTGCAGTGCACATAGGGGCTGCTTACTGGCTGCTCAGGACAAGTCAACCTTTCCAGGTCTGACTGTCTCTGGCATGGAAGTGGGGAATCCCTCTTGCACTGGCTGCTTATGCAGCAGAGGGAGTTGGTTTATGGCATCAAGGGCAATACATCGGGAGGTTGGTCTCTGAGCGGAAGGGACACTGTTAGGACACTGTTAGGCAGGTGAGTGTTGCATATGCACTTCCTTGGCCTGGCATCTCTGCCTTGCATTGTACTCTTAGTTCCCAGTGGGGCTACTCAAACAGTATTTCTGGAATTACATGGAATGAACAGCCCCAGTGAAGAGCCAGCCTGGACCCTGAGTGAGAACAGCCCATTTCCTTGGTCTTCCAAGGAAGGCATTCCCGAGTTTAGAGCATTGTACTGCTGATTCTTTGGGCCATTAGCAGAGGGTCGAGTTGGGGACAATTGTAGTGATTCTAGAATATCCACCAGCATCTAATACCGCTGGCCTGCTGGAAGGAAGGACAGACCACTCACTTTCATCTGTGGGCTTGGCAGGCATCCACATACCTGCTCCACCTTCTGGACTCCATGAAGGAACCAAGATCAGTTGGTCTCAAGTGGGACCCTTCTATATAGAAGAGGACTGGGGAGCAATTTTCTTTTTTGGGGGGCCAGATCTGGTTGTTTTTGGGGGCTGCTCACCTGATTCTCCTGGCAGTGCTCACGGGACAACATGGTGCCAGGGATTAAACCTGGGCCTCCCGCATGCCAGGGCCTCTTCCAAAGGGTGCTGGTATCTGATTCACCTCCAGTGTTGAGGTATTTTTTCTTTTGGCCACATCCAGTAATGTTCAGGTCTCACTCCTGCCTCTTCACTCAGGGATCACTCCTGGTGGTGCTCCAGAGACCTTGTTGGATGCTGGGGATTGAACCCAGGTCAATGCATGCAAGGCAAGCATTCTTCCTACTGTGCTATCTATCCAGACCCAGTCTGTACTAACTTTTATCTAGAGCTGCCCTAGAGTGTGGTGGATTTCTCTTGTCATTATCTCCCATGAGTGAGCAGAATCAGTCCATGCTGAACTGCCAGATTCCCGATATACTGGCCAAGTGCTTCCCGTCTATGTTCTGGTGTAGATCTGAGGGCAGTGAGGGTCAGAGAGAGAAGTGACTTCTTTCTGTGGACTTTCCCAGGCCAGGATGCTTTTGTAAACAAGCAGTCTGGGAACTTGGGCTGGCTCTGAAGGTTTGGATGGGTAGCCCGTTTAGAAGCAAAACCTGTGTACGGCCAGGTGTCAGGTGGAGCGAACTGTTTTGGGAAGGTTGGAGCCATGTCTGTCCAGTGTAGTGTCCTCCCCACTGCCCAGAGCCGGGCATGCCCTGGAGCAGATGGAGCCAGCTGCCAGCCAGACTCTGGCGCCGCTGTCTTCCGCCAGAAGGGCCCACTTGGCAGACTCTGTCTCTTTCCCCAAAACCTGCTTGAATCTTCTCCACTGGTGTAGGCTGGGCCCCTGAGTGTCACTATTTCTTAACTTCCTTGGAAGCCATCCAATTCCTTGTCTCGTAGAATGTCAATGATCTTGAGTCAATGAGTGATGCGGAGCTTTCTCTTTTAACCAGGATTGACCGTAAGATGTCCAATGCGCATACCAACTACAAGGTGGATGAGGCCCAGGCCATCATGAGCGAGCTGCGGACCATCAAGAAGGCCATCTGGACAGGCGAGAAGGAGCGACGAGACCTGATGCAGGTAGAGGGCTTAGCATGTCTTCTGGAGACTGCACCCAGAGCCTTAGTGCTGGTGTTAACTCATCTATGGGGTTATGTGTGTGGAATGAGTATGTAAATGGACATATTTCTAAGTATATATATTGGTCTCCGGGGCGGCCATAACCAAGTGCCACATGTCAGATGAGACTTTTCTGCTCTCAGATCTCTGGATAAGGTGTTTCATATTCCTTTCAAAGGCCCAACGGAGGTGTCTTCCTCATCTCTGCCCTTGTTCCAGTGGCTGCTAGTAGTGTCCAGCATGACTTGGCTTGTAGGCACGTCACTACTGTCTGTGTCTTAGACGTTGCTTGCTTGGTGTGCTTCCTATTCTGTCTAAAGTTTCCTCTCTGCAGGACTTCAGCCATTGTATAGAAATCTATGCTAATCCACCCACCATGCACTTCACTCACCTCATTTCATCTGCAGAGACCCTATGTCCCAGTCAGCTAATGTTTGCCTGACCCTGGGCTTGGTTCAGGCTCTGTCTCTCTGGACGGTGTAATTTAAGCCCCTAGCAGGGGCAATTCAGTCATTGTTCAGGTGTCAGGATCTTGAACCACTTGGTGCCACTGCCCTGTTCCTCCCTCCCTGAATGTGGGCTTCTTGTGTGAGTAGCTCTAGTATCTCTGCAGACAAATAAGTGTCCCAATATACTTCCAGCTGCCTTGCACACAATCAGGCTATTGGCCTGTTGCTTTGTCCACGTCTCTTCATGACGCAGCTGCATGTCAGTGACAAAGTTTTATGCAGCTTTCAGGGCCTTTATTTTTGGGGATCCTCACGTGCCTCTGCTTTCTGTTCTTTGCTGAGGAAGCTGAGTTGTAGATGGCCTGCATGTTTCCAGCATGAATGTGCATGGTGTAGTGATGCAAAGTAGTAGCTACTGTGTGGCTGGGGTGGGGGAAATGACACCCCTATGCTGTACTCTCTTTGTACCTTTGAGTTGTTGGGTTCAGAGATCCAAAAGCACTGTATCCCCCAGACTGATGCATATTCTCCTCAAAGCTTCTGGACCCTTCCATGAGTACTTCCCATGGTACCTTTCACCCCCTCATCCTGGTCACCTCCCTTTTACCTTTCACTTCTGTGTGTTTGGTTTTGGGGGGAGGGAAAGCTGCTTTTTTTCTTTCAGGAAAACACTAAGGTCTTAATTTAAACACACACACAGCAGTGAAAAATGGTCCCCACAATCGTGGGTTTTATTCCTTTGCTGCCATGCAATGTTTAATTGAGACAATTCTTCCCCCTCGCCCCCTCCACTGCCCTTACCCCCCTGTCTTGCAGAGCCTGGCCAAGCTGAGCGAAAGCTTCAAGGACAGCTGCTCCCTCAGTGATGCCCCGCAGGAGTGGCCTCAGGGGCCCAGCGGGCCCAGTGAGGCTTTTCCTCAGCAGCTCTGCGATGCAGCCTCGCAGACCGACATCATTGGCGAGGTACGGCAGCCCCAAAGGGACGCCACTGTCCCAGCCCCCAGATCTCAGCCACCTCTAGTGCCCCGTTGTGTCTTCAGGGCCATGTAGGCTGCATCCCATTTGCAGGGCCCATATTGTCAGTCATGGTGGCAGTGAGCTAGGATGTGACAGAATGGTTCAGCACTCTCTCATTGGCCCTCTAAGTCTTAAAACATCTAGACTCCTTTGCATGTTGGAGACAGACACCCAACTTTGCAGGTCACGGCTCAACTAGCTTTTGCTGTATAGATCCCAAGAGTAAAGATTTGAGGATGGAACTGATTCTTCTAAGAGCATGGCAGGAAATAGACTTGAACTTAGATGAATTTTGTTGGGGTCTTAGGTGAGTTTCATGACGCCCCTTAAAGTGCATAAAACCTTGGGTTAACCCTGGATACACAGTTGGCTGCCATCATGTGAAGCTAGGGTTGGTAACTATTGACAGATGCTGCTATGGCAATGCCACTGTGGCGAGAATGGCACAGTGGTGCCTACTGAGCCAAGGAAGCACTGGGGAAAGGCTATGTGGGGGCTACTGAGTCAAGGTGACAAGAGTCGCATGCAAAATATCCTCCCACACAAAGCAAATAATCAACAAAAAAAAGAAAGGGGAAAAAAGACATGGACAAAATGTCTGGGTTTGAAATAGCTGAAATTTGGAAACTGGCCAATAGTGACCCTTTGAGCAGAGAGTAATATGGTATCCAACTACCATTCCTGTCTTGCGTGGCCTGGAACAGTCCTGAGTGTGACTGTACCCTCGTTCTCACACATGGGCATAAAGAAGATTCTGCAAGGGAAAAAATGTCTTAAGAGGGAAGGCTCGGGGTACCTTGATAACTCATTCCTGTTTAACATGAGGATGCTATTGGGAGGCATAACAGACCAAGGTGGGATCAAAGGTTGTCTAGTGATTTGGGTACAACTTTCTTTTTCTTTTTCTTTTTCTTTTTCTTTTCCTTTTTCCTTTTTTCCTTTCCTTTCCTTTCCTTTCCTTTCCTTTCCTTTCCTTTCCTTTCCTTTCCTTTCCTTTCCTTTCCTTTCCTTTCCTTTCCTTTCCTTTCCTCCTTTCCTTTCCTCCTTTCCTTTCCTTTCCTTTCCTTTCCTTTCCTTTCCTCCTTTCCTTTCCTTTCCTTTCCTTTCCTTTCCTTTCCTTTCCTTTCCTTTCCTTTCCTTTCCTTTCCTTTCCTTTCCTCTCCTTTCCTCTCCTTTCCTCTCCTTTCCTCTCCTTTCCTCCCCTTTCCCCTTTCCTCTCCTCTCCTCTCCTTTCCTTTCCTTTCCTTTCCTTTCCTTTCCTTTCCTTTCCTTTCCTTTCCTTTCCTTTCCTTTCCTTTCCTTTCCTTTCCTTTCCTTTCCTTTCCTTTCCTTTCCTTTCCTTTCCTTTCCTTTCCTTCCTTTCCTTTCCTTTCCTTTCCTTTCCTTTCCTTTCCTTTTCCTTTCCTTTCCTTTCCTTTCCTTTCCTTTCCTTTCCTTTCCTTTCCTTCCCTCCCTTTCCCTTTTCCCTTTCCCTTTCCCTTTCCCTTTTCTTTTCTTTTCTTTTTTTTTTTTTTTTTTTGGTTTTGGTTTTTGGGTCACACCTCGCAGCACTCAGGAGTTACTCCTGACTCTGTGCTCAGAAATCGCTCCTGGTAGGCTCGGGGACCATATGGGATGCCGGGATTTGAACCACCATCCTTCTGCATGCAAGGCAAACGCCCTACCTCCATGCTATTCTCTCCGGCCCACAACTTCC
The DNA here is from genome assembly GCF_024139225.1 of Suncus etruscus. Taxonomy (NCBI): domain Eukaryota; kingdom Metazoa; phylum Chordata; class Mammalia; order Eulipotyphla; family Soricidae; genus Suncus; species Suncus etruscus. Next base: position 17,231,361 of record NC_064868.1, on the reverse strand, counting down.
TTTTTTAAGAAAAACTATTTGTTATTTTATATTTATTAATTTTTTGTTGGGAGGCCATAACTGGTGCTTCTCAGGGGTTACTTCTGACTCTGCATCAGAAACTGCTCCTGGAGGCTCAGGGGGCTATATCGGATGCCAGGGATTGAACCCAGGTTGTTCCAGGCCCCTGGGTACAACTTTCTCTCAGTGTTTCTTCCTTGTTTGTCAAGTGGAAAGGTGACTGATTATGCTGAGATGTCACCAGTGCTAACTTGCTATTTCTTGGGAACTCTTGTTCATTCCCAGGACCCCAAGCTCCCTGGCTGGCTACTCCATTGAAATAACAGTTGCCCTTTCCCTTTGGCACTCTAGCAGGGGTGAAGACCCCAGATAACTGAGGGTTTGAACAGGCCTCACTGATCTCAAAGCCCTGGTCTTTTTGCTCTTTTATCTTTCAAAGGAGGAGCAAGTATCTGTGGGTGTTGCTCAATAAAACCTCAATAAACCTCACTCCTGTTTATGATCTCACAATTAAACTGTGGGTCAGGAGCCTGTGCGCCTCAGTCCTGGGAACTCTCACAGTGTTGCAGTCAGGGTGTGAGTCAAGGCTGTGGTCTTGTCTGAGGGCTTGACTGGGAAAGGATCCCCTTCTGAGCACCCCAGATCACTGGCAGGAGTGGGCTATGAGTTTTGCTTCAAAGCACTTTTCTTCATCAAATGTGAAGTGGGGGCTGGAGTGATAGCACAGCAGTAGGGCGTTTGCCTTGCACATGGCTGATCTGGGACAAACATAGATTCAAGCCCCAGCATCCCATATGGTTCCCTAAGCCTGCTAGGAGAGATTTCTGAGTGCAGAGCCAGGTGTGGCCCCAAAACCATCACCAACAAAAAGATGTAAAATAGAAGGTCTCCTCACAAGATAGAAGCCACTGTCTTTGAGAACTCCATCATAAAATGGCATTTGTGAGTGGGGTCATTGTCAGTGTCACCCTGTCCACTTAGTTCTCACCGAGTATGTATTGATGAGAGTCAGGCTTTTTGAATGTAGACCCAGGAGAAATGCGTAAGCGTCAGCATGGACTTGAGAAGCATGTACTAGATGGCAACATTTGCTGTAGGATTTTTCTCTGCTCATGCATATATCTCTTTTGTTCTCAAGGTAAGGAATCAAAGCCTAGACTAGAGGCCTAGAAATAAGGTTTAAGATCTTAAAGAGCTTTAAGAAGTGACACTTGAGGGCCTGAGTGATAGTGCTGTGGATAGGATGCTTGCCTCGCATGTGACTGACCTATAGCATCCCCTAAACTCTGCCAGGAGTGATCCTTGTGGTTTGAGCCAGGAATAACCCCTGCATACCAGCTGGTGTGGCCCTAAAACCAACAACCAACCAACCAACCAACCAACCAACCAACCAACCAACCAACCAACCAAAGAAACAGAAACAGCATTTACTGGTGTTTGGAGTTTTGATTTTGGATCACATCCAGCAATGCACAGGGGTTAGGCCATCTGGGGTTCTGGAGATGGAATCTAGGTTGGCCCAAGTGGAAGGCCAGCTCCCTAACAGCTGTATTATTGCTCCAGCCCCTCATAGTTAACTGGCATTAAGAGGCCACTATGATGTTTGTAATTCAGTGAGAAAGAACTCATTCCAGTGTCATTTCTGGAGGGTGACACTGAAGCCTAAATCCTGACATCAGCACAGAGAGGGTCTTTGGATGGGGCTGTTGCCATTTGTAATATTAGCTGCCCCCACCAGTGGAGAATGCTCAGCCCCTCCCTCCATCTGGCTATTCATGGAAAAACAGGTCAAGATCTTCCCGCCTGCTATAAAGATTTTCAAAAATTCATCACTTATCACTGCAGTAGAATATTTTAAAATATTTGTAGATGTGAGAGTCTTCCCTCCCCTCCCCTTCCCTTCCCTCCCCTTCCCTCCCCTGCCCTCCCCTCCCTTCCCTATCCCTTTTTTGTCACACCCTACTGAAGCACTCAGGGGTTACTCCTGGTTCCATGCTCAGAAATCGCTTCTGGCAGGCGCTTCTGGCAGGCTTGGGGGACCATATGGGATGCCGGGATTCGAACCACTATCCTTCAGCATCTAAGGCAACCCCCTACTGCTGCGCTCTCTTTCCAGCCTTTCTTTCTTTCTTTCTTTCTTTCTTTCTTTTTCTTTCTTTCTTTTCTTTCTTTCTTTTCTTTCTTTTTTCTTTCTTTCTTTCTTTTTCTTTTTCTTCTTTCTTTCTTTCTTTCTTTCTTTCTTTCTTTCTTTCTTTCTTTCTTTCTTTCTTTCTTTCTTTCTTCTTCTTCTTTCTTTCTTTCTTTCTTTCTTCCTTCCTCCTTCCTCCTTCCTTCCTTCCTTCCTTCCTTCCTTCCTTCCTTCCTTCCTTCCTCCTTCCTTCCTTCCTTCCTTCCTTCCTTCCTTCCTTCCTTCCTTCCTTCCTTCCTTCCTTTCTCTCGTTCTTTCGTTCTTTCTTTAGTTCTTTCTTTCCCCTCCCTTTCCTTCCCTCACTCCTTCCTTTCTTTACCTTCCTTTCCTTCTTTCCATCCCTCCTTTCTTCCTTTTTATTTCTTTCTCTTTCCTTCTTTCCCTCCCTCCCTCCCTCCCTCCCTCCCTCCCTCCCTCCCTCCCTCTCTTCCTTCCTTCCTGGTGTCAGGGGCATACCTGGCCCAGGAGTTACTTCTGGCTCTACACTTGAGAATTCTACTCCTGGCAGTGCTCAGCAGACCATATAGGGTGCCAGTAATCGAGACTGGATTGGCAGTGTTCAAAGCAAGTGTCCTACCTGCTAAGCTACCACTCTGAGCCTGTGTAGAGGTTCTTGAAAGAAAGAACTAAACATCTCAGAGGCAGTAGGTCACACCAACCCACAGGCTCAGGGTTCCGGATCCAGAGCTGTTTGTCCTTAAGAAAGCCAAGAAAGTTACAACTACAGACTATATAGGAGCCACAGAGATAGCACAGCAGGGAACATGCTTTCCTTGTACATGGCTAACCTGGGTTTGAATCCTGGCAACCCCATAGGGTTCTCTGAGGAATGATTCCTGAGCACAGAGTCAAGAGTCAGCACTGGGCACTGCTCGGTTTGACCCCCAAATCCACAGAACCATCCAGGTCTGTGTAGGTGGTTGTGTATGGGTTGGTGACAAACACTGCTGACTCTCTGAGGGTGTGCTTCAGCCCATGGCCTACCAGGACCCTCTCCTTGGCTAGGGTTCACCTCAACAACATGATTTGGTACATCCCGAGGACACGAAATGATATGCAATGACATCTCCTGTTTCTTCCCCCCAACCTTTGCCATGTGGGGATGGCAAGAATTAAGGAGTCTTTGCACATGGAGGGGGTGAAGCTTTGTGCTCCCCAGATTCACACAGCACCGTGGCCCACAGGGAAGCAATAAACACCAAAAACTTCCACTTGCTGAAGCTTAGATAGATTTTTTAAAAAAATGTTTCTAATACGGGTTTCCCTTTTTGTTTCCCCTTTCTGTTCTGGAAAGTTCATCTTTGATGATAAAACCAGACTTGTGGACCGAGTCCGGCTTAATTGGCAGTATGAGGAAGCCCGGAAGAGGTAAGGAGTGCCTGGGGTCCAGCAATGGGGAACACAATTTGTGTGTGTGTGTGTGTGTGTGTGTGTGTGTGTGTGTGTGCGCGTGTGTGTGTGTGTGTGCGCGCGCGCATGTCTGTGTGCTGTTCCTGGGAAACTGTGTGGGGCCAGTTCCATGTGAGCATGGCAGAAGGGCACACTTTAAAAGCTGGACTTCTCCTGCTTTCCTAGCAGTGGGGGGTGGTGGCCATGGAGTGGCCGTGGTCCAGTGTCCCCCCACCATGTCCTCACCGCTATCATTCCTTGCTGCACCACTCTGAGGACAGAGCCCAGAGGCATGGCCTTTGGCTTATGAGATGGTTTAGTGAGGGTAGAAGTCTGGCCTGGCCTCTCCTCACGGCTGGCACAGCATCATGTTGGCATATTTCGGTTCCTTCCCTAGCTCTCCTGGCATCTTTTTCTGCTTTTCAACATTTTGATTGTGATTTTCAGTTTGGTTTGAGCTCATGGCTGACTCCTGATCTGTGCTCAGTGATTATTTCTGGTGGGCTTAGGGGACCATATCGAATGCTGAGTTCTGTTGGGCAGAATGTAGAGAAGAGGAAAGAGTGGTGGTTTGTTCTGGATTGTTTTCATCATCATCATCATCATCATCATCATCATCATCATCATCATCATCACAAACAACCTAGGAATCTTTGGTTGTTTTGGGCCATAGCCAGTGGTGCTCAGGGGTGATTCCTGGCACTGCACTCAGAGGTTTCTCTTGGTAGAGCTCAGGGGACCTTATGGGGTGCCAGGGATTGAGCCAGGATTGTTTTTGTATAAGGCAAGTGCTATTTTTGTGCTATCGCTGTGCTATTTCTCTGGCCCCACAAAAACGAGTTTGAACAAAACCCAGTTGTCAAGGACCTGATTTCCTTCTCTGGTTTCAAATAATACCCACTTTTCCAAGAAGCTCTGGAGTGCCCATGATAGCGTGTACCCCAACAGAGTAGGGGTCTGCTCTGTAGGCCAGCAGCATGGTCTGGAGAAGGCCTGGCACTGGCGCCAACAGACATTCTTTCAGAAACGTTGGTTGTCTGGGACAGACAGACAGACGCATCTGCCCATGAGCCCTGCTGAGAACAGGTGCCAGCCAGCCTTGTGCCATGGGGCCAGAACAGGCATTTTCTGGGACAGGCCTGGATGCTTCTGGATTTCTTTGAGCTGTGGGGTGCACGTGCAGCTATTTGCGTCACAGGCAGAGTGAATGGCCACAGAGCCTCCCCCCATGCACACACACCGGAATGCACTGTAAAACAGCAGCGTATGCCCAGGGTTCCGCTTGGCCCCTGACAGCTTTTCCAGACCACCTGCAGGAAGGCAGCGCCTGGCTGTCCATGTCCCCGCTATGGCCTGTCCCTGGCCTGCTGTCTCTGCCGGACTGTCACTGCCCTTTGATCTTGGGCCCCTAGACATTTCTCTAGCCGCAGGGAGCGGATGTCTGCAGACACTTTACTGGGCCTGTGGGCCTGTGGCCTTGTGTCCTGTTTTTGTCATTTCATTGTTTTCTTGTCCTTCTGATGGTGGCTGTCGCTTGAGATTTTCCTGGAGTAGCATAGAGTCACCCGCTGCCCTCAGCATCCGGGTCTTTGTAGGACTTGGCTTCCGGTCTCCTCATGGAGGAACCCTGCCGTGCATAGGGTCCAGCCTGGAGGTACCTGCACAGAAAACTGGGTGCTCCAGTCTTTCAAGCTGTCTTCCCAGCCACTTAAGTAGAATCTTGATCCTCATACATACATACCACTTAGAAAATTCTCGAATTGGGCCTGCTAGGCTGGGTGTTTTCATGGTCCTGGTCAGCCCAAGTGAAAAATACTGAAGACTCAGTGAATTTGCTTGTTGCGTGTGGTTTTTCATCTGTCACCTCTCCCCTTTGGTTGGTCTCCATCTGTGGGAGAATATTCAAGAAGTTTCATTGGGTAGAATTCATGACTTGGCGCTGATTTCCAAGCTTGCCTGAGCTTTGGCATGAGACTGACCCCAGAGAGGTGCGAGTTTGGGGACCATTGAGCCCATCTGCTGATTAATTTACTTGCTAACCCGCACCTTTCTGGGCAATTACTTTTAAAGTCCGAGAAGAACCTGTCTCAGGAAACTGGATGTTCAGCTATTTTCTCTGCCCTCTTGGGGAGCTGCGTGTGAGTGGGGCTCATTCCACTGGAATTGGGGCACAGGCCTTCCTCTTCCTGAGTGTGGCTTTTTCATGGGTGGTGGCCTTGACTGTGTAGGGAGTGGGTGCCACCCCGGCCAGGCACCCTGAATCTGGCCTCCAAACACTGGGCTCCCCTGCTCCAGTTTCCCATTCCCAGTGCCCAGACTCACTGATGAAACATCTTATTGCCACCCCCCATAGTAGGTGAGTGGAAAATCACCTCACATGCTGTATCTCCAACCCCAGGTGAACGAGTCTAAAGCAGAGTCCCTGCACAAAATAATCCAGACCAGGCTGAGGGGGTATAGTCTGGCAATCTTCTACCTCATCTCGAGAGCCAGATGCCTACCAGAACTGTTGTTTTTTTTTTGTTTGTTTGTTTTTTTGTTTTTGTTTTTCAGCCATACCTGGCAGCACTTAGGGATTACTCCTAGCTCTACATTCAGAAATTGTTCCTGGTAGGCTTGGGGGACCATATGGGATGTCAGGAATCAAGCCTGGTCCGTCCCAGGTTGGATGCTTGCACGGCAAATGCCCTACCACTGTGCTATTGCTCCAGCCCCAGAACTGTTGTTTTTATTGAGTACAGAGACACCACCCCCTCCCCCCGGATGGGGGAGCAAGAACAGAGTAAGGGCAGATAGCTTAGGCTATCTGAGCCTGTCCTGCCCAGTTTTACATATATGACAATGTCTGTTTTGGGGTAAAACCAAGTTGTATACAAGCAGATACAAAGAAACCAGGGATGATCTTTGTTTTGGGTGAAATCAAGTTGTAGTCTAATAGGTAAGTCTGAGGTGCTTGTCGGTGACCCCACTCTCAGGCCTTCACTCTCCAATATACTCCAGAGCAGGCCCAGAGCAAGGCATGTGGGCAGCTCTGAATCTCGATGCTGGGGACAGGGGATGGGCAGAAGAGAGCACTCGCCAAGTGTGGCAAGTACAGCTGTCATCCCTTGGGAACTCTGGTTTCTGTGCCACAGCAAGGCACCTGGCCGGGTGGAGTGTGGCCGTGGCTTTGAGAGGTGCCTGCTGTGGTCTCTGTGGCCCAGAGTCTGTCAGGCTGTGGAGGTAACTGCCAGGTCTGCCTTCCTGGCCCTTTGCATCGGCCTCACCCATGGTGCTGAGTGCAGCTTTGTGTTGCTCGCTGATGGCGTGTGTCGGCGCACTTGTAGACAGCTCTGTGCAGTTTATGACGTGTGTGTCTCTCCTTGGCAGGGTCTGTGCCATCCAGCAGCAGCTGGCCCAGCTGGAGAGTGAGTCTTGGCCGGGTTTGGCTGAGGCTGACAAGGATCGGCAGCAGCTAGTGACGGAAAAGGAGGCGCTGCTCCAGGAACTTCTGCAGGCCCCGCAGCGCCAGCCGCCGGAGGCCCAGGGCCGCCTGCAGGATGAGCGGCGGCGCCTGGAGGATGAGATCCAGCGGGCACGTGTCGCAGCCATACAGAGCACCCCAGAAAGGTATGTATGTGCCCTTTAGGGCAGGAGATGGTTCTGGGGCTTGGGAACTTGGGGATCCATGCAGACACCCCAGCAATGCTTCTCTCATCCCGTGTCTTTCTGTGTACCCATTGGCCACCTGGCCAACTACTCTCCCACCTGATGCCACCACCCACCTGCCAGCTGAGATATATCCCCCACTCCCCTGCACCCACCCATGTACCCAGCCATTCCTGCCTACCTCAGTGCCGGGCAGTTGCAGGTAGGCTGACAGCGGCTCTGCCCTTGCAGGGTCGCGCTCCAGGAGAAGAGGAGCCGTCTCCTGGCGCAGCTGGAAGAAGCCACGCGCCTGACCTCGTACCTGCAGTCACAGTTGAGGAGGTGGGTACTGTGCAGGGCAACTTGGTCCCTAGTGGTCCAACGGGGGCCGGGTGGCCACAGGCCCTTCTGCCTGGGCTGGGGATGCTATACTTTGGGGACGAGCTGGACGAGCTGCTCCGGAAAGGGATCAGCAGCCGGTGGAGCCTGAATGGGACAAGTCCAGAGTCAGTGATCACTGGGCCTTTGTTGTTTCTTTCACAAAAGTCTGGATGAGTGTGTGTGCATGTGCATTTGTGTACATGTGTGTGCCCCTCCCTGTGTGTGCCTGAGCTTGAACATGTTCATTTGGGGAGGGAATGAGCCTGCAGAAAGTGCCCAACCTCTACACCCTGGGAGGAGATGGCCTTCCTAAAGGCAGGGTTGCTCTCATTTCAGCCTGTCTGCCAGCACCCTGACAGTGTCATCCGGGAGCAGCCGGGGGTCCCTGGCTTCCAGCCGTGGCTCCCTGGCCTCCAGCCGCGGCTCCTTGAGCTCTGTCAGCTTCACTGACATTTATGGGCTCCCGCAGTATGACAAGCCGGACGCCGAGGCCAGCCAGCTGCTGCGCTTTGACCTGGTCCCGCTGGATGCATTGGCACGTGATGGCCCTGTGTGCCCGCAGCGCCACTCCCTAGACACCCCACAGTCCCTGGCATCGCTGTCCTCGCGTTCCTCCCTGTCCTCCCTCTCACCCCCCAGCTCCCCCCTGGACACGGCCTTCTTCCCCACCTCACGAGATTCACCCTTGGCCTCAGTGGCAGATGGTTTCGAGGTGCCCAGCCTGGGTGCTCTAGACAGACTGCGGGCTCAGGCGTCTGCTTTGGGGGATGAAGACCCCCAGGGCCCCACATCTCTGCAGCCATCTGCAGCCCCCAGAGAAGGGGATGGACCTCTTGAGCGCGGAGCCCCAGGGACTACCCCAAGTCCCATGGGTACGAGTAAGTAACTGGAGGACTGTGGATTTCGGATTCTGGGACATGGAGCAAGCGCATGCAGGGAAGCCCTTTTCAGATGGGGGTGCTGTGGTCGTCAAGACCCCTCTGTGAGTCATCTGGGATGACTCATGGAAAATGAGAAGAAGCACTGAGGTGATTTGGGCTGGGAGTTGACTTGGGCTGAAGAGACCACTAGCTCCACAGGAGTGCCAAGTTCCATCCACTGGGAGCACTACCCTGAGCATTGTCTCTGGGAGTACTTCCAGAACTGCCTTGTGTGGCCCAAATGGGAAAGAACCACCAAGCATCACCCCTAAGAGGATCATCTAGGCTTCTACCTTCAGAGGTTAAGAGGAATGTTCCAGGGTCTCCCTGAAACACCGGGATTGCTCTTTGCCAGCTCACTGAGTGCCCCAAGTCGGCGACTGTGCCCAACTCTTCCCTAGCCCCAAGGAAATCTGGGTTTCCCTTGTGCCTTCATTTCTTCATCTGTCTCCAGAGGGGTTTCAAGGACAGTCTATCCCCAAGTAGAAATGAAAAGAAGTGGCAGGATTTTCAGTGTGCTCTTAACTTTATTTTCTACCAGTTCACTTTTCTCATCTGCATAACCCTAACCTGACTCTGTCCTTGGACCGGCTTGGTCTTGGCTTGTTTGTTGTTCAGGGAGGTAGATCTGGGATTCATTAATATGCATCCAACTCTGTAAATATGCCTCAGAAATTTTTTCAGTATCCCCAGGTACGTTTTTGTTGTTGTTTGGGGCCACACCCGGCAGTGCTCAGGGGTTACTCCTGGCTCTGCGCTCAGAAATCCCAGGTACTTGTAAAAATAATTAATGTTACCTGAAATCACTTTGTTTTCTTCATATACAAAGAGATTCATTTGTTCATTATTCTCTTTTCCACCGGAGAAAGGAAAATACAGAATAAGAATTTCATAGCTTTCATTGCCAAGCTTACTGTTCTCAGTCCTTTTATTGTGTGTGACCCCTTTACTTCAAAGGTTGAGAATGAGTATCGATCAGATTAGACAGAAAGGTGTCGTAGGGCCAGTGTGGGATGGGAAATAGTTGAATTAATTTCCTGTCCTAATTCTTTCAGTCCCTCCCCTATAGCCAACATAGTCAAGTTCAAACGTTTGCTTTGGGAGGTATTTGTTTATATTGTGGTCTAAGAGTGCCACCTGGTGGCAGATTCTTAGTGATGTCCAACACTGTCTTTCTGTATTTGTGGTAAACACTGCCATCTTGTGGTAGATGCGTAGATTACAGTTGATTGTTTTTCTTTCTTTCTTTCTTTCTTTCTTTCTTTCTTTCTTTCTTTCTTTCTTTCTTTCTTCTTTCTTTCTTTCCTTTCTTCTTTTCTTTCTTTCTTTCTTTCTTTCTTTCTTTCTTCTTCCTTCCTTCCTTCTCTCCTTCCTTCCTCCTTCCTTCCTTCCTTCCTTCCTTCCTTCCTTTCTTTCTCTCCTTTCTTCCTCTCCTTTCTTTCTTTCTTTCTTCCTCTCCTTTCTTTCTTCCTCTCCTTTCTTTCTTTCTTTCTTTCTTTCTTCTTTCTTTTCTTCCTTTCTTCTTTCTTTCTTCTTCTTTCTTTTTCTTTTCCTTTCTTTCTTTCTTTCTTTCTTTCTTTTTCTTCTTTCTTTCTTTCTTTCTTTCTTTCTTTCTTTCTTTCTTCTTTCTTTCTTTCTCTCTCTCTCTTTCTTTCTTGTTTGTTTGTTTTGGGTCACACCCGGTGGTGCTCACGGGTTACTCCTGGCTGTCTGCTCAGAAATAGCTCCTGGCAGGCACGGGGGACCATATGGGACACCGGGATTCGAACCAACCACCTTTGGTCCTGGATCGGCTGCTTGCAAGGCAAACACCTCTGTGCTATCTCTCCGGGCCCTGTTTTATTTCTTTACAAATTTGGAATAATTATTTCTGTGAATGAGTCTTAGTGGATGTTCCCAGGACCCTAGGTTGGAAAACTTGTTTCACGCATGCACACAAGGCGATTTTCCTTTTCCACCCGATTCTTTTGAGACCCCCTGAGCCTGGAGTCGTCATAACTTTAGAAGTTTGACACAAATATTAGCTCTCATCAAGCTCCCTGCCCCTCATATAAGACTTAAGGTCACATAGTTCCCCCCAACTTTCTAGTCTAGCCATGATCATTCTGGTCTAATTTCATCTCAAGCATATTTCAGCATGATCAAATTTTATTCATTTTAATAAAATATTACAATATATATATATTGTTTCAGTGCCAAACATGGTGTGGCTCAGGGGCCACTCCTATCTCTGCACTCAGAGATCACTCTTGGCCATGCTCAGGTATTGAGCTTGGGCCAGCCTCTTGCAAGGCAAATTTATTTTGTTTTGTTTTGGGGCCATAGCCAGAGGTGCTCAGGGCTTCTGGCCCTGCACTCCAGGTGCTCAGGAGACCATACAGGATACCAGGGATTGAACCCAGCTTGGCTGCTTGCAAGGCAAGTGGTCTACCTGCTGTTCTATCACTCAAAATCATCATGAGAAAACTTTAATAAGATAATATTTAAAATTGCCCAAACCTTTCTAAGCCAAAGCTCTGAAGCACAGCTTCTTCCATGGTCTTTTATTTAAATCCCGAAGTTATTCCTGCCTCTGCACTCAGAAATTACTCTTGGCAGGCTCTAAGAACCCTATGGGATGTTGGGGATTGAACTTGGGTCAGCTACGTGCAAGACAAGCATCCTCCCTGTTGTGCTAGGTTTGACTCTATTTAAGTAGATGGCCTAGCAAGAGAACTTTGGCTGTTCCGTTAGCTCTGTGTTTAAAATTGCTCACTGAAATGTCGTTGTCTTTTCACTTTGTCCTTTTCTTGATCTCTTTTCTCATGCGGCACCACAGAAACATGCATTAGTGTAAGTGACCTTGGGGTTCCCCCCCCACCTTGTGGGCAGGCTGTGTCCCACACAGGAGGTGTGTGTTGGGTGCTCGGGGCAGTCGGGTGGGGGGATCAGTCATCCCCACTGTACTGGAGCCTAACTCAGACTATCCATATGGCCATGACCTGCGTAATTGGGCACCTTCTAGCTTTTGAACATGGCCGCAGGCAGCGTTGTCAGGTGGCATCAATGTCTCTGGTCTCAGTGTCTTTGTCTCTCTAAGAAGTTTGGTTCTCTGACTTCATTGGCAATGCTCCCTGGCTACCTGGCACTTGCTGCAGGGCCACATGGACTCAGTTGTGCTTCTGGCCACTTTCATAGAACTTAAGTATCACTGAGGGTGTCCCTATATCATTGCTGGTAGGAGGTACTGTGAAGTTCTTCCCCACAGAAACTGGAGGATCCAGGCGGGGCCTTTGCTGGGGGATCCAGGCAGCAAACTGAGCACCTGTATCTGCAACTTTGCAACTTGGGGGGGTGGGGGGTGGGGTGGAGCATCACTGCATCCGGCCATCAAAGAATCCACTAGTTCTGTTGGTGATTGCCAGGGGTGGGCTAGGACACATACCCCCCCCCCCCCGGCTTTGGGCCACCCCTGGGAAGGCAACACCCAGCAGATGCTTGTAGGCATCACAGACGGGCACATTTGCAAGTCTGGGTGAGCAGAGAGGCACTGGCCAGTTGGCAAGTTTGATGTCGCTTTGGGGAGGCTACTCTGGTTTTGGGGTGTGGATAGGGGGTCTGAGCCTGGAGGGGGACAGGAAGGAGGCAGGGTGTCTCAGAAAGCGGCTCCAGGCACCTTGTGGTCTTCGTTGCTCAGTGGCAGGTGTTCCCCGATTACCCAGAGGGGAGGGCACTTTTTCTGGGGGCCCTGCTCTGGGGCACAACTGCTGTGTGCAGGACACCTGATGTAGCACTAGTGTCCGACCCTGACCCTCTGTCTTTTAGGCACCACGGTGACCCTCCGAGGGGACACTTCCCGGCGGCTGGAGAGGAGGGCACGCCGCAGCTCTGCCTGCCCGTCTGAGCACTCCCTGGCCAGCGACAGTGGTGTCTTCGAGCCGCCATCCAGGAGGTCAGGGGGCCCACTCCCCACCCTGGGTGCTGTGGCCCTGCTCTCGGGCACCTGGGGGTGACTGGGTGTCTCTCGCCCCATTGCTCAGGAGCGAGGATGCTGAAGAGGCCAAGCGCCAGGCTGCAGTGCATGAGGGGCCCCAGATCCACGTGGGGTTTCTGTGAGTAGGCGAGGCAATGTGGAGCTGTGGGAAGGACTCCCGCCCCATCAGCTTCAGGGCGGCCTGGGCACCTGGGAACTTTCCTGTGAGCACCGTGTGTGGGTCCTGTTTGCAGACACGACAGTGCCAACCAGTGTCTCCTGGTGAATGTGCTTCAGCTGAAGAACCTGGAGCGGCTGCTTGCCCCTGATGAGTGCAAAATGTGAGTCTGCATCCCGCTTGTTTGAGGGTGGGGTCCTCCCGGAAGTACCCTGACCAGGACTCAGCTTTTCCTGTTTGGACTGTGTTTTGGGACCACACCCACCTGTGTTCAAGAATCCTCACCTGGTGGTGCTTGGGGGACCCTATGGGATGCCGGGGATTGAACCCAGGCTGCTAGTGTGTGCTAGGCAGATGCCCTCCCTGCTGTGCTATTGCAGTGGCCCGAGCTTTTTGTGTTTTTGTCCCTCCCCAGCACTCAGAGGTTCCTCTTGGCTCTGTACTCAGGGCTTGGTCCTGCTGGGGTTCGATGCCTGGAGCCAGTTTTGGCCAGGTGCGAGGCCAGCTCTGTCCCTAGTCCCACCCCTTGAGCCCCAGAAAATAATCTGGTGTCATGATGAGCCAGAGAAGGGTGGCCTCTGGAAATGCTTTTCTAGATGAGTCTTCTGGGGCCTTCCAGCTGCCCGGCTTTCAATGCCCAAGTCTACCCCAGCACCCTAAATGCAGGCCGGGCCAGAAGCAGGGTTGGGCCTGGGGTACAGCTGTGCTGGGTTTGGGGATGAGCAATCGCCCTATGCTCCAGCCTGAGGAAGGGCCTGACCCTGAGCTGCGGGTCCCTTGTCTGCCTCGGCTACAGCCAAATTCGCGTCTACCTGCCCCCGATGGATGGCAGTGCGCCCAGCACCTACTGCTCCCGCCCCGTGGAGTGCCAGCCGCCGCTGCTGTTCAACGAGCTCTTCCGAATCCCGGTGCCTGCAGGCAGTGCAGCCCTGACGTTGCTGCAGCTCTATGTGTGCTCCCTGGGCCCGCAGCTACAGGAGGAGCTGCTGGTAGGTGCCCTGAGCCTGGGCGCCGTTTCCACGGCCAGTCCTGCCTCCACCCCTCTCGCCTCTTCCTGGTCCTGCTTTGCTTCCTCCTCCCGAGCCATGGACACCCTTGGCAGTCTAGTAGGATGCTGCCTCCAGAAGGGAAGATGTTTGCCCTTGAACGAAATGCCCTCAGCCAATCCAGCACTCGTGGGGCTTCTTCCCATATCACCCATTTTCCCAGGAACAAAGCAGGGTTGACCGTCCAGTCCATGACACACCTCAAGACCATATGGTCCTAGGAGCATCCAAAGGCTGGGTCCCCTCTTGGAAACAAAGGTGTTTGCATGGCCAAAAGTGACTTGAACTCAGCCACATCCCAAAGCTGAAGTGGTCCTGGAAACACTAGCCCAGGCAGCATTTCTGGACTGATAGGGCTTGGGGGTGGGTTCAGCTTCCCAGATACACCGCTCAGGAGTGGATCCTGAGCCCCCAGACCCTTTCTTAGCTGCCAGATCAGCCTTGGAAGCCAGAGTGCTTTCTGTCGACTTGGTCCCAACCTTGTGTTTTGAGCATTCTCACAAGAGTCTGAGTCCCACAGACAGTGGGGATTTGGGGCACAGTGGTCAGTGCTCCAGTCCAGCCCTTCTCTGCCTTTCTTCCTCTGCAAGCCCTTTGGGAGCCCTGGGGACTACTTCCAGAGCACCTTCATGTCCCAGACCCCGCTGGGTGTGGGATACATCTCTGACTCCCCTTCATTCGAAATTGTTCAGGGCATCGCACAAATCAACCTGGCCGAGTCAGACACATCCAGTGACATGCAGCTGTGCTGGCGGCCTGTCCAGGTCTTCGGCAGCCTTGAGCCACCCCGGCCGAGGGTCCCCGAGCGTACTGGGGACCCTGCACCTCCTGCTGCTGCCAATAAGCCGGTAGGTGGTGGCCTGGACATGTTATGAAGTACAGAGGTCATGCGGGGGAGGGGTGGGGCACTGTAGCCACCAGGCTACCGTGTGTGGAGACCAGTCAGCTGCAGGGGGACTGGAGTCTCCCCATGAGAGCACACTAGGCCACCCTCAGTTTGCAGAAACTTGCAGGTGCTCGTGTTTGTGTGTCCCCAGGATGCGGTGACAGAGCTGCTGGCCCGAACTACTGCACAGCTGCAGGCGGTGGAACGGGAGCTGGCCGAGGAGCGCCGGAAGCTGCAGTGCTCTGGGGAGCAGGCTGAGGCAGTGTCAGAGCGGTTAGTGTCCAGCAGGGCCTGCACACTGGCCCCCTTCTTCCTTCTGTCCCCAAGAGCTCCATTTGTGGGGCCCAAAACTTGTTGGGGCATATGCTTCTGGGCCTTTTTGGGGAGTCCCCAGGCACCCCAGGATTCCCAAGCTTGCTCTTAGGCCCTTCTGAAGCCACTCTGGGTTTTCGGGAGGGCAAGCATAGCTGGCAACCTGCTTGGGGCTCAGGAGACCCTTGTTGCAATGGCTTGGGGTCTTTCAGGAGCTGGCAGGCTGACTCAGTGGACAGTGGCTGTGGCAGCTGTGTGCAGACCAGTCCCCCGAACCCTGAGCCTTGCTGTGTGGGAGCTGATGCCGCCCCAACCCCCCCGGGGTTGGCCCTGCAGACTGACCTTTATAGCCTCAAGAATCTGCACCCACTGCCTCTGAAGGTAGGGACATCACGGGGTGCAGGGTGGCCTGTGCGCATGCCCCAAGCTGGGTGGAAGGATGGGGCAGTTCCGAGGTGGGTCTGATGGGCTGGTGAGTGGCACGGGCAGGAGGTATCTAACAGGTGGGTGGTGGGTGCTGCCCAGGAGGCATCTGATGGGCAGACTGGACTGAGAAGCGCAGTGCTGAGGGCTCCATCACGTTGGACAGGGCCCAGCGGGCACCCCAAGAAAGTCAGTGGCCCATATCAGGGCCCAACATGGCTCAGGGTATCCTGATCCCTATGTCTTAAGCCACCTGTGTTTGGGGCTCATTCCTGGCCCTGTGCTTAGGTCTCATTTCTCACAGGGCTCAGGGGATTATTTAAGGTGAAAGGCCAGCACCTGAACCCTTGTAGCCTTCCCATAATGCCTGCATCGTGATGGTGCCATCTCCATAGGTGGACCAGGGCACCAGCACGGAGGATCTCTTCCCCGATGGCCTCTTCCCAGACACCATGGTGGCAATGCCGAAGGAGCGGCTGGGCCGCAGGACCCGGGGGCCCCTGTTTGTCCGGAGCAGTACCATCGGCCGCTCTCAGACCTTCTCACCAGGGGCCCGGAATCAATATGTGTGCAGAGTAAGTGGGGGGGGGGTGCTCCGCCCAGTTGATGTCTGTTCTAAGGGGGATTGTCTAACATGCAGAGATGGAACAGGTTTCTGGGAACTGGGCCAGGCCATGCACAGGAGCTAAAGGACAAGGGCACTGGATTAGGTTATGTTTTGCAGGCACACCCAACAGTGTTTGCTGCTGCTCACTGCTCTGTTCTCAGAAGGCCATGCCGAAGCTTGTGTTCTGGCCGCAGAAACATCTATCTCCCTGACCCACAAGGACTTTTTCTTCTTTTAATTTGCTTTTGGGACCCCACCTGGGGATGCTCAGGGCACTGTGTGCTGATGGGGATCGAACCCAGGTCTCCTGCATCTCATGACCATCCCCAGGAATGGACAAGAAGTCTGGGGGACCCCCACACCACCTGTGGGCCAGAGGTTTTTAAAAAGCTTCCCCACTGGCTGTATAGAAAGAGGAGGTACAGTAAAGGCACCCCATATACACCTCAACACAGGCCCCTTGCCGGGTATGTATTGTGAATTGGGGGACAAAAAAAAAAAAAAAAAAAAAGCTTCCCAAGACGGGACTGCAGAGATAGCACAGTTGTAGGGTGTTTGTCTTCATGCAACTGATCCAGGACAGATGGTGCTTCGAATCCCGGCATCCCATATGGTCCCCTGTGCCTGCCAGGAGCTATTTTTGAGCACAGAGCCTAGAGTAACCCCTGAGCACTGCCGGGTGTGACTCCCTCCCCCCAAAAAGCCTCACAAGCTAGGGAGCAGCCCCAGGAGATGCTTGGGTTCCCAGGATACCCACAAGCCCTTCTTTTGCTGCTTGTGCTTTCTGGGACACTGGGTTCAGGACGTTGGGGATGCAGGTGTGCTCCCTGCAGTGGTGACATTGGCCCACATGGGCTCCAGTACCAGGGAGAATCTGGCTCAGAGCTAATGGCCAGCAGAGCTGACCTCTGACCTGGGCCTTATGAACTGGGGTTCACCAGAGAACTCTGGTTGCCTGGGGCTATGGTTGTTCCAAGTGTCGTCTGTAGGGGCACACTGCCAGGCCCCAAATTTCTTGTCTTGACCCTACTGCCAGGACAGTGAGGGTTCTGGCTTCTATACTGACATACTGTCCAGCCCGGCCATGCCAGTGTGTCAGAGCGCCACATGGCGGTGTTACCAACTGGGCCGAGGTGTGCTGGCAGTGCCAGTTGGCTGGGAGGGCTGCTTTGGGCTGCTGCGACTGTACTTGAAACTTCCGTGCCAGCTTTGGGTGTCTCCAGGTCTGAGCCTTCAGTGAGCCCTGATTTTGAGAGAGCCACAGCTGCACACACGGGAGACACTTTTTCTCACTCATGTCCTTTTCTGTGCAGCTTTACCGCAGCGACAGTGACAGCTCCACACTGCCCCGGAAACTGCCCTTTGTTCGAAACACTCTGGAGCGACGCACCCTGCGCTACAAGCAGGTAGGAGCAGTGTGTGGTGGAACTCCACCCCCCCCTCAGTCTCTAGGAACTCTTTCCAAGGAGGGGGGACATTTCTGTGTTAGTATTGGTGCAGGTTTGAGGGGAATGCTGGCACCTGAATAATGACAACAAGCTTTCCATCTATGCAGGGGTGGGGAGGTCACTTAGCTTGCCCATGTGTGCAGCATTGGTCCAACGTTCCCATGGTTGCCTTTGATGGGTGCCAGCCAGCCTGGTGCTTGATTCAGTTCATGTCTTCTGAGGCTATATTAGGGTTCTTCCCCTGCATCTTAAAACTTAATTGGGCTGGGGAAATGGTACAGTGGGGAGGTAGCTTGCCTTGCACATGCCCATCTGGCTTTGATCCCAGAATCTTCCAGGGCACTGCCAAATGTGGCCCCAACCAAAAGGAGCCCCAGAAACAGCTCAGTGGCTAGGGAACAAGCGATGCTTGTTTGGATCCCCTGCGCCCTCACAGGGCCCGTTTATCCACATTGGCACACATTGGGCACACTTAGGATTCCCCAGCTCGAGTGAATGAATCTGAGTTTCGGAGAAGAAACCGGGCCATGCTCAGGGCGGTGCCTCTCTAGACCTGTTTGCCCTGGTGTTGTGCCAGTGTGCAAGGACTTTCCAGGATGGGGAGGAGGGACTGCGAGCGGGCAGCTGGGTCCTCTTGAGCCTGCTGGACAGTTGCTGAGCCCTGGGTGGTCACAGTCGTGCAGGGCGTCCCTGGCCAAGCTTATGGCGCGCACATCACTGGACTTGGAGCTGGACCTCCAGGCGTCGCGCACGAGGCAGTGGCAGCTGGACGAGGAGCTGGGGCTGCTGCGAGAGCTGCGGCAGCGCCTGGAGGAAGCCCAGCTGCGAGGCCGCCGTGACCTGCCGCTTTGGGTGCTACGGGACGAGCGGCTGCAGGGTCTGCTCCAGGAGGCTGAACGGCAGGTGAGGAGGTTGGGGGGCCCCTGACTGAGGGTAAGGGGACAGGCTGCGGGCAGGAGGGGCGCCATCATGTCCTATGGTTCTGCAGACCAGACAGAGCGCCCTGGCCTGGCACCACGAGCAGGCGGCTGAGAAGGTGCTGAGAAAGGCCTCGCGGGGCGGGAGCCGACTGCGAACGCAGAGCCACAGCGAGCACATCCCAGTGCAGAACTTTAGGTCAGTCTGGGGGGGTTGGGGGGAGCAGAATGGGAGGTGAGTGCTGCCCTCACCCACCCATGACTTTACTGCTCTGCCCCTTTCTGCCACTGTGTCTGCTCACTGCCGCCATCGGACTCTTTAGTTTGATGTTTACATATATATAGTTTGTTTATTTGGGGCCACACCCACTGGCACTTAGTGGTTCCTCTTGGCTCTGGGCTCAAGAATAACTCCTGGCGGGCTTGAGGAACCCTATGGGATGCTGGAGATTGGCTGCATGCAAGCAAGCACCCTCCTCGCTGTGCTCTCTCTCTGGCCTACATTGATCTCTTCAAAGGAACTTGTTTTTGGCACATAACTCACTGTCATTCTCAGCCATCACAACTTACCTGCTAGAATTTTGTATCCGGGTGGCAGGTTCTGTGCCTCTGAGCTTCTCCCTCCCCCCGCTGCAAACACAGGTTCCCATAGGCACGCTGTGCTCCTTCATACCCCTGCACAGGGAAGGGTAGGGTGCATACAGGAAGGTGGTGCACATTGTATGTAGCTCAGTGAATTAGAATCAAGGTAAGAGGCAAACCTTATTAGCACCCCCTGTCCTCCACTACCACTGTCTTGAATTAGAATACCACAGCCCCAATTTTCATTTTTGTTTGCTTATGAAGGAAATGAAAGCTATACATATATGTGTATATATTTTTATATCTGACTTTCCAAAATTGAGGTGAAGTTCAGTTAGCATTAAATGAACTATTTTATTTATTTATTTATTTATTTATTTATTTATTTATTTTTGGATTGTTGGGTCATATCCGGTGGTGTTCAGGGATTGCTCCTGGCATTGCACTCAGAAATCACTCTTGGCAGGCTTGGAGGACCATATGGGATGCCAGAAATATAACTGGGGTCTGTTCTGGGTTGGCTGTGTGCAAGGCAAATGCCTTACCCCTGTGCTATCGCTCTGGCCCCCTAAATGAACTTTTTTTTTATTCTGGTCACACCCGGTGATGCTCAGGAGTTACTCCTGGCTATGCGCTCAGAAATCACTCCTGGCTTGGGGGACCATATGGGATGCCAGGGAATCAAACCATGGTCCATCCTAGGCTAGTGCCCACCACTCTGGCCCCCAAATGAGCTATTTTAGAAGGTGATTTCAGGACTGTAGCGATAACACTTTGGATGGGCACTTTCTTCGCATGTGGCTCACCTGGGTTCGATCCCTGGTATCCCATAAGGCTCCTTGAGTCCACCAGGGGTAATTCCTGAGTGCAGAGCCAGAGGAAACCCTGAGCATCATCAAATGTCATCCCAAAACAAACAAATCAAAACAAAAAGCAGACCTCTCATGCCACAAACTTCTGCCAGTTTCCTAAACTGGATTATTTCCACCCAGGGAGAAGATCGCATTTTTTACCAGACCAAGGATTAACGTACCTCCTCTACCTGCCGACGACGTTTGATGTGGTGGTTTGGACACATGAAATATTTATCTGCCTGTTTTATCCATGAAGTTCTTAGACTATAGCTAAATGTGTCTTAAAAATATATGCGCAAAGCAGGCCACAGCCAGAGCACAGCCATAGCACAGCCAGGCCGCTGGCCTTGCACACGGCCAACCCAGGATCCATCCCCGGCCTCCCCTAGAGTCCCCTGAATGAGCACTGCCAGGAGTGATCCCTGAGTGTCGAGCCAGGAGGCACACACATATCACCGGGTGTGTCCCACAAACCAGATAAAACCAAATGTGCGCCATGCTATTGCTCTCCACAGTTTTGTAGAAACCGAACTCGTGTATCTATTCCTATATATCTGATATTAGCGGTGACAGCAGCGCTTGGTTTCTCCCTGGTGTCAAATGAGCATCTCCGAGGACAGGTGATTCAGAACAGCTCAGTGCCCGGTTCTGCGTGGCCAGTTGTGCCGTTTCACTGGACTTCAAGGCTGGAAGAGAGAGATCAGGAAGTGAGTTCAGGCCAATTCACTGGATTGTAATTTATTTATAGTACTTTTTTTTCCTTGAAGGAAAAGACAGATTTGTGATGTATCTTCAGGCTGACTTTTGTTCTTCAGTATTTTTGTCACGCAGTCCAAACGCAGGCGCTGGGCTCCTGTTTGTTCTCTCTCTCTCTCCCTCCCCCCCTCTCTCACACACACACACACACATTACGTCTTGTCTCCCCCCACCCCCAGGGGCCCGCGGCCGCACCGTGCTAGCCAGGTGCCAGGTTTGGGCTCTGTGCCCTTCTGGCCTGGCTGCTGTCACTCCAAAACACCAACCTGGCCCGCCAGGCTTCCCAGCACTTCGCCCTATCGCAGTGAGGCCCGCAACAGTTGTGTCCTCCTCTGGATTGTGGGCAGCACTGCAGCCACAGTGCAGGAACCCTGGGCACTTTCTAACCTTGGAAGGAAGCATGTGGGTCCCCTGGGTACCCGCTCCACCAGATGGGGCGGTAGGCTGGGGTGCGAGCTCAGAACTAGCTCCCGAAAACTGAAGGGTTGATGCTGTGAAAATCCTGCCTGTTCCTGGCAGATGCCAGTGCCAGAACTCAGCCCAAGTGCCTGCTTGTTAGACACGGAATACCTGGGCCCTGCACACTGCCTTAGAATTGCCCTCCCTGCACACCCCCCCCAATCACTTTCTCCCCAGCTAGTCCCTTGCTCCAAGCTGCCTTACTTGGCCATTGCTGCATACTGCATTTGATAAGCCTTTCAGCAACTTGTAACCTGACCTTGCACGACAAAGGAACTTGCCAGTGCCCTGACTTCCCAGCATGGGGGAGACCCAGGCCACTGCTCGCAGCCCCCTGCTCATGCCCTTCACACGCCTCTCCTCCCCCACGCTATACCAGCTCCCTGGACCACAGAGGGAGTCCACAAGGTCTCAGGGACTCACCAGCATGGACAGAGGCCAGTGCCTGTCGCCCTTTCCTGATTCTGCTCCTGCTCTTGAAAGGGACCAGGAGGAAGACCAGATGCAGGTGGAGGTGGGCTGTGCGCCCCAACTCAGACAGCACCTCCACACTGCATCTCCTGTCCCAAGGACTGTCGTCACCCCAGTGGACATGTCCACAGAGCTGGTGCTAGGGGTAGCAGCAGGAGGGCGGGCAGAAGGGACCCCCCCCATTGTTTGATCAGAGGGTGGTCACTGCCATCCTGTGGTGCCTTTTCTTATGTCTGCTTCTGTCTTTGCTTGCAAACTCTGTCATGTGTCTTGTTCCAGCGTCTTCTGTGAAATTAAACTAACCTGCCTTAAACCCAGCCTGGAAGGGGTGATTTTTTTTTCCGACGAGAAACCCAAGGGGACCAGAACACGCATCTCGTCCAGTGGAAACACAGCACTCAGCCTCACTCTTGGTCCTGTCGCCAGGTGTTTGGAAAGAAATCCTCCCCTTATGAATTACAACCAATAAATATCTGATTCATAGGTGTTTATTTATCCTGGAGGGTGGGGTAGTCTCCCAAGCAGTGTTCAGGAGACCCAGCATCTACTCCCTGACATTCTCAGCCAGGCCAGGGTGGTTGAAATCAAGGGGCTGAGGACATGATCTATGAAGGTAGGGCTCACTTTGGGAGGGCTATTGATAATTGGGAAACCTGTGGCCCTGCAGGCATACGCCTGGCCTCCTGGGCTGTGCCTCAGGTCTCTTTTGTACCATCCTTTTTTTTGTTTGTTTTTGGGCCACAACCAGTGGTGCTCAGGGGTTATTCCTAGCTCTGTGAAAAATCATTCCTGACAGGCTTCGGAGACCCTATGCAGGGGTCCTCAAATTTTTTAAACAGGGGGCCAGTTCACTGTCCCTCAGACCACTGGAGGGTCTGACTATAGTAAAAACAAAACTTATGAACGAATTCTTATGCACACTGCATATATCTTATTTTGCAATGAAGAAACAACACAGATACAAATACAATATGTGGCCCGCGGGCCATAGTTTGAGGACCACTGCGCCTATGGTATGCCAGAGATTAAACCCAGGTTGGCTGCATGCTAGGTAAATGCCCTCCGCACTGTGCTATCGCTCTGGCCCTTTACCAACTTTAAAGGGTTCACAGGTGGAAAAAGTAAGGATCCTGGCATAGGAACCCTTCGTCTTCCCTTGGGCATCCAGCCATCCTTGTGACACTAAACGCCACTTGTCCTTCGCAGCCCAGATGTGGTCCTTGGCATTAACCAGTCCATGTGGCTCTGCATGTTGAGTAGGGGCTGCCTTGTGGCTCATTGCAGTGTTTCTCTGTGTCTGCATGCTGAAGTTAGATATCAGGGCTCCCCCAAGTCTGCTTCATCCCCCTGAGAGACTGGGCCTGGACCGACCCCACTTACTTCATCCGCCCACATGTGAATTTGGGGGCGCCCGGTTTCTGCTTGGAAGCACTCCTGGCAGCACTTAGCCTGTAGTGGCTTACAGAGACCCATATTGTCTGTGCCTGGAAAGCTTTAAGAGAGTGGCCATACCAGGCCACACGCCTGGGGGCCTCCCAGAAGACCCAGTTTTCTTGTCTAGTTTGGATTCCAGAAGCCCAGAACCACCACACCGTAGATTGGCTTCTCTTTCATGGCCTGTGCGTGGCTCCCCTAGGCCCTGCCCAACATCCTGTGGGCTCTGCCCACACCTGGACCTGATCTCAGCCTCTACGTTCTGTGGATGCTACAGGATAACAAATACAGACACAGACCCTGCCAACCAGAACCTTCCAGAGGTTCATAGTTGAGCCTTTGAAAGGCCGCTCCTTTATCCCCACATGTATGGACACACCTGCATTTCCATTCTCGCTTTTTCAGTGGTTTTATTTTGTTCGGGCATACCCAGCTTTACTCAGAGATCACTCCTGGCAGGCTCAAGGGGAGTTGGCCACATGCAGAGCATTTGCTCTCCCCGCTGTACCATTCTTGCTTTGACACCATCAGACGCTCTGCTCTCCAGGAAGCTCAAACACAGGAACTCCTTCTGTGATATCAGGAAGCAGCTGTCTTGGGGTCTCTGGCTCAGACCCCCTGGATAGCAGGGTTTGTCTATGGGGTCCCCTGCTTTAGTGCAGTGGAAGGCTTGGCAAAGATCTACTCCACAGAACTTCCAGTGGGGCTCTGTTCTGTAGCTGTGACAGTTCAGTATCTGCATGACAGTAGTGTAGCTCCAGGCCCTCTGCTGTTACTCCAGGCTAGAGTGACCTGGGGAGCTGGACTTGGACTTCATACCCATCGACACCCAAGTAGCTACTTTAGCAAATGTACCATCTTGGTCAGTCGTCACCAGCCCTGTCTAAGCACCTGTTAGTTCAAAGATCTGATTCTGTGTCCACATTCAAGGAAGCACTTGCCTTGGGGTGCCTGCATGTGTCAGAACCCTTCTTTCCCTGTCTGCTTCTGAAGCCCCATAATCTTCTCTGGGGCTTCCTAGAATGACAGTGGCCTTGGCCACATCCCTGCAGAAGTGCAGCTGTTTTCAAAGTTCTTGTTGGTCACATCAGCCACGACATGGCTCGGGCCAGATATCAGGTAACAGGATCCGTGTTTGTAGCCATCAGAAGGCCGGGTCATCCAGCCCATCGCTCAGAACGCCTGGGAAGGGCTCATCGCATCTTGCATATCATCCACCACACAGAACACTCCTGTTTGATAGCATTTGATAGTTTCTTTGGAGGCACCTGGGAAAGCCCCAGAATCTGTCCTGAGGAGCCCCGAGGAGAGCTCCGAGGGCCGATTGAGACTCCTGAGTTCCATCCCACACCGCTGAATGCCCTGAGTCTCCAGATGACAATCAGAACTGAGGCATCAGATTCACATGGCTAGACTGGTGCTGCTGGGTGCGGTCCCTGGACCCCTGAACACATCCAGAGTGGCCCCTATTTAAAAACACCCCCTAAAATTAAAAAAATCTAGACTAGAGAGAGTATAGAGGTTAAGGCACCTGCTTAACTGTTAATGTGACTTACATGTTACATGCTCTGTTACGTATGACCACCTGGAGTAACCAAATGTAGTCAGTTAACATGTGAACAACCTGAGTTTGATCCCTAGCACTGGGATATAGTCCCCTGAACCCCACCGGAAGTGGGCCCTGAGCACAGAGGCAGGAGTAAGCCCCAAACTCTGCTGACAGACCCCAAATAAGTAAAATCAACATCCATGTAAATAAGTGGTCAGGGTATTCTCATATGTCCTCAGTCTGCTAAATCAAACATCGAGCTTTTGGGTAGCAAGGAGAATTGTATCTCCCCCAATTTTTCATGATGTTGGCTACATGAAGAAGACATGGAACTGGAGGAACACGTGGTCATTCAATCATAGATTCATGCGTGTGAAGTATTTGTGCACTTGGGGGTGCAGGACAGAAAGAAGGGAAAGAGGATTCCTACTCTAGGGTTTTCCAAACCCCTTTCTTATAGGATAATTGACCAGACAGTGCTGGAATTGGGAAGGGGCAAGGGAGGCATTTGCTTTGAGTGCAGAATATAAGCGTGCATCCCCCCCAATCAGTAATCAAGCTTATTTATAGAAAGTAAAATACAAAGCTTCACATTGAGAAACAAAGATACATTTTGAAGATCCAAACAGGCGACAGAATGCTTGCCTTGCACACCACAGACCTGGGCTGGCTTCCCAGCCCCCTTATATGGTCCCCCAAGCTTCCCATAGAGTGACCCCTGAGCGCAAAGCCAGGAGCAAGCCCTGAGTACTGTCAGGTGTGGCTCCAAAGCCAAAATAAATAAAATCAAAACAGGCTGCTTGACAGCCAGGCATCACCGCAAGAGCAGTCTTTTGCAGCCAGTCGTCCAGGGCCTATGCAGGGAGGCCTGGGTCACTGGGGTTGGCAGTGGCAGGTACATAAATTGGGCCTAGAGGCGTTTTTTGTGTTTCTTGGTCATCTGTTAACTTTTCCCAGGTGGATTAAAGTTTGGGGAGGCGCGTTCTCACGCTCCTCCACGCCCCCTGGTGGTGACGTTGCTATCTCAGCTTTCCACCCGGTGTCCGGACTCTAAATGGGAAACTTGAGGTTCCTGGGAAAACTTGAGGTCCATCATTGTGTACAAAGACAGTGCGGACCCTGGGCTTCAGAGAGAGAAACCTCAGGACTTGGATGTGGCTAGCAGTTGAGCACTTGTCTGGCACGTGTGTATGAGGCTTATGCCATATGGTCCCCCAAGCACCAACCCAATGCGTGCCCCCCCATATCAGAAGGAAATCAGGTCTCTGTCTCTGTCTCTCTCCCTCTGTCTCTCTCTGTCTCTGTCTGTCTGTCTGTCTGTCTGTCTGTCTGTCTGTCTGTCTGTCTCTCTCTCTCTCTCTCTCTCTCTCTCTCTCTCTCTCTCTCGGGGAGGGTGAATGTTGGCAAGAGAGCGAGGCATAAAACGGCAATGCTGCTGAGGGTCCCGACAAGCTAGGGCCGAAGCCCTGCAGCAGAGTGACACCCTTTTCGTTTGCAGCACAAATATGAGGGCTTCAGAGCGGCCTGTTTGCACCCTGCACAATTTCCGCCTCCGTCCTAGCCACTGCCATTCCTCCACCGCAGAAAGTGCTGGAAGAGAAGTAGTAGGGCGTCTTGACAAAACGGCGCCTAGCTCACTTCGTAATGGCTGAGAGTGGGCGGGAATGTGACTCAGTGGGCAAAAGTGCCCGGTTGCATGGGTGAGACCTGGGGTGTGATCACCAACACAACCACAAGAAAAAAATGACTGAGGCGGTGGGCAAGCTTGCTCAAAGTGCTGAGTTCACACCCACATGCACCAGGCTTTGAACCACGAGCACCCCTGCATGTGACCCCACAGTCCCCAGCACAGCTGGGCTTGAGGTCTATCTTGTTTAAGGGGCCTGCACCCAGTGGGGTGCCAGGGGTGGAACCTGGGTCAGCTGCACACAGGCCAGTGCCTCAACCCCTGTGCTCTCTGTAGCCCTTGGCTCAGGGTCTCTAGGATTGGTCCCAGGAACTTCCTGAACCCTACTTGAGGGCTCCCCCCAATAATATGACAGGAGATAACTCAAAAGTTCTTGCACAGGTCTTGCATGTGCAGAGCACCATGTTCACCCCCCAACATTATTTGACACCCTCCCACCCCCTAAGCACAGCACTGTGAACCCAATTGGCTCCTCAGGATAAGGTGGAAGCATCAGGCCCTCATATCATGTGATGTGTTACCAAAGTGGCCCCGGGGCCTCTAAGGCACTCCCTAGTGACTGAGAACGATAGTTATGTGACAGAAACACCTGCTTTGTAGGTATGAGGCCGAGTTCGATCGCCAGAGCTTTTGCACGGTCTCCAACTCTGCTGTCCGGCACCCCTAGTTCTGTAACAGAGCACTGCATCCAAAATGTGAGAGCACTCTCAGTGAAGTGTGTGACCCAGTGTGTGTGACTCTGGTCACTGCAAATACCACAAAGGGAAGGGGGGAAATGGGTGCGTCCCATTAGAGCCATTAGGGAATGAGGGAGGCAGATCCATGTTCTGAGCTGGATCCTTCTCAGCTGACAGCTGCTTTGGGTGCTATTGGCTATTCAGGAATAACCTGGGCCCCACCCATGGGTGCAGGTAGCAGCCCTTACCCAAGGCATGAAAATGTCCTGACACAAGGCCAAACAATCTAGGGGGAAATTGTTAAAAAAAATTGTTGCCATAGCACAGCATGGAGAGTGTTTGCCTTGCATGCCGACCCAGGTTTTTGATCTCCGGCATGCCATAGAGTCCTCTGAACCTGCCAGGAATAATTTCTGAGCACAGAGCCAGGAGTAACCTCTGAGCACCATTAGGTGTGGACCAAAAGCCAAAAAAATTTTGAGGATTCCACCGATGGTACTCAGGGCTTCCCATGGCTCTGCACTAACCTGCAGTGGCTCTCTAGGCCCTGAGAAACGTGAACTATTCAAACAGATGCACAGAAATCTGTGAGCAGGGACCCGAGCTATAGTACAGTTGGTAGGGCATTTGCCTTGCAGGTGGACAACCCAGGACGGACCCCAGTTTGACTCCCAGCATTCCAAATGGTCCCCTGAGCCTGCCAGGAGTGATTTCTGAGCGAGGAGGAGCACCGCCGGGTGTGACCTAAGTCCTCCAACAAATAAATAAATAAATAAATAAATAAGTAAATAGATAAAAAAAATAAATCTGTGAGCAGAGCACGAATCTCAAAGTCACAGAGTCTTTTCAGGAGAAGGGTGAGATCTGTCTTTCCAGCTCCACAAAGGGGACAAAGAAATGAACAGCGATGCTATAGCTAACCCGGGCTCAGTTCACATCACCCTGACAAGAGTAACTCCTGAGAGCAGAGCCAGGAATAAGCCCTGAACAACACGGGTGTGGCCCCCAACAAAAATGGTTATAGAAAATTAGAAATCATAGCAAAACCAACAAGAAAACATTTTTTTAAAAAACACCCTTAGTCCTGTGAAACAGTGAAAGGCCAGAGGCGAAATTTAGAGCCTGTTTATCCTGTTTGCTCTGTGCATATTAACTGTATGTGTTCATGTATATAGGTCACACCTGTGTGCAGGAGCTGTGCTTGCTTTGGTTGTGGGGCCACAGTGATAGGTGCTCAGGGGCCTCTCCTGACACTTGGCTTTGGAGGGTCACTCTGGCAGTGGAGAATTATGCCGTGCCGGGGAGGGTCAAACTCGGGGTGCACACCTTATCATCCTGGTTGTTGGAGTCTGCATTTTTCTATTTAGGACACTTTTGAGTGTCTTCTGTGAACATTTTATGTTTATTAGTATTTTTAATAAAATTACCGTGTAATAAACCATTTTATTTGACACAGGAATTTTCTTTAAAAGAATTTGAGGAGCCCCAGATGGTACAGGGGGGAGGACACTTTCCTTCCATGTAGTTATCCCAGAATCAACCCTGACATCCTTTATGGGCCCCTGAGGCCTGCCAGCTGTGACTCCTGAGCACTGCCCTATGTGACCCAAAAGCAAAAGAAAAAATATTGTTTTAAAGTATCTCTGCAAGCCAATCTGCAAATGGTAGGACCCCACAGGCTCTGACTTGATCCTGGGAAGGGATGGACGCTCTGTTCTCCCCAGCAGAATTGGGGTGAGCTGGGTGGTGCTCAGAGATTTTTTTAGGGGGGGTCATTGGCCTTAGACTGGGGAATCCTACAGTTTTGAAAGCTGTGGCACAGTCAGCTTTCTGTTCTCTTCTGCGTTCTTTTTCTAGATGAATCCATTTAGGTCATTAGAATAACTGATGGGTTTTATTTGAAATCAATACTTTGGGGGCCAGGAGAGATAGCACAGTGGTAGGGTATTTGCCATGCATGCAGCTGACTCAGGATGGACCCGGGTTCAATCCCTGGCATCCCATATGGTTCCCTGAGACTGCCAGGAACAATTTCTGAGCGCAGAGCCAGAAGTAACCTTTGAGCACTGCCAGGTGTGGCCCAAAATAAAAATAAAAAACAAAACACTTTGAAAGTCCCAAAGTATCTTTTTCACCTTAACATGCCTCTGGGTTTGAGGGCCTGCTGGCACCTAGTGCCTGTAAATAACAGCACAGCTAACTTGTCCCGGAGACGACACGCCCCATCTTCCTTGGGGGCAAATGTCTGGAACTTGCTGGAACCAACGACACTCTCAGCCAAGGGACCCCGAGTTCGGGTGCAACTTCTGACGCCTTTGGGTGGAACTGCTAAGCGCTCAGCTCTGGAGGATCGCTCCATTAGCAACCCCAGGAGAGTATTTCCCGGGCAAAGTGACAAGCCGAGGAGGCACAGGGTGGTTTTCTGGGCTGGCTAACCAGCAAAGGCTGGAGGCTGTTTGGGCTTTCGGCGAAGCTGCGCCAGGAGGGACAGTTCCCAGGTAATGCACTGCTGAAACGGATCACGGATCGGCACGATCCTGGAGAGCGCTTTCTGCAAATCCCCCTGTCCCCTCAAATCTCAACACCCCTGCGTTGGGGATTTCCTTAGCGTTTTAACTCAATGTGGCAAGAACGTGAAAGCCAACAGGTAATTAAGTTGCTTCCCACTGAGAAAAAGCCACGCGAGGAATGACCTAGAAAACCACACGGGCCACTTGCTAGATCGATCATCTCTGCCATGGGAAACGGATCGCCGGGGAGACCTGATCCTGCTTAGCTCCCCGGGTCGCGTCTGACCTTCAGGACCGAGCGGAGCCGAGAGGAGCCGAGGCCAGTCGGGGTCATGCAGGGGAGTGTAAGGTAGGGAGGGCACCCCAGGTGGAACGCAGGTCCTGATCGCAGCGGCACCCCAAAGGGCAAAGGGCACCACGCAACAGTCCAGTTGCCGGCCCCAGTCTAGTTCCCAGCCCGGTAATGGGCCCCAGAAGAGCTACCGGCGTAGCTGCCATTTCCAGTCCTGGGAAACCCAATGAGATTATCCGCACACGGGAATCCCCACGACAGCGCCGCCTGCTTTGGTGTCTCCCCGTTTCCAAATCCCCTTTCTGGGCTTGATTTTAGGTTGTTCCTTTTCAGAGCCCACGTTGAGGTCCAAGTTGCGGGCTTGCAGCACTTGGTAGGCCATCTGTGAGTGGCAGCAGTAGTATTTTCTACGAAGTGAGATGACTCAGGGCTGCGGGACGTGAGCAAAACACACACAGTCTAGATCTGTGCCGACGACCCAAGGAAAGCCCCGTCTGAGGTGACACGGGTTTTTTTTTTTTTGTTTGTTTGTTTTTTTGCACCAGAGAGGCTCTGGGAAGGAGCAGAACTGCGCCTGAGCACGGTCTCTCTCTGGGCCACTTCCGATTTAGTGCCGGGATGTTGCTCCGAGATGACACAGCAGCGACTAGATCACACTAAGCATGACAGCGTGTGACCCAGGGCTGCAACCCCTCAACTTGTTCTGAATTCCACCAGCTTCAGGTCACAGTCGCTTGCCTTCGTTCTTTTTAGGGCACACCCGGATGTGCTCAGGGCTCCCCCTTTCTCGGCTCGGTGCTCAGGGACCACTCCTGGCGGTACTCGGCATCTGGGGATCGAACCCGGATCTGCCCTTGTGCAAAGCAAGCGCCCTCCCCGCTGTCCTGTTTCCGGCCCTTCTGGGCGCACGAATGCATGGATTTCTGCATTGCGGGGCTCACTGGCCCCGACTTTTTCTAATGTCTTGCAAGCGGGTAACTTCTTTTGGGGGTGCTGGGACTGGCCGGGCGTTTCTGTTGCAGCGCGCAGGGTTGTTTCCCGGTCCATGGGGTGGGTCCGCTCCCCTACTCCCCCACTTCTCCGCTATTCCCCCGCCCCGCTCCCCTGCGTCCCGACGTCACTGGGCGCCTCGGCCCGCCCCCGGTGACGCCAGCGCGATCGGCGTGCGGGGGGGTGGGTGATGCTCGGCTCCGGGGCAGGTGGGCGCGCGGCCTGCGCCATGAGCCTTTGCAGGTAAGGGGCTCGCCGAGGGTCCCCCCGACAAAGCGCAGGACCACCCCCCCCATCCCCGGCTGCTTGGCGGCGCCGGAGCCCACCGTGGGAGCCTGGACTTGCTGTGACCCCTGCGGGGAAAGTAGGCTAGGGGAGACCGGCCTCCAGCCGGGGCCGAAAAGAAATCTAAGCTGGCGGGTGGAATGGGGTTCGGTGGTAGGGTTGAGGCTCGGCAGCACCCTCAAATCGGGGGGCGGGTGACCACTGTGCTTGCAGGCTTAGCCCGCACCTATTTTTTCCAAGGGTCATTGAGCTGATAGGTTTCCAGGGGATTCGCCCCGTTTCTTTCCAAGCCTATGCGGGTTCAGAGATTTCTCAGAGCTGCTGTGAATTTCTGCAGGTCTTTTTTTTTTTTATTACTATTGTTGTTGTTGTTATTTGCCTAGCTTGCAGCGTTTAAAGCGCTGGCCCCGAAAGGGCAGGTGCGCTCTGGATTACCGAGACCCCTTTGCACGCCTGACCCACCATAATGAAAAGCGACGCCCAATCTTCCGGACACAAGATGGTCTGGAGAAGAGGCTGGAGGTGGAGACCGACACCCCACTCCAATCCTTCCCAGGGTTCCAGTTCCTTCCCTGGCTGAGTAATTAGCTGCAGTTCCGGGGGAGGGGTCACGACTCACTAGCAGACAGTGGGTGGGGGGCAGCAGGTGATTTGAGTTGTGGAATGAATTTGTGGTGACCTGCATCTGGGTCCAGTCTTTTGTGGGTTTGAGAGGAGACTGGGGAGCTCTGAAACTCACCCCGTAGCCCTTGACTTGAGGGTGTGCTGACGCCCTGAGAAATGTGCTATTTCAATGGATCATTGAAGGGGTGGTTCTTTTTTTGTTTTGTTTTGTTTTTTTGGCCCACACTTGTCAGTGCTCAGGGGTTCCTCCTAGCTCTGGGCTCAGGAATCACTCATAGCGATGCTCAGGGGACCCTGTGGGATACCTGGGATTGAACCCGGTCCTGGTAAGCCTTGTGCAAGGTATTCTCCCTCACCCACCCCGTGCTATCACTCTGGCATCTAGAGCGAGAGTGGGTGGTTCTTTCCCAGTTGGGCCCCCTCTTTGGTGTGCTGCACCAGCCATTTAATTATTGTACAGGGTTCAAGTTGGAGAGAGATTCAGACCCCAGCATCAGTCTCTAGAACCCTTCTTTCTGCACTCCCTTGGGTGCCCCTCACCAAGGACCTGTTGTTGCTGCTGTGAGTGGTTTGGAAAATAAAGCGTGAAGACTTTTTACTCTGGAGCCTTCGAGAAAGAGCTGTCGGATGGTGGAGTGGCCTGGAGACAAGCTTGGTGGCCCAGAAGGTGTGGGGTGTGGAAAGCACCCCATGGCTCTCGATCAGTGGATGCTCGGTGGAAAGTGGGGCTAGGCTTGAGGGTCCCGATACCTGCCAGAGTAGACTGTGGGAAGAGGATGCGTTGATATCTGTGAGGGCCCCAGATGGCATTTGCTCTTGGAGTTGGGGCCATGATGCTTTGCAGGGCGAGGGGCGCAGCCTTGGCCCCTTCGCTCCCAGCCCACCTCCATGGTGGCCATGCCTGGTGCCTGGGGAACAGCAAGCGGGGTGTGTTAGCCATTTTGGATGGGCCCTATAGGGTGCTTGGGTGTGGGGTGCTTCCAAATAGTCTCCACATCCCCAGGAGGGGCCTGGCCATTCCCAGCAGTGCAAGAAGCCACCTTGTTCACCCCTTGAACGTTCATTTTCCTCCCAGCAGCCTTGCCTGGACCCCACATCTGTCTCACTCATGCCAGGGCTGCTGCTTTTTTTGCTTGGCTCTGGTTCTGCCTGAAGTTAGCCTTGGGTAGCAGAAGCAAGGTGGTCTGCCTACTACCAGCAGCAACTGGCATAACATTTATTCATTTAAGTTTTGGGGCCACGCGTGGTGATGCTAAGGGCTTGCTTTTGGCATAACGTTTATTCATTTAAGTTTTGGGGCCACGCCTGGTGATGCTAAGGGCTTGCTTCTGGCTCTGCATTCAGGAATCATTTTTGGTGGTACTTGGGGGACCCTATGGGATGCTGGGGGGTGGAACTTGGGTTGCCATGCATGTAAGGCAAATGTTCTTCCCACTGTGTGCTCGCTCTGGCCCCACAGACATTTATTTTCCAGTTCTGATGAGGTGACAGCTGGAAGATGGCAGGAGAAAGTGAGCCAGCTTTTGGGGGTGTCTTGTACCAGGACTCACCCTATCATGTACCTCTGGGCATCCCCTAATGCCATCACATTGTAGATTGTAGGATCTTTGGTTACTAGCAGTAACCAGATGTCTTGAACAGACTTCAGGGATACCCTGCAATGTCTGTGTGTGATTACAATGTTGGTTAGAAAAGCCACTTCAGAAGCTGATTTTTTTTGAGGTGTAGAGGCTGAGGAGTGTGCTTCTGAGGTGTCCTGGTCCCATCTGAAGATTGTGGACAACACTTGTCCTCTTTGTCCCTGTCACTGACACTGCTCTGACCTGGCTGGCCTCTGTACCTGGATGCTCAGGAACCATCATGGGCCATTGTCACCTCCTGGTGGCCTGAGGACAGTCTCTGGGTTCTGTCTTTCCCTGGGGTAAGCTGTGGTCTATGCCTCTCAGATTTGTAGCCCTTGGTTAAACGTACTTTGAAACCCCCAAACTGGGAGGGGACACTTGGTCTGTGCTGGCCTGGGTCCCCAGAGGTGCCATATAGCTTGGACTGTGCCCTGTTACAGACTTTTTCTTCTGCTCTGCCCCAAATCTTTGAATTGACCCCAGACCTCAGAATTGGCGCATTGGTCTGCCCTCTTCTGGGGAGGGGGATACCCTGAAGGACACCCCCAGGCCATGATTACTGCCTCCCCCCATTAGTAACCTGAACCTCCCTCTTGGGTGGGCTGAGTTCCTGAGGGGGACTCAGTTTCTGCAGCAGAAATTAGGGGTACACTGCAAAGTGGGTGGGTTAGTGCAAGAAACGGGCCCTGGACATTGTCTGAATTGTGCTCATGCACCTACTTGGGTGCCCCCAGCATCTCAGAGTGACCCCATTTGGACCCGTGGGTCAGTACTTGCACTGACTCCCCAGTAACAGAACTGTTCTGGCTTTGAGAAAGCTACTCTGGGGAGATGGAATCCTTGGCACCAGGAGCTCCTCCACCCCCTATGCCAGCAATGTGTGAATACTGGATACTTTGTGTGTTATCTACATGCTGCTGGCCGCCTCTTCCTCCATGCAGACTGCCGTCCAGGAGTGTGAGACTGGGCCTAGCTCACAACAGTTACTCCCCAAACCCCACTAGGAAGGAACAGTAGGGCGAGGGGCCAGGACAGGGGAAAGGGACACCCCACTAAGTGCTGGCTGCAAGTAGCATTTGGACATGCTTGATGGGGAAGAGTGTGTTGTTTTCTGCCCAGTGATTTCCCACAGTCCTAGTGCCACACGCGAAACTCCCACTCTCCTCCAGTGTCCCTCTCCACCAAGCACCCCTTACCCCAAACCCCACCCCATGCTTACTCACTTCTGTGGAGCAGCTCTCAGTTTCTCTGGTCTTTGTTGGTGCCCTACAATGTATCTTTAGACTCTGCCTGTGAGATCCTTTTGCATCTGTCTGTCTGTATTGTCCTTCCAACTAACCTCACTCACTTCTTTAAGTCTCTTCAGAGGCAGCCACAGAGCAGCAGATCGCGTGGCTTGTCTTTGCTTACAGCTGAGTAATATTCCATGGCATAGACGTATGTACCACAGCTTCTTTATCCGCTCATCTTTTCTCAGGTTCTGGGGCTCTTTCCAGACTCAGACTATTTGTAGATATTGTTGTTAGGAATTTAGGGGCGGGGGATGAGTAGAAGAGTATCATTGTTTTAGTTTATTTTGTTTGGGACCCACATTACATGGTGCTCAGGCCTTACACCTGGCTCTGCAGTCAGGAATTACTCACTCCTGGCAGACTTGGGAGACCCTATGGGGTGCCAGGGATTAAACCCGGGTTAACTGCATGCAAGGCAAATGCCCCCCCTTCCCCAATTGTACTGTCGCTTCAGCTGCAAGTGCATCTTTTCTGAGTAGATTTCTGGCTCCTTGGGGGCAGATGCCCAGTAGTGGGATTTCTAGAACATATGGAAACTCAATTATTAGGTATTTGTTTGGTTTCGGGGCCATACCTGGCAGTGCTCAGGGCTTACTCCAGGCTCTGTGATCAGGTATCACACCTGGTGGTGCTCAGGGAGCCATGTGGGATGCTGGGGATTGAACGTGCCTTCCCTGGCCTTACCCACTGCACTCACTCTGGCCCTTGCCAGTACTGTTTTCTAAGAAGCATGGTCCAGCTGTGTGCCCCCCAGCTGTGAATGCTGGTGCCTTTCTCGCCCTGTCTGCGCTGACTCTGCTGTGTTTGTGCTTTGTGCTGTACTAGGGTCATATGAGCTCACTGCTTGTCTTGTAGTTTGCATTTCCCTGATGATCACAGATACACAGCGTTTATATTTTTAATATATGAAACAGGCTCAACTGAATCCTGGGACTGTGCCTTTCTGAGACCTCCCACCCCCAGACCACAGGGGACCCCACTCATGTCATCTGGAAGATAAGCAGCAAGGGGTGAAGGTGTGACCCCACCAGAGTGTCTGTTCAAAACAGTGAGGCTTGGAGCTGAGGGCGCTCAGCAGACTGGGGGTGCTTG
Source organism: Suncus etruscus (assembly GCF_024139225.1). Lineage (NCBI taxonomy): Eukaryota > Metazoa > Chordata > Mammalia > Eulipotyphla > Soricidae > Suncus > Suncus etruscus. The sequence continues at coordinate 17,195,911 of NC_064868.1, read as the reverse complement.
CTGGGCATGTGGGTGCCTCAGGTTGGGTCTCTGACCCCTTGAGCCTCTTGCCTCCCATGAATTGGAGGCTGGCAACTAACAGAGTGCAGGTCTTAGACTGGTTCCTCTCTGTCTCCTGTCACCCTGGGCCAGGCCTGCCTGAAAGGGACTCTCAGGTTCTGGGAAGCTTGGCTCCTTCCACCTGGCACCGTGACTTGGCTTTCCACCAACTGCCAATCTGGGGAATGTTTTCAGGGCATATTTTCTGGGGCCGGGAACGTGCTGGCATCTGTATAGACACTAACACCAGGAAGAGACTGTTTCCTGGGTCAGGACACAGGATGACATCCCCCCCCCCCCCCGTCCCTATACCTTCTGAATCCAAACCACTGAACCATCTTTCGGGCTCATCTCTCTGGGAACACGAACGGGGAGGTACTGCTGCTCATCTCCGCACATAAGGGAATTTAGGGCTTTGACTTCATGATCTTTGAACTTCACAGCTCCAGGGCCATGTCTTGATGATGTTCTTTGGGGCCTAGAGATTGTGTGGACAACCCCCATCCCGACTCGGTGGGTCAGAGCCCAGGGACTGCAGCATATCTTGAGCACTGTGCATGGGCAGAATATTAGTACTTTAAGCTGCGGATGGAAAAAGTGGGGAGTAGCAGGTTTGCGGGGTTCTCAAAGCATACCCCCCTCACTGAGGCAGCTTTCCTGGGAGATGAGTAGAAGTATACATTATTGCAGAACACAGCGGGGAGGGTATCTGATTGCCTTGCATGCAGTCAACCTGGATTCTACCCCTGCATCCCATTTGGCTTTCTGAGCACTGCCAGGGTGGCCCCCAAACAGACTAAAAGAAGTTAGAATATCAGCCCTCCCATCCATTGCCCAGGGACCATGGCATTGGAATTACATTCTGGAATTCACCCCTCTGTGTTTTGGACCTTTTATTTATTTATTTTTTTGGTTTGGGGACCATACCAGAGGTGCTCAGGGGTTGCTCCTGGTTCTGCGCTCAGAAATTGTTCCTGGCAGGCTCAGGAGAACATATGGGATGCCAGGAGTCAAACCCAGGTCTCAGGTTGGCTGCTTCCAAGGCGAATGTCCTACTGCTGTGCTATCGCTCCAGTTTGGACCTTGAGGGCCAGTGGTCAGCCTTGTGGGGGGCTGGAGAGAGAGGATAGTAAGTTTTGTGCTTGCCTTGCCCATGGCTATCCTGGGTTCAATGCCCAGCACCCCAAATAGTCCTCCGAGTCCTGCTATGAGTAATCTCAGAGTGTAGAGCCCAGAGTAAGCCCTGAGCACCATTGAGGCCTCCAAATTTCCATAAACACAAATGCAAAGAGCTCATGGAGTGCTGTCTCTGCTGTGGAAGGTTTTGTTGTCTGTCGGTTCTAATAGCTCTCGGCATAGTGCGGGGCCACAGGTAGATTTTGTCTGTTTGCACCTAAACAGTCAAACTCTGTGAATGAAGAATGACACTGTCTCCATCTTGGATTGCTCAGAAGTATGTCCTGATAGGATTCCATTGCAAGGTGGTTTTGTGGGTGCAGGGATCCCTGGGCGGGCCTGGGGAGGCTTTGGCTGACTCAGTTGTGCTCCAGGCTGTGGGTGCTGGGATAGTGCTTCTGAAGGTCACCCCACATTTCCTGACCAGCACCCAACACTCTGCACCTACTTGTCTTCCAAGCCTTAATTTCTTATCACTTGGAACAACTAGAGGAGTCAAAGGTGCAGGGGGCAAAGTCTCACCCTTCTGGCCTGCAGTCATGGGGACTTGTTTCCTTTTTCCCTGCACATGCAAGGCACGTCTAACAAGGATGCTGCTAGTATCAGTGCCCGGATATTGGGGAGGGGGCGGGCCTGGGCCAGGGGACCCCTCTATCTAGCTCCAAGCTCAGGCAGGGCAGGCTCCCAGCAGGACTGAGGCTACATCCACTCAGCCATAGGATTCCAAGTGGCTGAGAGGGATTGGGGAGAGAGAGAAGAGAGAAGGGAGAAGAAAGGTTTTCTGCCTGCAGGAGTGAGTTTTGTGTTGTGGGGGGGGGGGGACAATGAAACCATTTGTCCAGCCAGTTTCTGTGGTCAAGTGTTTTGTCCCAGCTGTGGGTGGGGAGATCAGGGCAGAGCTTCCCACAGATTTCCTTGGGGTGTTGCAGGGACATGGGTGTAGGCCCTTTGGGGGATGCTTTTGTGCACAGGCTCAATGGGAAAGTGTGTCATTGTGGAAGCAGAAAATACCCACATGCAGGTTCCACTCACAACTTCCTCTTCAAGTCTTTGAATTTGGATTCGCAGAACTAGGCTGATCAGTGTTCCCTGCCACGGTCTTAGACATTCAGGGCAGGACACTTGTCCCCTCCAGCCACACAGGTGAGCCAAGGTAGGTGCTGTGTCACTTGCAGCTAGTTCCGCCTTGGTTGGGGTGCACTTCTGCAGCGTGTGTAGGTGGGGTGTGCTGCGCACTGAGAGTTGGGGTCGAACTCCCATTGCTGCCTCAGTTTCTGCTCTAGGCAGAGCACTGTGTGGCCCAGAGCAGGTGTGCCCCGAGGAGGGACCAGGAAGGAGAGACTTGCTTGCCCTTGGATGTCTCCAGGCAGTGAGACTGTGGGCTGACAGTGGCATGTGGCATGGTGGGCTGAATTTCTCCAACATTCTCTGGCCCTGGAAGTAGCTCCAGGGTCCCTGGGCATGCCTTAGACCTGCCAAATCTGGCTTGTTCCACTTGCTGTTGAGCACTTCTCTTCCCAACTCCCACTTCTGAGTACATTTCTTGCAATAAAAATGATTTTTGTAGCACAGAAAATGCAGAGATGCTGATTCCCTGGTGCTATCTGGGTTGGATCTGCATTTCCATTAGCTCCCGTGGGGTGTCCTGGGCCCGTCTGAGCCAGGGCCAGGACTCTCTAAGGCTGGACCTTGGACTATCCTCTTGCACTCCTGTTCCCTGCCTGGTTGCTATGTGTGTGCTCTGCTTAGGGCTCTCAATGTTTGTCTGATGTGCTCGGCCACAGTGTTGGCACTCTGATGTGCACTGCTCCACCTGTGCCCACCAGAGTCTACCTCCCCATCATGTTTGTCTTGGGGGGGGCACTAGGGATTGGAACCCAGGACCACACACTAGCAAGATCTTTGGGCCTGTGTATTTGCTGTTTCTCTCTGGCCTCTCCTTGCCTGGTTGGGGTGAAGGTTTGAGGGTGGCCATGGCCCTTGGGAGAAAGACTCTTCTGCCTGTTGTCCACAATATGGTCATCCGTGGTCCCTCTCTCAACGCGTCTACCAGCTAGCTTCGGGGGACTGGAGTTACGAACTGCCTTGCCTGCTGTCAGTCCTTCTGCCTTCATGTGCCCCCCGTGGAGCACCTTCTGGTGGACATGGGTTACTGTGACATTTCCATCAGGGCACCAGCCTGGTGGCCTGGAGCGGGGGCAATGCTCTCCCATTTCAGCGCCCTCCTGCATCCAGCTACAAGGTCAGGGAATTCCACTGGGCTGCATGTGAAGCCATGACTTCCAGAGTGGAAGAAATGGAGGCATCTTGGATTGGCCCTTTTTGGGCAACATTTGCTGACCAATTAATGGAAGTGACATGGCTACGAGGACACAGGAAAAGGCCAGCTGGTTGTAGAGGCCTGAGGGACTCAGAGGAACTTTGGAAGTGATTTCTTCCACGTCTACAATACTGGAAAGTCATGGGTAGTGACCCAATGGGGAGGAGCCATCTAACTGGTGGGAAACAGAGTCTGAGTCGAGATTTTCTGTCCCATATGCCCAAGTCCCCTGGGGGCTTAGCTAATATCCACTTGGCACTAAGATGACTTGGGGAGGGGAAGATGTACCCAGAAATGATTCAGGCCCGGGTTTGCCTGATGGGCTATGTGCAGGCTTGGCATGCAGGGGACCCAGATTCCAGTACAGGGTCCTCTGAGCATCACCACAAGCAACCACCCAGCACAGAGCTCCATACCCTGGCATACCCCACTAGGTGGGGCCCCAAAACCCAAACTGAACCGAGTCAGATGAGGCCTGAGCCCTCTCCCCAGACTGAAGGGTGAGGAAGAATTGGAACGACAGTGTAGGCTGGTGGGACTGGGTTGCAGTGCAGAGCAATTCAGTGGGTAGCATTGCCAGGCCTACCCTGTGTCAAAAGGGGATGTGCCACTTGCTTCCAGAGCTAGTCAGGGTCACCCATTGCCTGTTGGGAAGCCCCAGTTGAGTAAAAGATGCCTCCAACTCATCAGGAAGGAACCTTCAGCTCTCTGTGGGACAGAGGGGTGCAATGGGGGGGCAGGCAGAGGAGTTGGCATGCTCAGAGACCCAGGGTTTTGCCTTGAATTTGACACCAAACACACCAATAACACGATTAGGCAGAGCTGGGCTCCCCTTCTCTCTCCTGCACTAGTGATACCCAGAACCCCACCTTCCTGGGCTTGATATGGGTGGGTGAGCTCTTTCTTTCAATTCTAGAAACCCTCCATCATCGTCCTGGTCTCTTCCCAACTTTCCCTGGTCCGTGCTTCCTTCCAGCAGAAGAGATCCCTGATCTGAGGGGGAGTAGAGGCACCCAGCATTACTTTGGGGGCCCCGGTCATCACTGACACCTTCACTCCCAGCAGGTGGGAACCTATGCTTGGCTTTAAGGGCAATGAGGAGTGGAGACTCACTGGCTCTTGGGGGCCTTTCCTGCTGGGACAGCAGACCTCGACTCGCTGGATAAAAGACCAAGATGTGGGCCACAGCTATAGCACAGAGGAGAGGGTGTTTTTCTTGCACGCGGTCAACCTGGGTTAGATTCCCCGGCATGCCATATGGTCTCCCAAGCCTGCCAGGTGTAATTTCTTAGCTCAGAGCCAGGAGTTACCCCTGCCAGTTGTGTGTACCCTCCAAAAAAAAAAAGAAAAAGAAGACAAAAATGTTTTGGTGCCCGCCTGAGTCCTTTGGGAGGTAAATAAAGGCTGCACAGGAAAATGTTTCTCTTACCTGTGTTTGGGAGGCTGCTCAAAACAATCCTTTTGAACATCAGTGATTCTGACCAACTCGCTGCATCTGTTCTCACTGTCTCTAGGCCTGTGGCTGCTTGGAAGGAGTTGAAATCAGTCAAATGGCCTAGATGGGGATCTCCCATGCATCTCCCCTGCTGGGTCTGAGTGAGCGAGCCTGGCTGCTGCTGAGCTGACCACTTGCTCTATGCATCCATGTGTCCAGACCTGCAGCCTATGTGGCTCAAAACGCAGAGGTTGCATCCACGCTTGGGGTGTTGGCTCGAGAGCGGTAGCATGCGGGGTCCCAGTTTTAGGTCACAAGGCCAGCTTCAAGTTGAGGGCTGCAGAGACTGTCCCTTGAAGTGAGCAGGTGTAGCAGTGGTACTGGGCATGGGAGATGATGCCAGAACCAGGGTTTAGGGCTGGAATGATAGCACAGCAGTAGGGTGTTTGCCTTGCACGTAGCCAACCCAAGATGGACCCGGGTTCGATCCCTGGCATCTCACATGGTCCCCTGAGCCTGCCAGGAGTGCTGAGCGCAGAGCCAGGAGGAACCCCTGAGCACCACCGACTATGGTCCAAAAACCAAAAAATAAATTAACAAAAAAAACTGGGGCTTGACCACTGGCGCCTGCTTAGATCAGGGCCAGCAGATGTCTAGCAATGCTCTGTGTGGTCACCTTGGCTTTGTGGGCTTTAAGGTGTTGATCTGGATTCCTTGGTGGCAGAATTGTCCTGTAAAGGGCTTGAAATGTGTGTGCGTGCAGCAGGCCAGGTTAGGTCCCCAAACTGGCTGCCTGACCTCTGACCCGGAAGATCTAAAGCAGGTGGGCAGTTGAAGTTTGGATCCACCCTTGAAACTCTGGCCCTGGGGTTATCAGAGGGTGTTGTCTGTTAGGAGATGGTGTTGGAGAGGAGAAATGGAACCTGGCTGGAGGAACAAGGTTGTATTCCAACATTTCTGCATTATTTATTTTCAGGGGTCTCAAACTCAATTTATCTGCGGGCCGCAGGAGGCCAAGTCGGGGTGATCCTTGAGTGCAAAGTCAGTAGTAAGCCTTGAACATTGGGGGGTGTGACCCAAACAACTAAAACAAAACAAAACAAAAAAAGATTCCTCTAGGGCAGGGCCACAAAATGTTGTAATGAGGGCCATTTGCGGCCCGTGGGCCACAAGTTTGAGACCCCTGATTTACTTATTTTGACAGTGCCAGGGATCAAATCCAGGTCTCCTACACCCAGCAAGGGCTGTGCTTTCACCCCAGCCTCGAGTGATGGGACCACATCTCCAGGATTGAAAGATTGGTGGTTTTACAGGGTGATTTGTTCCTTCATTATTGTCTGGAGGTGTTGCTTGATGAGAGCTCACTAGCTTTGTAGAATTCACATTCCTTTTTGTCCCAATGTTCAGTCCTAAAGTGTTGTCATTGTTGTGCTTATTGTTTGTTTTGGGGGCGCACCTGGCAGTGCTCAGGAAGCCCTCCTAACAGTGCTCAGGGGGCCTTATGGGGTGCTGGGAATCAAAACTGGTCAGCTGCATGTAAGACCAGAGCCATCCCTACTGTCCCATAGCTTTAGCCCCAGCAGTTCTGCCTTCCCACTTTTTTCAGAAGGCCCAGCAGAAAATTATACCCACTAAAACATGAATTAATGTGGTGGCCCTTGCTGTGTGACTCCTACTCTTCCTGGTCACTGCTGTCAGGTTATCCTGCCTCTGTCCCAGGTAGCCATCAGCGGGCACAGTTTCTGCCTTGGTATGGCTCAGCCCTCATGTCTGGAGAGTTTTTAAGTTGGGGAGTGTCACAGGCCAGTCACCCCACCACTTGACTGCTATACGATTTGTAAGGTGATTTCCCCTTTTCACCCAGAGCGATTCTTGAATAGGATTCAAAGGCACTTTTATGGGTCTATTTGGGGTTCCTTACATACAGCAGCACAGCCAGCGAGGAGGGAAGGAAATGCATTGGCATGTGACCCTCAGCTCCCCGCTCCCCCATTAGCACCACCCTGACTGGCACTTCTTCGGGAGACATGCATTTGCTGACAATAAACCAGGGGTTTTTGGTCCTGCCCTCACTCTTGTGACTCCATGTTTCTCTTGCAGGGCTGACTAGCCTCGTCAGTTTTGAAGTCATGAGTGCTACTGGGAACCTCATGGATTTCCTTGACGAGCCATTCCCTGATGTGGGGACATATGAAGACTTCCACACCATCGACTGGCTGCGGGAGAAATCGCGGGACACGGACAGACACAGGAAGGTAGGTGGTGGTCATCGCATGATACAATGGCCCTGAGAGGCCTCTGCACATAATGCCAGTACACACAGATAATTACAGGATCCCCGGTAATTATGGCACCAGGGACTTTGAGGTGTGTGTGGGATAGGGGTTCTGGGTTTCACGGATATGTGTGTTGCCTGGCAAGGTGAGGGCCCTGGAGCCAGAGAGATTGGGAGCACCTCCCACTCATGTCACCTTTGGGGGTATAAGTGGAGCCCGTGTTTTCATCTTTTGGGAGGGGACTAGAGAATGAGGGGGACATTTCAGCTGTTGGAGAGGTGGCGAGGCAGGGAAGAGGTGAGAACCCCTAGAGCCAGGAGCTGCCTCCCAGAGACATGAGGGAAGAACGTGGCCCCTTTAATCAGAGGGGCCTGGCCACCGGCTCTGAGCAGGCCATCAGCAACTTTGTTCTTCATTTCAAGGCCCCCTGAAACATGAAGACCCATTCCAGAGGAACTGGGAAGGGGTATTTTGAGTTACTGGTTTGATAGGTCTGAGGTGCAGCATAGGCAGGGACAAGACCTGGCCTGGAGGTGCTCCAAGGGGAGCAACCTATAGTAGACAGGCTTCTGAGTTCTAATTCAGTTGGCCTGTTCTTGGGGATCGGGGTGCAGGCAGGTTGAGAATGAGGGCTCCATGCCATTAGATGAGTCCTGAAGATTTTTCGTATGAAATTCTGTTTGATTTCTTTTTGGGAAAGAAAAAAAAACTCCTGGCAGTGCTCAGGAGTTACTCCGGGCTCTGTGCTCAAGGATCACTCTAGATGGAACTTGTGGGGGCACCATGTAGTGCTGGGAATTGAAGCCAGGTTGGTCACATGCAAAGCCAGTGTCTTCCTTGCCGGCTTATCTCTGTGGCTCTGAAGTTTTAGGAATGACCAGGGTAGCCCAAATTCACTGAGAGGCATAAGGGATAAGGGAGCACTGAAGACCAGGGACAGGACCATGCCTTACAACACCATCAAAGGTAGCTGGACCCCACGGGTGGACAGTTAAAGGGGGATCCGCTGAGAGATGGGGAGAAGAGGACTCAGCATGTCTTAACCCAGAGAGTGGCTTTGGAGTGGGGAGATGCGTCATGCAGAGCACCAGGCCAGGAGTCATTCAGACATGGGCAGAGGTCCATTCCTGTTGTGGACTAAGTTGGCTCGGAATGCAAACACATTCATGCCCTGAATTCTTCATGGCATCTTGGATGGCACTGGCGCTGCTTCGTGGGGGAACTCACGAGTGCTTTGCACAGGGCCCGCCTCTCTTTTTCATCCACACTTGCTGTAGCATCACTCACTCCTTGGAGAGTTCTGGAATGAATATGTTGACCTCAGCTTCTGCCCCCAACGGCTCACATTGAGTGTGGCTGATGATTGAACAATGGCAGAGGTGGTGTTAAGGGGGCGTCAGGATATTGGGGGTGGGTTCTGGCTCCTTGGAGAGATTCCAGTGGTTCGATGTAGTGTAGCCCTCGGAGTTGGGAAGCCCATTTGTTCACGGAGGTAATACTGGAAGTGAGAATCTCCTTGTTTTCCTGGGAAGGAGCCTGATGGGGAGGTGAGCACCTCAGCTGTGAGTTCCGATGGCTGAGGACTGACGGCTGCCTCTGTTTGGTTCCAGATCACAAGCAAGAGCAAGGAGTCCATCTGGGAGTTCATCAAGAGCCTCCTGGACGCCTGGTCGGGATGGGTGGTGATGCTGCTCATTGGCCTGCTGGCAGGTACGGGGCGGAGGACGGCCAGACCAGGCACCCCCAAACCCAGTGCCATCAGAGCTTTGCCTTATGTCAAGTGGGGGACGTTTTGCTGGGGTGCCCTGATTACAACACTGCTGGCCCTTTCTGCAGGGTCCCCACTGGGGTTTACTGCAAACAGGTTTTCATTCTTTAACAAAATCTTTCATCCTTTTAAAAAATTGGGTAAGGTATTGTGATTTATAATATTGTTCATCAAAGTAGGAGCCTCATGCCCCAATCCTGAAGAATTGGGGAGACATGGGTCTGGGAGCAAATTGCGACATAGGAAATAATCCACCATAGATTGAAGGGAATAAAACAGGTTCAGGAAACTTCCACTACAAGCCTTCCACTCACAGCAAGAGATACCTGCAGAGCAGTTAAACTAGTTGAAGAAAAGAAACCGAAAGCAGTTTCTCCCTGAGACCCGAGGTCTTTACTGGGAAGATAAGACCATCCCCTTGGGTGGAGAACAGGCAGGAGTAAAGAACCAATCCAGATGTATTTCTAGCAAAGAAGAATCATCCTGACTAGAATGAAACCTGGTTACTCCCATAGTTCATGAAGATTTTCTGCGCACGTCATTCCAACACCACACACCTCACTTTTACTCCTAAGGTCCTTGACATCCTTCACTTTCAACTGCCACCAACTGAGTTGTGTGACTCATTTTTCCCATTGTGTCACCTTTGGCCCTTTCTTACCACCTCACTATATATCTGTGAGTCTCAGAGAGATGATTCTCTGTCTCTCTTTTCCCTCATCTGGCTCACTTCACTCATCCTCATCTCCTTCAGTTCCATCCATGTCACTGTAAAGGGTTTTGTCCTTTTGAGAGCTGCATGGTATTCCACTGTGCCTATAGCCCACAGCTTCTAGATTCCTTCAGCCGTAGCTGGGCACTTTGTTAGTTTCTGGATCTTGGCTCTTGTCCTAATTGCTGCGATGAACCCTTGAGAAAGACTGTTTTCTGCTCTACCTGCTTGGTTATGTGGGAAGCAAGAAAATATAGGCAGATTCAATGTGATAATAAAAGGCCATAGGACTCCTGTCAGTGCCTGGAATGAATTTCTAACCATGGAAGGCACCCCAGTGTATGGAGTCGTCCCAGGGAGGTCGCTATCCTTGCAACGTTCTGAGGACTCTTTGTGACCTCTCTTCTCCTCAGTCCAGCACCAGGCTTGTGAGCAGTAGATGTTTCCAAAATCTTTTGTCAGTAGTAACGTTTTGATTTTTTTTTGTTTTGAGGCCACATTAGGGGTCATTCCTGGCTGTGCTCCAGGTATCATATGTGGTATTTGGGGAATCCTAACAGGGTTGGCCATGAACAGGGCAAGTGCCTTACCTGCTATCCTATTTCTCTTCCCCCACCCCAATTGTGTCTGGAATCCTACAGGAGGCTGTAAAGATTATCATATTTTTCACTCTATAAGACACACCTAACTATAAGATGCACATAGTTTTTTAGATGCTCTCCTTCCCTGCACTCAGGCTTCAGCTCCAGGTGACATTTGCTCCATACGACTCACTTGGGGGGGGCGTACAAAAATGGAGGAAAAAGTCTCATGACAGAAATGGCTGATGATGGAGGAAAGGACGAGTTCTAACCGGAAGCAGGAAATGGCTTCTCCTTAGGGGTGTGAAGAAAGGCCAGGGTTTGCTGTGTTGCTCTTTAGAACAGATTTGTAAGGCCACTCACTGCCTGCCTCTCTGGGCTCTTAGGAAGGAGAGTGAGAAGGAAGTGAGTGAGAAGGAAGTGGAGGTGAAGGAAGCCATGCATTTTGGCATCTTGCTGGCCTCAGCTCTGCACCCCACACTTAGTGAGTTCAGGACCCCACTTGCTTTACTAGCAATTTGATTTCCTTCAGTTCTCTCAGGACAGTTGAAAGGTGTTAGCTGCTGCCTGACCACCATGGAATAATCCTCTGTGGAGACGAGGCTGTAGGGAGCAAAGTCCCCTTCTCCCCACTTCCTCTTGGGTTGCTTCTTCCAGGGGTGCCAGCCCTCCTCCATAGAGAGTAATTCCTGTGGTCTTGCTGTAGCCACTCGGGAACCTGTCATGGGGGTGGCCTGTCGTGGACCTCAGTGACAAATGGCTAATGCAGATGGAGGCAGAGAACGCGGTTTGGTTTGGTCTGTGCCCGAAAGGGAGAGACAGAAAACTCTGCCCCCACTGTGTTTTCCACTCCCCAGATGGACTAAAGGTGGGCGGAACTTGGGGCACCACCCCCTGGCCTGGCCTGTGGAAAAGCCTCTGCAGGGCACTTCCAGTATTGGCCACTAGATGTCACTGTTGCTCCACGGAAGACACTAAAACCCAGCAGCCAGGGAGCCTTGATGCTGGATAATATGATTCGAAGTGAATGAGTCCTGGTGGAATTTGGGGTGCTTGTCGGGCCTTGTCCCAGAGTCTTTGCAGGACCCCTCCCTCTCGTTTATAATGCCTTTGATTAAAGTGCATTTTTGTCTTGACTTGCCCCCCTGAAAACTCCTGTGCTTCCATCTCACCCTCCCTGGGCCCATCATCTATCCAAACAGCTGCCCTGAAAGAAACTTGACTTGCCCTGCAGCCAGGACCTGCAGTTCCCCAAATCTTCCTCAGCCTCTGAACTCTGGGCCACTCTCTACGCGCCTCCCCACTCTGCACCCCAGGGTACAGACAGAATCTCCTTTCTGTATCTCTAGATTTGCCCGGACCAATCATTTCCCAGAATTTTTGTCATCTTCTGCTATTTGCTTCTTTTAAGCTGGTGTGTTTGGTTCCTGCACGGTTCGGCCATGGTGAGCAGTGGCGCTATGAACATGCATATGCAAGTAGCCTTTATTTTCTGGGACAGAGACCGGAGACGCTTGTTCAGACCTCAGAAGAACCCATACACCTTTTCCCACCATGTCTGCACCACCTCTTACCTTCTCTCAGGGAGCCCCAGTTTTCTTGGTGCTTTCCAAACTCAGAGTGCACTGCACCCTGCCAAGGCATGGGGTCATGCCTGGCATGCTTTATGGGTGCGCAGTATGTAGCCCGTGGCTGATTGGCTGGGCTGAGGGTTGTGGTTCTCATTCACTTCTTCATTGTACTCAATCACCGTGATATGGGGTCCCAGCTTTTTCCCAGGTACCTATACAAAACTAGACACCAGTGTGGCTGGTCCTTGCTGTAATATTACCCCCCACACACATACACAGCAGAACATGGATGTGGTATGTCAGGGGGGCCGGTGAGGGGGAAAGCCAGTGGGGAGTGGATCTTGCCTAGCCACAGGAAGTCACTGTGGGCTTCCTGAAGAAAGTGATGCCTGAGATAGAATGTGGACCGTAGCTAGAACTTGCTGAGTAGGGGGAGGACAAGGGTACCCAAGATGGTACAGAGGGGAGACCTAGGGAGGGTTGCACTTCTATAGCATGGATAGGGGGCAGTGATGTCATGAGGGGTCTGGGGAGTGCTCCCTACCAAGCCTGTGGGGTTTCTTGGGGGCGAGGTGGGTGAGGAATTGATGTTGACTCAGGAGTCTATAAACACTGGCCCGCTCAAGTAGCTTGCACACCTGGTGGCCCCACTTTCCTCAAAGGCTGGCATGGAAGATTCTAGAAGGACCAAAGTCATCTTGTGTGCCTCCCTGCTCTCTCGGTTTCTTACTGGCTGTCAGTCAGGTAACTAGAAAATAGTCACAATCCCTTAGCCATTATCTTCAAATTCCAGCTCCTTGCATTGGCCACACTGGATGCTGGAAGTTGTGAATTCGAGTCTGACCCACTGCCTTTGCACCTTGTTTATGGTGCTGCCTTAAGCTTCTGATGTGGGGGACAGCTCCCCAAGATGTTTGTCCTCTGGCTTGGTTATTGCAGGCACCCTGGCCGGGGTCATCGACCTGGCTGTGGACTGGATGACCGACCTGAAAGAGGGCGTGTGCCTGTCCGCCTTCTGGTACAGCCATGAGCAGTGCTGCTGGACTTCCAATGAGACAACCTTTGAGGACAGGGACAAGTGTCCGTTGTGGCAGAAGTGGTCGGAGCTGCTGGTCGGTCAGTCGGAGGTGGGTGTCTGTCATGCCTGCCCTGTCCCCAACTGTCGTCCTCTCTGCTTTCTCTTGAGAAATGCATCCTTGATTCTGCGCAGTCAGGTATAGCTTTACCTCATGATCCATGTCTTGATTTTGGGGGGGGGGACTACTTTTGGGTCGATGCTTTAGGGTCATTGCTGCAAGTGCTGGGGACACCATGTGGGGCTTTATTTTCTTATTTTTATTTTATTTTATTTTATTTATTTTTAAATTAATATATTTAAGCACTATGATTACAAACATGTTTGCAATTGGGTTTCAGTTATAAAAAACAACACCCCTTTCACCAGTGCAACCTTCCCATCACCAATGCCCCCCCATCTCCCTCCTCCCTCATCCCCTGCCTGTATTCCAGGTAGGCATTCTATTTCTCTCACTCATTAACATTTTCATGATAGTTGTCAGTGTCTTTATTTCTCTAACTGCACTCACCACTCTTTTCGATGAGCTTCATGTCGTGAGTCGGTCCTTCCAGCTCTCTATTATCTCTGGGCATTATTATTTTTTTTTTTGGTTTTTGGGTCACACCTGGCGTTGCTCAGGGGTTACTCCTGGCTGTCTGCTCAGAAATAGCTCCTGGCAGGCACGGGGGACCATATGGGACACCGGGATTCAAACCAACCACCTTTGGTCCTGGATTGGCTGCTTGCAAGGCAAACGCCTCTGTGCAATCTCTCCGGGCCCTCTCTGGGCATTATTACAATAATGTCTGTTATTTTTCTTAAAACCTATGAGTGAGACTATTCTGTGAGTGTCTCTCTCCCCTCTGACTCATTTCACTTAGCATAATAGTTTCCATGTCCATTCATATCTAGGAAAATTTCATGATTTCGTTTTTCTTGACAGCTGCGTAGTATTCTAGTGTATATATTACCACAGTTTCTTTAGCCATTCATCTGTTTTTGGGCATCTGGGTTGTTTCCAGATTCTGGCTATTGTAAATAGTGCTGCACTGAATTTTTATTTTTGTTTTTTTTTTTTTTGGTCCACACCTGGCAGTGCTCAGGAATCACTCTGGCAGGCTCGGGGTAGGTACCATATGGAATGCCAGAGACTGAACCCTGGTCAGCTGTGTGCCTGCCACAAGTGCCTTAATTGCTTTGCTATTCCTCCGAGAGCCTTGGCTTTATATGTTAATTCGTTCTCATGCTGAAGAAAAATGGGATATTTTTATGGGGGCTAAAGTGGTAGTCCAATGGGTAAGATGCTGGCCTTGGATGTATCTGACCCAGGTTCAATTCCCTATAGCTTGGAGAGTCCGCTGAACCCCACCAGTCATGACCGAAAAATAAAATCAAAAAGAGTTTCAAGTTGAGGAGGAAGGCAGTATTTCCTTTGACTTTATTCAGTAACTGCTTTACTAAGATAATTTCCCATTCTCTGTATCAATTAAATCATACAGTAGCTTTTAGGAAATTTTCATCTTCACAGTTGTCCCACCTCCCGCTTCACACTCTCATTTGAGATCATTGATTCACCTCCAGAGAGACCGTACACCATTATCCATCACCTCCTGTTTTCCCCCAAAGCTGTTACTCCCCAGGAAGTGCAAATCTACTAGTTCCTGCTCCCCCCACCCCATTCCTGTTGTGAGTCTACAGTCTAATGTGTCTGACATTTCCTGCACCTCATTTTCAAGTTCCTTCAGGTTCAGCAGAAATGGGTGATTTATTCCTCTCTGCAGCTCCAAACTCTTACCCATCTGAACCCACCATGTCTGGCCTGGGCCATTCAGTGTCACCCAAGCCTCGGTTGTCTTGCTTTTGTGTTGTTGTGAGTCATTGTGCTTGGCACATGTGTGTGGATGTGGGTTTTCATTCCTCTTGGGCACGTGCCCATGAATGGAATTGCTGGGTCATGTGGCAGTTGTCTGAGTCCTTATAACATTGGGATACTGTTCCACCTGCCTGGTGTAGGGGTTCTGATTTGTGGGGCCCTGAGCTACCTTGTGTTTGCCTGGGTCTGATGATGGCATCCTAGGCATGAGCTGTGAACGCCGTTACTGCATTCACTGTCTTCTGTGCTTGTTTTGAGTGCATTCAAGAGGTTTTCTATAATGGGGAATGTTCCAGGCTTCTGGGGTACAGAGGGAAGCCCCAAATTTGGTACTTGCTTTCATAGCACTTGGGGTTCCCATGGTGCCTCAAAGTCCTCTTTCAGGAATTGGTTCATTTTTATTTTTGTTTTTTGGTAAACCCAGAAAGTTTTGTTTGTTTGTTATGGGGCCACACCCAGTGTCGCTCAGGGTTAACTACTGGTTCTGTTCTCAGAAATCACTCCTGGTGGGGCCGTAGAGATAGCATGGAGGTAAGACATTTGCCTTGCATGCAGAAGCACAGTGGTTCGGATCCCAGTATCCCATATTGGTCCTTCGAGCCTGCCAGGAGCGATTTCTGAGCATAGAATAACCCATGAGCACTGCCGGGTGTGACCCCCCAAAAAAAATCACCACTGGCAGGCTCTGGGACCATATGGTATGCTGTGGATCGAACCCGGGCCTATCCCGGGTCGGCCACATGCAAGGCAAACGCCCTACCGCTGAGTTATCACTCCGGCCCCAGAAGTGGTTTATTTCTAACCAGATTTACTAGTGACTCAGAAACCCATGCGATGGGTGGGGAGCTTAGTTGTCCAGATTCACATTAGGGGGTCAGTTGAAGACTGTTGGAACTTGGATATCCTTGGGAGATTGATCTAATCTTCTGTTTTTGCATCTCCGTCCCCCACACCCCTGGCCCAATTGGCTTTCCATGGCCAAAGACATTTGTAGTGCACCTCTCTGGAGGGGAGGATTGGAAATTAATTCTTGCAAATCTCAGAAGCAGACATGGATCTTGCAGGCTCACACTTTTGCCGTGGTCCCATTACTTCCAAAAATAAATCCTCTCTCTGTCCATGGGCTGGGTAGGCACACTTGGCTGGGAGCCACAGTTTATTTTTTTCCAGCTTGCAAAACTTTTTCTCCTTTTCTGGAGAACAGAGATAATGGCTGGCCCTCTCTGCGGCTCTTTTTAAGGTTTATCCTGTGATTCAAAGAATAACTGAGAGCCAGAGTGAGGAGTTTTTTTTCTAGTCTCCAAACAGAACCTTTGCTAAGTAGGTGAAATGTATCCTGCTGCCAGGTTTCTCACTATTGGGGTGACTGCTTGGGCCCTACTGTGCTGGGGATCCCTGGGCAGCCCCCATAATGCTGGGGATTTCCAGGCTGCACCATGCAGTGTTCAGTGGGATCACTTTTTTTAGACCATACTTGGCAGTGCTCAGGGCTTACTCCTGGCTCTGCACTCAGGAATCATTCCTGGCAGGCTCAGGGGACCCTATGGGATGCTGGGGATCAAACCTGGGCCAGCTGTGTGCAAGGCAAATGCCCTCCCTGCTGTGTTATCACTCCAGCCTCCACTTTGTTGTTTTAGTTTAGGGACACACCCAATAGTGCTCAGGGGTTGGGTTACTCCTGGCTCTGGTATAGTTTGGGGAACTTTATGGGGTACAAAGGATTGAACTTGAGTTTGTCACATTCAAGGTGAGTGTCTTCCCAGCTGGCTGTATAGACTCTCTAACCCCATGGCGGATCCATTTTGGGGACTGAATTGCAGACTCGTGTCCACACCCATTGGAGGCATGTGGCTTGAAGTGCCCTGGCAGTGGCCTTCATGAAACCTGGGGAGTGCCAAGCTCCCCAGGAACTCTGGGTGTAGTGGTCTTGAAACCTGAACTCAGGCCAGTGTCTATGAGAGCTGGGGTGATTGGAAACCCAGGCCCTAGAGAATCCCCAGAGCACTGTTGGTGTATGGATCAGGAATGAGGGGGTTGGCACCGGAGGTCACTCTGCTCATAGACACAAGGAGGGGAGACAAGCTTCAGGCGATTGTGATGCTCTCTAGCCGATGCTCACATCTCTGTCATGTTCTGCCTTTCTCAGGGTGCCAGCGCCTACATCCTGAATTACCTGATGTATATTCTGTGGGCACTGCTCTTTGCATTTCTGGCTGTCTCCCTGGTGCGTGTGTTTGCACCCTACGCCTGCGGCTCTGGCATCCCCGAGGTAAGTGCACCCCAGTCAGATGATGAACAAATTCTCTTCCACACTGGGGGTGCTATGGTATACAAAGCTTCTAAGGAGGGCCTGAGACTCTTTATGGCATGGTAGAGGGAATACAATTTGGGGTACTGGTTGTCCCGCTGCTCTGCTAAGAGTCAGACCCCCAACTTCCAACATCCAACATCCCACTCTGCTGGCTTTGCATGATTCCACCTTATCTTTGTAGGCTGGGCTTGACTCTATTTTTGTTTGTTTGGTTTTTTGGGGGGGTCATACCCAGTAGTGTTCAGGAGTTACTCCTGGCTCTGCACTGAGGAATCATGCCTGGCAGGCTTGGGGGACCTTATGAGATGTCGGAGGTTGAACCCTAGTCAGCTATGTGCAAGGCAAGCACCCTACCCACTGTGCTATCTCTCCAGCCCCTACCCAGGCTTGACTCTTAAAGATACTGACATAGGCACTATTTAAACCCCCACACTATGCGACCTTTTTCTGATCCTCTGATCCCCCACCAGCCCCCCTACATCAGCAGATGTACCACTTTGCAGGAGGCCAAGCTGGCAGGAGATGTAGCTCAGATGGCTGAGCAGAACATTAGTACTGCCAAAGGGCCTCCCTATGGGCTTTGAGGTCTCTTGCACAAACCCCGAAGAACAGGACAGTGACCTCAGCAGTGGAGGGGGAGGTCTGAGACCAGACTGAGCGAGTCCTCCAGGAGAGAGTGGAGAATTTCACTGATCTCCCCAAAGTGTAGGTGCAGGTCCTGGCAGCAGTAAGCATGGTAATTTTACTCCTTCCTAACCAGTGCACACCTGGCTGGCACTGTGGACAGTGGAAGATGTGACCAGCTCTGGCCAGGGGTCCGTGACCCTTCTTGCCCTCTTTCTTGGGATGCCTATATTCCTGCACTTCCTGGAGAAATTTGAAAGACCCTTAAAAGCAAAACTCCAGAAGAAAGAGACAAACGTGACTTTCCTTGTGCCAAAGGCCAGAGGGTCCCACTTGCATGCTTCTTGAGACGGAGAGCTTATCACTTTGCAGGAGGCCAAGCTGGCAGGAGATGAAAGAGCAGCTTCCACTTCTCCACATGGGCACAGAGCAGGTGCCTGACCAGAGACTGCTTATGGGGAAACAGCCAGAAACAAAGGAGAAAGATGCATTAGTGGGGGTGCAGTTCTGCTGGCTCCCCTCCTGAACAGCATGAGTGGCCCCCAAAATTCTGTGAATGGGAAGTGGCACGTGAGAGTCCACAGGGCTTGGCACTCAGAAATCGGGAGCCATTTGAAGCTTTGGAGCCACTGTTTACTGCATGCTGCAGGGAATGAGCACTGTGGGGAAAGGGGGTTTACTGTTGGGGTGCCTTTGGGTGAAGGGGGAGTTCTTGTGAGCCCCACAACAGAGGTGCCTGAATTTGGGTGATTCTCTAAGATCTGGCAGACAGAACCCAGCGTTGGCATCACCATTGCCCATCACCTTTGAGACAAGTCTTGGAGACAGGGAGTCAGCCGTGTGCCAGTGGGTCCCTCTGCCTCCCACAAGTCCCAGGCAGGTGTCTCAGAGCCCAAGCAGCTGAACTCGGGGGTATAGGCTCTCCAAGGTGCTCTGACAGCTCACAAAATGGTGGTTGCGAATGTGGAAAGGGGGAAAGGGGCAGAAGATGTCAGTGGGGATTTTTTTGGTGGGTGGGTGGGCCACACCTGCCACTACTCAGGGGTATTTTCTGGCTCTGAGTTCAGAATTACTCCTGGGCTCAGAAATTATTCCAGGGAACTACATAGGATACCGGGAATGGAACCCCAGCCGGCTGTGTGTAAAAGAAATGTCCTCCCCAATGTACTGTTGCTCTGGTTCCAGTCAAGAGGGACTCTTAATTCACAAAGCAGCACCATGAGTCAGCGCCCTGAAAAAGTGATGGACTCCACAGGAGGGGCAACGAGATGACTGGGGGTGGGCAGGAGCAAGCCAGTACCCAACTTTCAGAGAAACCCAGGCTGGTATTTCTCCTACTTGGTCATGGGCACCCAGGCTTTTTTATTCATGTTCTTGGCTGGGGGTGTCAGCATGTAGCAGAGTGATGTGTCTGTGGAAAAAAAAGGGACAATCAACTTCTGGATATATAGCAGGAGCCTCAGGAGGGCTTGTAGATTGTCATTGGTGACTCGGTCGTAGCAAAAATCTCACTGTTATTACAGGAGAACTTGCAGTTCCTGCCCTTCGGTTGCATTTCCTAACCCCACCTCTTAGGGCCAAGGCAGAGGGGTGGAGGAATTGAAGGGAAGAAACCAATAGTGCCTGGATGAAAGGAATATGAGAGCCAGTGGGCAGGTGGCCCAGAGACAACAGAGCCCTGTAGAGAAGGTGCCTGGCATAGAGGCGATCACAGCTGCCATGTGGTTGGCAGAGCCGGGTGGAATCTGCAGTGCACCATGCCTCTACTGCCAGCTCAGCTTCCTGAGCTTCTCTAGAACATTTTGCTTTACTGATAAAGAAAGTGCCTTTGGTGAAGCTTTGAAAATGCAGAGTGATAATCCCACAGGTAGGGTGCTTGCTTTCCATGCAGCTGACCCAGGCACCCCATAACCCTGCCAAAAATGTTCCCCGAGTACAAAGCCAGGAGTCATCCCTGAGCACTGCTAAGTATGCTCCCCTTCCTCCCAAACCACAGATTTTTTCTGTTTCCACTGCATTTGTAGAAGTGCTCTGAAGTGCCTGAAAAGTGAAGTGGGTTTTGGGCCACACCTGGCAGTGCTTAGGGGTTATTCCTAGCTTTGCACTCAAAAATTACTCCTGGCAAGCTCGGGGGACCATGTGGGATGCTGGGAATCAAACCCAGACCAACTGTATGCAAGGAAAATACCCTCTCGTCTGTACTCTTGCTCTGTCCCCAAAAGTGAAGCCTCTGTTTTTGGACCAGGGATTTGGAGAGAGCCAGTTGGTGACATGCCAGGGCCTCACTCAGAACCACTTTCAGCTATTTAAGGAATCCCAGCCTCTTTGAACTTCAGTGAGTTGCTTCTGTTTACTCCCAAACATGACCATGCACAGAGAAGGATTTGCCAGAAGGGCTTTGAAGCTCTCACCTTGCATTGGAGCATGTTGAAGCCTCGCTTCATCCTATCTCTGTTCATTCTATTGAGAGCTAGTGATTGCACTGACTCAGCTCCTGGGAATGAGTGTGCTTTCTCAGCTTCCTAATTTAGTCAGGACAATCTTATAAAAAGAAGCATCGGAGAGAATTACAGGAAATCTCTGACATTGTT
The DNA here is from genome assembly GCF_024139225.1 of Suncus etruscus. Taxonomy (NCBI): domain Eukaryota; kingdom Metazoa; phylum Chordata; class Mammalia; order Eulipotyphla; family Soricidae; genus Suncus; species Suncus etruscus. Next base: position 17,175,577 of record NC_064868.1, on the reverse strand, counting down.
CCATTCAACTCCAGAAAGGCTCAGCTGACTCAGAGGCTTGTCATGCTATTGAATGCTTGTCATGCTTTTAAATGGGACCCCATAGGGTCAGAGCTCCCTGGAGCCCAGGTTGAAAAAGAAGATGCCACCGCTAGTTTGTCTTCCATTATAACACGCTGCTTCAAGAACTTTCTTGCATGTTCTGGAAGAAGAAGCAATTGGGTTTTGCGGAAGTGGACCACCTCGCTGGCTTTGGCTCTTTCTCCTGGAAGTAAGACACATTAAGTCATTAAAAAAAAACAAAACAAACCAATCCACTTATAGCTGGTCAAAAAGGCTGAAAATCAGTCTACCATGGTTCTACCAAACTACCAGAAGTGCCAGCAATCTCCATAAATGTTCCAGGGCTGTCCTGTAAATATTGAGAAATGAGACGTTTCCACTTAGGAGTGGAATCGTGACTCTCCCTCTGAGCAGTGCTTCGGACCCACCTACAGGTATTAGAAAAGTCCTGCCATGGACCACCTTGGAGCAGGGACACAGTTACCCATACTTGGGACTTCAAGACCATCTGGTCTAACTATTAGGGATCTGGATTTTCTAGCAGACCAATGTCCCCGAGAGGCATTTTGGAGACCTGCAAATATTTCAACACTGCCCAGACCTGGCACCACTCTGTTATATCTTGTGGTCCAGTTGCCAACCCCATCTCTGGTGAATCTGAGAATCGTGGGCTTATAAATGGGCCACCTCTGCAGTACATGGGATTCACACCTGTGGGCCAGTTGTGAGAGGGTGAATGGCAAGAGGTTATTTAGCCACCAGTGATATTTTGAGATCTCAAAGAATCCTGATTGTCTCTGTGTATATTATCTTTTTTGGTTCCCCATACATGTTATTATAATGTTGAATTACTTTTCCATCAGCATTTTAGGCATATTTTCAAACATCAAGCAAAGTGGAAAGTAATTGGGCACTGAACACCCACATACCCACTGTCTAGAACAGGGTATAGTGAGCTTTTCCTGAGAAGGGCCAAGTTTTGGTTTTGGTTTTGGGGCCACACCCAGTGGTGCTCAAGGCTTATTCCTGGCTCTGAACTCAATAATTACTCCTGGCAGTGCTCTGACTATATAAAGTGCCAGGCATCAAACCCAGGTCTGCTGTGTGCAAGGCAAGCACCCTTCCTGCTATACTATCACTCTGGTTCAGTACTTTTTTTATTAAAACTTTTTTAAAAGAAAAATTTGAGGCCACATCTGGTTGTGTTCAGAGGCTATTCCTGTCACTGTGCTCAAGTACTACTCATGGCCATGCTCAAGCGGCCATATGCCATGTCGAGGATTGAACCTGGGTTGGCTACATGCAAGACAGACAGGTACCTTTCTGAGCTATATTATCCCTGCAGCCAACCAGAGTCAGTAATTTAGATGTGATAACCAAGAAGCACCAATGAGCAGCCAGTTTCATTGGTGGGTGAGTTGACCTGTTTGCATATATTTTTTTCGTTTTTTTTTTTTGTTTTGTTTTTGGGTCACACCTGGTGGTACTCAAAAGTTACTCCTGGCTATGCACTCAGAAATTGCTCCTGGCTTGGGGGACCATACGGGACGCCTGGGATCAAACCCAGCTGTCCTGGGTCAGCCGAGTGCAAAGCAAACGCCCTGCCACTGTACTTTTGCTCCAGCCCCATATATTGTTTTTTGGGCCACACCTAGCAGTGTGTATTACTCCAGTGTTACAGGAGTTAGGAGTTACTCCTGGTTCTGTGCTCAGAAATCACTCCTGGCAGGCTTGGGGGACCATATGGGATGACAGGATCGAATCTGGGTCTGTCCCAGGTTAGCCACATGCAAGGCAAATGCACTACCACTGTGCTATTGTTCCAACTTCATTTGCATATTTTATATGAAAATGTGGAAAGCACTTGAACTCATGAATTAGAGGAAAATGCAGAGTGGATTGAACTTGGCTCACTGGCCATGGCTTGCTGACTTGGTCCTAATGTGCTGGCCCACTGTTTTGCACTCTTACGTCACATGGTATCAGTCACTTTTTAATTCATTCGAGGCACCATGGACAGAATAAAAATTGACTTTGCTGGGGCCAGGAGAGACTACAGCAGGGAGGGTGCTTGCCTTGCACATGGCCAACCTGGGTTGATTCCCAGCATCCCATAGGGTCTCTTGAGCCCACTAGAAGTGATTCCTGAGTTGAGAGCCAGGAGTAAGCCCTGAGCACTGCTGGTTGTGGCCCAACACACAGTACAGTGACCTTAGTATGTGCATATACTATTCTTATCATCTGTGAGATTGCACAGTGAAGTTTTATGCATCTGCATGAATAGCAGATCACACATTAATGCCACATTCTGCACCTCTGAGCTGTAGCTAAGTCAGAGTAGAAAGTCATATCTCTCTCTCTTTCTTTCTCTCTCTCTCTTTCTCTTTCACTCCCCCCCACCAAGTACTGGTGCCAGGACAGGCAGTAAGGGTGTAAAAGGTAAAGCGGGAAAGTACCCTGAACTCCAATCCTTTGTTCAGAACTCTTTGGAAAGGAGGGTCAGGAGGATTGGTACATGGTAGGAAGCTTGTCACATAGAGTGGAGAATGCAGTGAGGCCAGAGAAGGGAGCATTGGGAGTGATCCCTCTGGACAAGGACTGGGCACTGGAATGAGGGAAAGGGAGAGGCAGGATACCCATTCAGGAACAGTAGTGCAAACCATAATATCTATGAGAGAGACAGAGAGACAGAGAGAGAGGAGAGAGAGGAGAGGAGAGTTGGGAATGATCCCTCTGGGCAAGAACTGAGTGCCGGAAGGAGGGAAAGGGATAGGCAGGATACCCTTTCAAGAACAGTAGTGCAAACCATGGTATCTTAAAAGGAAAGAGAAAGATAGAATGCCAGAGAGAGAGAGAGAATGCCACAGGGAGGCCATACCTGGACTTCGTTCACCCCTTCCCGTCCTGTCGCAGATCAAGACCATCCTGAGTGGCTTCATCATCAGAGGCTACTTGGGCAAGTGGACGCTGCTCATCAAGACGGTGACTCTCGTGCTGGTGGTGTCCTCAGGCCTGAGCCTCGGCAAAGAGGGGCCACTGGTGCACGTGGCCTGTTGCTGCGGTAACTTCTTCAGCAGCCTTTTCTCCAAGTACAGCAAGAATGAAGGCAAGAGGCGTGAGGTGAGTGGGACCCTTCTCTTTGGGGGTGAGGCAGGAGAAGGATTAATCCCTGAGTACTGATGCCAGGACAGGCAGTAGGGGTATAAAAGATGCTCCAGAGAAGTGCCCTGAACTCCTGTCGAGTTCAGAGCCTTTTGACGGCTTCTTTATTTTTCTTTTCTTTTAATTTATTTTTTTCCTTTGCTTGGTTTTTGGGTCACACTCAGCAGTACTTGGGCATGACTGGCTCTGTGCTCAGAAACTGCTTCTGGAAGCTTTGAGGGACCTTATGGATGCTGGGCATCAAATCTGGGTCAGCTGAGTGCCAGGCACATGCCCTACCTGATGTGTTATTGCTCTAGCTCCTAATTTTTCATTTCTTTCTGAAAGAGATTTAATTTCTTGCGGTGCAGTGCTAGGGATCAAACCCGAGGCATTGCCCAATCATGGCATATGTTCTATCACTTGAAAAATATGCCCAGTCTTTGATGACTTCTTTGGTGTTGAAATATAGCAGTGGTGCTGGGCTGGCTACTCTTGGCTCTGTGCTCAGGGGCCCATGTGATGCTGGGGATCAAATGGGTGACTTGTATGCAGTCTGTTTGACTATGGTTGTATGCAGTCTGTCTGCCTGTGGTTGGCTGCAGTGTGAGTCTTTGGGTGGTCAGGGATAAGGAGAAACTGGAAGTGGGTAAGGTCTCCCCAACAGTTCATCAGTTTTAAGTGCAGCTTAAATCACCCCACATTTCCCCTCAGGTGCTTTCGGCTGCAGCTGCTGCGGGCGTCTCTGTAGCCTTTGGGGCTCCCATTGGAGGGGTGCTCTTCAGTCTAGAAGAGGTAAGAAGGGTCAGCAGGGGGATGGGGGAGTCTTCGGTTTGGGGTGTCTTCCTGGCACTTCTCGGCCATGTGGGCTAGAGATTGAATGCATGGGTGCGAGGAAAGGTGCCAGTGGTGACTGACAAAGTGGCTTTGAGGGCTGAGGACAATGTAGGTGCAGAAAGCCACCATTGGGAATTCATTCAGGAACCATCATTTACTTTTGAAGACCTTTCAATTTTTTTTTGGCATGGGGTGGGGGCTTGCCCACTGGTGCACAGTGGTTACTCCTGGCTTAATGCTCAGAGTCATTTTTGGCAGTGCGCAGGGGATCCTTTTGGATGCTACGAATCAAATCTGGGTTTGCCACTTGCAAGGCAAACCCCCTCCTTGCTGTGCTATTACTCCGGCCCTTGCTTTCAATTATTGGACTTAAATGCTGCCAGGATAGTTTGGGAGCAACATTGACTTTTTTGTATAACTGACTTCATTAAGAGTTTTTGTTTTAAGCACCCCAAAGGGGAGGATGTATTCTGGGGACCTGGCTCTGTCTCCCCAAAAATTTTTTCTCAAGACATTGAAGTTTGAATCTTCTAGAACTTCACCTTAGCTCACATTAGAAAACACTCCCTTAGCCTTCAGCCATGTCAGAATGTGCAAGCTCATGTCCAGCCTTGTGCCAGAAAATTCCATTCCTGAGATTGTTTTCCTCAATCCATTGTGTTATCTCTGTGGTCATGTCCAGAGGTCGATTTGCTTTCAGAAGGGTCTCGATGCCACACACAATATTGTGCTTAAATATTTTATTTCTCTTTAAATAAGCAGTGCCAGCCCAGTAAGATCCCAGGAAATATGATAGGAAAGTTCCATAGAAATCTCCCAAGCCCAGTGAGCCTATAAAGGAGCATAGAAGCTTAACTAGCACCAACCTCATTCCAGGAAATCCTCAGACACTGACTTTAGTAACACCATGGAGAGAGACAACAAGCATTTCAAATTGACCTGTGATCTTCATTTTGATCATTTCATTGGCCTTTGTGTTGTAACAAATAGTATGAAATAAATTTGTGTCTGCAAAGAGGCAGACTAGGGTGGTGGGTGGGAGATTGGGAATACTGGGGAAGGGAAGTACTACCACACTGGTGGTAGTATTATCGGGGACATTGAATGCCTAAAACAACTATTATAAACAACTTAGCAAATCATGGTTAGATTAAAAATTATTAGAGAAAAGTGGCACCCACGTTATTTGGTTATAATCCATCCCACTCTTAGGTAGGTTGACTTGTGCCTACTTCGAGCCAAGTGACAGAGCTTGTACATAGATCTCTGGTGCTGAGTGAGTTTCATGTTAAGTCCCCTGGCACCCCTATTAGGGCTGGAGTCAGGACAGCCATTTCTTGAATGGTTCTGGCAATTTCTGCGTCCTGCTTACAGGTCAGTTATTATTTCCCGTTGAAGACGCTCTGGCGCTCCTTCTTTGCCGCCCTCGTGGCAGCCTTCACACTTCGCTCCATTAACCCCTTTGGGAATAGTCGTCTTGTTCTCTTTTACGTGGAGTATCACACGCCCTGGTACATGGCTGAGCTCTTCCCCTTCATCCTGTTGGGAGTCTTCGGGGGCCTGTGGGGTACCCTTTTCATCCGCTGCAACATCGCCTGGTGCCGGAGACGCAAAACAACACAGCTTGGGAAGTACCCAGTGCTGGAGGTGATTGTGGTGACGGCCATCACTGCCATCATCGCCTACCCCAACCCTTACACACGTCGGAGTACCAGTGAGCTCATATCACAGCTGTTCAACGACTGTGGGGCCTTGGAGTCCTCACAGCTCTGTGACTACATCAACGATCCCAACATGACCCGGCCTGTGGATGACATTCCTGACCGGCCTGCTGGCATTGGGGTCTACACTGCCATGTGGCAGCTGGCTCTGGCACTCATCTTCAAGATTGTCATTACTATCTTCACCTTTGGTATGAAGGTAAGCCAGGGGAAGGACCACTGGGGAACAGTGCCCGCTCAGCTGAATGCTGTCTCCTGAGTGTTCTCACATGCCAGATCCTTGATGCTCCCACAAACAGGAAATAGTGCCACTCTTGCCACTTCTATTCATTAAAGTACTGGAAATACTTGTCAGAGCAATTAGGCAAGAAAAAGATGTCAAGATAGGATATCCAGATAGGAATGAAAGAAGTCAGATTCTCATTATTTGTGGATGACAATCCTAAAGACTGTACAAAAATATTCTAGAAAAAATAGGTCTGTATAATGAAGTGGCAGGCTATAAGATTAATAGGCAAAAATATGGCTTAAAATAGATCTGTATAGTAAAGTGGCAGGTTATAAGATTAATAGGCAAAAATATGGCTTTTCTAGATACCAATAACTAAAGAGATACTTTTAAAAAAATTATCCCATTCACAGTTGTACTTAAAAAATCAAGTATCTCAGAATCAACTAAAGCGGAAATCGTGATTTAGATATTTGAATCTCCACTGAGCCATGCTCATGGGACCATAACACTTTCTGTGTGCAGTTGTGGTTTGTTCCTTTCATTGATATAATTGACACATTTTTATTAATGTGGGGCCCACATCTCTCTGGTGGTGGTGGAGTGGGGGTGGCACATAGTGCTGGTGGTTGATCTGAGTCCTTCTTCATTCTAGACTCACACTTGGCTTGTTCCTTTCAAAAAATCTAAGGGGGCTGGTGATAGGCCTCAAAGGCTGGGGCTTTAGGACAAAACAGGTGGAGAAGAGGTGTGACTGGAGCTGTTCCCTGAGGCTGAATATTCTGTTGTCATGGCTTCCGATGCCCATAGCTGATTCCTTGAACATTCCAGATGAAATGCTAGGTCTGAGGTCCTTTCAGAGAGGTGGTTTCCCCGATGTCACTCCAAGCTGGGTGTGAATATTGCCCCCTATTCTCACTAGATGAATTAAAGTGGTTTTTTTTAATTCCATGAAGGGCTGTCCATACTATTAGCAAAATCATGGCAATATGTTTCTATTTCTTTCCTTTAATAGTGTTCACACCCACTATTGCTTGTGTGTTTGTGTGTGGTGCTTGCTGTGCTTGGATCTAACTCCAGGCCTCACACATGTGGGACATATGCTCTACCCACTATGTAAGCTTTGCTTTTTGATGGTTCTGGGATCATATCTAGCCTCCTGTATGCCAAACCTGTGCTCAGCCCACTGAGCTGGCTCCCCAAACTGATACCCCCTTTTATTTTATTTCATTTTATTGTTATTAATATTAATATTGTAATTATTTTGGCTTTTAGGTCACATCCGGCAGTGGTGCTCAGGGTTTACTCCTGGCTCTGCACTCAGAAATCACCCCAGGCAGACTTGGGGACCAGATGGGATGCCGGGAATCAAACAGATGCCGGGATCTGTCCAGGGTTGGCCACATGCAAAGTAAATGCCCTACTGCTGTGCTATCCTTCCAGCCCCCTGACGCTCCCTTTTAAGAGTCCGTCAAGAAATGCTGCAAGGGCCAGAGCAATAGCACAGCAGTAGTTCATTTGCCTTGTACACATCTGACCCAGGATGGATCTGGGTTCAATACCTGGCATCCCATATGGTCCCCTAGCCTGCCAGAAATGATTTCTGAGCACAGAGCAAGGAGTAATGCCTGAACACTGCTGCTGGGTGTGACCAAAACCAAACAAACAAAAAACAAAACCCATAAAAAACCCAAAACAAGAAGTGCTGAATGTGCAAGGGGGGGGGTTGGCACTTCCTGTAGCAGTGGCTCCCATGGGCTGTGTCTGCTTGAATTCACTGCACACTATCCTGGGTGGCTTTCGGTGGAGAGGAAGTGAGACTGTAAGGATGCACAAGAAATAAGATTGAAGTCCTTTGTTCCCCATTCTCAACAGCTGACCCATTCTCAACAGCTGACCCATTTCACCAGCTGCACCTCTTTTGAAGATGGGAGCCAATACAGGCTATATGTGTGTTTGTGTGTGTGTGTGTGTGTGTGTGTGCTGGGGGTAGTGGTGACTTGGAGTTTGGGGGTCCATCTTTCATGCTGCTTTTTCCTCTTTGTTCCCTGGAGATTCCTTCTGGCTTATTCATCCCTAGCATGGCTGTGGGAGCAATGGCAGGCAGAATGGTGGGCATCGGCGTGGAGCAGCTGGCATATCATCACCACGACTGGATCATCTTCAGGAATTGGTGTCGGCCTGGAGCAGACTGTGTCACACCAGGACTATACGCCATGGTGGGAGCGGCAGCCTGCCTAGGTATATCCCCAAGGGGCACAGAGGCACATAGTAAAGGTGACATGCAGCAAGAAGGCAGATGTAGACTCAGGGGCCCTGTCAGGATAGGCAAGGTTCTGCAGCAGTAACAGGTAAGACTGAAATCAGCAGCTCACCACACCAAGGCTCACCTCTTACTAATGGCACCTGGTTGATCTGTGCTTCAGGGAGTCCCTATTCGGGACTTTTCCCAGTTGCTATGACCTGTTGTCATCCTAAGTTGGGCCTCCCATGGTCTTTCTCAGGCACACACAGAGCAACAGAAAACTTGTCTGATACATGGTTTCCCTGCTAGGACTCAGGCACCAAGTCTAGCTCTCGCCTTGATTCTCAGCCTGTACACAGAGATGGCCTTTCTGTGTTGTGCTCTGAACACTTTTCATAAAGTTTCTTTGCTGAGTAAAGGGTTGATGTGTGGCCTGGGTTTCTGAGGCTGGACTGGGCTGTACAAAGAACATGCATGAGCTTCATTATTGTGGCCTTAAGTTGGATGTGAATAAGAAAGTATCTGAACAGAAAGCCACATCAAGGGAGATTTTGTATTTGTTGGTGAAAATGTTGTGACCAAAAGATTTCACCTTATAATTCCCCAGGGGAAATATTCAGTAATTTCTAATTCAGTGCTGCTGCTGACTTGATAGATGATATCCCTTTGGAGACTGTGAGAGTGTGTGTGTGTATTGTTCAGTGATGGGATGGCGTCACCACAATTAATGACATTTTATGACATCCAGGCCACATCTGGATGATGAAACTGACACCTAAGTGGGTGAAGGCTTTCTTAGAACATGCGATCCCTATGCACATGTTCTTTTTGCCAAATCTTATAAAGTTTTAAGCTCTCTGCAAGATTGGGTGTTAGTATTATGCCCCCCTATGAATATGGGGGGACACATGAGGCAGGTCAGCTCCCTTGCCTGCCTCCAGCCCCTAGGAATCTTTACCTTCTTCTATGTACTAGGGTTCTGGAGGAGGACCCCTCCCTGAAGAGTGTGGCCTCTGTGCATAAATAGCCCAGCTACACCTCTCTGGAAAAAGCCTTCTTTGGAACCTCATGTTCACAGAACCAGGGCTCTGCTGAAGTGGGGGGGCATCTCTTGGGGAGGGATCAAGTGGCTCTGCAGGACACACTGAAGTTGGGGTGTGGTCAGGAATTTCACCCGTCTCTTGGCTTCCAGGTGGGGTAACCCGGATGACGGTGTCACTGGTGGTCATCATGTTCGAGCTGACAGGCGGCCTTGAGTACATTGTTCCCCTGATGGCGGCTGCTGTCACCAGCAAGTGGGTAGCGGATGCCTTTGGGAAGGAGGGCATTTACGAGGCGCACATCCACTTGAATGGGTACCCATTCCTGGATGTCAAGGATGAGTTTACCCACCGCACACTGGCCACCGATGTCATGCGGCCCCGGCGGGGCGAGCCTCCACTGTCAGTACTCACGCAGGACAGCATGACGGTGGAGGATGTGGAGACGCTCATCAAGGAGACTGACTACAATGGCTTCCCTGTTGTGGTGTCCAGAGACTCAGAGCGCCTCATCGGCTTCGCCCAGAGGAGAGAACTCATCCTGGCCATCAGTGAGTAAAGTCGGGTGTGCCCCGACTCAGGAATGGGCCCCCAGGGATCTAATGCATATTTTCACGTACTAGACCTGGATTGGAGCCTCCCCCAAGCTATCCACCAGTGCCAAAACTGTGGGGTTTAGCATGTTGTTGGAAGCACTTAATCCATAAGGCTGACCTCCCCAAGGCATTCTTCACTGAGAAAGGGCAGGGCCCTGTTTCGGCCGGCCAACTGCTTGCCCTGCCCAGGCCACACTGGCCAATTGCAATGATCAGAACCCACTAAGGTTATGGAGCAGGCATGGTAAAAAGTCACTGCTTTGGGGTGCTTCTCAGTCTGCTGCTCTGCAGCCAGCTGTGCTAAACTGCATTAGGGGGGTCCCCATAGCCTGGGACTGACGGCATCAAAGGGAAGGAGATGTAGAAGGATCCCTGAGATGCCTGTGTGAAGGGCTCATAGCTTGGACATGTTAGGGTGTTAGGAACTCTGCTGACCACCTGCTGGGCAGGTGTGCTGCGCCTGTTTTGGGGGGTACTTTGCTGCCCTTGCATGCACTTGACAATTCTGCAAAGTTGATAAATTGCCCCCAGAAACCCACCTTCACCTTCCTGCCTCCTCATCATTGGCTCTTCGGGAATTTCTAAAACCTACTTCTGATGGTTAATAACATCCAAGCTCTTAAAAAAAATCCCTTTGGAGATCCAGTAATTGTCTCAATTCGGTTCATTTTTGCAAATATGTTTAACCACTTCCCCCAAAGTAGCAATTGATTGGCTAGTTGAGACCCCTGGGCACATTATTTCCTAGGTATTCAGTCATGATGCTTCTCTTCATCCGCACTTGTCAGTTTGAGGACCTTGAAGCAAAATTGTTCCTTGACATATAAGGAAGTTTGATTCCACCATAGCCATAGAAGCAGGGTTGGGTTTGTTTTTAAAAGAATACTCGCAGGAGCCTTGAAAAATGGATACTACCATCCCTGAACTCTTTTGAAGGGAAGTTTGAAATTTCAAAACCCGAGTAATAAATCTCCCAGCCTCTGTTGCCAGTTGTGTGGGCCCAGGCACACCTGCCTGGAGCCAGCTGATTAATTTTGCTCTAATCAAGTGGGGAGCAGTCATCCCTATTCTCATCAGCCAGCCAGAGGAGAAATTTAAGCTTACCAACTACGCACTCTCCTAGAAGCTATGTTTGGAATGTCTGAAGAGGCGGCATATGGCATCAATAATACCTCTTTGCCTTCAATCAGACCTACAGTGGTTGAAGGCTGCTCCTTGCATGGTTAGTGGAAAGATACTGCATCGTTGTTTCTGAGCAATCAGAAAAGCTGTCTTCCTGATTGGTAGAAATAGGAGAATCCCATGCTTAGTTGGAGAAATTCCTGAATTGCAGCAATGTGGGCCTTCACGTGACTAGAGACAGATGGCATCAACGTGTAAATAAAAGCTTGTGTGTGAGACCAGAGAGACAGAGCACAGCAGGGAGGGCATTTGCCTTTTACATGGCCAACCCAGGTTTGATCTCTGGCATCCCATCAGGTCCCCCATGGGCCTGCCAGGAGTGATCCTTGAGTGCAGGGACAGGAGTAATTCCTGTGCATGGCCAGGTGTGGCCCTCCAAAGAAAACCTATAGCTTGTAAGTAGCCCAGGCCAGTTTTTTCAAGGGCATCAGAAGCAAAGGATAGACCCAAGGATAGATCCAAGGGTCGACCAAGGATAGATCTAAGAATAGTTCTAATGGTAAATCCAAGGGTCGATCCAAGGATAGATCTAAGGATAGGTCCAAGGGTAGATCCAAGAGTAGATCCAAGGATAGATCTAAGGATAGGTCCAAGGGTAGATCTAAGTATAGATTCAAGGATAAATTCAAGGGTAAATCTAAGGATAGACCCCAGGGTAGATTCAAGGGTAGATCTAAGAATAGATCCACAGGTAGATCCAAGGATAGAGCCAAGGCAATTTGAAAAGGAAGAGGTCAGTAGAGGTGGTAAATGCAGCTTCATATTACAGATTGTTTTCAGAGGTAGGGGCAGCAGGTGGGATTTCCCTTCAGTTATGGAGTATCCATCCTTAGCTGTCAACTTTGTTACCAACTCAATGGCATCACAGCACCTGGGGACATATGAGTCCTTGGTCCAAGTTCCTGGGAAATGCAACTTTACATCTTGGTGCCTTTGGCAAATGGAAGGCTCTTCAGTTAGGGGAAGAAAGATTCAGGGCAAATTCGGCAGGAAGCTGATTAAGCTCTAGCCATGAGTAAGGGAAGTTCATGGTTTTCACCCAGTGGGTGACTCACTAACATCTCTAACTAACTAACTAACTAACTAACTAACTAACTAACTAACTAACTAACTAACTAACTAACTAACATTCACTAACATGTGAAGGGCTGGGCAAGACAAAGCAGGAAAGCCAAGGCAGGTTTGGAATGCTCTCTTTTCTGCGTGATGTCTGAACCTGCGCAGAGGGACTTACTCAGGGCTCAGGAAGTTCTACCTTGGCATAAGATCCTCGGCTGCATTAGGTCTGGACATTTTTGGTCCCTTCTGTCATCTTTGAGCCACTGCCTCCCTCCTCTCTGATCTTTTCTTCCAATTTGTTCTTTGAACCTCTTATTAAGCACATCTGTTTGACAGAATCTTTTTGATCTACTGTAGGGGTCATGTTTGGGGATGCTCAATGCTTGTGGGTGGCTGGTCACTCTGGTTTTTTTTTTGTTGTTGTTGTTTGTTTTTTTGGGCCACACCTGGCGGTACTCAAGGGTTATTCCTGGCTATCTGCTCAGAAATCACTCCTGGCAGGGACGGAGGACCATATGGGACGTTGGGATTCGAACCAACCACCTTAGGTCCTGGGTTGGCTGATTGCAAGGCAAACGCCGCTGTGCTATCTCTCCGGCCCCCAAGGCTGGTCACTCTTGAACCAAGCACAGTGCTGGCGGATGATCCCATGAAGACCAGCACCTTAGCTAACTGTTGAGCTATCTCTCTGATCCTGATAAATCTGTATTATTGTGGTTCCAAAGCCAGTAGCTGACACTCCAGTTGGCACTGAGCAGCTCATGCAGTGTTCTACAGGGACCCCTGCCTCTCACAGGCCCAGGCACCCGTTGATTCCTGCATTGGGGGAGCTCTGTTCTCTCTGCCATGTACCAGCCACTATCCAAACCCTGAGCCAGGTGAGCTGCTATGCTGATGGGTTGCATGGAGTCAGTAGGGTTAAACGTGTATCATTGATTTTAACAAGGGAACTCCCCCTTCCCTGGGTTGTGCTTGGTTTCATAAGGGGCTTAACAAATGGGTTAGCTATTGCTGAGGCACAGTGTCCCATTGGTTTTGTTTTGTTTTGGGGCCACACCTGGTGGTACTCAGAGATTCTTCCTGGCTCTGCACTCAGGAATGACTCCTGGTGGTGCTTGGAGGACCATGTTAGATGCTGGAGATCAAACTTGGGCTGGCTATATTGAAGGCCTTTCCCGCTGTCTAATCACTCCAGCCTGGGGATCCTACTTGATCCTGAGGCTAAAGCCAGTAGTGGAACGAGCTGGGATTCCTGCTGTGGCCAGTTACATCCCTGCCTCATTGCCTGTCCAGTGCTCAGTGGATTTGGGTAACACCTGCTTTCACCATGTGCCATGTTAGTGGCTTAGGGCAGTGGGTAGGTGACTCCCATGCCATTTGATGTCACTCTTTTGGGCATGATTGCATTCATTACAGGTATTTGCCCTTTGTCCCCATGGGACACAGACCTTTTCCATCTCAATCTGCCCTGGTGTGGCCACTTTTCCATTTGAGGATCTGATAGCAGGAAATGCCCCGAGAGCAGATGGGCCAATGTGGGTTTTCCACGAACAATACAGGTGACTCACCATCTTGGAGAAGGCAGGAAATGGATTCGAGAAACGAGGATCTGTTTTTAAAGCAAGGCACATTTTTCCTAACCTTTTCCCATGAACTAAAAGCAAGATTAAAATTCCAACAGAAGGAAAATCGCCTTGGAGAAATATCTTGAGAGGGTGGATTTTTTTCACATGTGACTTAAAATAGCCTGGTTTCTAGCACTGCAGAAAAGTGTCTTTTCTAATGAGCTCCTGTTACCCGACTTTTCCCCAGCCCTCACTTACATGGCCTTGCTCCAGATAGAAGTCCACTAATTGTTACCATAACAATTTTACTATCATATTTAAAAAAGAAATTCACAAATGGCCCATTTTCCATAAGGAGATGCAAGAGGAGAATGGATAGGGCCATTCAGGGGTTACTTCTTTGGACCCAAGGACCCTGTTTGGAACTGAGCTAAGCCTCTGAGCCGTGAGCCTGGGATAACCTGTTGGTTTCTCATTCACTTCAAGGTTCCTAATGCCACTAGGAGCTGCTCAAAATTTGTAAAATGATTCTGTCAGAGGGTCTTTGCAACTTAGTATGCCTTAAATGAATTTTGGATGACATCAGCCCATGGTGAGGTGTAGGAGTGTTAGGACAGAAAGGGATGTTGGGAATTTGGGGGAGACCAGTGAATGTGGGGCTTTTATGCAGCTTGGATGAGGTGGGCTGCCCATTTTGCAAGTATGTGGCTTGAGTCTCTCATTAAGAATTTGGGGCTTGGTAGGCTGAGAAATAGCACAGCAGGGAGGGCACTTGCTGACCCAAATTCAATCCCCAGCACCCTGTATAGTCTTCTGAGACTGCCAAGAGTAACCTCAAGTTCAGAGAGCCAGGGCTAAGCCTTGAGCAACACCAGATGTGGCCCCAAATGAAAAGAATTTGAGGGTTGGGGTCGTGAATGGTATAGCAGGGTACTCATCATGTATGTGGTCGGCCTTGGTTTGATCCTTGGTTCTCTGAGTACTGTCAGATGTGATCCTTGAGCACTGTCCAGTGTGGCTCCTGCAAAAAAGAAGCCTTCAGGGGTTTTGGGGTGCTATGCAGTTGACAGTCCCATTTGCCTGTTCTAGAGAATGCCAGGCAGAGGCAGGAGGGCATTGTGAGCAACTCTGTCATGTACTTCACGGAGGAGCCTCCGGAGCTGCCGGCCAACAGCCCACACCCCCTGAAGCTGCGGCGGGTCCTGAATCTCAGCCCTTTCACCGTCACTGACCACACCCCCATGGAGACAGTGGTCGACATCTTCCGGAAGCTGGGGCTTCGCCAGTGTCTGGTGACACGCAGTGGGTGAGTGTGGGCACTTGATCAAGGGGATGTGGTCTTTGGGCAGTCAGCCCTGGGGCAGCCCGTGTGCCAAGGGCTAGATCCCCAGATCCATGGGGTACTTGGGGTGGGCAGAAGATGGGGCCTGCTCTGTGCTCCTGGACTAGCATGTCCCCTGAACCCTGACGAGGCTTACAGGAGAAGCTGGGGCAAGGCCCTCCCTCCACCTGTCAAATGTCTTTGTTGTATGGTTAGAGAAATGTCTCCCACAGGACCAGGCTGGTGCTCCAGCAAGAGCACTTGCCTTTTGCTTGAGGCCCTGGGTTCAATTCCTGACACTGTCAAAGAACAAAATCCTGTGTCTTAGACCCTGAAACACCTTCATGTTTTCAAAGCAGATCATGTGGGTGAGCTGTGAGGTTGGGGTGTCCCCACAGCTCCGGCCGCCACAGCATTGTTACCTTAGCCTGGTAACATGAACCAGGAAGCCAGCCCTGGCCAGACCCAAGCTTCTTGCAGGTCTGAATGGGCTCCGAAGTTTGTCCCAAATTCTGGGCCTTGCTTCAGAATATGCATGGATGAAGGCAGGGCTCAGTCAGGGCAGCCTGGAAGTGGGGTACCTGGCTGATTTATTCTGCTCCAGCCTGGGCTAAGGAGACATTGATCTCAGACACAGTTTGAGCCTTCATGGATTCTCGAGGCTTCATGTTCCAACACCATTTTAGAACTTAACCTAACTCCTTGCCCCCAGGCTGAGGAAGGAGTCCTGAGATTTGGGGGGTGATCATCTGAGAGTGGGGTGCTCTAGGTGTCTCACAGATGTTCCTTGCCCCCCCCACTATGCCAAAGGGTCAGTGCCCACAACAGATCCCTGTCACTACCCCAGAGGCCTGGGCCTGGATACAGCTGCATTTTATGTATCTGGATGTAAGTTGCAGCTTACAGTGTCTGTGTGCCCTCTGTCCTGCCAGTGAGCGAGCCAGTCTTGCTTGTCCCCCAGAATCTCTCCTAGAAAGGCTGAGCATCTCTTCAGCAGGGCCACAGTGAGTGGTGGACCAGGGCATGGGCCGTAGAGAGACAGTAAGCCTGGCTTTGCAGCTGGCCATCATTTCCTTTATTTGGGTTTTTGGGCCACACCTGGTGGTGCTCAGGGCTGTCTCCTAGTTTATCACTCAGAAATCCCTCCTGGTAGTACTTGGGAAACCCTATGAGAAGCCGGGGTTTGAGCCCAGTTTAGCGGTGTGTAAGGTAAACACCCTCCCAGCTGTGCTATCACATTGCTCCCACAATGGCATATTATTTCTGCTGGTGGCTTCAAGATGCTTAGTTCTTCTCAGTGGCATGGGCAGGCCTGGGCCAGCCCTGATGATGACTGCTCTGGTCCGGGGAGGGGCACCAAGATTGGCTGTGTTGTCCCATTCCCAGGGGACACCCACTTTGTTGCAGTTGGTCCGATTTGTCTTTGACTTGCCTGCACTTGACCTTAGTCTCCTCACTGCAGTGATGGACCATTGTGGTCCCAAGTGGACCAGTCTAGTCTCCTTTGGAATAATATCCAGTGTCAGTTTGCATTGCAGTTGGGCCCAGAATGGCTGCTCACACCTCACAGAAAAGCCCAGGAGAATTTCCTGTGATTTCTGGGCGCCGAAATTGGCGCAGACTGTTTTGCGAGCAAACACACTCACACTCTCCCTCCTTGGTGCTTCGTCTTTTAAACAAACACAGATGCTAATACGTTAGTGCTGGCAGGCGAGCCTGGCCGGCGGCCTTTCATCTCCTTGGGCTTCCAGCCAACGAGGCACGTCTGGAACTGGCCTGCATTCTCCATCTGTGTTGGCCATGTGCTGGTCCTGCCTTTGCGGGGTGTCTTGAGACGTCTTGGGGCCCAGTTCAAGACAAAACCAGGCCAGGAACCACAGAGGTCTAGGTCCCCAGAAGGGCCCAGAGAACAGAGCTGATGACCTCCACTTTTCCCCCAGGCACTACCTATTGGGAAACAGGGCCATGGCCAGGGTGGCTTTCTCAGGATAGTCCCTACTGCTGCCCATTGAGGCACAGCCACAGTTCAGGTTGACCTGCTTTCCCCAGTCTCACAGGAACTGCTGGCCAAATGTGCTAGACGAACTAACACTGAATTTGAGTTCTTTGAGAACATTTCATGTAACTTGGGAGCACTGTTAGACTTCATTGGATGACCATGGAGCTTTCTTCTTGGGTGATAATTATTGTCTCAGGCCTAGGGACCTGAATTCCTGCTTCTTCACCATCCTTGTCACCAGCTTGGATGTCTTAATGACTTGGCTTTGACAGGAGTGCCTGATGTTTGGGTGCAAATGGTAGGATAAATGTTTTCCTTTCTGCTGTGGGAGGAAGTGAGAGAGACGGAGACAGAAAGACAGTGCAGGGACTGCATCACTTTGCAGACTTTC
The DNA here is from genome assembly GCF_024139225.1 of Suncus etruscus. Lineage (NCBI taxonomy): Eukaryota > Metazoa > Chordata > Mammalia > Eulipotyphla > Soricidae > Suncus > Suncus etruscus. The sequence goes on along the minus strand of NC_064868.1, from coordinate 17,158,209 downwards.
ACAAGCCAGTTTGCAAAATAATATTGGCTTATATTTGTGGGGCAGGCCAGAGTGATAAAACAGCAGAGAGGAAGTTTGCCTTGTATGAGGCTGACCAGGTTCAATCCCCAGTATCCCATATGGTCCCCTGAGCACAGCCAGGTGTGGTCTATAACCCACCCCCCAAAAAGATTGACCCAATATGCTTTCTAGCATGAAGTTCCAACTAGGGCCCCTTCCTCAGTCAGTGCTTAGCTGAGTCTGTTATTTGAAAGCTGGAGAAGGTTCCAAAAATAGGGACAATGTCTGAAGCCTCTGAGCCTGTCATCTAAAGAAAAGGGGACCATGGTGTAGGCATTGAGATCTAATCACAGCTCTCTGAGACACAGAGGTGGGGGCAAATGCTTTCCTTCCCCATTCATTTTTTATTTTATTGATTTTTTTTTGTTTCATGATGATGATGATGTTTTGAGTCATAGAAAGCCATGCTCAGAGCTTCGTTTCAGTTCTGCGCTCAGGAATCATTCTTGATGGGCTCGGGGGACCCTATGTGGTGCCGGGGATCGAACCTGGGTCAACTGAGTGCAAGGCAAGAGTTTTCTCTGTTGTCCTATCTACCCACATTTTGATTTTAAAAAGTGTGGAAGGTCTTTTCTAAATGGAAGGATCCAATAACCTGCCTTGTGGCTACATTGGGAGAATTGGACCTTTAAAGAGGTACTTCCAGTTCAAAGCTATCTCAAGACTGGAGCTCCTGTAAAAAGATGCAGAAGAGGCAGCAAAGGGTGAAAAGGTGGTTGAGGGCACAGCCAGCATGAGGAGCAGTGTCTGTACAGCCAAACCAGCCTGTACCCCATTCTTGGCCTGGCAGCTGCTTGAATCATGGGGGCCATATTGGCCTCTTGTTAAGCAAGACAGGTTGCAGCTCGTGGTCTGGGCAGCCCCAGTAAGTGGGTCTCGGCCTCCAGCCTGGCAAGTTCATGCAGCAGTGTTTAGTTTTATAGCATCTTGAATTTCACTGCATTTGGATAAGTCATCATGCACTTGGGTCCAACCCAGCTGCTCCTGACAGCTGGGATGAAAACTGACCAGGGCTGGCTTGGTCCTGCCCCATACATTGCCCCTCTCAGCAACCGTGTCCCCCTCCCCCGCAGTTGGTGTTTTCAGAATGCAGTGAATGGTTTTTCTTTAGTCAGGAAGTTTTCAGTGTCTTGCTCCTGCCCTCAGTTTCCCTGATTCCCATCTAGCATGGGCATGTTGTACTTAACCAAAGATGCACTTGACTATTGGGTCTGTGCTTGGCCATTGTTATATTCCATGTGAGCATTTGACAGGTGGAAAATGACACGTGTCTTCATTCCAGCATCATGCATTCATTCCACTGTCCCCAGAATGCTCTGCTACACCCATTCACACCTCTTCCTCCCCATCCCTGGCTGCCACTGATCCTTTGACTGTATCCAGAGGCACCTTTTCCGGAATATTGTGGTTTTAGAACTGTCATATGCAGCCTTTGCTGATGGTCTTTGTTTTCTGAGTTGAATTCATTCTTGTCTCTTCATGCCTGGAGAATTAATTTCTTTTAGTGCTGAATCATTCATTGTTGATGTAGCACAGTTTATTTGTCCACTGAAAGACATCTTGGTTGCTTCCAAATTTGATCCACTGGAGAAAAAGTATTAATGTTTGGCAGTGCTCAGGGGCCCATCTGTGGTATGTCATAGGGTCAGCTACATGCAAGGTAAGTATTTAATGCTTGTGGCTGCATCATCAGTGTTCAAGGGTTCCTCTTGGCTCTGTGCTCAGAAGTTACTCTTGGCAGGCGTAGGGGACCCTGTGGGATGCCAGGGATCAAATCTGGGTCAGCCATGTGCAAGGCAAATGCTATCTCTGCTGTGTTATTACTCTGGCCCTAGGATTTTTTTAATTGAAGCCCCCATTTTTAAGATTATTCTTTTACATACCTACTATAGTGTCATTCAATTATTTTTATTATTTATTTATTATTTATTTATTATACCCCACTTTCACCCCAGAGCCAGTTGAAAGGTGGTTTGAGTGTAGAATTCAATGTAAGTTCACACATTGCCTTTGGTTGAATTTTCTCTTGAGGCTCTTGTCTAGAGCTCTTCCTGCCCATTCTGGCTTGTGATGTTTTTGAAGAACCCAGAGCTGCAGCCTCACACTCTGGATATGTTTCCTTCATTATTCTTTGGCTTCAGTCCCTTTGGGCACCCACTCAGGGTAACTGGTGCCATGTCAGCTTTCCCCAATTTGCTCCCACCCCTTGTTTGAGTCCCCTTCTCTTTAATATAATCTTGATACCACATGATGTTCCTGTTTTCTGGCAACCATTTCCCTAGAGGTTGGCAACTCTACTAGTGTTTTTTTTGGGGGGGTGAGGGGAGGTGGTATTGAAGCCACACCTGGCAGGGACCAGGGCTCACTCCTGGCTCTGTACTCAAGGATAACTCCTGGAAATGCTCAGGTAACCATATGCGATATCAGGGTCTGTCCCATGCAAGACAAGAGCTTTAACTCCTGTTTTATCTCTCCAGTCCCAAGGGAGCTAGTTGTTACACTGGAGGCTTTCAAATGCTGGCTTTACTTTTGTTTGTTTATTTGTTTGTCTTTGAACCATACACAGGAGTGCACAGGACTCACTCCTGGCTCTGTGATCAGGACTCACTCTTGACTGGGCTCAGGGGACCCGATGGGGTGCTTGAGACCGAACCTAGGTCAGCTACATGCAAGGCAAGCACCCTATCCTCTGTGCTCTCTTCAGTGCCCAAATGCCAACTTTTTTTTAAAAAATATATATAATTTATTTAAGGGGCTGGAGTGGTAGCACAAGTGGTAGGGCGTTTTGCCTTGCACGTGCTAACCTAGGATGGACTGTGGTTCGATCCTCAGGCATCCCATATGGTCCCCCAAGCCGGGAGTGATTTCTGAGCGCATAACCAGGAGTAACTGCTGAGCATCACCGAGTGTGGGCCAAAAAAAAACAAAAAAAGTTTAAAAAATATATAATTTACTTAAGCACCATGATTACAAACATATTCATAATTGAGTTTCAGCCATAAAATGCACACCTCCCCTTTACCAGTGCAACTTTCCTGCCACCATTGTCCCCCATTTCCCTCCTTCCCATACCCTGCATGTCTTCAAGACAGGCATTGTATTTCTCTAACATTTTCATGGTAGTTGTTAGTGTAGTTATTTCTGTAACTGCACTTACCACTCTTTGTGGTAAGTTTTATATTATGGGCTGGTTCATCTGGACTTCATCGCTATTTCTCTGGGTATTATTATTAGACTGTTTTATTTTTCTTAAATCTCACAGATGAGTGAGACTATTCTGTGTTTATCTCTATCCTTCTGACTTATTTCACTCAATATAAGAGTCTCCATATCGATCCAAGTATAGGCAAATTTCATGACTTCATTTTTGCTAAAAGCTGCATAGTATTCCATTGTATAGCTGTACCACAGTTTCTTTAGCCATTTGTCTGTTGTTGGGCATCTGGGTTGTTTCCAAATCCTGGCTATTGTAAATAGAGCTGCTATGAACATAGGAGTGCAGAGGGCATTATGGGATTGTGTTTTTGTAATCCTAGAGTATATTCCTAGGAGTGGTTATAGTTGGATCATATGGGATCTCAGTGTCCAGTTTTGTAAGGAATATACATATTTTCCAAAAAGGCTGGACTAGATGGCATTCCCACCAGCAGTGAATAAGAGTTCTTTTCTGCTCACATCCCTGCCAGCACTGATATTGTTCTTTGTTATGTATGCCAGTCTCTGTGGCTTGAGATGGTACCTCATTGTTTTTTGATTTGCATCTTCCTGAAACTATTGTTTCTAGGAGATTTTTGGTAGTCTTTAGGGTTTTCTAAATATAGTATCATGTCATCTGCAAACAGTGATGACAAACAGTGATGATCCTTTCCTATCTAGATGCCCTTGATATATTGTTCTTACCTATTTTGCTATTGCAGGTACTTCCAGTACTATATTGAATAGGAGTGGTGAGAGGGGGCAGCCTTGCCTTGTGCCATATCTTAGGGGAAAGGCTTTCAGTTTTTCTCCATTGAGTGTATTTTCCATGGGCTTGTGATAAATGGCCTTGACTATATTGAGAAAAGTTTCTTCCATTCCCATCTTGTTGAGATTTTTTTATCATGAATAAGTATTGGACCTTATTAAATGCTTTCTCTGCATTTATTGATATGATCACATGGTTTTTAATTTTCCTTTTGTTATGAATTACATTGATTGATTTATGTATGTTGAACCATCCTTCCATCTTCGGAATGAATCCTACTTGGTCATTGTGTATGACCTTCTTGATGAGGCATTGGATCCTATTTGCTAGGATTTTGTTGAGGATCCTTGCATCTATGTTCATCAGGGATATTGGTCTATAGTTCTCTTTTTTTTGGTGGCATCTCTCTTTGCTTTTGGTATTATGGTGATATTAGCTTGATAAAACTATTTGGGAGTGTTTCTTTTTCTTCAATTTCCTGGAAGAGCCTGAAAAGTATAGGATCGAACTGCGGTCCTTCCTTGGCTAGCTCTTGCAAAGCAGACACCTTACCTCTAGCACCACCTCACTGGCCCCCTGTACTTTAGTTTTTAGGAAAACTTGATTACCATTTTCATTTGTTCAGATATATTAGATCATCTTGATTCAACCTTGGGAAGTTATAAAAGTCCAAGAATTGGGCCCGGAGAGATAGCACAGTGGCGTTTGCCTTGCAAGCAGCCGATCCAGAACCAAAGGTGGTTGGTTCGAATCCTGGTGTCCCATATGGTCCCCCGTGCCTGCCAGGAGCTATTTCTGAGCAGACAGCCAGGAGTAACCCCTGAGCACCGCCGGGTGTGACCCAAAAACCAAAAAAAAAAAAAGGCCAAGAATTTATCCATTTCTTACAGGTTCTCATGTTTTGTGGCACAGAGTTTTTCAAAGTAATCTCTGATTACCCTTTTAATTTCTGTAGTATTTATGTAACCTGCTCATTTTCATTTCTGATTTGATTTATTTGTTCTCTTCATTTGTGAGTTTTGCTAGTGGTTTATCAATCTTGTTTATTTTTTCAAAGAATCAACTCTTGCTTTTATTGATCTTTGGATTGTTTTTTGGATTTCCCATTCATTGATTTCTGTTCTAAGCTTTATTATTTCCTTCTGTCTTCATATTTTTGGTTCATTTTGTTGATCACTTTCCAGTTTCTTTTTTGTTTTTTGTTTTTTTGGGGGGCCACACCCGTTTGATGCTCAGGGATTACTACTGGCTCTATGCTCAGAAATCGCCCCTGGCAGGCACAGGGGACTATATGGGATGCCGGGATTTGAACTACTGTCCTTCTGTATGAAAGGCAAACGCCTTACCTCCATGCTATCTCTCCGGCCCCTAGTGTAATGTTTTTCTATGTTCTGTGCTGGTGTTCCTAGACTAGGAAGAGCATACAGCCATAGTGCTGTCTCTGATGCGGGTTCAGCCATTTTGGATCTCTTTTTCTTTTTTTATTTAGCACTGAGGTTACAAAATTGTTCATGATTGAGTTTCAGTCATAGAATGTATGCCACCCTTCATCAGTGTACTTTTTTCACCACCAATGTCCCAATTTTCCCTCGCACCCACCCCTGCCTATCTTTGGGACAGACATTTTGCTTCTTTCCTTTTTGACACTGGTTTGTGCTGTCATTGTTTAAGGGGTATCATGCATATCATTTTATCCCCCTTTCAACACTCAGTTCTTGTCCAGGGTGAGCAGTTCCAGCTCACTCATATTGGGCCCTTCTCTAGTCTAAACTGCACTCACCGCTCTCACCAATTTTCTAATTGTCTTGCTTTCTCCACTTTTTATATTATTTGGCCTAATTTTTTTCGATTGCTGCTAGAATTTAGATGCTTCAACATGTATCATGTCGATTGCCCATCTTTCTTTTAGTTTAACATGATTTTAAGGCTTCTTTTGTTATTTTTCCTGAGTCCAAGGGAAAGGGCCATCTTCTCTAAATTGATAAGCTGGGAAACACCAGAAACTGATCACTTTTTTAAGGTTGTTTCAAGTCTAAGGCGGTCAGCATTTCTGGCCACACTTTCACTGTCTTGTGGCTTTGTGGTCAGAAGTAACTGGCTCATATATAACTAGAAATAAGTATCTTTCCTATTCACATCTACATGCTTCTATTTAAAGATGAAAAAAATAAAGATGAGTTTTTGTTCATGGCTGTTAATGAAACAGAAGGTAGTGGCCTTGCAGTGGTGTTTCCTGTTTTTTTTTTTTATGTGATGATTTGATTCAGGCAGAGCACAGAGGCCAATCTGTTAGTAACTTAGTAGCTCTAGAAAGCCAGTTTCATGGGCCTGGCCCAAATCTGGTGAGCAGCATTTTGCAAATTTATTAACCAACGGAGTCTCTTTTCCTCCTCAGAGGTGTACCAGTTTCTTTCAAACAATTCCCTTTCTTCTTGGGGTGAGATCCATCCCAGCATGTGGCCACTATAATATTTAGCAGCACCAAGAGTCCACCCAGAACTGCTGCTGCATGCTTCAGTGGTATCAGAGAGCACTATTCACAGAGCAGTGTTTGTGAATCATGCTCCCTTGTTGGCCTATGCCCATGACCTTGCTAAATGGACTGCTTTGGTAGGTTGAAACAGTTAGGTCGACTGTTGGTAGAGAAGGTAATTTTCTTATGTGATCCTAGATAAATGTCACATTTTGCCCTTCTAGAATGAAAAATAGAAGCAGAGATTGTCTTAGACTTCTAATTTCTTTTGTTGTTGTTATTTTTTGTTTTTGGTCCATACCCAATGTCACTCAGTTTTTGTCTCAGAAATCACTCCTGGCAGGCTCTGGAGACCATATGGTATGTCAGGGATTAAACCCAGATTGGTTGTGTGAAAGGCAAATGCCTTACCTGCTGTGTGATCACTCCGGCCCTACTTCTAATTTCTTATACTTAAAATATGTTAAACTTGTGGCCAGAGCTGTGACTCAGTGGTAAGAACAAATGCTTTACGTATTGTTAATCGAGCCTCATGCTCCAAAGCCAGGACACTGGAGAATCTTGGGTCTGGACGCAAATACCAACACAGGAAATAATCCACACACACTGAAGAGGATCAAACGGGTTCAGAAATCCCAACACACATACCTTCCACTCCTAAGAAGTAGGCAGCTCAGTGGGGAAGTTTGGAAACTGGAGAATGTTTTCTTGAGACCCAGGATTTTAATGGGAAGAGTCAGGCCACACCCTGGGGTGGAGAACAAGTGGTCTAAATACCAATCCACAGTACTACACTCAAAGACATTTCCAACCAATGAGTAACAGAGATACTCCACACAAGTGGAGGGATAGGCCAGAGACAGCTCCACACAAGTGGTTGGGGGTGTGTGTGTCCCCATCATGCTGCTGACCCCCTATTTCTATATTTTGTTTTTCTCCAGGAGACTTCTTGGCATCATCACAAAAAAGGATGTTCTGAGACACATGGCCCAGATGGCAAACCAGGACCCCGAATCCATCATGTTTAATTAGAAACAAGGTGGCACCGATTTCCCAGGAAAACATATACCAGTGTCCTTGGAAAGGAAATCAGACCGAACTCTGACTACCCTCATGGATGCCTCCTCGGGGACAGCTGAAACAAAAGTTTTGCAAGAAAGGGAAGAAAATGAAACCTTTGTAGAAAACACTAGCCACCTGCGAATAGGCTTTTTGTAGCATTAATAACCCCTTCCAAATGCCCAGCCGTGTTTGTTATCGAATTGACTGACTACCTGGGGACCTGGGAGTTAAGGATGTGGCTGACCATGGAGCATAATTGCCCCATCCAGCGATCTTTTCTCTTGGGATTAGGAAGCTCTGAGCTCCCTTGGCCCCAGGGGCTCTGCTGCGTCAGCATCCTTATTTATCAAGTCCTGCAGATTCACTGCTCTATTGCTCTCTGATCCAGATTTCAAGCAGTGGTACTTTGTGGGAAAAGCAAAGGGAATTTAATTAGAACATTAGTCCCCTTGGCCAGCCCTTCCAATGATGTCATCCTTCCGCAGTCCTGTCCTCAGCCTGTTCTTTTGCTTCCCAATTTCTGGACCTATGTGAGAATGAGTGTGAAGCAGTCACTTGATTTGGTTCTGCAAGATCAGCCTCTTGGCACTGCCTGATGATCTCTTGGGGATGGGGGTTTAGTTCTGCCTGCTGCTGCATTTCCTGCTGTACCAAGGGATTCTTCACCCCCCACACACATACACTTTGAGGGTGCACAACACCACCTCGTGGATCTACGTCTTCTTGTGTTTGCTTTATTTCTTTATTCATGTGTATTCTGGAATACCCTCACTTTCTAATATGCTACTTTTCATGAGTCTGAGCTGTTTGCTGCCCAGCTGGTCAGAGGAGCTCTTGTATTTCTGACTGACATGTAGGAGAGTCCATGCAAACTCTCCAGAGACCCCACACCTCTTCTCAGATCTGATGAAATCCAGCAGCGGAGAGGCTGCTGCATGCACTCACAGCAAGAACACCAACCACAGACTGTGAGAAATGTTTGGTTGATTCCTTTCACTTCTCTGTGGGATGCACTTGTCCCCTCTGGACATTCTCACATGGGAGCTTGACCTGAGATGGCAGCTCTTCCCCAGACCACTGTCTTCTCTTGGGGAAGGAAGGAGCTGCATATCTGTGTCAGATTCATTGTGTGATCTCTACAAGATAACTCCCCTCTTTGTCCTGTTTTCCTTCCACACATCTCTCCTCTTCCCTGGACATCTCATCTTTGGCTATTGATACATGCACACCAGGCTGGTTGCAAATCCGATGAAAAGGCACTGCCTGAGTGATTTGAGGCCATTGAGGCTCACTCTGTCCTATCAAGAAGCCACACTCCTGGGGACTCCTTAGCCACCATCCTCACCCTTTTCCCGGGACTTATTGTCTCATATACACAGCTGGGTGCCCAAGTACCAGGAACGTGCTCTGATGCTAAACCTGGACAGTGGCAAAGGAGAGGTGACATGGTGAGGTCAGGAGAAGCAATCAGCTCCCAGCTGCAGCAGGAGTTGGGCCACACAGCTCTCAGCTGTGTGTGAATCTGCAAAGACGGGTTTTGAACCTCTATGTCACTTGGAAGAAATGGAGAGTCTTGATAGAAGGCAAATTGGGCCTTGGGAGAATAGTGCCCGTTCCACTGGTGCCACTGTGCCCTGACTCTTCTCCTAAACATTCTCTGATCCTTGCAGTCCCTGCAGCCTCTCTCCATGGGCCTCCAGGACACAGCTCTGCTCAGCCAGAATGAAAACTCACTTGGGCAGCAGGTCTAGCCCTCAGCGGGCTGCTAAGAACCTTGTACTTGGTGGAAGGACATGGATGGACGGATGCTTGGGTTTAAGGGTCCAAATCAGAACAAGTCTCTTCTCTACAGAATTTGTTTCTGTCATTCGTTCCTCCAAGAGCAGACAGTAGGCAGCTGAATATTTGGCCCTGAATTAGAACCTATAGCATCACATTAGCCACGGAGTGACAGTTCTGATTGGCAGGTCCCCAGGTTAATGCTGATAGCCGTGGTGAATCTTGTCCTCAGAATGTAGATATAGTTAAGAATTTGTGGGCAACTGTGGGAGGTTTAGGTGACTTAAAATACCTTTCCTTTATTCCAGAAGTTGAGCTTCTAGTGGGTTGTGGGGTTCCGACTCTCCTCCAAGAAGTCTAGGGTCAGATCAGTGGGCTAAGGTCTGGGAGTCCTAAGTGCTCAGACCCAGGTCTTAGATTCCACTGGGAACCCTGTCACAGGCATTTCTCACCCTTCCTCAAAATGCGGGTGGGGGTTGGGTTGCAGGGGGGAGCCTTTGCTCTCTCCCATTTTAAGTCTTCCATCTGCTCTACCTGGTGACCAAAGAACCAGATTTCTGGAACTGGGGTGTTGGGGTAGGGGTGGGGGTGGGAAACTTTCCCAGAATGATGCAGTGTCTCTTTCCAGAACCAAAGCATCTCCATCTTTGTAGAACTTTTGGGATTCTCTCCGAATCCCTTTTTTAAATATAAATGAACCCCAATAGCGCAAGGGGACAGGAGTCCCTTCATGAGGCCCATTAATCCCTTTCTGTACTTACCAAGGAAACATGCACTAGAGAGATAGATGAAGACCAGACAAAATGTCCCCTAGGTTGACTGATGAAATTCTTGTCTTCTTTTTGGCAGAACCCCAGATGCAGATTTTTAGGGGCAAGGAATGTGCTAGAAGCAATTTGATAGGCAGTGTTGGCTGTTAGATGTAGCTCATCCGTTTCTTCCCAAAGATCTTCCAAAGGAGATGTGGAAACGGGCATAAACAGGGCCCTGAGAATAGTCTTACACCTCGAACATTTGTGAGTGAAAACGGAGAAGGCCAGGAAGGAGGTGTGTGGCCTCAATACCTTGTTACCTGAGTCTTCCTGTGTGTGAATCTTGCATGGATGCCCTCACCAGACTCAGCTCCCTCCTTTGCTGTCAATTTCCAGGAGCCCTGAGCTGGCTGCAGCTGGGCATGATGATCAGCCTCCCAGCTTCTGCTCCTGTGAACTCAATTTCTATGAGCTCGGTGAGTGTTTGGTGTTGGAATGACCACAGAGCAGTCTGTTCTCTGCATTGTAGTGCTGTGTGAACATTGGCACCTTATTCAAAATGAAATGTTTCAACTCTATTTTTCAAAATAAAACGAGTCGAGTCCTTGAGAAGCCTGTTGGGAGTATAAAGGATATTGTTGTCACTGCCTGTTTCTTCTCAGCAGTGCCTTCTGGAACCAGATGGTGTGGCTGGCCTGCTGAGGTGGCCAACTGAGACACCCACTCTAGAGGGTAATGCCAGCCTGAGCTGCTTTCAAACCCTTTTTCTCTGCAGGATGGCAGCCAAATTCAAATGCGGATGTGGGCTCGGAAGTTACATGGACAAACAGGACTCCTGGTCATCTTTGTGTCTGCCCTGCATGAGAGCAGCTGGGGCAGGAGTGGGGTAACTCATGCATCCATTTTTCCAACATAATCCATTGAACCAGAAAGTTTTACTTATTTTCATTTTTGTTATGGGAGGGACACATTCAGTGGTGCTTGGATTGACTCCTGGATGTGTGCTCAGGAATCACTCCTGGTGGGCCCAGAGGACCCTTTGGGATGCTGGGGATTGAATCCAGGTTGGGTGCATGCAAGGCAAGTGCCCTACCCACTGTACTATTGCTCTGGCCCTTGGAACCAGCAAGTTTTGAATCATGCCCTGCCTTAGCAGTTGGCATGTTTTGCAAATTTCCACTTGAGAGAACTTTTGAAACCACAGAAAAGCACAAAGGATGCACACACAGCCTCCTCCTAGGAGAGATGAGGCCACCAATTAGGGGAGGAGGAGAGTATGGGCCATGATGTCAGTGTAGGGGACAGAAAGTATAGATGTCCTGAGCTGGACATACATGGCCTACTGGGATGCATGGCCTACTGGGATGCATGACCACCTGGCCTGGGAGAGAGAATCTGATAGTTTGGTGTGAGCTGAAGTTTGGGTCTTGGCAGATAAGGCATAGAGTTCAGGAATGATGTGACTTGATTTGCATTCTACATGACCCATGCTGCTGGCATTCTGTAAGAAAAGATGGCAGGAGGCTACCTAGGAGCTTTGCAAAGAGGCAAGACAAGCTTTCCCCAGAGAGGAGCTTGGATTTCAACTGTTGTGCAGGCAGAGTGGATAAAAAAGGTACCACCAAGTTGCTGTTTGCTGTGATGGACCAGGCTAAGTAAGGGCCCCCATCTTGATATTACTTGATTTTATAAAAATGAAAATGTTTTGTGCATTTCCCAAGCCTGTGGTTACTCTGGCAGTACTTGGCACCATGCTGCTCGGCCCAGCAAAACTGGGACTAACTGGGCTACTCCAGCCCAGCAAAACTGGGACTAACTGGGCTACTCTTGAGTGTTTGAGGAACCATGTCAGGCTGGGAGTTGAACTTGGAGCTTCTGTGTAGTAGCATGTGCTCCAATCCTTTGAGCATCTGCCTGAATTTGTGACCTCCATGTGAATGCTGGCTACTGGAGCTTTATGTTGGACCTTTCAGCGCAGAGTTCAAGGTGATAGTTAGGCTTGGATATGTCAATCAAGGCAATAAATGCCATGCCTGGAGACAAGCATGCAGCTCTAATCTCTCATAAGCAGCCCCGCTTCCAACAATAGCAGTGTGTGAGTTTACAGAGACTCACACTGACTTAGATGCCAGCAGGGTGGTACAGAAATCCCAGCTCCATTATCTCCAAGATGTAGGTCATTAATTAGCACTTATTTACTCTTGTGGTGCTTAGGAAATTATTTGCAATGCTGGGGATCGAACTGGAGTTGGCCATGTGCAAGGCCAGCACCTTAACCACTGTGATATCTATCCAGCCCCCAAACCCAGATGTTTTAGTGGAGGTCTCCAAATCCATATTAATGAGAAAGGCTAGAAATGAAGTCAGAGGGTGGCCATACCCATTTTTTCAGCCCCCTCTCTCCTAGGTGAGCAGGAACCACATGGAAACTGAACTTTGTATGAGTTTAGATATGCGAGTTGCCCAATACAGGCTGGTGTAACTTGTTTGTTTTCATTAGAAATTCCAGACCCACTGCTCTTCAGGCAAAACCCTCTAGCTGGCTTTACTATAAAAACAAGGGTCATGAATCTAGTTCAGGGCAGACCAGGCTGGTGTGGACTGTAGTATTTCCTTCAAACAGGGCAGGATTTAAAGCATGAGCACTATTTGTTCTAGAGGTGACAACCCAAATTTACTTTGGGGGGGGCACATTGGCTTGGCACTCAGGGATTGCTCCTAGCAGTGATCCAGGGAATCATATGAGATGCTGAAATCAAACCTGGCTTGGCCACATGCAAGGGCAACAGCCTACCTCCTGTGCTATTGCTCTGGCCTCATTCCCCAGCTTTCCCTTCCAGGAGCTAAGCTAGAGCTAACAGGAATGACTTTGCAAATCCATATCTGGGTCATGCAAATCCTGTGCTTGCACTAGCAGACCTGTGTGCCAGTTGACACGGTGTCTGTGGTTACGTGCTTCCCTCTTCATTGGTACTGCATCCGTAACATCTATTTTGGGGCAGCTTCCCAGCATTGCATTTTATGAAAAAATAAAAATGAAAAAAAGCCTTTTGCTTGCCCAGTGAGCAATCAGCAACGAGCACCTTGTGGGGCTTTCAGGGCTTGGCTCGCAGAAAGAAGGGAGCAATTTCTAGGTGGTTCCAGCCTTGGTTGTGTAGCACATATTTCAAGGATGAAGCTGCCATCCTCAGTCCAAGGATATTTTGTCAGAGAAATTACAAACATCTGGAGAACCCTATGCTGCATACTGTCAGGGCCAGAGGACCTGGCTGGTCTGGAATAGTTCTGCTTTGTCCATTTCCAACATACACTCAGTGACTTTGGGGCTTCCTCTGCCCCTGAATTATTTGCAGCCTTCACTGACCCAAGGAGAAATGGGAACAATCTTCCCATTTGGAGGAGCAGCTCTGATTTTGCTCTAACTTCTGCCTTGCCCAGAGGGCCTCAGGCCTTGCTAAGAGTGAATGGCCACAAGTGGTTTGAACAGGCTACAAGGAACTTAAGTTACTCCACAGGACAGAGGCTCAGTTAGTTGCCACTACAGAGCTGGGGGCCGTGGACAGGCACCTACCAAAGGGCCAGCTGCCAGGGGAAGAGCAGATGTTGGGAAGTAAGTGAGCCTGGGGCATCCAGAATGTGAGGCCAAAATTCTAAAATTTGCAAACCTGTGACCTGTGGGTGTATTTTTATGGGCTACAAACATATCATCTGGGCACTTGGGCCTTTGATTATATGGCTGTGGGAGGCCATGGGCCCCACAGTGCCAGTCTCAGCCAAGTCTCAAGGACAAGACTGACGGCCATGAGCTCCAGGGTGTCCAGCCATGGCAACTGTCCAGAGAAATTAGGTCTCAGCTCTCAGTCCTGATGTCCCCTTTCTAGCTTCCTGTCTAGGGAATCAATGTTTTGGGGGAAGCCCTTCTGATAGCTGGAGGAGTAACACTGTCAATGTGTATCTGTGGGTGATCAGGAGTGAACAGTGAGATTTGCAGCACCTTGTCTTTAGGAAGTTTGTTTCATTAAGTGGGGTAACTTGACGTCAAGTTGGGTCACAGTTGCCTGCAGTGACCCTGATACCAGCAACCCCCCTTTTCTGCTGCTGGCTTCCACACAGCACATACATACACACACTCATGCATCAGCCCATCTTGGAAACACTGCAAGCAGTTTTATATCTTTTTTGAAGTTTGGGGCACCCATAGGTGAGTGACAACAGTTGGGGCTACTTTTGATTCACTACTCTCTCTCTCTGGAAGTGGTGCCTAGTACAGCCAGGTCAGGTGGACACTCAGGGCAGTGGAGTGGGCTCCAGTGGATGCCAGGGAGATGGCAAAGCCTCAGCACAGGAAATATTTCCTCTCTGGCCCTTTCTGAAAAGAAAAAAAAACCCTGCCAATTTCTGGCAGAGCAAACAGGGTCAACCACCCACCAGACAGCCACCAAGGGTTATTTTGTGCCACACAGAGTGCAGAAGACAGATGTGATTACAGCAGGAGTGGGAGAGGCGTGGATGTTGGTACAAACAAACCAACATGTTCAAATGGTTTTCTGGCCTCCAGGGTTCGCCAATAGCTTAATGTGCCAAATGCAGCAGCCCTGGTTTCTGCCCTACCACTGCTGTTAAAATTTAAATACTGCCATTGAAAATTAATACCTCACGTCAGGACCTGAGCAGCTGCTTCCAGCCATTTTCATTCATGGTGGTTGGGGCAATCCCCTTGGTTGTTGACTGATTCTGAAATCAAGTTGACTGATTTGCCCTGGGTTTGAACCTGGGTTGGCCATGTGCAAGGCCAGCAGCCTACCTCCTGTGCTATTGCTCTGGCCTTGTTCCCCCAGCTTTCCCTTCCAGGAGCTAAAATAGAGCTTAGTTAGGTAGGGTCTGGCCAGAGCTGTTTCTTCTGGGTGACTCTAAGTCCAAGAACTGTTGCCTAAAAAATACCAACTTAACTGAAACTAGTCTTGTTGGGATAGCCTAGTGATTCTGTGATTGTGGAACATGGGCCTGGAGCCCACTGGCAGCTTGCTGTTGGGAAGCGCCATTTCTCTGGCTTGTCCTGGATCTGGCAAATGGACAGATAGGGACAGAGCTCAGTCACTGTTAGGGGCCGGAGTTGAAGGACAAGACCATGCAATTGAAATAAAGCAAAGCAAAGCTTTATTCCATCAACCAATAAGCTACAAATTTAGCAATGAGGACCATCTCCCTCAGGAGGTGACTCCCATTAGGAGGTCACAAGCTGGTTATATAGGACTAGAGTAAGAAATCCTGACCTTTAAATTGATTGGCTTAAATTGTCTAGGGTGTTTCATCATATCCTTCTATGGCTAGATGTCAAGGGCAGTATATTGTGGCTTATAGGGCTCTGGGGTCTGCATCATTATTGTTCCCTTAAATGGGAATAGCCTTGGTTCAACAAAATGGAGTCCTTTCTCCTTTAGACTTCACAGCCACCAAACCCTCCTATCAATTCAGGAGCAGTTTCAGTTGGACACCCTCTGCCAAAGATCATGGGGGAGATATTACAGAGTTGGCATGATCAAGACAGAACACACATGTGCACACACTTACATGCTGACTGGATAGGGCCAAACTGAATAAGGGGTGGAATAAGGCAGGATCCGGGGGATCTGGGGAAGGTTGGAGATACCAGGGCAGCACAGAGAAAGAAGGACCTTCTCAACCTGATGAGGTGCATCTCTATGAACTGAATTTTTTCTTTGGGCAGTCCTGGTAGGGTCAAAAAGATTCTCACATTCCAGAGTTGTGCAAGTAAGTCGTGTGTGTATGTTTATTTGTATTTGGCTTCATTTTGTTTTTGTTTTGTCAACTTTGGGCCAGGGGTTTGGGACTAGAAAACTTCTTGAGGGCTGAGTATTTTCATGTGATTAAATGCCTTCCCCTTCCCCTTGGAGGTCATCATGTTCTTCACTGCACACTTGATCCTTTGTCATTGCATTTGGCACTCTGGCACAGTTGTGCCTTCCCTGAGCACACTGGCCCAGAATCACTCCAGATCCTTTGCTCCTATAGCTGTGACTTCAAAGGTTCCAAAAAGTCACACTGTAACTTGAGCTTCCTTATTGTGCCTGCAATGGAACCCCAGAGACATTAGCAGGTGGGACTCATTTAAGGACAGCAACAGCCCAGCATGACAAGAGCCAGCCTGGTACTCAGCCCCTGTCAGAACCCCCTTTCTCCAGCATTGCCAGTCCCATCTGAAAACAGCACCAAGACAGATGGAATTCAAGACTGTCCACACTGGTGGCTGAGTGTGAGGGGACAGCATGCCCTGAAAAAGAATGTTTGTTTCAACCCAACATCCATGACCCCAGCTGGCTGCCAATAGAAGAAAAGCTGAAAATGGGGATGCCCCAAAACTGACATGGGAAAGTATAGACAGTGATTATAGACTCCCCCAAAGGACTGTTGCTGGGTGAAATTACATGATGGGGTTTGGGTTTGTTTGTGTTTTGCAGTTGTTGGGCCCATCTGTAACTGCAAGGCACTAGGGTTTCAACACTGTACTTGGACTTTGGACATGGGCACCAAGAATGAGTGAACAGCCCTCACTTTACATAGCCTAAACTGAAATTCCAAAGATCTGTTCTTGGGAGCAGATGTTGTAACCTGTGGTTCTAATTTATTTCTTCATTTTAGAACTGATAGAGAGCATTGAGTTCATACATGAGAATTTAGAAGATGCAAATCGGAAATTGGCTTTCTTGGTCACTCTATGGCAGGGGTCCTCAAACTTTTTAAACAGGGGGCCAGTTCACTGTTCTTCAGACTGTTGGAGGGCCAGATTATAGTAAAAACAAAAATTATGAACAAATTTCTATGCACACTGCATATATCTTACTTAGAAATGAAGAAACAAAATGGGAATAAATACAATATGTGGCCCGTGGGCTATAGTTTGAGGACCATTGCTCTATGAATTCCTTCAAGTCAAGGAATTATTGGCACATATCCCTTCTTCCTGTACATGTGGTTAATCTTGACCACACTCATACGATTGTTCCACTTAGAGATTGGTACTACTGCCTTAGGACCAGCTGTTGGACCGTATTGATTCTATATTTAACAAAATTCACTAACCTGTTCAATATGCAAGGGCCAAGGGTCAAAACTAGGATGAGCATCAGTAAGGGTCCCATCAGGGATGAAAGGAGAGTAGTTAATTGAACTCCTGCTGCTTTTGCTCTTGCTTTTCTTTGGCCAGACACACTCTAACTTTAGCTAGGTATTCTTTCACCACTCTTGATTAGTCAATATAAGCAGCACTCTTTGCCTAAAGTAGTCCAGAGCCCTCTCTGCTAAAGAGAACAAGGTCTAGCCACCTCCTATTCTGGGACACTACGTCTGTTCCTAGGCTCTCTTCTATTCCATGCTTGATGGTAACATATTAAGGCAGTGTTGAACTGTTGGCTCTCTCTATAATTTCTTCCTGACACATTCCTATACCTCGTAGAGAAAGTTCACCTCTCTGCCACATTTCTGGGGGCTCCCTTTTGGACAAGCATAAATAAAAATGTTTTGGGGGTAACTTCCATACCCCAGGACCCACACCCATGAGATGGTACCCACTTCTCTACTTAACACACCTCAATAGTGGGAAATCTTGTGGCATATAATCAATCAGAAAAACTTAAATCACATAAGTCAAAGGAGGGGAGGGATTTCTGGGGTAACATTTTGACCCACAAACCATCCACCTACAGTCTGGGTAGTCCACAAGCAAATTGGGTATTCATTCTTGCCCATCATCCTGCAGTCACCACTGTCAGCAGGAGCATCAGAATGATCTGCATTCTGCCCTGGTCCTGGGAATTTCAATCAGCCGAATCTGCAGGGAGTTCTTTTCATTCAGGCTATGATTCTTCACCTTGAGGAGAAAGGCAGAAAGGAGCTTCCTGCATCTTCTTTAATCCTGCAATTTAAATAAATGTTATCCTGGAGGTGTGAGGGTCTTTGCTTTTCCTGCTCTGGATCCAAGAGAAATAAATGCCTCCTAACAACAGTGCTACTTCTGTTACCCTTAACAATACTAGGAGAAGCCACTCTATGCCCCCCCCCTTGTCCTTATTTCCCTGGCAGCTTTCCTGCTGACCTTCTTGTTCCATTTCCTCCATTTCCTGTTTTCATCCCTCCATTCCATAGAGATTTCACCAGCTTAGAAGCCATTAAAGGGGAGTGTGGGCAAAGGTCCATCTGCTGTAACTTCTTCAGCCTGGCAAAGGACTATAGAGCCTACCTATAAAAAGGGGTGAAATCTCATGCTACCTTTGCTCTTAATGTGGCAATTGACTGGTTGGGTTCTGCAGTTTCAAAATCTGAAAAAGATCAGATCAATTAGGGAAATATAATTTAAAAATCATTTAAAATAATTAGCCTCTGGAACAGTAGATGGTCCTCTCTATTCTTGGGAGGACTGAACAGTGGAAGATGCTCTCTATGTGATGGTGACACAAAAGTTAAGCAAAGGGGAGCTGGAGGTATAGCCTCTGGGTGTGACCTAAAAATGTTAAGCAATAGAAACCAATAGCACTATACCTATTTCTTAAGCATTTAGGCATCCATGTGAGGTCAGTCTTCCTCAGGATATACTCTAGTGTTACAGGTGTTGCCTGCAGAGGAGACCCAGAAGTTCTATAAGTTCTAGTTCACCCTAGGTTCAGTTACAGCACATAAAATGCAGCTCTTCTCCTACTGTCCTGTTTAGCCTAAGTTCTCCCTAGTAAAGTTCTGGCTTCCACTATCCTAGTCAGACTAGCAATAGCATTTACAGCTTTTAGTTCTTATGACCAGTCTATTACAACCAGTAAGTACACTTTCGTATGTTACCCAAGAGGAATGGGCTTTACGTTCATCCTGCTAGAATGCATTTAATTCAGTCATCTTCAGAAAAAGTCTTTTTCTTCACATTCACGTTGAACCTTGCCAGATGGCAAATAAACTTGGCTTGTTTCTTTACATAAACTCAGTAAGACTGGAAAAATATCCATTTGAGGCACCCCATTATTTACAGAGAATTTCTGGGGATTGTTCAAGGACAGAGCAGGTAATTTACCAATAAAGGCATTAATACTAAACCTGTTCCTGTCATTTAACCTCAACCCCTTTCAACTATTTCCCTGGAAGAGGGCTCTGGGTCCCCTATCTGACTTTTAAGATTTCCTGTCTGCATGAGGAGTAATTCCCACTACAGAGAGGAAATCTTCCTGCCTATATTTATGCAAACCAACATAGTGCCATGAAGCATCAAAAATTCTGAAGGTGTCAAGAAGAGAAAAAGAAAAATTTTCTCAAATTTACAGAGCACACAGAACAATCATTATGCATAGAAAAAATTTTTATTTTTGGGCTACACCCAGTGATGCTCAGGGGTTACTCCTGGCTATGTGCTCAGAAATCACTCCTGGCTTGAGAGACCATATGGGATGCCAGAGGATCAAACCAAGGTCAGTCCTAGGTCAGCTGTGTGCAAAGCAAATGTCCTATCGCTGCACCATCACTCCAGCCCCTCATTATGCATAAAATTTTAAATTCCATTTGGAAAACCTTGATTTCCTGTCAAATATTTCTAAAGGTCCAATTGTCTAAGAGCACTGTAACATGAGTTTAACGCATTTAAGCTCCTTTTTCATAGAATTTTCTTTTTTTTTTTTTTCTTTTTTGGTTTTTGGGCCACACCCGGTAACGCTCAGGGGTTACTCCTGGCTATGCACTCAGAAGTCGCTCCTGGCTTGGGGGACCATATGGGACGCCGGGGGATCGAACCGCGGTCCGTCTCCTAGGCTAGCGCAGGTAAGGCAGGCACCTTACCTCCAGCGCCACCGCCCGGCCCCTTTCATAGAATTTTCTATACAAAAACATTAAATCATTTCTAATTTAAAGACATAACAATTCAGTTTGACCATGCAGTCTTTTTAGTTCACATACTAAACTTTCTGAACATCCCTTTATATTTATTATCACACTTTAATAAAAATTTTCTTTCTTTTCCCCAACATTCATAAATTCTTTTCTCATAAATCACAGACATTCCTTTTTCTAACTTTCTCTTTTCATCCTCTGACTGAGTAGTCCTGCCATTCTGGCTGCCACTGGCACCCAGCTTGGAGTACTGGACAGGACCATTTTTATCTCCATCCTTTGGTCTCTTTTCATGCCCTTTTCTGTATCCTCCTAAATCAGTGCTGCGGCTCTAGGAAGGAAACTTGAAACTGCCCTCTTTCAACTTGGAAACAAATTGCTAGACATGCTTATACCTAACAGGACCAAATTGTTCTTTATGATATTTATTAAATTCATTTAAATAACTTCTGTAGATGTCATATCTTTGGGATATTTATAATAAAGTACCATTACATTTAGATAGAAACCTTTCACTCAAAAAATTAACAATATTGTTTACAAAAGTTAACCACAATAATTTGCAAAATTTTCTGCCCAATCCTTCAGTTTCAGAAACCTCTAAAATTAGAGAAATTTTCTTCAGTGAAATTTAAAAGGCCCAAATTTTTCTTTCTGTTATTATCACTTTGCTCATTAGCATACAGACAATAAATCAAAATTACATTATCTAGTAAAAAAAACCCACTAAAATTAAAGTTGCTCCTTGTAGCTCACATGGCTTGAGTTTTAAAATCTTCAATTTTTCTTTTTTTTTCTGATAGACTGTTATTTACAGATGACTCCTTACAGATTACAGATGACTAAGTAAGTTCCCAAAGCTGAGGAATTCCTGAGGGGTGGGTGACAAAAAGAGACCTTGAGCATTCTCAGTTTCCTTTGCCTCCTCTCTGAATGATTTTTAACTCCTTCAGGCCTTAGTTTAGAAAGTCTTCCAATACCCAATGTTTTAATAATTTATTTTTACCACCTAGAACTCCTTTTCTGGGTTTATCAGCAAAATTGATCTTCTCCAGCTACCTCCCACAGAGAGAAAAGACTAGACTGGCTCTCTCACCTTTGGCCCTTGTCCACAGCTCACCCCATCTAGCCAGGACTGCCTGGTTTCACACATGTTCACTGCCCATGTTCCCAGGGAAAGACTCAGATTTTCAGCTTGCATAGAAAAAGGAGGAGTGGTGTAGATTCATGCTTTTCCCTTGGAGCATGCAGCTGCAGCGGTGCAGGAGCAGGCTACAGAGGCGGCACCTGCGCCTGGAAGCTCTTTTGCCTGCACCCTGGACTTGGTTGTCACCTCTAGTCGCACCTGCCTTTCTTATGCCACATATATGTGGATAGCTTCAATTAATCCTCCTCTGCACTCCCCATCTAAGAATGTTCCCTGGGCTGTTTGCAGACTAAACTGTACAACAAAGACAATCACAAAACTCAACCACAAGCATAAAAAGCACAACACACAATTTTTGCTGAACTCAAAACCAAAGTCCACCAACCCAGGGGGATGGCGTTCTTCCTAGGATTTCTCTAAGACAGAGAAAAAACAGCATGTCAGACACAAAGACAGTGAAACAGAGAGTGTGCCCTTGACATTAAGACTGACAAACATAGAAAGAAGACAGATACAGATTGGCCTAGAAAAGTAACCTTTCCCAGATTCTGAGCTGTACCTCTTCCTGATTCTGAGCTGGGCCTCTTCCATGATAGTCCTCAACCAATAAGTTATCTTGGACTATCAAATGGCCCCCAAGTATAGGGAATTGGGACGTCTCCCAAATTCCCTAGCCAGTGACCCTCCAGCATGTCCACAGGTCTTCTTGCTGGCTCTATGCCAAATAAAGGTCTTTTACAGAATGACACTGCTATGATCATCACAGATTTGTTAACTTTGGCTCGAGCTTTTCTCCCTACTATTCACTGTCTCTTCCCATCTCTGTAGATCAGGATCCTCAATGAGCCCCCAGATGTTAGCTTCAGACTCAGAATCTGTCCCACAAAGACCACCAGTAGACAAACAGGATTGTAAATGCAGGGAGTTTATTCCAGCATGCTGGTTTTTTTAGTAATATCTTTATTTAAGCACCATGATTACAAACATGATTGTAGTTGTATTTCAGTCATAAAAAGAACACCCCCCTTCAGCACTGCAACATTCCCACCACCAATGCCCTATCTTCCTCCTACCCCAATCCCTGCCTGTATTTGAGACAGGCATTCTACTTCTCTCACTTATTAACATTGTCATGCTAGTTGTTAGTGTATTTATTTCTCTAACTGTATTCACAACTCTCTATGGTGAGCTTCATATCATGAACAAGTCCTTCTAACCCTCATCTCTCTTTTTTTTAAAATATTTTTATTTAAACACCTTGGTTACAAACATGATTGTGGTTGGGTTTCAGTCATATCAGATGACACCCCCCATCACCAGTGCAACATTTCCATCACCAATGACCCAAATATCCCTCCTCCACTCCCCGCCCCTACCTGTACTCTAGACAGGCTTTCCATTTCCCTCATATATTCTCATTGTTAGGATAGTTCGCAATGTGGCTATTTCTCTAACTAAACTCATCACACTTTGTGGTGAGATTCATGAGGTCGGCTGTAACGTCCAGCCCTCCTCTCTTATGTCTCTGAAAATTGTTGAGAAATGTCTTTCATTTTTCTTAAAACCCATAGATGAGTGGGACCATTCTCCGTCTTTCTCTTTCTCTTTCTCTCTGACTTATTTTACTCAGAATAATAGATTCCATGTACATCCATGTATAGGAAAATTTCATGACTACATCTCTCCTGACAGCTGCATAATATTCCATTGTGTATACGTACCACAGTTTCTTTAGTCATTCATCTGTTGAAGGATATCTTGTTTGTTTCCAGAGTCTTGCTATGGTAAATAGTGCTGCAATAAATATAGGTGTAAGGAAGGGTTTTTTTTTGTATTGTATTTTTGTGTTCCTAGGGTATATTTCTAGGAATGGTATAGCTGGATCATATGGGAGCTCAATTTCCAGTTTTTGGAGGAATCTTTATATCACTCTCCAGAAAGGTTGAACTAGTCGGCATTCCCACCAGCAGTGGATAAGAGTTCCTGTTTCACTGCATCCCCGACAACACTGCTTGTTCTCATTCTTTGTGATGTGTGCCAATCTCTGTGGTGTGAGGTGGTACCTCATAGTTGTTTTGATTTGCATCTCCCTGATGATTAGTGATGTGGAGCATTTTTTCATGTGCTTTTTGGCCATTTGTATTTTTTCTTTATCAAAGTGTCTGTCCATTTCTACTCCCCATTTTTTTTTTTGGTTTTTGGGCCACACCCGGCAGTGCTCAGGGGTTACTCCTGGCTGTCTGCTCAGAAATAGCTCCTGGCAGGCACAAGGGACCATATGGGACACTGGGATTCGAACCAACCACCTTTGGTCCTGGATCGGCTGCTTGCAAGGCAAATGCCACTGTGCTATCTCTCCGGGCCCTCTTCTCCCCATTTTTTGATGGGATTAGATTTTTTTTCTTGTAGAGTTCTGTCAGTTCCCTGTATATTTTGGATATTAGCCCCTTCTCTGATGGGTATTGGGTGAATAGTTTCTCCCACTCAGTGGGTGGCTCTTGTATCCTGGGCACAGCATGCTGGTTTTGTCCCTTGTTAGGCAACAACCCCTTACTGAGCTCACAAACTCCTTTTATTCGCTGTTGAGGGAATTTCTACCATTGGGTAGTTGACCTTTAAGCTTATTGGCTGTTGTCTAGGGTGTTTCATCATGTCCTTTTATGAATAGATATCTAGAGTGGTATATTGTGGTTTATAGGGCCTTGGGATCTGCATCATTATTGTTGGGTTAGAAACTTAACATTCCCTCCTAGTTTCCTATACTTCCCTTATTGTTTCAATAGACTATGTATTGCTGATGATTGTTAACATACTTTTGAAGAAAAGATAAAGTGTTGAAAACCCAGTTCTTTAATTATATTTGGAGTTTACCAAGAAAATAATCCTGGTAGAGTTTTCTGGAGACAAACAGAACTTCCTCCCAAAGGGAACCATTGACTATTGTGTAAAATCTTTTCTACATGGTAACTGGCTTGGTGCTCTGTGGGCCAAGTAATGTATGAACTTGGGTGAGAGATCTAAAACTTCCAAAGAATGAATTTGAAAGTGGAATCTAGACACTCCATGTGCTTTGCTGCATCTTTGATCAAACTGAACCTGCAAAGAAATATGGTAGTTCTAAATGCCACAGAGACTAATGATTTGGGAAATGCATGCCCATGACTCTCAGAACCTGTCACATCAAAGGGGAAATGCTACATTCACTGGATAATGTTTGTGTGTACAGTGTTGAAAGAGGATGGAAATGAGATTAAGTTTCATTTTTTTCTGGATTTGGTTAATAGCTTTTCTTTCTTTTATCTAAATAGAAGAATGAAAGTCATTATGTTTACTTTGTAGACAAATTCCCCCAAAGAAGTATCTAGTAATCATGTCTGAAGGAAATAAAAACAGAACTCTAGAGTAAAACTTCTTTAGAGAAGTGATCAGACAAGTTGTTTTTAGCTTTCACATCCAAGATGGTTGATACTCATCAGCCCAGAGGAACTCAGATTTGTCAAGACACTGCAACTTGACTCTTCTTGTACATTCAAGAAGACCCTGGCAAAATGCTAATCAGAGAACTGGAGCTGGAGGAACAGACATACTTATATTTGATTTAATGGATTTTATATTAACACACTACTTGCTTTCCACTCTGTAGTTGGTATAGTTGATGATACAGAGCAGTGTTTTGCCAAAGAGAAGCTACCAAGTTACCCGGTACCTAACTTAGGGTCACATCCCCTCCCACCAGTTTTATAGAGGCAAAACAGACACAAATGTCTTAATGTTGACTTGGGACAATTGGGTCTAGCGATAACCAGAAACAGTTTTGCTCCTCGGGATTACAGTTTAGCCCATTTAAACATCTGATTTCTAACCACCTGCATCTTTGTCTTAGTCATTTTCTTTATAATTTAAATGTGTTTTGTTGTCTTTCATAGTTAATATTTTCAATTGCAAAATGTTTTACTGTGTATTTTAATGTACTTAGCCTGTTTTTAAAATGTATGTTAAGCATTTATGCTGTAGTACTTGTGTATAGGAAAGGTATAGGAACAAAAAGTTCCCCCAATATAGTTTAAAAGTATAGGAACATGTAAGTTCCGGAATAGTGCTTGGTAAAAAAGCATTAATAGAATTTTAGGTTACAGGTGTAGAGTATATTTTGCAAAAATAATATGTTTTTGAAAAGGGCTGGTATGTTAATTTTCACTCTATTACGTTGGTGCATAAAAATATTAACAAAAGGGGGAATTGTTGTGTATGTAAATATTTTGGGGTATTACTATGTTACTCACCCTAAACTGATTGGTGATTGTGCCCTACCCTAGGGTGTGACCTGGCATTCTGCCCCCACCCTAGGGTAGGACCTGATTCTGCTTTCACCATTGGTTGGTATCTGATCCCACCATGGGGTGGGACCTGACTCTGGAGTATAAGAGCAAGGGTCTGTGGAAAGTGGGGGCTTTTTGCTTGCTGGAACTGAATCTGAGTCTTTGGACTTCAGTTTTGTCCATCCGAATAAAGCAAATATTTCCACGAGCCTGATTGTCTGCGAGCTGTTTACCCGCCGTTTCACCTCAGAACCGTGGGCTAGACAGGGTGGCAGACGCGTGCTCCGAGCTGGAAGAAAAGGGCCTCATTCTCCATTCCTCCATCAGTCAACCTCTTCAGGGGCAATATGAGGAGAGAGAATTTTAAGTCACCACTGGAGCTGGGAACTGCTGGTTTCTGAGAGATTGTTCTCATTTTCTAAAGCTTCTGTATCAAACTACTACAAACTGGGATGTTACAAAGAACAGAAATATGTTGTCTAACTTTTTTTTTGTTTGGACCACACCCAGTGATGCTCAGGGGTTACTCCTGGCTAGGAACTCATAAATCGCTCCTGGCTTGGGGAACCATATGGGAAGCTGGGGATCGAACCGAGGTTTGTCCTGGGTCAGCCACGTGCAAGGCAAACACCCTAACACTGTGTTGCAAGTTAGCCCATGAAGAGATTGACTGATGGAGGGATGGAGGATAAGGTCTTTCCCCTCCAGCTCAGAGCATGCGTCTGCCACCCTGTTCAGCAGGCGGTTCTAAGGTGAAGTGGTGGGTAAACAGCTCGCAAACAGTCAGGCTTGTGGAAATATTAGTTTTATTTGGTGGACAAGACTGAAGTCCAAAGCATCAGCATCAGTTCCAGCCAAAAAGCCCCTCGCCTTCCACAGACCCTTGTTTTTATCCCCCAGAATCAGGAACCACCCAATGGTGGGATCAGATACCACCCACTGGTGGAAGCAGAACCATAGGGTGGGGGCAGAATGCCAGGTCACACCCTAGGGTAGGGCACAATCACCTATCAGGGTAGGGTCAGTAACATAATAATCCCATAAAATGTTTACATACACAACACCGCTGTGCTCTTACTTTAGCCCCACTTTTCTAACATTTTTGGAAAAGAGAAACCTGCAAGATTAGGGCAGAGTTGCCCCCTTTTCGTGACCAGAAGAACCTGTTCCTTACCTCTCTCCAGAACTTCTAGGCATTCCTTGGCTTGTGGCTGCATCACCCTCTTTTTTGTCGGCCACACGTGGCGGTGCTCAGGGCTTTCTCCTGGCTTTGTCCTTAGGAATCACTACTGGCAATGCTAAAGGCACCATATGTACTTGCCAGGGATTGATCCCTGAGCTGCCACATGCAAAACAAATGCCTTAACCTCTGGACTATCTCTCTGACCCAGATGCACCCCTGAAATCACTATCTGTCATTATCTGGACATCCATCTGTGTCTCTTATCCTTTCTTTTATAATGACACTAGGTACTGGGTTTTGGGCCCATCCTAAAATCCAGTTGTTTCACCTCAAGAGATTCTCTTGCTATCAAGGGATAGTACAGGGGGCACATATGATTGGTTACCAGAACCACACAGAAATGATTTCTGAGCTGAGAGGCAGGTGTAAACACTGAGCATTGCTGGGTATGGGCTCCAAATAAAGAGACCCTTAAAATTCCATCTGAAATGATCCTCTGTCCAAATAAAATCACATACACGTGTACTGAGGGTTCAGACTTGATTTTGTCTTTTTTGAGCCTCACCTAGTGGTTTTTCAGCCTTACTCCTGGCTCTGCTCAGGAATGTCCTCTGGTGGTGTTAGGGGGATCATATGTGTTTTTCTCTGTTTCTCTGACCCAGAGTGCTCTGGGAGAACCATAGCATCTTCATTTGGGGAGTCAGAGCTGAGGCCCCAAAGTGCTTAGCAGCCAGTAAGCTCCCACACTGTTCTGGCCAGTGAGCCAAGAGAGAGGTTCTGGGTGTAGAGAGGGAAATTGGGCTGGAGGGTAAGGGCTAGGGGTCTGGGGCTTTTCGTGCCCTCATGCTGGCCCTGATCTTATAATGTCCAAGTGTCTGCCTCCACTTTAAGAATGATCCCTTCCAGATTCACAGGCTGACGCCTCATCAGCAAAGGCCATGTGTGGAAGAACCAATGACACTCCTGTTTTTTTTTTTTCAGGGTGGGGGGTGGGAACCACATTTGATGGTGCTCAGGGATGACACCTTGTTCTGTATTCAGGGATCATTCCTGGCCAAGCTCAGAGTAGCAGATGAGGTTCTGGGAATCAAAACTGGATGATACAATCGCCCCAGCTCCCAGCCATTGGTTTTTTTTTATACCTTGAGACTCATAAATGGGAGTGCTGCCAGGCTTAGATTGTGCCAATCAGAGGTGGCCCAGGAGCATGAATGGCTTTTGCATTTGAGGCTTTATCCCCCATGCCTCTGCCCCACTGGCAACTTTAGAACATGTCATCCTGAAAAAAATGCAGGTACCTTCCCTATTATTATTGGTGAAAGGCCATTGATATTTGTGTGTTAATTTTGTAGCCTGCCACCTTGCTATATGAGTCTATTGTTTCTAGAAGCTTTTTCGTAGAGTCTTTAGGGTTTTCTAAGTAGAGTATCATGTCATCTGCAAACAGTGAGAGCTTGAATTCTTCCTTTCCTATCTGGATTCCCTTGATTTCTTTTTCTTGCCTAATCGTTATAGCAAGTACTTCTAGTGCTCTGTTGAATAGGAGTGGTGAGAGAGGACAGCCTTGCCTTGTGCCAGAATTGAGAGGGAAAGCTTTTAGTTTTTCTCCATTGAGGATAATATTTGCCACTGGCTTGTGGTAAATGGCCTTAACTATATTGAGAAAGGTTCCTTTTATTCTCATCTTGCTGAGAGTTTTTATCGAGAATGGGTGTTGGACCTTATCAAATGCTTTCTCTGCATCTATTGATATGATCATGTGATTTTTCTTTTTCTTTTTGTTGATGTTGTGTATAATGTTGATAGATTTACGGATGTTAAACCATCCTTGCATTCCTGGGATGAAACCTACTTGATCGTAATGAATGATCTTCTTGATGAGGCATTGAATCCTATTTGCCAGGATTTTGTTGAGGATCTTTGCATCTGTGTTCATCAGGGATATTGGGCTGTAATTTTCTTTTTTGGTAGCACCTCTGTCTGGTTTAGGTGTCAAGGTGATGTTGGCTTCATAAAAGCTATTTGGAAGTGTTCCTGTTTTTTCGATTTTAATGAAAGAGTCTTGCCAGGACTGGTAGTAGTTCCTCTTGAAAGGTTTGAAAGAATTTATTATTAAATCCATCTGGGCCTGGGCTTTTGTTTTTGGGCAGACATTTGATTACCATTTTAATTTCATTAATAGTAATGGGGGTGTCTAAATATGCTACATCCTCTTTATTCAACCTTGGAAGGATATAAGAGTCCAAGAATTTATCCATTTCTTCCAGGTTCTCATTTTTAGTGGCATAGAGTTTCTCAAAGTAGTTTCTGATTACCCTTTGAATCTCTGCCAAATCGGTAGTGATCTCCCCCTTTTCATTTTTAAAACGAGTTATAAAGTTTCTCTCTCTTTCCTTGTTACCTTTGCTAATGATCTATCAATTTTGTTTATTTTTTCGAAGAACCAACTTCTGCTTTTGTTGATCTTTCAGATTGATTTTTGCGTTTCCACTTTGTTGATTTCTGCTCTCAGCTTTGTTATTTCCTTCTGTCTCCCTATTTTTGGGTCCTTTTGTTGAGCACTTTCTAATTCTATGAGCTGTGTCATTAAGCTATTCAGGTAGGCCCCTTCTTCTTTCATGATGTGTGCTTGCAAAGCTATAAATTTTCCTCTCAGTACCGTTTTTGCTGTGTCCCATAGGTTCTGAGAGTTTGTGTCTCTATTGACATTTGTTTCCAGGAAGGTTTTGATTTCCTCTTTGATTTCATCTCGGACCCACTGGTTATTCAGTATGAGGCTGTTTAACTTCCAGGTGTTAAAGTTTTTCTTCTGTATTCTTTTGGGATTCGCATATAATTTTAGAGCCTTGTGGTCAGCGAAGGTAGCCTGCAACATTTCTATCCTCTTGATATTATGGAGGTACGTTTTATGTGCTAGCATGTAGTCTATCCTGGAGAATTTCCCATGTACATTGGAGAAGAATGTGTATCCAGGTTTGTGGGGGTGGAGTGTCCTATATATAGCTACTAAGCCTCTTTCTTCCATTTCTCTTTTCAGTTCTAGTACATTTTTGTTGGGTTTTAGTTTCGTTGACCTATCAAGTGTTGACAAAGCCGTGTTGAGGTCCCCTAAAATTATTGTGCTGTTATTGATATTATTTTTTAGATTTGTCAAGAATTGTATTAAATATTTTGCTGGCCCCTCATTCGGTGCATATATGTTAAGGTGAGCGATTTCTTCCTGCTGTACATATCCCTTGATTAATACAAAATGTCCATCTTTGTCCCATACAACTTTCCTGAGTATAAAAAAAACTGTGGTACATATACACAGTGGAATATTTTGCAGCTGTCAGGAGAGATGAAGTCATGAATTTTTCCTATACATGGATATACATAAATCTATTATGCTGAGTGAAATAAGTCAGAGAGAGAGAGAGAAAGATGCAGAATGGTCTCACTCATCTTTCAGTTTTAAGAAAAATGAAAGACATTCTTGAAATAATTTTCAGAGACAAAAGAAGAGGGCTGGAAGTTTCAACCCATTTCATGAACCTCACCACAAAGAGTGATGAGTTTAGTTAGAGAAATAACTACATTGTGAACTATCCTAACAATGAAAATTTATGAGGGAAATATAAAGCCTGTCTAGAGTACAGGTGGGAGCGGGGTGGGAAGGAGGGATATTTGGGACATTGGTGGTGGGAATGTTGCACTGGTGATGGGGGTGTCCTCCTATATGACTGAAACACAACCACAATCATGTTTCTAACCAAGGTGTTTAAATAAAAAATATTATTTGAAAAAAAATGCAGGTATCTGGGCTGGAGTCTTTTTCTTTTCTTTTTTGTTTTTGGACCACACCTCGTGGCACTCATGTGTTACTCTTAGCTCTTTGCTCAGACTTGGGGCCGCATATGGGATGCTGAGGATCAAATCTGGGTCAGCAGCATGCAAGGCAAACATCTCACCAACTGTTCTATTGATCCATCCCTAAGAAGTTTATGGACTCTTGAGGTCTGTGTGTCTGTCTGTCTGTCTACCTACCTATCTAATCTATCTATCTATCTATCTATCTATCTATCTATCTATCTATCTATCTATCTATCTATCTATCTATCTATCTATCTATCCATCTATCCATCTGTCTATTTATCTATCAATCATCTATCTATCTATCCATCTATCTGTCTATTTCTTATCATTCTCATCTATCTGTAGAGAGCACATGCACTTGCTTGACAAATGGCTGGTTTTCGCTTGATGTCCAATGAATTAATCTTTTATTGTACTATCCTCCCAGGCAAATTTTGAAGCCATCATTTTGGAAAGAGCATGGAGGACCATACCATCTCTGTTTCCAGTGGGGTTAGATGCTTTGCTGTGTGTTAAGTGGCTGGCATTGAAAAATATGTGCACATGAGTTAAGAAAAATGTCTGAAAGTCAAAGCTCCAGAAAATTGTCTGTGATCACAGTAGCCACTACTCTCTGTAAGTAAGTGCTCCTGCACACCTCACAACTTCATTAAAATGTTTCCTCAGAAATCAGCTGTCGCATGCTCATCTCAGTGATTCTCATGCTGGAGCCTCGGTGGTGTGCTGCCTGCTGAGTGTTTACTGGCTCCCCACCATTTGAAGTTCCCTCAGGTTGGTGGGGTGTCATCTTGGCCTTTCCGGTGCAGTTTGAAAGTGATTGCCAAGTCTCTGGGCCTTTCCTAAATGCCTGAACTATGTCCCTATTCAGAAGGCAGCAAGTGAGCAGCAACCCATGGAATCTTGAGGAGGGGGTCTGTTTTATTTGGGGGCCACTTTGTTAATGCTCAGGGACTACTGAGCAAATGGGGGACCATTTGGTGAGAGGGTTGGAACCTTGGCCTCCTGCATACAAAGCCTGTGCTCCAACCCTTTGTGCATTCTTCCAGCCCCTCTTGGGAATGACAAATAAGCCACAGAGTCGCAAGGAGAGTGAGCCAGACTGATTTTTTTTGGTTTTGTGTAGGGTTCACACCCAGAAGTGCTCAGGGGTTACTCCTGGCTTCTGTAATCAGAAATTATCCTGGCAGGCTCAGAGGACCATATGGGATGCTGGGGATCAAACTTGGGTTGGCTGCATGCAAAGCAAATGCCCAGCCCCAGATGTGGAGGTCATTCTGTGCTCAGAGATGTGGCTGAGGATGGGATCCTGGCATTTTCCATCACCAAGGATCCTGGTGCTGCCCAGACAGAAGAAGGGGCTCTCAGCAAGTCTCCTGCCTACGCCCTTCCCCTAGTCCTAAACCGTCCACAAAGCCTGAAAATTCTCTGTGGTTATTTTTTTCTGAGTGCGTGTCTATGCAGGTCTATGATGTTGGGAGTAACAACAAGCAATTTCCTCCTCCAGTCTGGAGTTATGAAGTCACGAGCAACTTAGATCTAGAGAGGTAAGTACAGGGGGCAGGTGCCATGTGCATCTCTCATGGAGCAGTCCCAGGGAGTCCCAGGTACAGTACCTTCTAGAATGGTTGCCTTCTGCTGAAAAGCACATTTGAGAAGGGCACAGAGCTCTTTCCTTTCTTTGGTGTGTGTGTGTGGGGGGAGGGGTAGCACGTGCGTGCATACGCACGCGTGCAGTTGTGTTGCATTAGCTTTTCTCTGCCAGAAATTTAAAGTCCAAAAAAGAGGATGGCAGTGTGGTGTTGCCTTCAACTTGGTATCATTTCTCAGACTCCTCAGTCTGCTGGGTCTCCAAACACCTGCTCCACGCACCACTGGCTTAGGGTTTGCAAACTAGGAGTGAAGTTTATGGAAAGGTGGCAGATCCAGTTATTGGTCTGTAAAAGGCTGTTGTTGGAAGCCAGCCAAGTCACAGGCAAAAATTTCAAGTAATATGATATCAAGAAACTGAGCTAAGGGGCCGATGAGGTGGCGCTAGAGGTAAGGTGTCTGCCTTGCAAGTGCTAGCCAAGGAAGGACCACGGTTTGATCCATCGGCGTCCCATATGGAACTCGCAAGCCAGGGGCAATTTCTGAAATTTCTGAGCACTTAGCCAGGAGTTACCCCTGAGCATCAAACGGGTGTGCCCCCCCCCAAAAAAAAAAAGAAATTGAGCTGAAATTGCTAGGCTTTCCTCTGACAGGCCAACAAAAATGAGCACAATTCTGCTTTTCTTGAGAGTCCAGGAATCAGAATGGGTTCTTGCAGTGATTTCTCCTAGCCAGCCTTGGAGGGGACCAAGGTGAAGGTCAGGTTACCCCTCTGACTAACCCCAGAGATGTGATGTGACAATTACAGTGTCAGAAATCTCGGGTCTGGACTCCAGTCTGCATCTCTGCTACACTCCTCTCTGTGCCCCCCCCCAGAGATGGGTGGAGTTTTCTTTCCTTTCTGCAGTGGGACTAGATCTGCCTTCTATGTCAGGGTGGAACTAGACTCTCACAGCACCTTGCCTGGTAGACCAAAATGTCACTTCAGGCAAAAGAATGGACAGTCCACCGACACCCCAAACTTAGTGTGTCAGTAAGCCACTGGTTTTCCAGGGTAGGAAAGTGCTCAGGAACTTTTGGGGGCTCACAAATGGTTAGGTCACATATGTTCCCAGCATTTCATGGTGCCAGGTTCATTTTCTGAAAGTGACCTTGTTCCCCAACCCAAATACAGGTGTGAAGGTCAATGCAGAGACAAGGACTCACAAGGAAACTTTTCATCCAGTTCTGGCAACCTGAGCAGTGGTGGCCCTCTTGTCTCCCAACCCCATCTTGTGTCTGCTGTCACAGGAGATGGTTTTGGTAGGGAAAGATCAGGGTAGAATGGGTTGCTGACCGTGGGATCCAGAAGGAACAATAGTATCTGGTGGATGAGTCCTCAAAGTCACATCTGTGAACCCAAGCAAAACAAAACGGTAGGTTTGGGGGTAAACTGAGGGCTTCAGGATTCCCAGTGGTGTTGGTCTTCAGATGGGTAGATATTAAGGGAGGAGGTATGTGCTTGCCTTGCAGGCTGCTGGCCCTCCTCACACCCAGCACTATGTATGATTTCACAGCACTACCAGGGGTCTCTCCTGAGCACAGAACCAAAAAATAACCCCTGAGTACTATAGTGGTCCTTCAATGATCATGTAGTACAGAGGCAGCCAACAATGAACTCAGACAAGCTCCAGAAATAAGTCTGAGATCATTGAAGTCTGGGAGTTGTTTGTGGCAGGAATTAACCTGCTTTAGTGAATTAATATCCAGACCTCTTATCCAATCACCACATGAAGCCCTTTTGGTGCTCCAAACATTTTTTTCTATATATATTTTATGTAAACACCTTGATTACATAAATGATTGTGTTTGGGTTTTATTCATGTAAAGAACACCACCATCACCAGTGCAATATTCACATCACCAATGTCCCAAATTTCCCTCCTCCCAACTCAACCCCCACCTGTACTCTAGATAGGCTTTCTATTTCCCTCATACATTCTCATTATTAGGATAGTTCAAAATGTAGTTATTTCTCTAACTAAACTCATCCCTGTTTGTGGTGAGCTTCATGAGGTGAGCTGTAACTCCCAGCCCTTCTCTCTTTTGTGTCTTAAGATTATTGTTGCAAGAATGTCTTTCGTTTTTCTTAAAACCCATAGACGAGTGAGACCATTCTGCGTTTTTCTCTCTCTGACTTATTTCACTCAGCATAATAGATTCCATGTGCATCCATGTATAGGAAAATTTCATGACTTCATCTCTCCTGACGGCTGCATAATATTCCATTGTGTATATGTATCACAGTTTCTTTAGCCATTCATCTGTTGAAGGGTATCTTGGCTGTTTCCAGAGTCTTGCTATGGTAAATAGTGCTGCAATGAATATAGGTGTAAGGAAGGGGTTTTTGTATTGTATTTTTGTGTTCCTAGGGTATATTCCTAGGATTGGTATAGCTGGATCGTATGGGAGCTTGATTTCCAGTTTTTGGAGGTATCTCCATATCACTTTCCATAAAGGTTGAACTAGACAGCATTTTCACCAGCAGTGGATAAGAGTTCCTTTCTCTCCACATCCCCGCCAACACTGCTTGTTCACATTCTTTGTGGTGTGTGCCAATCTCTGGGGTATGAGGTGGTACCTCATAGTTGTTTGATTTGCATCTCCCTGATGATTAGTGATGTGGAGCATTTTTTTCATGTGTCTTTGGCCATTTGTATTTCTTCTTTGTCAAAGTGTCTGTCCATTTCTTCTCCCCATTTTTGATTAATTAGATGTTTTGTTCTTGTAAAGTTCTGTCAGTGCCTTGTATATTTTGGATATTATCCTATTGTCTGATGGGTATTGGGTGAATAGTTTCTCCCACTCAGTGGGTGGCTCTTGTATCCTGGGTGCGATTTCCTTTGAGGTGCAGAAGCTTCTCAGCTCAATATATTCCCATCTGTTAATCTCTGCTTTCACTTGCTTGGAGAGTGCAGTTTCCTCCTTGAATATGCCTGTAGTCTCAATGTCCTGGAGTGTTTTGCCTATGTGTTGTTCTATATATCTTCTGGTCTCAGGTCTGATTTGAGGTCTTTAATCCATTTGGATTTTACCTTCATACATGATGTTAACTGGGGGTCTAAGTTCAATTTTTTGCAAGTGGCTAGCCAGTTGTGCCAACACCACTTGTTGAAGAGGCTTTCTTTGCTCCATTTAGGATTTCTTGCTCCTTTATAAAAATTAGGTGATTGTATGTCTGGGGAACATTCTCTGAGTATTCAAGCCTATTTCACTGACATGAGGGCCTGTCTTTATTCCAATACCATGCTGTTTTGATAACTATTGCTTTGTAGTAAAGTTTAAAGTTCGGGAAAGTAATTCCTTTCATATTCTTTTTCTCAATGATTGTTTTAGCTATTCTAGGGTGTGTATTGTTCCAAATGAATTTCAGAAGTGCTTGATCCACTTCTTTGAAGAATGTCATGGGTATCTTTAGAGGGATCACATTAAATCTGTACAATGCTTTGGGGAGTATTGCGATTTTAATTATGTTAATCCTGCCAATCCATGAGCAGTGTCCTCTCTTATTTCTTGGAGCAGAGTTTTATAGTTTTCTTTGTATAGTTCCTTCATATTTTAGTCAAGTTGATTCCAAGATATTTGAGTTTGTGTGGCACTATTGTGAATGGGGTTGTTTTCTTAATGTCTATTTCTTCCTTATTACTATTGGTGTATAGAAAGGCCATTGATTTTTGTGTGGTAATTTTGTAGCCTGCCACCTTGCTATATGAGTCTATTGTTTTTAGAAGCTTTTTTATAGTCTTTAAGGTTGTCTAAGTAGAGTATCATGTCATCTGCAAACAGCAAGAGCTTGACTTCTTCCTTTTCTATCTAGATTCCCTTGATATCTTTTTCTTGCCTAATTGCTAAAGCAAGTACTTCTAGTGCTCTGTTGAATAGGAGTGGTGAGAGAGGAGAACCTTGTCTTGTGCCAGAATTTAGAGGGAAGGCTTTTAGTTTTTCTCTATTGAGAATAATATTTGCCATTGGCTTGTGGTAGATGGCCTTAATTATATTGAGAAAGGTTCCTTTCATTCCCATCTTACTGTGAGTTTTGATCAAGAATAGTTGTTGGACCTTCTCAAATGCTTTCTCTGCGTCTATTGATATGATCATGTGATTTTTATTTTTCTTGTTGTTGATGTTGTGTATTATGTTGATAGATTTACGGATGTTAAACCAGCCTTGCATTCCTGGGATGAAACCTACTTGATCGTAGTGGATGATCTTCTTTATGAGGCATTGAATCCTATTTGCCAGGATTTTGTTGAGGATCTTTGCATCTGTGTTCATCAGCGATATTGGTCTATAATTTTCTTTTTTTGGTAGCATCTCTGTCTGGTTTAGGTATCAAGGTGATGTTGGCTTCATAAAAGCTATTTGGAAGTGTTCCTGTTTTTTTATTTCATGAAAGGGTCTTGCCAGGATTGGTAGTAGTTCCTCTTGAAATGTTTGAAATAATTAATTATTAAATCCATCTGGGCTTGGGCTTTTGTTTTTGGGCAAACATTTGATTACTGTCTTAATTTCCTCAATAGTGATGGTTGTTTAGATATGCTACATCCTCTTCATTCAACCATGGAAGATTATAAGGGTCCAAGAATTTATCCATTTCTTCCAGGTTCTCATTTTTAGTGGCATAGAGTTTCTCAAAGTAGTTTCTGATTACCCTTTGAATCTCTGCCATATCAGTAGTGATCTTTTCTTTTTCATTCCTAATACAAATTATCAAGTTTCTCTCTCTCTCTTTCTTTGTTAGTTTTGCCAGTGGTCTATCAATCTTGCTTATTTTTTCAAAGAACCAACTTCTGCTTTTGTTGATCATTCGGATTGATTTTTGGGTTTACACTTCATTGATTTTTGTTCTCAGCTTTGCTATTTCCTTCTGTCTCCCTATTTTTGGTTCCTTTTGTTGAGCACTTTCTAATTCTATGAGCTGCGTCATTAAGCTATTCAGGTAGACCCCTTCTTCCTTCCTGATGTGTGCTTGCAAAGCTATAAATTTTCCTCTCAGTACCGCTTTTGCTGTGTCCCATAGGTTCTGAGAGTTTGTGTCTCTATTGACATTTGTTTCCAGGAAGGTTTTGGTTTCCTCTTTGATTTCATCTCGGACCCACTGGTTATTCAATATGAGGTTGTTTAACTTCCAGGTGTTAAAGTTTTTCTTCTGTATCCTTTTGGAATTTGCATATAATTTTAGAGCCTTGTGGTCAGTGAAGGTAGCCTGCAACA
The DNA here is from genome assembly GCF_024139225.1 of Suncus etruscus. Taxonomy (NCBI): domain Eukaryota; kingdom Metazoa; phylum Chordata; class Mammalia; order Eulipotyphla; family Soricidae; genus Suncus; species Suncus etruscus. The sequence continues at coordinate 17,120,896 of NC_064868.1, read as the reverse complement.
TTTCTATCCTCTTGATATTATGGAGGTATGTTTTATGTGCTAGCATGTAGTCTATCCTGGAGAATGTCCCATGTACATTGGAGAAGAATGTGTATCCAGTTTTGTGGGGGCGGAGTGTCCTAACTATAGCTACTAGGCCTCTTTCTTCCATTTCACTTTTTAGGTCTAGTATATTCTTGTTGGGTTTCAGTCTGGTTGACCTATCAAGTGTTGACAATGCCTTGTTGAGGTCTCCCACAATTATTATGTTGTTATTGGTATTATTTTTCAGATTTGTCAAGAATTGTATTAAATATTTTGCTGGCCCCTCATTCGGCACATATATGTTTAGGAGAGTGATTTCTTTCTGCTTTACATGTCCCTTGATTAATACAAAATGTCCATTTTTGTCCCTTATAACTTTACTGAATATAAAGTTTGCATCATCTGATATTAGTATGGCCACTCCAGCTTTTTTATGTGTGTTCTTTGCTTGGATGATTTTCCTCCAGCCTTTTATTTTGAGTCTATGTTCTGACTATTCAGGTGCGTTTCTTGTAGGCAACAGGTTGGATTGAGTTTTTTGATCCATTTAGCCACTCTGTGTCTCGTAACTGGTGCATTTAGTCCATTGACATTGAGAGAAAGAATTGTCCTGGGAGTTAGTGCCATCTTTATATCAAACTTTGGTGTGTCTGTTAGTCAGTCTTGTCTTAAAGTAGGTCTTTCAGTTTTTCTTTTAAGACTGTTTTTGAGTCTTTAAAGTTTCTGAGCTGTTTTTTGTCTGTGAAACCATGTATACTTCCTTCAAACCTGAAAGTGAGTTTTACTGGGTGCAGTATTCTAGGCGAAGCATTTATTTCATTGAGTTTTGTCACTATGCCCCACCACTGCCTTCTGGCCTTGAGTGTTTCTGGTGACATGTCTGCGGTTAATCTCAAGAATGCTCCCTTGAATGTAATTTCTCTTTTTGATCTTGCTGCTTTCAGAATTCTGTCTCTATCTGTGTGATTCATCATTTTGACTAGGATGTGTCTTGGGGTGTTTTTTTCTGGGGTTTCTTTTAGTTGGTATTCCTCGGGCATGCAGGATTTGATCGCATGTATTCATTAGCTCTGGTAGTTTCTCTTTAGTGATGTTCTTGACCGTTGATTCTTCCTGGAGATTTTCTTTCTGGGTCTCTGGGACTCCAATGATTCTTAATTTGTTTCTGTTGAGCTTATCATAGACTTCTATTTTCATCTTTTCCCATTCTTTGAGTAATTTTTCCCATTGTTTAGTCATTTGCTTTTTTCTTCTGCTGTATGGAGTTGTTATTCATCTCATCTTCCAGTGTACTAATTCTATCCTCAGCTTCTGTTAACCTGTGGGAAAGCTCATCCATTTTTTCTCTTCAATTCATCTACTGAGTTTTTCAGACCTGTAATTTGACCTGAAATTTCAGTTTGGAGTTTTCTGATTTCTATCTTCATATCCTCTTGATTCTTATTAGTGTTATCTTCTATAGTTTCTTTGAGTTCTGTGAACATCTTCCATATTGCACCTCTAAATTCCTTATCTGAGAGACTGACTAGTTGGTTGGCCATGTTCCGGTCATCAGAGTTGCCATCTTCATTCTCTATGTCTGATGCTGGCCTGCGTTGTTTCCCCATTGTCACACTTGTATTGTGTGGTTTTTCTACATGTTGTGGTGGTATTCATTGGCTAAATGATGTGTGCGGCCACGCTCCTCTGGCTTCACCCTTTCTGGGTCAGTTGACTAGCCTCCAAGGAAGGGGAGCCCTCTGTGGATGAAGCCTCACAGAGGGTCAAATCTTAGGCCCTAGCACGCATCAGAGAAGATAGTTCAGAGAGAAATGCTGAGCTTCAAAGATTCAGCACAGTTCCTAGTGTGATTTTTCCTTCTTGTTGCAGTGGTTTTCTTTTATTAGAAAGAGCTCACAGCTGCGAAGCAAAGCAGAGCGGCTGTGCTCTTCTGGAGCCTCTGGGAGAGCGATTTTTCTGGGCCCTTTTCAGCCTACTCTCGAGAGGTTCGGGAGACAGGACAGTAAAAAAAAACATGCACAAGCAACACTCACAGTTCCTCACAGTCGGGAATCACTGGGCAGGCGTAGATTTTCCTAGCCTGATGGCACAAACAGGCAACCTGACTTTCTGCAAAATACTGCTTAGAGCCGTTTTCACAATTGCAATCAGTTCCTTGGTGTTCCGGCCCAGCTTGAATGAGCCTCTGGGAGAGCAATTTTTCTGGGCCCTTTTTGGCCCACTCCCAAGAGGTGCAGGAGACAAGACAGTCACTCCAAGCATCTTAATTCAAACTCTGGGTTTGAGGATTACCATAAAGGTTTTATGTAATGGTGAAAACTTTCTAGATACATCATTCCAAGAACAGAGTTGATTCCTCTTTGCTGCCAACAGTGTAGCAAGTGTTTACCACTCAGTCACTTAACTATCAGAGTTAAAGTTTATGAACAAAGGGGTAACTTGGCACCTTTCATTCCACTTTTCTCTCCATCTTTGTTTTCCAATTACTTCCCCATCCACTTGCTCATCCATCCATCTTATTGACATAAACACTTGCTCTTTGTATCCAAGCATATGGCACTGAGGACACTAATCATATCAGCAGAAGGTGGCAAATCATTTGGTACTTTTGTACTTTCACTGTGCTCTACCCCTGAGCCCCAGGCTGGTTTAGGCCCTGTCCTTGCTGTGCTTGTCAGGAGCTTTCTTATCAGAAGACCTAGTCTGTGATTTCTAAAATTCTATTCTTGGCTTGGTCCAGGTTTTCTTAAAGTTTGATATTTTTAGTTTTGGGGCCATACCTGGAAGTGCTCAGGGGTTACTCCTGACTCTGTACTCAGAGATCTTTCCTGGTGGTGCTTAGGAGGACAATATGGGATGCTGGGGATTGAACTCAGGTCTGCTATGTGTAAGGCAAATGCGCTATGCACTGTGCTATTGCTCTGACCCCCAAGAAGTTTGAATTCTTGATGGCGTATTCCTGAGCCTATGCACTCCTCCAGGATGCTCAGATCTTACACTGGCCATCCACTTCCCTCTTTAATTGAGTGACTTGACATTGAATGAGATGCTTATTATTTCAGGGGGGCCCGGATGAAGGTGAAAATAAGAGATTGCACCTGATAGCACTCTCCTCTGAGGTGTGCAAGGCAGGCACTGGATTGGTGGAAGAAATTAAAGGGCTATGTTGTGCTTGGCAAGGTTGGAGCACAAATGTGGCACATGGCCACCAATTAGAATCCACTTGGAGTTTTGCAGAGTGTGGAAATGTGAGAAACAGAGCCTCCTCCTAGAGCTTAGACTCTAAGCTGTCTCAGGAGACCCTAGGATACAGACAGGAACACTCTCCAGAACACTGCCTGTCTCATCAGAGGCTCCATACAGATCCCTTGAAAGAAGGCGACCAGGAACAAAGGTAACTCTGGACACTCAGCCTTGCAGGGGACAGAGACCTGAACCAGGAGTTCCCAAAGAAGGGTCACGCCTGAAAGGCACCACACAGCAGTCTGTGGGAGAAGGTTGGGTGGGTCTTGGCACTACTCTTGAGACCCAAGTCCCACTTTGCTTTCCCATCCCCTCCTCACTCTCATGAGACCAGGGGAAGACTGCCAAAGCCACTGGGCCCATCCTTCCCAACAGCAGGCTCCCCAGCTGAACTAGGCACTTTGCTTTCAGCCTCTGTGATCTGCAGACTCCTTAGAGTGAACAAATCAAGTTGTTTCTCAGCTTGGCACTCACACAATGTTGCGGTCAAATATGTTGGAGGCATGAGGCACAGTCTGATGCCATCTTGACCCTTTGTCTTGATTTCAGTGCTGTTAGAAAATTCCACCAGTTGGATCTCTGGCACCTCTGGCATAAAGCCCCAAGCACCAGGCTCAGAGTAGTCTTTGAGCACTGCTCTGGGTGGCACCCCCCAAAAAATATGGGTACAGGATTTTCTCTGAGCGCCTTCACCCTTGTCTAAGGTTAAAAAGTAGCCCATTCAGACCAGGATTTGTGAGGCCTCAGGAAACATCAGAATGGAATCAGAAATGAAAAAACACAAGAGTTACCTAGTGGAAATGCAGAACACAAAAGGACTTTAGCTAAGGGGACAGAGTGGGAGGGGACAGGGGATAGAATGCCAAATTGACATGATATGGAAGAAAGGCCCATTGGAAAGCAGGACCCCAACTCCATGTAAGCATGAGCCACCCACTAACTACATCTGCTTCCTGCCTGTTGATTCTTCCATTGTGTCATCCCAATCGGCTCCAAAAGATTCACATACCCCTCAAAGCCTGCTCAAAGATGCCCTTTTTCTGGCTGCTCCATTTTCCAAGGATCAGCTATTTTCCTTCATTTCCAGAGAGGCTTCCTGACACTTTTGGGGGGCAGAGGGCCTCCTAAGCAGTGGGCAGGGGCCCCAGGGCACTCATAGCAGTATTCACCAACTAGACTGCTGATTCCACTGGTTCTGGAACTTTTGGGGCCACATCCAATGATTCTTAGAGGACCATGGGTGCCAGAGACTGAGCTTGGGGCCTGGCGAGTGCAAGTCAACCACACCAGCCCATTGCACTTTTCTCAAACCCAAAGCTGTATGTGGAAATCCATCATCCAGAAATCTGTTACATCTACTTCATGGCAGAAGGGACCTTGGTGATATAATGCAGGCTCTTGAAGTTGAGAGAGTTGTGTGGCTTATTTGGGTGAGCCTAATCAAATTACTTAAGAGCCAGAATATTCTCCAGCTAGAGGTGGGAAGACAGAGAGATAGAAAGCCTGAGAGTGACTCACTCAGGTTTGCCACAGAAGGACTAGAGAGGTGAGGCAGGCTCTAGGGGTTCATGAGGACTGGCCATCCAGTCACCAGCTAGGAGACAAAGAGCCATTTCTGTACCACATGCATCAACAAGGAAGTTCCACCCACGACCAGAGTGAACCGGAAACAGATTTCTCTTAGAGCCTCCAGGAAGAAGATGGCATTGCCTGCAGCCTGTGTGACCTCCCTATTGGCTGACAGAATATGTTGCCAGCAGTCTTGTAGAGCAAACACCCCCCACTCTTCTCCTAGAATTACCCCCCAGGAAGGAACCATGAAGTGAGGAGCATCGGAGAGCCTGTGTTTCAAAAAAATCTGGAGCTTGGAGACTTGAACTCACACAGCTGGAAGAGCCCAAGGGTACTGTGGGTGTGGGGCTGGTTGTGTTTTATCTAGAGGAACTACTTTAGTGTAGTTTCCAGGAAGTAGGTAAGGTAGGAACTAGACTCTCCCTCTTTGCTCACCCTTTCACTTTTCTAGGCCTCTGAGGTTCATATCCAAAGATGCTCGGGGGCTATTCCTGCCATATTGCTTGTTCCTGGCAGTGTTCAGAGATCATGTAGTACTGGGAATTAAACCAGGGCCTTTTTCAGGCAAAACTGGTTGCTCAGTCCTATGAACCATCTCCCTACCTCCCTGTGGCACTGATAGCACAGATCAATTGTTACTTCCCCTCTCTAGCCCTCCAGGTTCTCCCCTTAGGCTCATAGAGTTGTTGGAGCCTTGTCCAGGCCTTACAGGGCTGTGTATATATTTGGGTGAACTTGCTTTGTGACCTTGAAATCCATGACCATACAGGCTCCCTTGTTGAAATGTCATCCTCTGACATGGTGAGATAGATAACTGAGTCCTTCCCTGTGTGACTTTCCCTAATCAAAGGGTGACTTTTATTTTCATTACAACTTGATCTCGTTTGATACTGACATTTCAGTTCCAGTTTCTCTGAGCTGAGGGGATATTAAGTCCATTTTACTTCACAGTTTCTCCCTGGAAAATGTGATTCACGAGCAAGGACTCAGTTATCTCAGAGGACCAGCTTTGGCCTCTTTGCCCCTTTGGAGTCTTTGCTCTTCACCACACATATAGGATTTTTATGCACAGTTCACTGTAAGGTTGGCCTTTTTACTTGGCCAGAAAACAGTATTTATTGTAGAAAACACATTTTTTTCAAAGCTGGCAAAGCTTTTTTCTCCTAGTCTTCAAGTGTCAGTGGTTGAGAAGTGGATTTCTGACCTGTGACTACCCCAAGCTGCATAATAGATCATTATAACATAAATGACTGCCACTTTTTTCAACTCATTGACTGAAATATCTACTTTTCAACGGGTTTGTGAGCTGAAGGAAGTTATGGGGTGAAGATTTGGATCAGTCTGTTGATGTTGGAACATATTAAGAGTATTTTCGAGTAGTGCTATTAAGACAGAGCAGATGACAGGAATGATCCCATCAACTTAGTGAAGGTTTATTTTTTAATGTGTGTGTGAAATACTGGTGGTCCTGGAGGTTACTCCTGGGCCTCTGTGCTCTCTTCTCTCTCCTCCTCCCTCTGAGCTCTGTGTTCCTGGTGTTTTTAGGGGCCCATGTAATACTGGGGTATAACTGGAGCCCCAGGCTCCAAAATGAAGATCTGGTGAGATGAGGGTCTGGAAGCAAACGTTGATGCAGGAAATAATCCACAAAGTGAAAGGTACAAGAACAACATTCCAAATTAAGTAAAGAATTCTCTTCAAGCTTTTGTGAGCTCGAGTGGAGCTCAGTGGAGAGATGACATGAGAGCAAAAGTAAAAAGCCTTTTTAAACGCATTGCTTCTATCTTACCTCAAAGTCAATTGCAGATGTAGAGTAATACATAAAACCCACTCATGCCTTTTCATGGGCTTGAAAATAGGAAAAAGGATGCAGGCCCAAATGGGACATTTACAGTGAGCCCAGGCTCATTTTTCATTCTTCTGCCTTACAAAAGTTGGTGTCACCTGCCAGACACTTAACTCGGTTTGAGAGATTAAGTTGACAATCATTCACTACAATTTTGATTCAGGTTATTTCCTCTCCTCAGGGGTTTCCAACATTCTACCCCATACCTAGAGCCCAAAGTGAGAGACACCTGCAGATCATCAAAAGGGAAACAATTCTCTTCAATTACTGGATGATCAACAGCCGAGCCCTGGACAGGAGCCCCCAAAGCAAACTGCTTTCATCCTGGCTGGGAAAATTAGTTATACTATCATGGTGATAGATCGAATTGTCAGCTCATCAGTTCTCAGTTAGATGTTCTCACCTGGCTGGGATTAATGGTTCATTAGTTCACTGATGACAAGTAGCATCTTCTAGTTCCGGTCCGCAGGTCTGCTCTGCTATAATGGATACCAGCATGTGTGACCCTGGGTTGAAATAAAACCATGTTTATTGAAATACATTTAAGACTTAAAGAGTGACTTAATTGAAAGAAAACTACTTAGCAGATTCTAAGCATCTTATTAGCATCTTCTAGTTCCGGCTCAGTCAACCAAATGACACATGTCAGCTTCTGCTGGCCTGGCACCAGGTCTTATTAGGGTGTCTGTCTGCAGTAGAAGGAACTGGATTGTCTCTAGCCACCCATCAATGACTGAAGTCCTGGGTTCAGAATGTATTGCTACAAGACGTGGGGTCATGCTAGGTAGTCCCTATCTATTGGCTTTGGGTGTCAGAGTTTAGCCACACACAATGATGCTCAGGACTTACTCCTGTCTCTGTGCTCAGGGGTTGGTCACTCCTTACTGTGCTTGGGGGATCATATATGGTTCCAGGAAATAAACTGGCTTTGACTGTGTGCAAGGCCTTAGGCATTGTTCCCTCCCCCAAACAGAGCTGAGCATAATAATTAGTCCTTGGAAATGTCGTTCCTGGTTCTCTCAGGAATATATGCTAGGATTCTGTTCTCTGTGGAGTTATGCTCCTATTTCATACATGAAAATAGTAATGATATTATGTCCCCCAGTTTTTGATCTTATGATGTACATGAACATCTGATACATTTAATTTCTTTTTTTTTGCGGGGGAAGAGGACTCATATTTATGATAAGAAATGAACCCTTAAACACAGACAAATGTGACATCCATAATTTAATGTACTTAAAAAGCTAAGTATCAATAAAACCTCTCAACTCTGACACACTGACCCAATCTCTTAGTTGATTCATTAATTTTTTTACCTTATTTTTACTATATTTACCCATTTTTCTGTTCTCCTCTCTTATTTTTTGCTCTCCCTTCCTCTTTTTCTTAAGCTATACCTAAGCTAATTGTTGTATGTTTTTATGTGGGTATTGGTATATAGAAAGAGGACTCCTCCATGAGAGCCAAACCTAAATTGTAAACAATACTATTCCTCCTCCCCCTTCAGAAATCCTACTATCCCTTTATCCCCCAATCCCAATCTGATATCCCACCTTATTAATGCTCTTTACCCTCAGTTCTTAACCCTTTAGGTATCAAGACTGACCTCCTGCCCCAAGAAGCCATTACCCAGCTCCCAAGCAAAGGAACACCCACATCAGACCCTCATCTCGTCCCCAGCAAGAAACTACAACCAACACCCCTGCTGACTCATGCTCTGTGGCCCTCCTTCTCACCCCTCCCAAATGTGGCTGTTTGATACTGGACTCAGCTCCAGAAGGATCCCCAGTGCAAGAACTCTACCCAAGCCCTTTCTGCTGCAAATCTTTTCTCAATCTCAAGAATACCAGGGTGTGTGATGAAAATGTGCCTTGGATCCCACACCCCACAAGAATATCTCAAAAGACAATGGGGAAGCCTATATTTCCTTTATAAGTTTAAGGCCTATATAATACTACCTCTTAATGTGTTTATCCCCAAATATAAGGTAGTCTCCTGAATCACTTTGTTCCTTAATTTTTTTAAACTTATTTTTATTTATTTTTTCCTTCATATATGTATATATATGTCTTGTTTCTGATTTCTTTTCTTCCTTAACTCTACCTGTTTAGGTTCTGCTTGATACAAAATCCTACAACAAAAAGTCTTGCCTTGGATAATAGCTCAGGTCAAAACCAGGGTACAGAGATGATGGAACCTGACACTCTCACCCCCCCTCAATGCACCAGCAATATAATATAGCACCATGTCTTCTTGCAAAGGCATACTAAAAAAAGGGGAAATTTTACGTATAGAAACAAGCTGTTATATACTAGGGATAAGAACTCATACGCTTTACAATACAGGGGCACCTCCCACCTTGAACATATGTCATGTGCACCCAATTTAGATTCCAGGTGATTAGACAGCAAAGTCCAACCCCGAACCCTAGATCCCATACATAGAACTGACACAGTTCTCCGCAACAGCTCACAAACCAATCTCCATTTGGGACATTCTTAATTCTGCTCTGACACCAACGTGAGCTGGTTTTGATATGACATCCTGACAATGAGGAAATGGCAACAACTTGGTCTAAGAGTAGGTTGTCTTACCTCACCTCCTAACGACAAGATAATATCAGAAGACATGTCATCCTTTGATTTGTACAAAAGCTAAATTTGCTATCTACAGAAGACTGACTGTGACAACCATGACAGGGCAGAACTTATCCTGGGACCAATAAAAAAAGACCCTAGTCTAGGCCTTGGCCTATGATCATTACAACAACCAAGATTTCTAATTTGAAATGTCTGACTGAGACAACTGCAACTGAGCAGATCTTCTGGAAACACAATGAAAAACTCTATCCTAGGCTTCATTCTAGGATCAGGGCAAAAACCAAGACCACCAACTACAGAAGACTGATTAAAACAACAGTGATGGAACACAACTCCTAGAACTGTAAAGAAAGACTCCATCCTAGGTTCCATCCTTTGACCAGTGCAAATACCAAGATCTTTAGCTACAGAGGCATGATTTTGTCATCCACGACAGAGTGGAAAGTTTGCAGATACCACGAAAGGGTCTAGGGGAGAGTAAAAGAACATGTACGGAGCCTGTAGTTATTCTCATAATAGTATACTTTAAGGGCGGAGAAACCCTGTATTTCTTGGGCCCTTTCTAATCTCCCCAATATTTACTGTACCTATGCAAGAAAAAAAAGAGAAGCACAAATTAATTTTTTAGTTTTGTTATTGTTTGTTTTGTTTTGTTTTGTTTTGATTTCAGGATTGTGGTTATTGTGTGGTTGTTGTCTATATTGCTGTGGTGCTTTTCAAGTTTTTGTTTTATTTTTTATTTTTTTGTATTGATGTTATGTTTTCTTCCTTTTCCCTTTCTTCTTTTGAATTGATAGTTATAGCTTCTAGAAGGACTCCTCCCATTTTTTGCTTGTTTAATTTTTGCCCCATTTTATTTTATTATTTTTCTTTCTTTTCTTTTTTTTATTTTTTTTTTGGTTTTTGGACCACACCTGTTTGACGCTTAGGGGTTACTCCTGGCTATGCGCTCAGAAATCGCTCCTGGCTTGGGGGGACCATATGGGACACTGGGGTATTGAACCGTGGTCCATCCTGGCCACCGTCCCGGCCCCTATTATTTTTTTCTTTCCTTCAAACAGAACTATCTAACTTGAACCATCTTGTTACACCTCACAAATGGATGGGAGATATAATGGAGGGTACCAAGACCAAACAGTTGTATGAACATTAAGTAGAAATAAAAAAATTATCAGATTTAAACACCAATTCCAAAGCCAACGACAATAGAATCAATACCCAATTTACAACATGCTTGACACACATCCACTTATACTAGCAGCCCAGGGGGTAAAAGAGAGGGATATGGGATGCATGTTGGGAACAGGGGTGGAGGAAGGACACCTTTGGTGGTGGGAATGCTCCTGATTCATTGTCACTATGTACCAAAAATATTACTGGCAAAGATTTGTAATCCACTTTGGTCAAAATAAAAATGAAAAAAATGTATTTATATTTAAAAAAAGAAAAGTATCAATGTCCAAGGCTTTTAATTAATATTTGTTAAAAAGTGGGGCCAGAGCTTTAGCACAGCAGTTTGGGTGCTTGCCTTGTACACAGTCAATATGGGTTCAATCCTGGCATTCTATAGGGCCCCCTGTGCCTGCCAGGAGTGATTTTTGAGCGCAGAGTCAGAAGTAACCCATGAAGCACTGCCAGGTGTGGCCAAAAACACCTATTTTTTGTTAAGAAGTTATTTTCTTTGTACTTCTATATCCTCAGGACTCACTCTTTCAAAAACTAGTGGCTATTTGGGGGTTGATGAATATCTGTATTCATCAACTCATGCCTTTCTCTTTCCCTCTGGCTTCCAGTGTGTTTTGGCCTTTGACACCTATTGGTCATGGTGACCTGAAACTTGTGTCCAGGCTAGAAATTCTGTTGCTCACCTGGTCTGGGACTTATGGCAGTTATGATGTGTCTCACTTATGTGGAGGCCTGGAAAGTCTTTGTCTAGAAAGTTGCACAGGGGTTTTGAGGAGCAGAAGCCAGAGATGGGGACAGATGAGCTGGCAGAAGACTGGCATCCCCATCCTTGCTCTTGTAATCACTAACTTTGGGACTTTAGACATGTCACTTATAGCAATCTGGTATTAACTGTGCCTTAGTGTCCACTGTGTTTGAGTCTGGTTTTTAGTTCTGTACTTCTTCTCTGAGGTTGCTCAGTTGAAGGTCCAACTGGTCTGCTCTGTAGGAGTCACCCAGAGATTCTGGCCTGGAATGACAGTTTCTCAATTCAGAATGTTCGACAGATGATGTGTGTCCTGAATCTAAACACTTCAATTCAAGGCCACATCCCCTGTCTGGTGCATATTTGAATCTGCTAAGTACTTTTCTTTCAATTGAGTCACTTTTTAAAATGTTAAATGTATTTCAAAAACATGATTTTATTTCATTCCAGAGTCACACATGCTGGTATCCATTATAGCAGAGCTTCATTGACAAGAATCAATGAATGGGGAATGATTACCCCTAGATAGTGCCATGAAGCTGGAAAGTCCCATAGCGATAGACCCTGCAGTGGAGGCAGTCTCCTTTGGGTGCAAATCTAGTAACTTCCCACAACACTAGCCTGAACAGATGAAGGAGAGAGAATACATGATTTCAGAGGCTCTGAGGGAATTTGTTGCTGGCAGTCATGCATGGGAAGAAATATTCCATACTGCTTTCATTAATGGTAGCACCAATTTATATTCATAGCGCCAGTATAAGGATTCCCTTCTACACATCCTGGCCAACATTTCTTATCTTTTGGAGAAGAGCCATTTACACAGGTGTGATAGCTCGTTGTGGTTTGGATTTGAATTTTCCTAATAATGAGAGACAAATATGTTCTCATGTGCCTGTTGGCCATCTGTCTGTCTCCTTTAGAGAAGGGTCTTTCCAGATTAGCTATCCATTTTCGAGTTAGGTTGCTTGCGTTTTTTGTTCTTTTCTGAGTTAGTTATAAATCTTGGCGATTAAGCCCTTGTCAAATAGATGATGTGTAAATATATCCTCCCTTTGCATGGAATGCCTCTTCATTTTGATGGTAGACCTGGTAAGAACCCAAGTGTCACACAACAGATGGGTGCAGAAAATAGAGGGGTGCATGTACACAGTGGAATACTACCTCACTCTCAAATAAAAGATTAAACCCTGCATTCCCAACAATCTGGATAGATTTTGAGAGATTATGCCAAGTGAAGTAAGTCAGAGAAAGACAAACACCATATGATTTCACTCATATGTGGTATATATAGAGAAAACAAACCAACAGATGAACTAAATAAAATAAAAATAAACAGGCAGACTAAAAGACCAATTCATGATTACCAGAAGTGAAGGGGGTAAACGGTTGGGAAAATCACATAAAAGTTGTATGAAGGGCAATAGAATCAAACTCTTGACAGGAACTTAAAATAATATACACACAATGGTTTTAAATTATGCACACCTGAAACAAATGATAAAATGCAATGTGACTTCATTAGAAATAATAAAAAATATATAACAAAACAGTGACATACTAAAAGAAAAGGTACCCCAACTATATATAGTTCTTTGGGTTGGAAGGAAACAACACTGAGTTTCATGAAACTTTGAACTTCAACAAAGAATGGTATGTTCACTGAGATGGTCACTTTGACCTCTAGTTGGATAGGACTGGGATGTAGCCCATCAGCATTAGTTGGGGTCTCATGACAATATAATAGGTTACGGCAACATTTTCTTCTCTGCATTTTTGTGCAATACCAGGCAGTGCTCAGGGCTTACTCCTGACTCTGGGCTCACATGCCACTCTTGGAGTTGCTCAGGGGATCCTATACAGTTCTAGGGATCAAAATTGGTTTGAGGACTAGAGAAATAGTACAGCAAATAGGGCACTTGTTTTTCATGTGGCCAATCTGGGTTCATGACCTGTTACCTATTATGGTCCACTGAGTCCCGCCAAGAATGATCTTTAGGTACAGAGGCAGTAGTAAGCCCTTAGCACAGCTGGGTATATCCCCTAAACAAAACAAAATAAAAACCCCAAACCAAACAAGCAAATAAAAAACCTGGGATTAGGGGCCGGAGTGTTGGCACAAGTGGTAGGGCATTTGCCTTGCACTCGGCTAACCTAGGACAGGCCATGGTTCCATTCCCCCAGCATCCCATATAGTCCCCCAAGCCAGGAGCGATTTCTGAGTGCATAACCTGAGCATCACCGGCTGTGGCCCAAAAACCAAAACTAAAAACAAACAAACAAACAAACAAACAAAAAACAACCTGGGATAAGCCTCATGCAAGGCAAGCATCTAAGCCCCTGCACTCTCTTTATCCTACACAGCCAGCTTTAAGGCACTTTCATGGAATCCTGCAGCCTCTGGGTGTTGGCACCTGCCCTTTCTTAACCCATCTCTCTTCTACCTGTTATAGTACTGTTCATAGACAGGGGTGGTGGTGGGGTTCCCATCTTGTATGACAGGGGTGGTGTTCCCATCCTGTATCTTTCAGATCTCCGGTGCTGCCTCCAATCAGTGTGACTCCCTGTGCTCATGGTATTGGTAACACTTTGCTTTTTCGTTCTGGTTTTTAGGACCACAACTGGTGGTGCTCAGGGATCACCTCTGGTGAGGCTAAGGGAACCAATGAGGTGCTGGGGATTGAACCTTGGTTGGCTAAATGCAGGGCAAGTGCCTTCCTTGTCTTACCCATTATACCATCTTCTCTAGCTCCAACACGTCCCTTTCTTGGGAGGCACAGAATGTGAGAACCTTATTTTCCTTTCAGTGTAGTTTGGGAGCACTACTGGTTATTTTGTCCTTTTCTGAGTATCTACTCAGGATGTGAGTGAATAAAGCACCTTGTGACATTGAGGTCCCTGTGGTTTAACAACTAAGTTTAAGCAGGTCAAGTTATTTTATTATACCTCTCCTTCACCAATTCACCTTTCTCTCCTGATCGCCTCCTCTGAGTAACCTTACCCCTATTATTAATGTCCGCAGGTTTTTCTTCTTTTGTTTTATCTATCCATTTTTATCTCCTTAGAGTGCAGACTTGGATCAAATCCTACAAAAGTCTGTCTTTTTTCCTTTTGGCATATTCCTTTGCATAATTCCCTCAAACTCCTTTCATTCTGTTTTGCATGGCAAATATTCACCTTTTTTCTTTTCTTTTTTTTATCCAATCATTTCTCAGTGGGTGCTTTGGTTGCTTCCATGTTTTAACTATTAGGAATAATGGTGTGATAAGCACTGGGGTGGAGGAAACTTTTTTTAGTTAATGTTTTTGTATTCTTTGGATCGATGCCCAGGAGGGGAATTGCTGGATCACATGTCTGGTCCAATTCTCTAGCTCCTGAACCCATCAAGCCCTAACTTTGACAACAGAATGAGCAACAGAAACATTTTTGTTCCTTTGAAATGACTGTGGGATCCGCGTCCCAGAGAGGTTCAAACGATCTACCCAAGGGTATGTGTGGGTATAGTGGACATGGTCAGCATTCTACTCTTTCATTGGTGTTGCATTCTCATTTATCTTAAAACTTTTGTCCTTATCGAGGTCTTAGTTGGAGCCATCGAGAGCCCATGAGATCTTGGGCCTTGTAATTGCTTTGGCGTGCAGCCCTGGCTCAGGTGTCTGTAATAGCCCCGCACACACCCACAGCTGGTGCTGCAGACAGACTGAACTCTCATCACCTGATCATTCAAACCCAATCACGTCTCAGAAGGTGGAATGATGACTAGTCAGCATTGCTCTGGAAGCAGTCCAATTCCCCCACCAGGATCTCTGCTCAGAGTTCTTTGAAAACACCCTACATCCCATTGAAACTGAAAATGAAGATGATGAGTCCCCTTTACCTTGTCTTTTGGTGGCATTTCTGAAGCTTCCACTTATGGTTGTACTGTGCTCAATGTTATATGATGCAAGAAAAGATACATGTATTGGTCTCTGAGGGTTACTCCCCCCAGAGCTTCTCTGAGCTTTGAATATAGGCCATTGAGACAGTGTTCAGACTCTTCTCAGTCAAGACTTTAGTGGTAATGGCATTGATATACAGAGAAAACTGAGCCTCTCTTCTTCCACAAAGCCCCAAACTTCTGTAGGGTTGGTTAGCCACACAATGGAGATTTCTGGGGATCTTGACTTCCAGCTCAGACACCCCTGCATCTATTCTCTCTAAGTTGCTTCTTCCCTCTAGAGTGGTCTCTCACTGGATTTCCACACATACTATCCTTCTTTTCTTGGAAAAAAGGCTGCTGGGATGGGGGAGCATCTTTCCATGCCTCAGCTACCCTCTACCCAAAGAGGCTAGACTATTATTAACAGTGAGAAGGGGGACCAGAGAGATAGCACAGTGGTGGGGCATTTGCCTTGTACACAGCCGATCCAGAACAAATGGTGGTTCGAATCCTGACATCTTATAGTTTTCCATATTTTCCCCGGTGCATGCCAGGAGTGATTTCTGAATGCAGAGCCAGGGGTAACCCCTGAGTGCTGCTGAGTGTGACCCCCAACCCCTCCAAAAAAAAAAAACAGTGAGAAGGAAGTAAAGAGGAAAAAAATCTCAAAGTGCAACTCAGAAAAGACATCAGGAAATCCCAGGAGAACTAAAATGTGAATACAAAAATGCAGCAGCTTTGAGAGCAAACAACAAAGCTTAGCAAGAGTAGCTCTGCTTCAGGATTTTTCCATTTTAACACTGGGTATATTTGACTGGATTGTGGAGGCCTGTCCAGGAACACACCCAATTTCCAGTTATGCTAATCCAAAATTGAGGAGCACAGCTTTGGTTTTCTGGCCAGTCCTCAGGGAGGTGACCCTTTCACCAGAAGCAAAGTATTCTGATTATTGCCATTAACTAATGGGATTGTTGTCTTCTTCCAGCATCGGTCCTAGATAGTTGCAGCACAATACAGAATAAGTATTTAGTCTTCACTAAGGTCCTGGCACAGTGCTCCTAAGACTGGGGCTATTTCTATTATGATAAGCATCTTTTGTTATTTACAACAAGGCCCATTTACACTGTGTAAATAATGGAGCCTCAGATAAGTCAGGCCCTGAGCTCACCCACTGCATCACAAAAAGCAAAAACTAATTGGAAAACAATTCATAAAAATAAAATTGATGCCTTCCTTGTCAGCATGACCTTCACTTTGGTCTGGTTTGTACTTCCCTCTCTTTCCTTCCACTTCTCATCTCTCTGGTTTGCTCAAGAAAGTGTCTAGAAAGAAGCAAGGTTGACTGGGCTTTTCTCTTCTTTATATTCTAGAGTTGAAAATCCTGAAACAGATTCTCAGGTATATGATATACTAATCTTCAAAAAAGGAGCAAAATGTATGAAGCAGAGCAAGTTAAATCTCTTCTGGTGTTGAGAATACTGTAAAATACTACATGCAAAAACTAAACTCAGATCTCTTTCTAATGCCAAGCACAAAAGTCGAATTAAAATGGATTAAAGACTTTGATATAGGACCTGAATCCATAAGGTACATAGCAGAAAATGTAGGCAGAACACTCTGACATTGAAGCTAAACATCTCTTTTTTGGTCACACCTGGTGATACTCACTGTTTACTCCTGGCTCTGCTCTCAGGAATCACTCCTGATGGGATGCCAACAATTGAATGCAATGCAAGCACCTTACTTTCTGTCCTGTACTATCTTTTGTCCTCAAGCTAAAACATCTTTAAGGATGAAATGCCACCAAGAAAGTGGCAGAAAACATAAAAAATGAGACTATATTAAATTTATGTAGTCAATCAATATAGCACCTCAAAAGAAATGAAGACCAGAAAATACAAAGACTCTCACAAATTGGGAGAAATTGTTTGCCAATCATTCAGTCAATAAAGGATTAGTATTCAAAATATATAAAGAACTGGTAGAACTTTAGAAGAAAAATAATCCAACCCCAGCAAAAATGAGAAGAGATGAACAAAACATCCTCAAAGAAGAAATTCAGATCTTCAAAAGGCGTAGGAAGAAATGCTCTATATCACTAATCATCAAGGAAAGGCGAATTCAAACAATGAGATACCACCTTACACCATAGAAACTGGCTCACAGCCAAAAGAACAAAGATAACCAGTATTGATGTGCATTGCAAGGGGAAAGGGACACTCATTCACTGCTAATGGGAAGGACATTGGTATAGCCTTTCTGGAAAACAAAATGGATATTCCTTAAAAACTAGAAATTGAGCTTCTATTTGACCCAGCAATTTCTCTTCTTGAAATATATGCCAAGGGTCTAAAAAACAAAATGGAGAAAAGACATCTGCACCCCTATGTTCCTTGCAGCACTATCCACAAGAGTCAACATCAGCTGAGTCTTATCAGCTCAGTTCCTATGTCTTGTGTTCAGTGACTATTAAGAACCACTGAATGGGGCCCGGAGAGATAGCACGGCGGTGTTTGCCTAGCAAGCAACCGATCCAGGACCAAAGGTGGTTGGTTCGAATCCCGGTGTCCCATATGGTCCCCTGTGCCTGCCAGGAGCTATTTCTGAGCAGACAGCCAGGAGTAACCCCTGAGCAACGCCGGGTGTGGCCCAAAAACCGGAAAAAAAAAAAAAAAAGAACCACTGAATGAGGAATCCAAACCAGGCCAAGCAGTGAGCCCAGGACTGAAATGATCCCCACTAGCTTTTCTATCTTTGCTGTACTTCCCAGTCTTGTTTAAAAAAAGATGTTGATTGAGCTGAGCTGGGTGGTCTGGAATTCTGCATTTCCAACAAGAAGAGATAGCAGGAATGAGTAATGAAAGGGCTGTGGCTATATTAAAATTAGGATGGAAGCCCTACTTCCAGATCAATGAACTCCATAGCTCTCTCATGTTGAGAAAAGAATTTGACTGTGGAAAAAAAAAGAATTTGACTGTGTTCATCATCAGTGAAACTAGGGCCCTCCATTCACTCTCTCCCTTAAAAAAAACCAAAAGAAAGAATTGTGTCAGTTGGCAGCTCAAAAGGCTTGAGCACATGCTTTACATTTGGGAGGCCCAGGTTCAAACCCCATTACCACCTGGTCACACAGTGCCAGGAGTAACCCCTTGCAAGCCAACAGGTGTGGCCAAACCAAGATAAACAATGATCAAGCCTCAGCAATGTTATAAGAGAAATATTATGATAGTGTGAATCAATCATTAGTTATTTCTGAGCCAAGTGGGCATGTTATTTATTTGTCCAAGAAACCCAACTCTCTGCATATATAGAGAATATATATACATTGCAAATCTTCATTTAATATTGTAGATATGTTGCAAACTGACTTTCTTTGAAACCAACATCTAAGGAAGCCAGAATGTTTAATTCAACATTGTTGCTGGGAATTCTCTTTTCCCATCAGTTTTGTAACTAAATATCCTTGGATGAAGCAACTTAATTCAAGGACCCTCTTTGTGTGTAAAGATGTATATAATATTCACATAATATACACAATATGAATGTATATGTGTACCTATACATATTTAAATTTTTCTTCATGAAACTTTCTTTTCTTCATACTACATTGTATTTTACAATACATTTTAACGAAAGCTTTATGCATATATTGTCCCAACATCATACCCACCACCAAAGTGCCTGCTTCCTTTATCAGTGCTACTGAAGATCTCTCCAATTCACCACTATCCACCCCCATTTCCCTAGAAAACCCAGTTTTGTGAACCGACTCTTTAATTCTATTGCTGTTGGGCCATTAGTTGCTCCTAGTCTCTTTATAGTCTTACATATGATCATTTTGTAGTTGTCCATTTTCTTCTGGCTGACAACTTAGCATGATCTCCAGTTCTATTCAGGTCATGCAACTCTTGCATCATTTCATCTTTCTTATCACTTCATAGCATTATTCCATTGTATAAATACACAAGTTCTTGTTTCATCTGTGATTGGAATTTTGATCACTTATACTTCTCTAGCTTAGTTGGATTTAACTTGGCTATTGTAGTAAGTGCTGCAGTGAACATAGGTGGGCATAAATCCTTTCAAATTAATGTTTTTGTTTGCAATGCTATTTTAACAGGAGGAAAGCATGATGACAATTAGTGGCTGAGAATGAGATTGTTAGGGTTGTGGAAACTGGCACATACATTGGTTGAAGGAATCATATCAAATTATAATAGTGAATACAATTTGTTACAAAACATTTTGGGGTGCATGTCTTGTCTTTTTTTGCATTTCTTGGATTTGTCTTCTAAAACGATGAACTTTCGTTATTGTCTAGAGAGGTGAATAGAAGAGGACATAAATCATGATGTTGATTACAAGCTTTACCATGTGGGTGACAACAAGGTAAGCTGTGGATGATCCCAGACTATTTGCTGAAGAGATGCCCATAGGCTTAAAAAGTGTCATTTCTGGGAACATCCTTGAGACTTACAACTGAGTGATTTGAAAATTGGATTAAGAAATTGTTGTTTTGAAGTTCCTGTGTTAGTTCTATAGCTTAGTTGGATTAACACATCCTAGAAGATACTAGAATCCTACAGACCTAAACCCAGGCCTAGAGACCAGCTCAGATTCCTAATGAAACTAGATTTAGATCAGATCTGATTCCTAATGAAACTAGTTCTGGAAGAAAAATTATTCTAATGACAGCAAAACACCTACAGTTCCTGAACACTTACTCTGGGTCAACCACTGTGCTAAAAACTTTTTAGGGATCAAATTGGGCATCTATTCATTTATTTATTTTAAGCAATGAGAAAATGAACTCTTGAAAATGTTAGGCAACTTGCCTCAGTCATATAGGCATAGAGTTGGAGTGAAGTTTGTTACCACTCCCTCAACAAGTCTCTGCAATTTCATAGTTCAAGCCCAAGGAAAGACAAAAGATTTGGCTTCTTCCCACAAAATACACCCTCTTATGTTCTGGAAGAAGTTAGATAAATTTAAGTATGAGTGTGAGGAACTAACAAGGACAGCAGCTGATTCTTTTGCTGCTATCGAAATTCTTTGTATGTTTGCTATCTGTGAATCAAACAAAATAACTCTTGAAGGGGCTGTCATAATTTGATATTAAACATGCGTGGTTAATTTTATTTGTTTGACACCAAAGGCCTGTGTATTTGAGGGGTGTAGCCTTAAATGTAATAAACTGATGGTTTAAATATATATTAGTTGGATAATTTCATTCCATTTTCTTAGCTTATACTAGCCTAATAAAATCTTAAAATGGAACAAAAAACTCTCCTTGGGGCGATATTTTAATTGTCATAAAAATGCCATATAGATTAAGGGGCCAGCTGAGCCCTTATAGTTTCTTTGGGACTAGAGAAATCATTTTTAAAAGTGGATATGCTATTTCCAAGATAAAATACTGGCCATGATTCCAGACCTAATGTTCTTTTTATGTGAATTTTTCCAAATACAAAGTCATGATTATATTAAGTCCCAGAAATCATCTTCAAAAAAGGTGACATGAAATATTAAAGATATTTACCTTCCTCTTCTTCTCTTCCATTTCCTTCTGTACCGACTTTTTATTGTGGCAAATTTTTAATTAATACAAAATTGTCTAGCACATTTCTTATATCCAAACAACTATAGCAACAAATGGTTTCTTGTAGTAAAGCAGCCCTTAAGATGGTCTTGGATGGTGGTGGACACATGGAGGAACCTTTCTCTGCCATCCCAGGCCACGTGGCGCTGCAACCCCCTTCAGCCAGAGGGTATCTGGGTCCAGGAAAGCGGTGGGTATAGAACTTACTCACAGGCAGGCTTCCAGAGAGATAACATCTTTTTTGGCCCTGATCCACGTGTGTGACCTATATCATAACCATTTATGCTGTATATCTATTCAGCCCTGCATTGTACTTGTCTCTCAGCCATCTCTGCTTCTGATACCTCTCCATGCTGGCAAATTCCTTCCAATCCCTTGCCCTTCCGGCCAAAGGCCTTATCTAACCTTCCCAAGACCCCTCCCATGAATGGGCGGGTCTTGCAGGTAGTTACACGTAAATCCGGGCTGGAGTCACAGTTTCTTTTTTGTTTGTTTGCTTTGGCTTTGGTTTTGGGGTCACACCTGGGTTTACTCCTGGCTCTGTGCTCAGAAATCACTCCTGGCAGGCTTGGGGGATCATATGGGATGCCGGAGATTGAACCCAGGTCCGTCCTGAGTTGGCTGTGTGCAAGACAAATGCCCTACTGCTGTGGTCCCCAAGTCTCTGGTCCCCAAGTCAAATGGTTTCTCTGGTCCTTCCTTTGTGGCAGTTTTTTCTGTTCTCTCTACTCAGTGACCCTTACCTCCTTCCTAGGATTCCTCCTTCCTAGGTTTGCTCTCCTCCTTGGAGGACACTTACAACCAGAATAGATCAATTAATTAACTGGGGAATGGAATTTGATTTGAATAGGTCTCAACCCTCATTTCCAGATGACCCCAGGCTGCTTCCTCCTCAATGATGCTGACCTTAAAGGCCTGCCAAATGGAAGATATGCACACCTTTGACCTTTCCTGGCAAAAGAAAGGTCTAACTTCAGCTTTGGAGGAACTGCAGGTTAAATTCCATCTATGTCTTTCCTAGTTAGGGTCTAGTTAGCCCAGTGCTTCTCAAATAGTGGGGCATGCCACCCAGGGAAGGGGACGCAAGGCTCCATAAAGGGGGTTGCATTTGACCTGGGCAAACAGTGTCATAACAAGCTAAGCCCCATGTTTATGTCTCTGTATGTCTCTGGAGCTGAGAGTTGCTGTGTCCTGCTTCAAACCCTGCTTCGAAAAGCTATGCATTGCAAAATGTGCTCATCGTAGCAATTAATCCAGACATCACCTCTGATTAAAAAATCAGCTCAAATTATTTTATATATTTTTGTTTTGCAGGTTAAAATTTTCTTTTTAATAAAGATACTATTTACAGTCGCTTGGGGGTCGTGAAAAATGTTTTCTTCTTCCTAGAGGGGCATGACAGAAAATAATTGAGAAGCACCGAGTTAGCCAAAGTGAGCACTTGCCTTAGAATTCAGTACTGAACCAGGGCTTTCACTAGGTCCTGGAAGTCTGCAGTTAGGGGTAAGGATTAAAAAGGTAGTGCTCAGAGAGGATCTGAGGCAGCCTCGAGGGATTGGAAATCTGTAAGGCCTTGTCTAATGAAGAGTTCATTTGTGGCAGAGACAGAGCCATGCAGAACTGCTATCACTACAGGAACAAGACCTGAAGAAGAGGAAGGAAGAGAAATAGCTCTGACTTTCAACTTCTCCCATCCTGCCTGCTCCAGCTAGATCTCCTTAGTTTGAAACTAACTACAATGCCAAGAGCAAGGGCGCCTGAAGGGGTCAGTAGTGCAGGGAAGTTTGAAGAATGGCTTTGGCCTGCAGTAGGCCTAGTGCCAACGCACTCCAAGTGAGTGTTTGTAATAAAGAATTTATTGGCTGTTACTTTATTAATTAGTCTTCCTTGAAGAACTGAGATGGTAATTGACCTTAAGTGAGCAGTCACCGAAAATGTGCTGTACAGAGTGTTTTTAATAGTTACTCTCAAAGGTTTTGGCAATACATGGCAAGTTTCACTAGTCAAGTCTTCCCAATTTTCTTCAAGGTAAAGTTTTTTTTTGGGTTGTAGTTGTTCCTTTTTTCTTTTTTTTCTTTCAGTTTGGGTGACACCCAATAGTGCTCAAGGGTTACTCCTGACTCTGCACTCAGAAATTACTCAGGGTACCATATGAGATGTTAGATATCGAAACTAGGTAGGCCGTGTGCAAAGCAGACTACCTCTCCACTTGTACCATTTCTACAGTCCCTTACAAGTCTTATAAAATTTACCTGTCTCAGAGAACCAAGATTTCCTGCCTAAGATTTTTTTCCTTACTCCCCCAACCTTTTTATTTTTTCCTGCCCAAGATTGACCTGTGGTTTCTGCTGTATTTAATCTCCCCTACTGGGGTTTTAGCCTTAGTTCTCATCATCTTTAGTTCTTATCTTTGTTATTGTTTGTTTTGAAGCCTCCTCAGTTTTGATCCAGGCTAACAGAGCAATAGCTGGGGATGGGCAGGAGACCACGTGGTACTGGAAATTGATGCTGGGTCTCATCGTGCAGGCTAGGGATGCACTTGAGGACACTGAGCAATCATTACAGCCCTGTTCTCACCGTATTTGCTTTGATCACTCAAGTTGCTAGGTCTTTGCTCTGTTCATATATGACCACATTTACCAGCTTTCTCTGCAGGATGATCCTAGATTTGGTGGCAAGATCTTTTGGCAATGGTCGTTTCAGTGTTGGCTCTCTCTCCCCCTTTCTCTCCCTCTCTCTTCCTCCATTTCTCCCTCCCTCTCTCTCCCTCCTTCTCGCCCCTCTCTCTCCTAATAAGAGATTTTATCAAGAATGCATTATGTGAGATGTATAATTATCAGCAAAGTCTTGCTCATTTCCAAATTTTTTAATAAGCAACATTGGCCAAGGATCCAATTGGGTCCTAAGAACTTTGTGTTTGTTAAAACTCTTCTTTTTCTTTCCTTTTACTTTGAGGGAGAACACATTTAGTGGTCAGGGCTTAATTCTGGCTTTGCACTCAAGAATCACTCATAGTGGGTCATGGGGGACCAGATGTGGTACATGGGATTGAACTGGGATGGCTGTGTGCAAGGCAGGTGCCCTACTCCCTATATTATCACTACAGCCCCTATTAAGACCTATCTGACTTCATCACCCTCTCACTGAGATGTGTGATCCTCCTTCCGCACCTGTCTACTGCCTCCTTTCTCTTGTTCTTATTCTTTTAGATGAGAGCCTGTGATAGGTAGGAGCTGCAAGCAGCTTTGGATTTGACAGGTGATAGTAGGAAGCAGTAGTGAGTGAGGGATGCAGGAGGCAGGAGGCAGTTACAGAAGGAGATAGCCCTGGCTCAGTTCTGGCAGCGCCTTTGAGTGATCAATCTGTAGACGATGCTCTTAGATGGCCATGCTAAATCTCTACAGGTGGAGGCATTTCTCCACTGGTCCTTCTTTATTCCGAATTCTGGCTTGTTCTCAGCATATTAACGCTTGAACTTTGGGCCATCCCTGCACAGTGGATTTAGTAAGTGCTGGACACTGCTGAGGAATCTCCCAAGCAGATCCGATGGAGACAGCGTGGTGTTGGGGTGAGGCAGCAGAAACCAGATGAGGTGGGACACAGTAGGGCATTTCATTTTCAGCTCCTTCACAGCGAAGCCCTAAGAACCACACTCACAGGGACCACTCAGGACCCTCCAGCTGCTTTCTTATTGCTAACAGTGGCCCGTCAAGCTTTCTAGAGTTGTTCGTGCAACCAACTTGGAGAGCACTCAATTACTCAGATGGATTTCATCTGGGTAATGAAATAAAATCTGAATCTGTTTTTCACCCTCAGTGACTTTAAATAATTAAAACAATTTTTTTGTCTTCTTAAGCTGAGTCCTTGGAGTTCTGAAAATCCCCTTCTCACTGGAGGGTTTAAAGTTCAATTTCATAGATTCTCCTTCACTCTTCCACAGTCCCAGATTTCTCTGAATTTTCACACTGGTGTTTTCTAAATATCCTTCTGGCTCTTTAGACCTGTTGTTTAGTGTGTTTCCAAGCTTCCACCACTCATTTTCTTCCATTTTAATCTCTTGTATCAGGCTCCAAACATAGTAAATGTTGGCAAAAATTTCCCACTTGGTCCTTCAGAGAGCGTAAGAGTAGGTCTTAGCTTTGGTACTAGTGAAATAGTGTGGCACATAGGTGACTTCCAGTCTGCTGGCCTTAGTAGCTGAAAGAGTTGGGCTATGAAGCTTTGGGTACTGTTGTTGGGGACTGTTGTGGCAGTATAGGCAGGGAGCCTGGGAGACAGAAAGAGCAGGAGCATGGGGCTGGAGAGATAGTACAATGGTTAGGATATTTCCTTTGCACAAGACTGATTTGTGTTCAGTCACTGGCATCCATATGTTTTGCCCTGAGGGCAGAGCCAAAAGTAAGCCCTAAGCATGTTGGGTGTGGACCAAAAATCAAAACCAAAACTAAAAATATACATAAAATAAAGCATGAATGTGGGAGTCATGGGCTAAGTCTCAGATAAAACTGAGTTAGTGGCAGTTATACTAAGACACTTAGGAGCAATGAGACAGGATAAAATGGCTCATAGAACTGGGGTAGGATCAGAAGATAGAAGCAGGAAAGGGTAAGTTCTCATGTAGGTGTAGCTATGACCAGTTCCTGGCTTTATTTGTGACCCCCCTCTGTTTTATGTTGTATTTTGCCATACCCAGTTGTGCTGGGGACTAGTAGTCTTGATTTTGTGCTCTGAAGTCACCCGTGTAGTGTTGGGTAGTGGTGCTGGGGATTGAACCTGTGTGTGTCACATGTAAGGCAAGTGCTTTAACCTTTGTACTATTTTCCAGCCCCATTTATATCTGTTTCTAAGTCTTCTCCTATTGTCTAACTCTTACCCTGCATTGCCTTATGAAGATTTACTGTGGATAATCAGATCTTTTGTGTCAGTGATCTTTTTACCACATAGCAAAGTATCCCCAAACCTAAGGATTTCTTTGTTGTTGCAATGTGGTAAGCCAGGGATTGGAGAAGGGCTCTGGTGGGCTCATCACTGCCATGTTGTAAGCTATGACCATTCATGTGGTGGCACCACTAGGCAGCTAGACTGGGGCAGAATATTCAAGAAAGCTTGGCACATAGTTTAGAGACTCACTTACTATACTGATCAGTTGCTCTCTTTATATTATATATACATATATATGTTACTTTTTGGTCTTCCTTGCTTCATGATGTATAAAGACTGAGCTTCTTTCTATACATACAGGAGAAACTTAGACATGTGGCTGGTTTCTAGCAGGAAGAGAAGGACTCTGTCATTGGAAGTCCCAGAATACCTCTCCTACCATGACCAGCCCAAACTCATGCAGAGGGGAAGTTGACTTATTTTTTGTGATATGAAACAGCCCTACCTGTTGTTGGAATGTTACTTAGCTCTTGAGTGCAGCAGCAGGTGTGGAATTGACTCAGAGGGGAGTCATCGTGTTGTCTAGGAAACTAGATGTAGCTTGACAGAGCCACCAGCTATGATCTGGTTAGTTCAGAGTCCAAATGAGAGAGAGAGAGAGAGAGAGAGAGAGAGAGAGCTGAAAATAGAAAGAGGGGTGGATAAAAAGAATACAGAGAGTTATAGGGAGAATGAGAGAGAGTCAGGGAAGACATAGAGACACAGAGACAACAGTATAGAACAAAGTGGAAATGGTGTAGATCTTTGAGAAAGATTGGGGAGCACAAGAAAGCACAAGCAAGTTGTAGGCATGAATCACAGACCTGCAGAGAAGCAAGACAATTTTGGGAGACACAGACACTAGCAGAAAGGCTGAGAGAACTCTAGTCCCCAGTGTTGACTATTAATTTCCATTTAATTCCTGTGCAACATGAAATGCCCCCCTTTACCCAGATAATCAAGTGTGGCTCTTCTGTTCCCACAAAGCAAACAGTGGACTTAAATCCCAGCTCAGTCATCTGATGGTTCTATGTTTTTGGGTAAGAAACTTCTGTACTTCACTTTTCTCATCTGCACAAGAGAATAATAAGAATTATGCCCATAGCATACAGTTGTGTTGTATATTAAAAGATAGATACCTAAAGGTTTGTATATGTACACATCTTTGGAACAACTCCTGGCATATAGGAAGCATCACAAAAGTCATTGTAAAATAAAAAATATCTAATATTTAGGAGTCTTGGGTCAAGAGAGGTGAAGATTCAGCTTTGGAAAGTAAGATATTTGGGATGGGGGAAATAGATCATTATTATGTCTTGTCAAGGTAAATCATTCCTACCAGATGGTTATTGCATGCCACTGAACTAAAACACATATATCCTGGAAAAAGAAACCTGGAGCCAAGTTGTCTCTAAGTGTATTGTGTACTGTGGTGAGTGTAAATCATAGCAGCTTGATTCTTGTCAAGAATTGAGAGCCTCTTTGAGCTCACTCTGCTCTTTTTCCATCCTTTTCCTTCTCTCTCTCTTCTCTCTCTCTCATTCTTTGACATCCTGAAAAGAGAAGACTGCCAGAGAGATTTCCAATTGGTTCTTTTCGCTGTCATTTTCTGATTTAACATCAAAAGAATGGATTAAGAAGGCAATCACAGCAGACAAACAAATAGACTGTTGCTAAAAAGAAGAAGAAGAAGAAGAAGAAGAAGAAGAAGAAGAAGAAGAAGGAGGAGGAGGAGGAGGAGGAGGAGGAGGAGAAGGAGGAGGAGGAGGAGGAGGAAAGAAAGAAAGAAAGAAAGAAAGAAAAGAAAGAAAGAAAGAAAAGAAAGAAAGAAAAGAAAGAAAGAAAAGAAAGAAAGAAAAGAAAGAAAAGAAAAGTTCTTTTTTTCTGGCCCTGTAGAAAATAAGCTCAAAGTGGCCCTTGGTGTAATCATTTAAATACCTTCGAACTCCTACACCATATGTCTCTTGCACTTTCTTTTATCATATATGATGATTGTGTATTTAATACACAGTGATTCCAAAGGGGAACCAGATGGCTGCGTGTTTCCTGGTGCAGAATTTCTGCAGCAGAAAGAAGGAATCTGGGGCTCTATTTGGTTCTGATGGAACTGCCAGGCCATTGGAGATGATAATCAGTCTTATTTAAGGACGGTTCACGCTTACGATGAAGCGTGCAAGTGCTCAATCACGTCTTGAATGCGGCTTTAATGGGCATATCCTCTAACAACTGATTTAATGTATTCCTTTACATCTGTTCAATTTGAATATGTTGAGACAAGCAATCTTGTAAACGAGTTCTCTCTTTTGAAAATACACGTTGCAGGGGGAAAAAAAGCAACCAAGGGATTTCTTGGAAAGACAGTTCAAAAATTGGCTTTATAATGTTCAATACTTACTTCCATTAGGTGTTGGCTGCCATGGAATCATAAGCTCAATAAGAAGCAAAGAGCAAAATAAAGAGTGGATGGACCGCGGTTCGATCCCCCGGTGTCCCATATGGTCCCCCAAGCCAGGAGCAACTTCTGAGCACATAGCCAGGAGTAACCCCTGAGCGTTACCGGGTGTGGCCCAAAAACCAAAAAAAAAAAAAAAAAAAAAAAGAACATTGGGAAGGAGGTAACTGGTTCATTTTCTCCACTCAGCTGAAAGGTTCTTACATGGGCCCAAATCAAAACATGTTTGCCTTGAGGATAATGGGACAATCATTTCCATGCAGCTGATAAGAAAACCAAACTAAACCCAAACCTGGAACTAAGAAACTTCTAGAAAAAAACCGGAAAAGCTTCTTGATATGGATCCTGGCAAGGGTTTCTTAGACATGCATAAGGAAAACACAAAAAGAAAAAAAACAGAAGCAAAGTGAGAACACAACAAATTAAAACTTCTGTATAGTAAAGGAAACCATCAACAGAAAAGAGAGCCTATGGAAAAGGGAATAAATAATTGCAAAACTAAAGTAGATATATCAAACAAGGGGGTGATATTCAAAATAAGCAAGATGTACTGACAATAGCAAAAGAAAAACCTGTCAAAACTTTATTTTATTTTTAAAAATGGAGAGAGGACTTGACCAGGCATTTCTCCAAAGGCCACAGATAAATGGGCAATATGAAAGTGCTTGCCATAGCAAACGAATCAAATCCACCATGGACTTAACCTCACACCGTTTAGGATGACTATTCTCCAACAGCAACAATAACAGAAAGTAGATTTTGTACTCCTTTGTGCAATGATGTGAAGAAATTGGAACATTGTACAATCATGTACCAGTTCTTGTTGGTGGGAATGTAAATGATGCAGCTGCTAGAAGAAGACAGTATGAACATTCCTCACAAAATTCAAAATCCAACTGCCATAGAAGCCAGTAATCTCTCTTCTGGGTATCTGTCCAGAGGAAACAAAATCACTATTTCAAAGTGATATCTGCATTCCCCTGTCTATTGCAGCACTATTCACAATATACTGCAGAAATAGAAAACCTATTTCAAATATGTTAAGAATACAGAAATTTTACAATGCTCAAGAGAGGAAAACCTAAATGTCCATTATTAGAGCAATGGATATACAACGTGAAATGACAAACTATGAAATATAATTGAGCCTTAAAATGGTAGAAATTTTGTATTTGATACAATATTTTGTATTTGATAACATAAGAAAAACCCAGAAGGCAGGATCTGAATTAGACTGACCACTGGAAGAAAAATAAAGCACCTAAAGTCATCAATTAATAGAGATAGGAATAGTGGTGGCCAGAGACTTGAAGGAGATGTTTAAAGTGTGTAAAGTTTCAGTTATATAAGAGGAATAATTTTCAGAAGCCAGAGTGTGAATATGGTGAGCAGAGCACTTGCCTGGCAAATGGCCGACCCGAATTTGATCCCCAGAATGTCATATAGTCCCCCAAGTCTGTCAGGAGTGGTTCCTGCATGCAGAGCCAGAAGCCCCTGAACACTGTTAGGTGTGTGCCAAAAACAAAAGAGAGGGTGAATTTCTAGAGAAAAGCCAATTTTTCCCAAAGCCAAAAAGAATTTCATGCCATAGTCCAGGCAAATTGAAAATGTTTTTCTTTCTTTCTTTTTTTTTAGTTTTTCGGGCCACACCTGATGTTGCTCAAGGGTTACTCCTGATGGTACTCAGGATATGAGATGCCATGAAGCAAACTATCTCTCCAGTCCTACAAATATATTTTATAGTCTATTTTGCTTTGCTTCTATTATGATGATGGAAATGTAATTTTCAATTTTTATACATTAATTCTTTGAAAAGTTCATTTTTTGTAATGAGTGTTATCATGAAGGCCCCAGGTTTGCAAGATGTACAATTACTGCATCCATCTCACCACCACTGGAGGCCTCAGACTCTCTGCCACTGTTTTTTCTTCACCACCCACCTGCATCTTCAGTTCCTTCATCCCCTCTTACTTATTCCATTATCTTGGTTTTGCAATCCAGGTTCAGGGGGCTAAAGGGGATGGACATTTCCAAATGAAAAAGAAAGATTGAAAGACATTTATGGCTACTTTGGTAGGTTGGATTTCTGAGTACTGTGGGGCCAGACTATTTCTGTGTGCCTAGCTGGTGCCCACTGCACAGGGTGATCTTTGTTGGTGTTGCAATGTATGCAGTGATTTTCACAAACTGGTGCTCTTCTCATCCTCCTTGCAGTGTAATACAGATGGGGAAAGAAAAACACAAGTCAACAAAAAGTTCTCTGGCAGAAAAAGGCAAGATTTGAATGATAAGAGAGGAGTGATGGGATTTTCACACATGCTCTGGACTGAGACCTTAAACATCAGAACTTGCTAGAATTATATAGGGTTTCTTTGGTGTCATGGTTTGTCCTGTTCCTTTTGGAAAGCTCCAGTAGACTCCCTCATGCTTCTTGTATCTGACTGTGTTGGCATTTTCTCACACATGCTTCAAGGTCAGCCCCTGACCCTTCTAGGAATCTCCAGAAATCTCAAAAATCTTTAGAAATCTCTAGAGGAATTCTCAGCACAACATCACCTCAACCTTGCCTACCCTCACTCTCCTTCCTGCCCTGCCTTCAATCCCTTTTTTGTCTGAAGAAGGACTTGTTGCTTCTTATTGCTTGTGGTTGCTGGAGATGGGATTATGGAGGTTCCTTGGTTTCAAGCCCTTCTGGAAAGTCTGATGATATTTTGGATGAAGTTGTAACATCACATGAACTGGTTGAACTCAGCCCAGTAGTTTCCTCCCCCCACCCATAGATGTGTGTGTCCTGGCAGTTGTTAATGCTCTCCTTCTAAGGAATTTCCCTATTGCTTGGCAAACTGCTATCAGGCTCCTGCTTTGCTCATTGATCTGAAGAGGAAGCCCATAGGGTTATCAGGATAGAAAGGCATCAGAGCTGCCATACTGTGGACAGTCCAATGGGCAAAGGGTTTTTCCCAGAGGAAGGCACGAGGGCCAGAGAGGAGGCCACTTACTACAAAGCTGAAGCCACCTAAACTGTTTATTATTGCCCATCTATTATTCCAAAGGCAGTGTTGGGTCAGGGTTTTTGTGTAGCTGGTGTACAAGTCTTTCCCTGGAATTTCTCGATTTAACCCTCACAAACATCCTTGGCATTCAGACTCACCTTAGTCCCATCTCTTTGTGTTCGTTTTTTTTTGGGGGGGGGGGATGATTATTCCCCATCTAGAAAAGGAAGCATTTTTTAAACTCTACCATTCAGTGATTTTTCATCAGTTCATAAAGGTTGTTAAACTACACCAGGATATAATTCTAGAATATTTCCATCCACTTCCAAAAGAAACTCCGCACCCATGGGCAGTCATTTCCCATTCAGCTTGTATTCCCCCCTCCGAACTTCCCACTCCCTGGTGACTACTAATTTATTTTTTGTCTATGATTCTAGACATTTCTAAAAATGAAATCACGTATGCTGTGGTCTTTGTGTCTGGTTTCTTTCACTGAGCAGATGTTTCCAAGGTTCCTCTATGTTGGAGCACATGTTAGAACTTCACTCCTTTTTAGGATGTTCCATTGTTTGGACATGCTGCATTTTCTTTACGAATTCAGCACTTGTTGGGCATGAGAATCCGCTTCATAATTTTCACTCTTGTGAACAAAGCTGTTATGAACCCTGTGTTACAGACTAAGAAACTGAGACTCAGAGAGAGGTTCTTTTTGCGGGGACGAGAGCCACACCCTGTGATGTTCAGGGATTATTCCTGGCTATGAGCTCAGAAATTGCTCCTGGCTTGGGGGACCATATGGGATGCTGGGGATCAAACCAAGGTCCATCCTGGATCAGCCATGTGCAAAGCAAACACCCTACCAATGTACTATCACTCTGGCCAGAGAGGTTCTTCTTAAAACACAATCATGAAACATGTTTCTTTTGAGATCAGACCACATTCACAATGTAGCTTTATCTCTTACTAGCTGTGAACTTTGAACAAATCATTCATTTTTTGCAGCTTTCATAGTTGATGTTCAGAGAGCAATTTTCTTGGAAACTGGTTGGAACATTTTTTAATGATTTGTATATTCTAGCATTTTGTGTGTCCATTAGGACTGCAAGGAAGATTGATGGTGAAAACTTCTATGCCTGAACTCCCCAAATACCTAATAACTAATTCAGGGAGCAGCAATGAGCACTAGAATAGTATTTTCATTCTGATTTGCCCTTCCCATTTGTGTACCCCAGACAACTTATTGATCTACAAGTATCTATGGGGTAGCACTTAAGCTATGGATGCAAGAAATGAGCTTGAGGGGCCAGAGTGGTGGCGCAAGCGATAAGGCATCTGCCTTGCCCACACTAGCCTAGGATGGACAGCGGTTCAATCCCCGGGCACCCCATATGGTCCCCCAAGCCAGGAGCGATTTCTGAATGCATAGTCATGAGTAACCCCTGAGCATCACTGGGTGTGACCAAAACAAAACAAAACAAAACAAACAAAAGGAAATGAGCTCGAACAGAGCCCCTCACACAAGACTTAGTGACTATCTTCTCTCTCTCCCTTCCTGCCAGCCTGCTGCTGTTCCCAGTGTTACATGTAGCTTGCAACCAAATCCTCACACTTGAACATTCAAGTTGGCATTAGCACAACGCACCATTGTTTCACTTTGAAGGGCATCGATCTTCCCTGTAACTAGGGAAAGAAAAGTGTAGCACTGGAAACAATTTGGGAGCAGCTTAGCAAGCAGGATTATTTTTAAATGTTCAACTACTTGAAACTTGTTTGGTAATGCAAACTTCTCTAAAATCCATACCATAAAAATGAAAGGCAGCATGCTGTTCAGCTTTTGTGGAGATGCCTAATATGGTTTATCTGACATTCTCAAGTAAAGTAAAAGAGGGAGAGGAAGAGACTGAGAGAGTGAGACTTAATAGAGGTCACTCTGTGAGGGGCATCATTCATTTTGTCAGGAATGAAATGCAGGACAAGGGTCAGGGCAAGGTGCAGGAAACTGGCTTTGCCAGAGCTCATCGTTTGCTACTCAGGTATTATTCATTTGCTGAGAAGTCTACCTTTGGCCCGAACTTTGCCACACTGAAGTGTGCTGGCTCTTTGCTTTGAACTCTGCTTCAGGCATCTCCGCCAGTGCAGGCTGTTGACCCCTGTTACTACCTCACAATGTTGACCATTACCAGACCAGGTTTGCTGCAGGGTACTGACACTCCATGTGGATCTGATACCCTGATTGTGCCCAGACTCTTCCATGATGTCTGGACTTCAAAGATGAGGACACTGGGGCGTGGGTAGCTTTTAAAGGAGTGTTTTGGCATTCTTTGGGGTAAATATCTGACAGTTGAAGAGAGGGATAGTATAGCTATTTGGAAAGATCCTAAGGGCCTGTCAATGAACAAGTCACTAAAATGTGGTTTTTAGACTCGAGGGAATACTTCTCCACTCACCAAATAAAAACAACATGAATGGACCTAGAGGGTATTTCACTTAAGTGACATTAATCAGAAAAGAAAAAGACAAACAACGTGTGATTTCTTTCATATGTGGACGATAAAGAAATAAAATAAGCGAACAAACTAAAAGTAAAACAAACTCTTAGCAACAATGAAATTATGGTTACCAAAGGGGGATGGGGAGTGTGGTGTATAAATTGGGTGATGGGTGTATATGGTGAAGGCTAGAAACTAGACTTTTGATGGTGACCATAATATCTACATCAGTGTCAAATTATAACACTATATGTCTGAAATCTATATAAGGCTATAAGCCAATGTTATGTCAACAAAATAAAGGAGAATAGAGGGGGAAAAGGCTTTATGGCATTTTACTATCTAGACATTAGATTTTTGTTTCTGGGCCACACCCAGCAAGAGCTCAGGGGTTACTCCTGGCTCTTCACTCAGAAATCACTCCTGGTAGGCTCAGGGGACCATATGGAATGCCAGGAATCGAACCCGGGTTGGCCATGTGCAAGGCAAATGCTCTACCTGCTGTGCTATAGCTCCAGCTCAAAGATAAACCTTTTTTTTTTTTTGGTTTTGGATCACACCCAGCAACACTCAGGGATTACTCCTGGCTCTGTGCTCAGAAATCGCTCCTGGCAGGCTCAGGGGACTGTATGGAATGGTGGGAATCGAACCTGGGTTGACATATGCAAGGCAAATGCCCTACCTGCTATGCTATTGCTCTGGCTTCATTATCAAGATTTTAAATGATCAGTAGAGTTTTTAAGTCTCAGACGATGCGTAACACAAGACCTTAGGGTTTGGAATAAACACCTTGCTGAAGTGAGGAGAAGTTGTCAAGCAGATGAATTTAGCAACCTCATTTATCAGAGAATTGGTGCCAGCACATGTTACTAGCTTTGCTAAATCCTGTACTCCTTCATCTATTTTCTCCATCCCTGGCAAGTGGTTTATAGGTACATAACTGTTAGTTTAAAGTCTCAGTTGGTTTGCATTTATCTACTTATATATTTCAAGACATTTTAGCAAATTCATTCTGACAGAATGTGGAACGGTGGTCTCCAGGGGCTGGGAGAAGAGGGAATGAGCTGCTTAACGGGGAGAGAACTTCCGTTTTTGCCAAATGAAAGTTCCAGAAATGGATGGAGGTGAGAGTCGCATGACAATATAATGGCAATTAATGCCATTGAGTGGTACACTTGAAAGTGGTTAAGATGATTCTATGAAATTTATCACCTTTTTCAAATAATTGAAAAATGATACTGCCAATCATAAACCAGTTAAAGATATTCAATTCAAAAGCCATTTGAAAGGAAGTATTATCACTCTGATGATGTCTGTTATAGATCCTGCCACAAATGGTTTTCCTTTTTTTCTCCTTCAGATCATTTGCATGTGGGACTGGATAAATAGCACGCAGGTGAGACCACACACCCGGGTTTGATCCCTGTATTATATACCAGATGCTTGATCCTTGCCAGGAATAATCCCTGAGTGTAGAGTCTAGAGTAAAACCCAAACACTGCTAGGTATAGTCCCCAATTAAACAAACAATGAGAAAGCACGAATTTGTATATATCATTTAGTTTTACAAGATTGCTTTAGAGTAAGATTAGGTTTGCAGTAAAATGAAGAGGAAGGTAGAGTGATTTCCCATATACTTCTGCAACCCTAACTTGCATAGTCTCTTTGTCACCACCACAGGGCACACTTGTGGCAGTTGATGAGTAGATTGGCACATCAATATTACCAACAACTCGTAGCTGACTTTAGGGTTTATGCTTGGTATACATTCTATGTGTTTGGATAATGTATCTGTCATGAGAACATTATACAGATTCTTTTACTTTCCCTAAAAATTCCTTGTGCTTCACTCATTCACCCCTTCTTCATCAACCCTTACAATCACCAATCTGTAAGTCTCCAGAGTTTTTGCCTTTTCCAGAATGTCATAGATTTTGAATCCTGCAGAAATCCTTTACAAAAGGGTTTTTTGGACTTACGCCTGTGCCTTTCATGGGTTTGAAAGCTCATTTTTTAGGACTTAATAATACTACATTGTCTGAATATATTTATATATTCAGTAGATACTCCTTAGTATTTACCCAAAGGGGTCAAAACCACAAAATGCAATTGCTGAATTCTATAGTTAGTTTCATAAGAAGTCACCCAAATATCTTCCAATATTGCTGCTTGATTTTGCATTCTTGCCAGCAATGAATGAGAGTTCCTGTTGCTTCACTTTTTTTTGCCAAGATTTGGTATTGTTACTGTTCTGGATTTTGACCATTTTGATGGGTATATCTAGTTTTAATTTGCATTTCCTGATGATGTAGGACATGCTTCCATAAGATTATTTCCTGTATGTGAGATGTCTGTGGGGATTTTTTGTCCATTATAATTGATTGTTTATTTTCTTATTGTTCTAATAGTCTTTTGTATATCTTGGATAAAAGTCCATTACCACAAACAGGGATGAGTTTAGTTAGAGAAATAACTAAGTTTCGAACTATCCTAATAATGAGAATGTACGAGGGAAATAGAAAGCCTGTCTAGAGTACAGGCGGGGTTGGGTGGGGAGGAGGGAGATTTGGGACATTGCTGATGGGAATGTTGCACTGGTGATGGGTGGTGTTCTTTACATGACTGAAACCCAAACACAATCATGTATGTAATAAATTTATTTAAAAAATTATTTAAAAAAAGAATACATAAACTAGAATAAAACCAAAACAATACTAACTGATCTTGTTAAACTGAGGAACTTCAGATAAGAAAAAAAAACCTCAAAAGCAAAACTGCTCTGTCATAATATGCCTTGAACAATTTGCCCAGTGTCTTTTTTGGTAAATTAGCTTTGTCTGAAAATCATGACTTGTCAAGAAATTAGGTATAAATATTCCACCTTTTGCTTTGAATAAATGGAACAGAGCTTGAACTCAAAAAAAGTCCATTATTAAAGGTGTTTTTGCAGGTATTTTCTCCCAGTGTGTGTCTTTTTTTTAATGTAATTTTTATTTTGATCATAGTGGCTTACATATTGTTGACAATAGTATTTTAGGTATATATTTACATAAAATCAGGGGGGATTCCCATCCCTAAATTGTCCTCCCTACACCTCCGTTTTTGTCCTACCTCCCATTTCCTCTTCCCTCTCCCCCAGGGCGTCTAGAATATGTGGTCCCCTCTGTATCTAACCTACTACTTAGTAGTCTTGCATCAGTTTGGTCTTGATGCCTCCCTGATTTCCCCCTCTAAGTGGGGGCAGGGCTAGCTAGTTCAAGTTGCGTGGTTTTGCCTGAAAAGGTGAAAATATATAAACTGGGGGTAAAAGTCTAATACCCCGAAGATGGGCAGAATCCTTCTAGAGGTTCTCATCATCGATTTGGGAAATGAGTGAGAGAAAGAATGTGAAACACTCCACCAGTACCAAAAGAAGTGTCAAATATCCAGTGAGGACTCCAGCTATATCGATAAGCACCACAAAAGACAGATAAACAAAATAAAACAAAACAAACAAAAACCAAAAACAAACAAAAAACAAACAAACAAAAAAAACACGCCGTGGTCTTGAAATAAGAAACATGGCGTAGCCCCTCTCGAAAGAAAAGGAAGAGAGAAAAGAAAAAAAGTAAATAAATAAATAAGGATATCTGGGGACAACGATTTCAATAATCACATCCAAACAGAGAAATCGACCAAAATAGCTAGGTAAATAAAAATAATAATAACAATAATAAATGAAGGTAATATATATATACATATACATATATATATATATAAATGTCCAAGGTTTTGTGTTTTTTTTTTCCCTTCTGCCCTGGCACAGTAAATATTGGGGTCATTCGAAAAGGAATTCACTTGCCCTATGCGATATGGGGTTTCTCCGTCCTTGGAGTATACTGTCATGGGATCAACTCTAGTCTTTGCTCAGGATCATTACTCTCCCGGTGGTGGGTTTTTTTTTTTTTTTTTTTTTTGGTGTGTGGAAGACTTCTGCTCTGTCCAGGGTGATGCAATCAGAGCTCTGTGTTTAGAGGTCTCAGTATCTGTACAGATCCTGAGATGGGACTTATGGTGAAGTCAGTCTTTGTGAATCTAGAGGTTCTGTTACCTCAGTGCCATTTTAATCCGTCTTCTGTGGTTGGTGATCTTAGTCTTTGCCCTGAACCTAGGATGGCATCTAGGATAGCGTCTTTCTTTGTGCTTCCAGAAGCCCCTTTCCGTTACAATTGTCTCTGCCGGACCTTTGGTACTGAGGATCATGCTTATTGTGCAGGTCTTAGTTCAAACCCTAGACTAGGGCTTTTTTATTGGTCCCAAGATGTATACAGTCTGGTCATGGTTCTCGTATCCAGTCATCTGTAAAACACAATCTTGGCTTTTGGACCTACCAAAGGGTGCCACGTCTTCTGGTTTTGTCTTGTCGTTGGCTGGTGAGGTAGGCTAAACTGCTCTGAGGTCAAGTTGTTCACATTTTCCTCATTGTCGGGATATCGTGTTTAAGCTGGCCCTTGTTGTTGACCCTGCAGTACTAAGGCTGTCCCAGATGGAGTTTGTTTCTTGCAGCTGTTGTGAAGAGCTGTGCCGTTTCTATGTCTGGGATCCAGGGTTCAAGGCTGGTTGAATGGTATCTAATCACCTGAGGTCTAAGTTGATTCCACATGACATATTTTCAAGGTAGTAGATAACCCTGTATTGTAAACAACTATGAGTTCCTATCTTTAGTAGATAAGATCTCTTTTTTTATATGTAAGATTTCCCCTTTATTTAGTGTGCCTTTGCAGAGGGAAGTGGTGCTCCATTATATTGTTGGTGTATTTGGATTGGACAGAGTGGGTAACAAAAATAGGTCGCATACCCAAAAACGATTATAAAAAAAAAAGAAATAAAAGTGTATGTGCCCACAAATATATATGTAGGGCAAACATTTAAAAAAAAAAAACAAAAAAAGAGAGAGATAAAATGAGTTAGCGAAGTTTTTAAAGGACCAAAGTGGTGCAAGAGACTACTTTACATTTGGGGGAGAACATGTAAAGAGGTGGTGTATTACAGGTCTTATGCCTATGTTGAAAGTACAGTTTTTCCCGTTGTCTTTTGGATTTTTCTTGTGGTGTGTGGGTTCCCAGGCATCTTCCAATCACTCCCCCTGACCTTCTTCATATTGGTAAAAATTTGCGGCAGGGAATTCTTGGAAGAGTTCTTGCATTGGGGATACTATTGGACCTAAGTCCGGTTTCAGGAAACAGTCCACGTTAGGGGGAGATGGTAGGGAGGGTCTCGTAGCATGAGTCTTCAGGGAAGTTGGCTGTCTTTTCTTGCAGGAGACGAGGTGTGGGATTGGCTGGGTGTCCCCTCGCCTGGGTGCTGGGTACTGGTTCGTTGGGTAGGAGGTCGATCTTGATGCCTAAGAGATTAGGGACTGAGGGTGGAGAGTTTTAATATGGTGGGGGATCTGGATGGGATTGAGGGGTGATGGGATAGTTGGATTTCCGGGGGGGGGGAAGGGGAAGGTATATGGGAGGGGTATGAAGGAAGAGAAAAGAGAAAATACCGTAGAAAGGGAGAAGAGAAAGGGGAAAAAGTAAAGAGAAGAATAGAAGAGAAAAAAAAAGAAAAAAGTAGCGAGAAGAAAGGAGAGAATAGCAAGGGAATGCTGGTTTGGTTGAATGTGTTCGATGACTAGAGCCTGTAGTTTAGGTCTGTACGTCGTCACAGGTACTGCTTTGGTGGTCTGACTGGTCCCGTGCTTCAATTCCTAAAAGAAGGTTTAACCTAGAAATAAAGTCTATGTTAAAGAGTTTTCTCGTGGCCATCTCGTCTTGCAAACAAGGTATGGTATCTCGTGTGGTATCCCGAGTTGCCATCTTAGTTTGTCCGCCCTTTGTATCTAAGGGTGCCTGTGGACAGAAAAGCTGAGAGGTTATTTAAAATGTAGCAAGGTAAAGGAATTAAAACGTAGTGTTATGGTATATTGCCATTGCAGTCCGTGATTTCCTGTGGTGTTCTATACTTGTGTTCCTGTTTACGATCTCTAAGGGATTATTGTGAGCTTTTGTTGTGGGGGTCTGATTACGTACCTGTTCTCTCTATGTTGCTGTTTCTGTTGTTGCTGTTTTCTTTGTGGTATAATGAGCCGTCAAGAGTTTGCGTTGTTCCTTTTTCATGTATTTTGGACACTGCTCCCACGTATATGTTGACTATTACAGTGTTCGGAGTTTCTACCCTGTTAAACCCTGTTGTATGATTGTTAGGTATTAGTTGTGTGTAAAATATATGTTCTAGGTGTTTCAGAATAGTGCTACCATTCTGTGTTTATCTTTTGTCTTCTGACTTACTTTTTTTAACATAACATGATCTAGGTCCATCCACGTTGCTGCAAAGTCTGTGATTGTATCATTTCTAACTGCCATGTAATATTCCATTGTGTATATGTACCACATCTTAATGATCCATTCATCCGTTGTTGGACATCTAGGTTGGTTCCAAGATTTGGCTATTATACTGAGTGCTGCAATAAATAGTGGGGTGCATACGTATTTTGGAATGAATGTCTTGTGGATATATGCCTAGGAGAGCAATTGCTGGGTCAAATGGCAGCTCAATTCTGAATTCTTTGAGCACTCTCCAGACTTTCCTCCATAGGTGTTGGACTAGGGGGCATTCCCACCAGCAGTGGATGAGAGTTCCTTTCATACCGCATCCCCGCCAACAAAGGTTGTTTCCATTATTTTTGATGTGAGCCATCCTCACTGGTGTAAGGTGGTATCTCATTGTTGTCTTGATTTGGATCTCCCTGATGATGAGTGAAGGTGAGCATGTTTTCATGTGTTTGTTGGCCATCCTTCTGTCTTCCTCAGAGAAGTGTCTATTCATTTCATCTCCCCATTTTTTTATGGCTTTATTTGGTTTTGGGGGGCTCAGCTTTCTGAGTGCTTTGTATGTTCTAGATATCAGCCCTTTATCTGATATGTCGAGTGAAAAGATTTTTTCCCATTCTGTTAACTGTCTTCTTGCATTAAGTAGGGTTTCTTTTGCCATGCAGAAGCTTTTAAGTTTAATGTAGTCCCATTTGTTTATATTTGATGCTAATGTTCTTGCCATTGGTGTTCCATTCTCAAAGACCTTTTTGATGTATAGGTCTTCGAGTGTTCTGCCTATTTTATTCTCGATAAACTTTATAGATTCAGGTCTGATTTCAAGGTCTTTGATCCATTTTG
Organism: Suncus etruscus; assembly: GCF_024139225.1. Taxonomy (NCBI): domain Eukaryota; kingdom Metazoa; phylum Chordata; class Mammalia; order Eulipotyphla; family Soricidae; genus Suncus; species Suncus etruscus. Next base: position 17,080,113 of record NC_064868.1, on the reverse strand, counting down.
AGTTAACTTTTGTATAAGGGGTGAGGTATGGGTCAATCTTCACTTTCGTACATGTGGTTTTCCAGTTGTACCAACACCATTTGTTGAATAGACTTCCTTTGTTCCATTTCAGGTTCTTACCTCTTTTATCAAATATTAGTTGGCTGTATATCTTGGGGTTTATGTCTGGGAATTCTGTTCTGACCCACTGGTCTGAAGTCCTGTCTCTGTTCCAGTACCATGCTGTTTTGACTACTATGGCTTTATAGTATAGTTTCAAGTTAGGTAAGGAGATGCCTCCCAGATTTTTGTTTTTCAGTATGTTTTTGGCTATCCTGGGTCTTTTGTGGTTCCAGATAAATTTTATGATTGATTGTTCTATTTCTTTAAAGAATGGTGTCTGGATTTGGATAGGGATTGCATTAAATCTATATAGTAGTTTGGGTAGGATAGTCATTTTGACTATGTTAATTCTACCTATCCATGAGCATGGGATGTTTTTCCAATTCTTTAGATTGTCTTCAATTTCTTTCTGAAGCATTTTGAAGTTTCCCTGGTATAGGTCTTTCACTTCCCTTGTAAGGTTGATTCCTAGGTACCTGATATTTTTTGATACTATTTTAAATGGTACTGTGTTTTTAATCTCTCTCTCCTCGATTTCGTTGTTTGTATATAGAAATGCTACTGTCTTTTGTGTATTGACTTTGTATCCAGCCACTTTGCTGTATTGGTTAATTGTTTCTAGGAGTTTTACTGTGGACTCTTTAGGATTTTCGATGTATATCATCATATCATCTGCAAATAGAGATAGCTTGTGTTCCTCTTTCCCAATTTGGATTCCTTTGATTCCCTTCTCTTGTCGGATTGCTATTGCTAGGACTTCTAGGGTTATATTGAATAAGAGTGGAGAGAGTGGACAGCCTTGTCTAGTTCCTGACCTTAATGGAAATGCTTCTAGTTTCTCGCCATTAAGTATAATGTTGGCTGTAGGCTTTTCATAGATAGCTGTGACTATCTTGAGGAAGGTTCCTTCTAACCCTATTTTGCTGAGTGTCGTTAACATGAAAGGGTGTTGGATCTTGTCAAATGCCTTCTCTGCATCGATTGATATGATCATGTGGTTTTTGTTTTTCTTGTTGTTGATGTGATGTATAATGTTGATTGATTTGCGTATGTTGAACCAACCTTGCATTCCTGGTATAAATCCCACTTGGTCATGATGTATGATCTTTTTGATGAAGTGCTGGATTCGGTTTGCTAAGATTTTGTTGAGTATCTTTGCATCTATGTTCATTAGTGAGATTGGTCTGTAGTTTTCTTTCTTGGTGGTATCTTTGCCATCTTTGGGAATGAGTGTGATATTTGCCTCATAGAAGGAGTTAGGGAGGATTCCTGTTTTTTCTATGGCTTGGAAGAGCCTATGGAAAAGTGGTAGTAAATCTTCCCGGAATGTTTGGTAGAATTCACCTGTAAATCCATCTGGGCCTGGGCTTTTGTTCTTAGGGAGTTTTTTAATTACATCTTCAATTTCCTCTGAGGTGATTGGTCTGTTTAGGCTTTCTAGTTCTTCCTTTTCCAGTCTTGGAAGAGGGTGTTTGTCCAAGAATCTGTCAATTTCTTCTGGGTTCTCTATTTTAGCTGAGTATAGTTGTTCATAATATGATCTTATGATATGTTGTATTTCTTGAGGTTCTGTTGTAATCTCTCCCCTTTCATTTGTGATCCTACTGATTTGGGTGTTTTCCCTCTTCTTTTTGGTGAGTTTTGCCAGTGGTTTGTCTATCTTGTTTATTTTTTCGAAAAACCAACTCCTGGTTTCATTGATTTTTTGTATTGTTTTTTTAGTTTCTATGTTGTTTATTTCTGCTCTGGTTTTTATTATTTCTTGCCTTCTGGTTGTGGTTGGATTTCTCTGTTGCTGTTGTTCCAATTCTTTGAGGTGATCTTTTAAACTGTTGGTTTTGTTATTTTCTTGTTTCTTGACATAGGCCTGTATCGCTATGAGTTTCCCCCTAATTACTGCTTTTGCTGTGTCCCATAAATTTTGACATGTTGTCTCTTCATTGTCATTTGTCTCAAGGAATCTTTTTATTTCTTCCTTGAGTTGTTCTTTGATCCAGCTGTTGTTGAGCAGCATGTTGTTTAATCTCCGGGTATTAGTTTTTCTCCATTGTTTCTTCTTGACATCGATTTTGAGTTCTGTTGCATAGTGATCTGAAAGGGTACTTCTTTTTTTTTTTTTTTTTTTTTTTTTGGTTTTTGGGCCACACCCGTTTGACGCTCAGGGGTTACTCCTGGCTATGTGCTCAGAAATCGCCCCTGGCTTGGGGGGACCATATGGGACGCCGGGGGATCGAACCGCGGTCCTTCCTTGGCTAGCGCTTGCAAGGCAGACACCTTACCTCCAGCGCCACCTACCCGGCCCCTGAAAGGGTACTTCTAATGATCCTTACCTTTGTGGTCTTATATAGGTTGGTTTTGTATCCCAAGACATGGTCTATTCTGGAGAAGGTTCCATGTGGGCTCGAGAAGAATGTGTATTCTGCTTTCTGGGGATGGAGGGCTCTATATAAGTCTATTAGCCCCAAATCTTCTAATTTTTCATTTAGAGCTCTTATTTCTTTGCTATTTTTCTGTTTGGTGGATCTGTCCAGTGGTGATAGTGGAGTATTGAGGTCCCCTACTACTATCACATTTCCCTTCATGTGTTTCTCCAGGTTTACGAGCAGTTGCCTCACATATTTTGCTGACTCTACATTGGGTGCATAGATATTGACCAGGGTTAGTGTTTCTTGATCTAATGTTCCCCTGATCAGTATGTAGTGACCCTCTTTATCTCTGACCACTTTCTTGAGGTTGAATGCAATTTGGTCTGATATAAGAATGGCTGTCCCTGCTCTTTTTTGTTTTCCATTGGCCTGAATAATTACTTTCCATCCTTTGATTCTAAGCCTATGCTTGTCCTGTAGCTGTAGGTGTGTTTCTTGTAGGCAACAGAAGTCCGGTTTATTTTTCCTAATCCAGTTCTCTACTATGTGTCTTTTAATTGGAGAGTTTAGTCCATTAACATTTAGGGAGATTATTGAGAGAGAGGACTGTTGTGCAGTTGTGTTGTGTAGGGTGGCTTTTGTTACAATCGGGGGTTTGGATTGTGTAATTCATCTCTGAGTAGGTCGTTTAGGATCGGCTTTGTTTGCACAAATAGCTCTAGTTCGGTCTTGTTTGAAAATGTTTTCAGTCTGTTCTCCCATATGAATGATAATTTTGCCGGGTATTGGACTCTAGGTTGGAAGTTTCTTTCATTCAGTCGTTTAAATATGTCATTCCACTGTCTCCTTGCTTGAATTATTTCGATTGGGAGATCTGGTTTGATTCTTATGTCCCTACCTTTGTACTTGAGGTTTTTTTCTCTCTTATTCCCTTAAGAAGTTCCTCTTTCTCTTTGTTTTTTGCCATTTGGATTACTATATGTCTTGGTGTAGGTTTATTAGGATCTATCTTACTAGGAACTCTCTTGATTTCCTGGAATTGCCCTGAAGTTTCATTCCAAAGGGTGGGGAAGTTCTCTGCTATTATCTCTCTGACTACTTGTTCTTCCCCTTTCCCTATTTCCTCCCCTTCTGGTATACCCACGATTCTTAGATTGTTTCTTTTGTCCTTGTTCATTAGGTACTGGACTTTACCTTCCAGTGCTTTGCCTTTTATTTCTTTGTTGGTTTCTTGGTCATTTTTTGTTTGCAGTTTTCCTTCGAGTTCTTCGATGTGTTTCTCCAACTCTGTGTTTCTGCTAGTAAGGCTTGTTACTTTGTCTGTTAATTCCTTCACTTCTTTTTGAATGAACTCTCTCATACTCTTTAACATTTCTTCTTTAATTTGGGTGATTCGTTCCTCCATAGATATCTTATACTCGGTAGCTAAAGTTTCTCTCATTTCTTTTATTAGTTCTTGTGTTTCCTTCCTCATTGCTGCTTTTAGGTCACTTTCCCACAAATCTGTGCGTTTTGGCGGACTTGGAAATTTGTTAGGGTTTGTCTCCGTATCTTCAGATCTTAGGGTTCTCTTTGATTTACCCATATTTCCTTGTGTTTATTGGTGTGCTTTGGAGAGCTGTTTCTTCCAATTTCAGTCTGTTTTGATCCCCTGTGGTGTGGGAATGGGTCCCCTCCCTGAGGGTGGATCTAGTGGTACTGTTGGGTGGGCTTGCCCCGGTTTGGCTCCTCTTGTGCTCTTTTTGTGGCCTGATTCGTTGCTTTGCCCTATTGTTGTCAGCTATTTCTGGGAGGCAGGAGATACCCGATGGGGGGCGGGCACGTTCACGCTGTCCGCGTGGGTGAGCGGAACTTCCCTACCTTCCTGTGGGCAAAGGACCCCCAGCAGGAGGAAGGCAGCCGGTAGCACGGTCGGGGCGGGCGGGAGGGACTTCCTTACCCTCCCGGGGGCTCCTCCTTACCTTCCCGGGGGCAAGGGAGCCCTAGCAGGAGGAAGGCAGCCGGTCGCAGGGTCGGAGCGGGCGGGAAGGACTTCCTTACCTTCCCAGGGCAAGGGAACCCCAGCAGGAGGCTGGCAGCCGGTCCCGGGGCGGGCGGGAGGGACTTCCTTACCTTCCCGGGGGCAAGGGAGCCCCAGCAGGAGGAAGGCAGCTGGTCGCATGGTCGGGGCAGGCGGGAGGGACTTCCTTACCTTCCCGGGGGCAAGGGAACCCCAGCCGGAGGGAGGCCGGCGTTCGCGCGGTCGGGGCCCCAGTGTGTGTCTTATCCTCAAATTTTCTTGATATTGTCTTGAGTACGGCAAAATAAAAATATTTCTTTATTCAAGTTCAGTTTATCAACCATTTCTTTCATGACTTTGATTTTATGTTTTAGAAGTCATTATCATGCTCAAGGTCATCTAGGTTTTCTACACATCATCTTCAAGAAATTGAAGTCTTCAAGAAGATTTCAAGATGTCTTATGTTTCATATTTAGGTCTGTAGACTACTTGGAGTTGATTTCTGTGAAGATTGTAAACTCTGTCTGGATTCATGTCTAGATCCATGTTTTCTAAGCTGGAAGCCTTGTTCCAGCAATACTTGTTGAAAAGACTAACTTTGTCCATTTTATTGACCTTTGCTCCTTTGTCAGAGATTAATTTATGTATGTGGATGTTTCTGGGTCTTCTCATTTACTCCCTTGGTTTACTCATCTATTTTCTCACTATAACCACACCGCTGTGCTATCACTCTGGCTAAGTAGTGTTAACCTTTATGGCATTAATGTACACCACTAAATTTCCAAGACCCCTCATCACTGTCCTTATATCATTTCTGGTTGACCTCTTCCCTCCACCTTTAACTACTTGTTCATCTCAGTTTAGTTTTGACTTCAAGACTAAGGGTTCACTGTCCTCCCATACTCTCTGTATCCTTGATTTGTTTCTCCATGTACCACAGATAGGAGAGACCCTCTAGTATTTGTCCTCTTTGAGGGCTGGTTTTAGGGTTTAGTGAGCAATGCCTGCTCTCTTCTGGATGAGCCCTGGGAATGCTTTAGTTTTCAGTGCTTTAAATTTCCTTTACCTAATCTCTCCTTTAGTTCCAGGAGACACTCCACATTTCTATAATAAATCCTCTTTCTCCCTAAACTAGTTCAGGTTGATTTTTGCCACATGCAACCAAAGATTGTTAGCTGATGCACGCTGGCATGATAATTCATTCTCTATCTCTGTTATGTCCACATTTGAAAGATTAAAAAATCATCCCCATAAATATTTTTGCTAATTTGAATGAATTTCCATTTCCCTGGACTTTTTGCTCATTTGAAATGCCTACTTGGCCCCCTTCCATTGTTTGAAAAGCAGAGTAAAGCCAAAGGAACCAGGAGGCACCGACTGATGTGTACTCTTAAGCTCTGTGTATAAATTAGGTATTTGAAACACTTGGAGCCTTCCTAAAAAAGCATTTCCCAGCGGGGAAGAAAAATGAATGAGTTTCAAAAGTAAACTTGAAATATTACTCATTGCCATGAAAAAGTGCAACTTTAAAGTAACCAAAAAAATGAAAACAAATGAGTTATCTTTGGTAGGAGGCTACATCATAGTTCAGAGTGGACACTTGGAGCCAGAGAGTCTGTGGAGGGCATGGTTTGTAAATCTAACACCAAGCTCTTAGCTTTGCCCTCCACTGGCTCCTAGCATTGCATAAGATACTCCCTACATGTTTGATGGGGAAAGACTGAATGAGGAAACAGAACGTTGTGATACAATCTGGAGAATTGGATGGAAATGGACTGCTTCCCCTGTTTTCTACCTCTGTGACACTTGCTATGCTACTTTGTTCTCATCTCGGCTTCCATTACTGTAAAGTGGGTGTGAAAGCAGAGCTTCTTTAGGGTGTTGAATATTACATGAGCCAGTACACCCAAGCATGAGCTCAAAGCCTGCAAAGGCATTGCAGTAATGCTTGAATGCCAATAGTAAATGCTTGTTTTGTAATCATTGTGTGAGAGAGTAGCTTTGCATGATTATACCTCCCTTCTTTTTCAATTGTCCGAGGATCCGAGAAGGACAAGAATTAGGGACATTATCGTTAAAGGTTTTGAAAGGAAAGTAATTTTCATAAGAGTATTTGGGAATCAAAATTTGATCTTAATAATAAAATGTTAGAGAACTATATCTTGGTGTAAGATATGTTAATGAGTCTTTGTTCCTAATCAAGTGAAAACTCAGGGAAAAAAGAAAATCAGTAACAATTTAACCCACAATATAAAAGCTTAGGGTAAAAAAGTTCTTATTTAAAAACTACAGGATGGCCACATCAGATGAGAAGTCTACCATAAAGATAATATCCTCCCATTGATAGCCCAAAGACTCAACAGGTCTCTTGGATTCAAGGGGGTTGGCCTGGGTTCCACTAGTCATAGTAGCTGCAGTTAGGACTTGGTGTTGGGGTCTGAGAAATGAGCTCTTTGCTCTGACATGGCTAATTCTGACAAGTCTGGAGCTCACCCATGGGTGCTTCCTGTTCCATGAGCCCTCCGAGTACACTGCTAGAAAAGGGTGCTTTTGTGTGGTCTTTTCTCCTTCCCACACCACAACTCCATCTTGAATGACTCCGAGTCTTTTTTTTGCTGGTGATGTTTACATATTTGTGGCTTATGGGAAGCGGTTTGCAACCTCAGCACAAATGGGCTCCAGCTCTGTTACGGTTGCCTTTTTCTTTAGATGCTCTGAAGTGTGTCTCTTCATAGTCTCTCTGAGGATGGGGTCCCCACGATCAATCATTCTTGTGGAATGAACTCTGGATTGTGTGATGGCAGGGTCCTAAGGCTGGCCAGAGAAGAGAGCTGATCTGCTGGTTACTTTCCACCATGGGCAGATTGGTTCCTAGAAAGGCAAGAAAGAATAGCAGCTAAATTACTTGCCTCTATTTCATTAGTCAAAACTGGAACTGCCCGACAAAAATTATGCATTTCGAGATAATAGAGAGGTTAGGAGTGAGAGTGGCCACGAATTCTTTCCATCTCTTGCACAATGAAGCTAGACACATCGACATATTAACACCATGTTCCCAGGCAAGGGACAGTATCAGGATGAGTTCGCTTTGCTGTTACTGTTTCAAATGATCAACATCTTCTCCTCCTAAGTTGGAACATTAAGAGCTTGAATTTAAAGTCTCCTTTGTAGCTAGGGGACCAGATGTACACACAGTTCAACTAATAAGATGTTCTCAGGAGAAACTCAGAAGGCTGGACCTATCTAGCAGATTTCTGCTCTCCCATTCGCCAAGTCAAGTTGTGTTTTCAGTCTTTATATTTCGAAGATGTCATATGCAAGTTGACAGGCAGAGTCCAGGACGCCTTTTTGTTTTTCTTTCTGATACAGACCTAGCATGTACAGGGCAGGCTCGAGCCAAAGTTCCAGCAGTGGCTTTCTGATCACCACTTTGACAAAGTAACTCTTACATGGAAATGGCTCTGTTGTGTGTCCTTTGTGTCCCCCAAAGCCTGCTCTTGGATAACAAGGACCCTCTTGTTCCATGGAGGAAGTGAAGCTACCCTCTACAAGTCCCTGACATCATAGTTTCCCAAGCAGCTGCTGTATGAATGAACCTAAGTAAGTGCTTGATTAATTATACATATGTTTGTGGAACTCATCATGCTGAGGAGTTGCTTGACATGTTCTGGAAGATCTATCTCATCATCTTTTTGCTATGTGACCTTGACTTTCAGGGGCATCTTTTATAAAATGGTAACAACTAATGCAAAGTGCTGCACTGTATAAAGAAGAAATGAAATGATGCTATCAGTAAGTTGCAGGCCTTGGAGGAAGTGGTAATAATGTCACCTATAGAAATGGGTATTTATTTTGTGATAGGAGCTCAGACACAAAGACAAAGACAACAGATTTGGTCTCACAGCTGATGAAATGTGCTTGAAAAGAGGGAAATCAACAATTAACATAGTCTGACAAGGTCAGTTCTGATGACAAGGGGTGCTGGTTCCCAGGGGACACAGAGAAGGGACACTGAAACCAGCTTAGAGGAGGAAAGAGGGATGACAGAGGTGTCCTATGAAATGATTTTTCTAAAAACTAGTTGACCAAGAGCCTAATTACTGAGAACTAATTTCCCAATGGTCGAGTTATTCCTTTGTGAGTGCCAAGCACTATTTTTGAGACTCTTCTTATTTCTAGTCAGTGACTGTATTTTTCCTTTTCACATTAACTTGCCAAAACTTCTGGGTCTCAGGGTGCTTTTGATTTCATGAAGTATGTCTCATTAATGTTCAGATTTATGGAAAACCATATTAATGAAGTTATTTATTAAATATATTAATAATTACAAACTTTTATCATCTGACTATATTAAGTGCTTGCTTTGATTGCACATATATGAACCTATTTATTAACTATACTCTCGGGTACATGCCCCAACATACTTATTCAATATTTTAATTTAGTATAGTTAAAAAGGATCTGATTCTAAGAAGAAAACATTTCTTTTTATTGGTTACATGCAAGAAGACAATCCCTTAAAGGAAGATTTTAGCTAAAAATAATTTTAGTAGATTTAATCAAGTGTTTATTTGGCAAATCAATCATTTTGAAAGTTTCTGTTTCATTTAATTGTCTTCAAGCAAATTGGTGTTTGTTAGATAGGGTACTAGGGGGCCTGGAGAGATAGCACAGCGGCGTTTGCCTTGCAAGCAGCTGATCCAGGACCAAAGGTGGTTGGTTCGAATCCCGGTGTCCCATATGGTCCCCTGTGCCTGCCAGGAGCTATTTCTGAGCAGACAGCCAGGAGTAACCCCTGAGCACCGCCGGGTGTGGCCCAAAAACCAAAAAAAAAAAAAAAAAGATAGGGTATTAGGCTAACCAGCCACTCATCACTTCTTTCTAAATCTATTGTTGAGTGGCTCCATGTATCTGTTCAGCTTTCACAGAGAACGAAAAGCACATAGTTGTGTGGTGGCTCCTTGTCTCCCAATGATGAATCCACATGAAATGCCACAAGATGTATATAAGAAAGAGGAAATGGTCCAAAACAAATGAAAGTACCACATAAAGCAAAAGCAACAACAATAACATTGGAAGTAAAATTATAATTAAACACAAAGGGTGTCACAGAAGAACATGCTGATATTGAACATATTGATGTGGCTGCCACTTGATTGATAGTCAGAGAAAGTTCTTGAAGGGGAACTTGTCAACATAAATGAGGAAAGTGGATGTGGATGGAGATGCCTTCAAGGAAGTGATGCTGGCATAAGCTTCACATTGAAGCTACTTCCAGAGACAGTTCGTAGTTATTAAAGGTACACAGGATAGAATATCAGGGCTGAAGCCATAGTTCAGTGGGTTAGGTGTTTGCCTTGCATGCAACTGACCCAGGTTAAATCCCCATCACCCTGAACACTGCCAGGAATGATATCTGAGCACTGCTGTGTGTGGCCTTCAAACCAAAAATAAAGAAAACAAAAGGACAAGTGTTGGAAGCAGACCCACATTTGGAAAGGAGTAGAACAACTTCACAAAATCTAGAAAAGATGCTTAATCCATCCTAGTCTATACAATGGTGTATTAAAAGTAAATAAAACCCTTTGAATATTCATGTTTTTTTTGTTTGTTTTTTTTGTTTTGTTTTTTTGTTTTTGGGCCACACCCGTTTGACACTCAGGGGTTACTCCTGGCTATGTGCTCAGAAATCGCCCCTGGCTTGGGGGGACCATATGGGACGCCGGGGGATCGAACCGCGGTCCGTTCCTTGGCTAGCGCTTGTAAGGCAGACACCTTACCTCTAGCGCCACCTTCCCGGCCCCCGAATATTCATGTTTTAATGCTTTAAACAAAACCGAACAGAATAAAATATGATATTATGCATGCTTTATTCTATACATTTTTAGCTGACAGATATTTTTTATATTTTAACTTGAATTTTCTATCTTCCTGTGCAGCCATAATCTTCCCCATTGATGATTTACATCATGACACACTTGTGGCTTGGTCTGGGATTCTGTAGCCTTCATGGCTATTGGAAGAAAGATGAAGACTTCCTTTTTCTAAAATTAGGCAGAAGGGGTGCAAACATGTTTGTGCTGTCTTTCCTTTGGTGTTTCCATTTAGGAAATACACAAAATTCCAATATTTTGCACGATAAATTCTGACTTCTGGGGTATTGCAAATAGTGAAAAATTTCCCATTCCTTCCCTCCCCTGGCAGTGGATTCAAATGAAATAGGTGATGAACAATAGAGTATTAAATACTTGGGGCAGGTGAGATAGAATTTTCATGGCATCTGGAAGAATACTATCTGACACTACTGCTGATATTTTGCCTGTTGGTGAAGCAGTATCATGCTCTTAACGCTATCAGGAACAATTTTCTTCTTGAGTCATCTTTTCTAAAATAGTTTTCACTGATGAGTTATTTTTCATTCTTCTTGTAATTTAAGTACCCACTGAAGTCAGTTCTCCCCATTCTGGGAGGTAACCTTTAGTTGTCATTGTAAAAAGATACACAGAAGTGAAACTTCTACCTTTGGGTAAATAGGAGGAAACCAAGAATGAGAACTATTTATGTGAATGTATTAGTATGAATATGTGTGTGCTTGCATTTTCTATAATCTTTATCATCCTCATGAGATGAGACAAGTAAACATATGGCTAGAAAGAGAGTTGAATTCAGAGAATTAAATTTATATGATGAAAGTCACAAGGCTTATCAAGGACAAACAGGAATTCACCTCAGGCCCAGAGAAAGCAAACCCAATCCAGTAACCTCTCCACCCTTCAATCTGCTAGGGTATCATTGAGATGTTATCATATTCTAATAGAGTTTCATGTGACACAAATGAGCACCGCTCAGCCAAGTCAAATTGGGAGTATTTATTACAAAAGTTAGTTATTGTACGTGGGCTAGCACCCCAAAGAACTTGTGCCCCTGAGCACAATCAGGGATGAGCTTATAAAGACAAAAATTTTATTTGAATTGCAAGAGCTGTGATCAGTTGAGCAAGTTTAGCTGGCTTATGGTCATGGAGAACAATGGGCTTGCGGTTATGGGGACCTTTACAACTGAGGGTGTTGCTGGTGAATTTGGGTGCTGAATAGTTTATTAATGGACTGTATTTGCTCATGGATTACACTTGATCCATGGAACAGAAAAGAGGAGTTTCCTTTCTGCTAACAGGCACAGAGAGGAATGAAGATGGAGTCCCTGCTGTCAAGAGCCCTCCTTAGTTCACTATGCTCATAGAAAATGAATACATGACTATTTCCTTACCTAGAGTCTACTAGATGAAGTTAATAGGGTATAAATCCTTCAGAATCACTTTTGGGTGTCTCCATTCTGAAATATGACATTAATGGGGGGTAATGTTTAATTCCAAGTAGAGTCTGTTAAAAATTCTCCAGGGCCTATACCAAGCTACCAACACTCCTGCCTGACTAGGTGCTCTTTGGAAAATGAATTTACTGTAGTAGAATATTGTAATAAACTTGCTGCATTGGAAGATTAGGAAAAACTTGGTTTAAGTATCTGGGGCTAAAACAGAGTGAGAAAGAATGTGGGAGAAAGGGATAAGGAAGGGAGAATGTAAAAGGAAGGTAGAAAAGATTATATGAAAGAGAGGGGGGAAGAATAGGGACAGGAGGAGGGGAAGTTGGCAGGATTATAAATCATTGGGGCCAGGAAAAAGTCAGTATTGATTGAAGATTTGAGGAAATGGACCAACAAGAGAATGAACTTTTTGGAGCAGTCCTAGATCAAAGATTCCTCAGAGAGTCCTGGAATTCATAAGTTTATTTTTTGATGCCAGAAATGGTTTCAAGGAAAGCCTGGGGGCTTTTCGGGGCCATTAGATAGTCATCCTTGGAATCATTTGGGAAGTTTTTGCTTTTTACCTGTGAACTAGAATGGATCCTAAATTTGTCTGACATCTGGCCATGATGTTCCAAACTAACATTTCCCATTTCTTTTTACTTACATTGACTAACAATGGAGGCAGTCCCTTTTTAAAAAAAAAAACTGTGTAAGTTGGATAATGGAAAACTTGATAGAAATTTTGGAAAGATCACCAGAATCCTTGTGCTTAGACAAAAAAAATCCAGATAGCTGTGAAAATGAACTAGCAAAAAGAAGTTTAGAAATGGATTTAACACCAAGCACCCTTGGACAAGTCTCTTGAATAAGCACAGGTCACCTATGTGGGTGGGTGGGACTGATTCACAAATGCTTATTCTTTAAGTACAACTGGAATCCAGTCCTTATTGGATATCTGACTGTCCAATTAGGATTGAAGTCCTTTTTATTGACTTAGGGATCCAATTAATTTTGGACGCTGAGTTATTTCTGCCTCAGGTCAATATCTTCTATTCTATATTCAGGTACATTCTCTGTTCAACAAGCTATGTCAGTGAGCAGACATTGGGTACTCCATCTTGTACTTCACATAAATACTTCTTAGAACCTCTCGCTTCTCTTGGCCTTTGCCTTGTTTGTTTCTCAGTAGTAAGGAGTGTTTTTACACACTGTATGTTTAATTCTAAACAAAAAGTCAGTCCTGAACAAATGGAAAAGAACCATCACCCCAGAGAGATTTTTCAGGCTGCACAAAGGCTTTCAGAGGTAAAAATCATTATTTCATAGCTTTTAGTTAATTGTTATTTTTTTCTTTCTTTTTTTTTTTTGTGGTTTTTGGGTCACACCCGGCAGTACTCAGGGGTTATTCCTGGCCCCAGGCTCAGAAATTGCTCCCGGCAGGCACGGGGGACCATATTGGGCGCTGGGATTCAAACCGATGACCTCCTGCATGAAAGGCAAACGCCTTACCTCCATGCTATCTCTCCGCCCCCCCCCCCCCTTTTTTTGGTTTTTGGGTCACACCCTGCAGCACTCAGGGGTTACTCCTGGCTCTGCACTCAGAAATTGCTCCTGGCAGGCACAAGGGATCATATGGAATGATGTCGGGATTCGAACCACTGTTCCTCCTGGGTCAGCTTTGTGCAAGGTAAAAGTCCTACTGCTGTGCTATCTCTCTGGCTTCAATTTTTCTTATTTTTAATGAAAGAAGTTTTAAACTGAGATTCCATAGTTGAAAATGCTATTAATAACTTTTCATGCATATAATTCCAACATCACACCCACCACCCATGTACCCACACCTTTTCCCAAGGACCCTAGTACTCCTTCCTACCAACCCTCACCACAACTCTTTTGGGTGGATTCGTTCTCCCATTTTGTTGCCTTTGGACTTTTCCTGCTCCCTTGCTGTGTATCTTTGAGTCTCACATACATGAGAGATGGTTTTGTATCTATACCTTTCCTTTAGCTCAGTGCATGCAGGAATACAGATCACTAATGAAACAGGGTAAAGAGGACAATCTGGCTGATTTGAAGATCTGAACACAAGAAGGACAGGACACCCACCACCACCATCAGGAGCTGAGGATGGTGTTGAGAGCTGAAGCTTGTCTTAGAGTCTGTAGGAGAGAGGTGTAGTGGATGGTTTATTCCATGTCAATGACCTACCCCATTGCTCATTGAACTCTGCAGAATCCCACTGAGTCAATCAGGCCTGGCCTTCTAAGGCGAACTGTTGCCCTAGAGTTCTTCTCCCAACACAGTGCTCTTTTTGAAATAACTGAATCTTCACAAGCCCCATAAGTTGCCATTGGGACTCTTTTATGATTGCTAAAAAGAATAAGTATCAAAGGTTACCAGGGTCTAGCTGGTAAATGACATATTCCAGACCCGAACTTGCAAATTTTCCTCACCCCCTGTCTTATCAGGTCAGCTGTCAGATTGATTAGGAGCCCAACCTTTTAGGGAATCCACTGGAGATTATTTTGAAGACATTGGATGTTTGTGGAATTGAAGTCTCCAGAGTTTCTCCCAGGTGCCTTATCTGAATCTTTGAGATCTTGTTTGGGACCAATGTGAGGTTCCTGGTGGCCTCCGGCCATCCAGAAGTTTGAAATCTGCATCCCTGCTGGTTTCTCATGGTAACACACACCATTTCTATGTGCTGTGCCTCTCAGCTCCTACAAGGCAATATGCTGTCATTTTATTTTTACAGAGACCCTAAATATATAGTTGACATAGAAGGTAGGAAAGAAACTAAGGGCATCACTTTTGCGTGGAGAATAGGCACCCCAATAAAACATGAATTATTTCTATATGCTAGAATCCCACACCAATCTTGGTCTGTGGCCTCAGGTTGAACCCACATCTCTACTCAGTGACACTCTTCCTGCATTTACTCAGGTTGTGGGGGGTGAGCCTTTGTGCATGGATTCAGCTCCTTAGAGGGGTACTAAATGTGGGCAGGAATATCTCCTTCTGCACACCCCAGAGTAAATGGAGGTCTGTAATGTTAGGTTGAAGAATTGCAGGGAGACACTGAGTGTATATTGGATGGCAAGATGTCCAGAACTTGGGCCATTTAATGCTCTTCCCATAACCCCCTTTTTAATGCTATTGTACCAAAGAGGAATGTTCTCTCAGGAAGGATGAAGATACAGTTCCAAAGGATTAACAAAGAGTTTATGATATTCTAGAGCAGCTGGGCTTTTACTGAGATATTCTGAGAGTAAGGAAAATATAATGATTCGAAGCATATTCCATCAAGTGTTCTGGATGGATAAAGCACATCTAAAATATTTTCTATGATCACTATTTGTATTTGTTAGTATGAATTCAGAGTAGTTTAGAAAATACTTGTTATGAGTATAATTGACTATAGCAGTCATATAGTTTGAGTGCTGGGCATATTTGTCCAGTTCTCTATTCCTGGATTCCTTGGGACTCTTTTATATGGTGCCAGTGGGGAATCTTTGGTCTTATAGAATGAGAAAGACAACCCAAACTCGACCACTTATGGTTCATACATATAGACGTGGTGATTGACTTAAAGATGAGAATAGAAATCAGATTAAACTAGACCATTCTTTTTACAAGAGGCCTTCAATCAGTGTTTGTCTTTAAGTTGAATAGAGTGGCACAAACAAATTTGGACTCACACAGAAAGGGTGCCAAAGACTCTTGTCCTGGCCAAATTTTGGTTTTGCTCTTAAGAGACTTCTTTATGGGGCCAGAGAATTAGCACAGTGAGTAGAGCTTTTGCTTTGCACGTGGTTGACCCAGGTTCTATCCCTGGCATCCCATATGGTCACCTTAGTCTACCAGGAGCAATTTATGAGCACAAAGCCAGCAGTAACTCCTGAGCACCGCAGGGTGTGGCCCACAAAAAAGAGACATCTTTACAAGACCTCAAACTTCGGTTCTTTTGTGTCCATCCTGTCCTTGCTGGACTATACATAGAGGTCTGTCCATCAAGAATCCTGAAATTCTTTATTGATAATTCTGCTTTCAAAATATCTGATCAAGATACTCACTCCAACTTTTGTTTTTGTTTTTGTTTGGTTTTTGAATCACACCTGGCAGCACTCAGGATTTACTCCTGGCTCTACACTCAGAAATCGCTCTTGGCAGGCTCAGGGGATAACATAGGATGCCAGGATTCGAACCACCATCCTTCTGCATGCAAGGCAAATGCCTTACCTCCATGCTATCTCTCTGGCCCCTCACTCTAATTTTTTATTAGTAATTTTTTCTTGAATAGAATTGACTTTGAGACGTGTGAGAGTAGAGGAGTACATGTTCAAAAGCGAACACAGAGGAGGAAAATAAACCCACTTTTGATAAGTAAGCCCTTCGTTTGCTTTTAGCAAGAACCTCTCTATGCCTGATACCTCGTCTGGGTGACTTTTCAATTATTTATTGCCTCATTCTGCTCTTAGGCTACAAATCCACACTTGTCCTTGTACTTGGAAGTGAGCCCCATCTCTCTCCCCTATTGCAGTGGAAGTGGCTCCTATTACATCTGACATTTTAACACATATCAAAAACCATTTTTCTTTAACAGAAGCTAACATAACTCATCAAAATTGAGATAGCAAAGGTTGAGCATAATGAAAGTTTAATCAACCATTTTACATGATTTCTTGACTAGCCTTTCACATTCAAGCACATGTGCTAGAAAAGAGTGGAACCATCTGAATTTTATCATATTAGTTTCTCTTCCTTTAGCTGCATTATAATAAGCATCTATTCATGTGACCAGAAGCTTCATTAGAACAAGAAAAACTCAGTAGCTACCACACACAGATTTAGGAACCCAATTTCACAGATGTCACATGAAAACATTTTTTTTGTTTTTGTTTTTGGGTCACATCCGGCAGCGCTTAGGGGTTACTTCTGGCTCCATGCTCAGAAATCGCCCCGGCAGGCATGGGGGACCATATGAGATACCGTGATTCGAACCAATGACTTTCTGCATGAAAGACAAATGCCTTACCTTCATGCTATCTCTCTGGCCCACATGAAAACATTTTGACTAACTTTCAGACCACACAAAGAAATGTTCTCAAACTTAAAAAAACTTCAATGAATGCACCACAATTTACAAAGTTATTCCTAGTGAGTTTTAGATGTACAATGTCCCAGCACTATTCCCATTACCAGTGTCAACTTTCCTCTACCCCTGTCCCCAGAGTCCATCCCACACTTCCCTCTCCCAGCCTGCCATCTTCACAGGCACTTTTTTTTTTGGTTTTTGGGCCACCCCCAAACAGGAGTCACTCCTGGCTCTACAACTCAGAAATCACTTCTGGCAGGCCCGGGAGACCATATGGGATGCCAGGAATCGAACCCAGGTCCGTCCTGGGTCAGCCAAATGAAAGGCCTTACTGCTGTGCTATCTCTCTGGCCCCACAGGCACCTTTGTAAGTTTGGTTGTTCAAGTTTGGATCTCATGATTTCAGTCCTGATAACTCTGAAGACTGGATATTTTGTTCTGTCCTTCCTTAAAACCACCAAATGTACCTTTTTAAAAAATTTAAATTAAAAAAACTTAGTCACTGATTTGCAATATACTTTTAATATTATGGTTTCATGCATAGAATGTTCCAACCTCACACCCTCTACCAGTGTGACCTCTACCATTTTCTCAGGGTTCTCACTTGGGGTGCCCCCCCACCATTATAAACTCAGTTCAGCAGACCAGTTAGTTCTCAAGCTCTATTGCCTTTGGTCATTTGTTATTTCTTTCCTGTGTTTCCTTATAGCCCATTTTGAGAGATCATTCTGTATCTGCCCATTTTCTGACTCACTTTTCTTAGTATGATGCCTCCCAGTTCTACCCATGTTGCATCTAATTGCATAATTTCATCTTTGGTAGATTTTTCATCAGCTGTTCCCAATATTAAGTGAGAAAGTTACTTTTTTAAATCTACCTGGCTTTCATAACAGCAAAACTATCTCATTCATTTTTGTTTGAGGATTATGTACTTAAAATAGTTCTTTCAGATTTTCTACTAGAAGAAAAATTCTTGTTTACAAGTTAACTTACAAGCAAAAGAGCCATATTTTTGTGTTCATATGTCATGTCTATACAAAAAGCACAATCTGGCATTGTTATTAGCATTAGCCGCATAGTTTATTTGACTTGAGACGGAGTGAAATACTGTTCATATGGCAGTAGAGCTTTTTCAGCCTCTGCGGATTTCTTCTTATTCATTTAGACAAGTGGACCACAGCATTCAGCATGGTTCCCTACATATGTTCACCATTCCATAAAGGAACAACTGGAATCTAGTAAATTGTAGATTTGGAAACTTCTTTCCACTCAGAGGAAGAAGCAGGATAGGAAAGAAGCGCATAATGAAGAGATTCAGCAGAAAGACTTCCACTACCATTATAATCTCAAAACCTAATTTCAAGTAAACAGTATCACAAACGCTGGCAACATTCAATCAGCTGGGGCACTGAGTGCGTTGTTATTTACCATGATTTCTTTTTCTGAATAAACAAAAGAAGATACATCACAACAATCCTCACCCATGGACTTTTGCAAACATGAATATTTTCATCTAGGGTTGATGGTCCAAATTCTAGAAGCATAATATTCAAAATGGTTTCTCTCTCTTTCCCCCCTCTCCTTCCTCTCTAACCCAGTCCATTCCTGCCAAAGAAATGTAAAGGCTTCTTTCAGTATGTGTCAATTCTAGGAACCAACCCAGAGCCCACTAATCACTCCAATCTGCACTTCCAACATGAAACAGGACTCCACCTTTTCTTTTAGATAAACTTTTTTTTGTTTGTTTTTAGAGCAAAATTGAGAGGAAAGTACACAAGGCTCTCCTATCCTCCCTGCCCCCAGATATGTTCTCTCTAATATGGACATCCTCCACTGGAGCAGGACATTTGTTACAATTGATTCATTTATATTATTCTCATTATCACTTGGAGCCTATAGTTGCCATTAGGGGTCACTCTTGCTGTTGCATATTCTATCATTTTGGCAAATATATACTGACACTTCCCCCTTTTCTACTGCACTTCAGACTAGAAAATCCTGTTCTGAAAATGAATGGCTCCACCCACTCATCCCTTCTCCATGAGAACCTGGAAACTGGACAGTATGGACCTTTTCACTGTTTTCATGGTTTTTTGGAAAATGTCTTATGGATGGAGAAAATTCCCTTTGGAAGTAGCTGAGAATCATGAATAATGACTGCAATTGTTTTATGAGCTTCAATCAAACCCAAACTCACATGTATGGTCCTGCTTGCTAATGGCTAAAATCAACTTTGATAAATCGCATTCTGAGAAGGGAGAGTTAATCTTGAATCCTTGTTGCTGCTTTCAAAATTAGTTTAGAAATGCATGCCTACTTTGGGAAAGTCAGATAAAAAAGATGAAATCAATTATGGTTATTCACTTAGAGGAGAAATAACATACAATCATGTTCATAGAAAGATAAAAACTCTTATCAAAATTCAATACTTGTTCATGATCAAGTCTCAGTAAACAAGAATAGCACAAAGCTTTTTTACTGTTCTGTAAAGAATACTTGCAAAGAAATTATGATATTCCTCATGGATTATATGTAAATTGTAATCCTTTAAAATTTTTTGAGTTAAAAAAGATTTGATTGATATCAGTAGTTCTATTTAGTGTTTTGGAAATCTAGTTAGGAAACACATTTTAGGAGTTGATAAAAAGTCAGTGCTCTCATTTCCCACAGATAAATATGATTATCTTATAGGAAACGACAGATCTCTTGAGGATAATCAGAATTTCTCAGTACAAGATAAGCATATAGGGTGGAAGGGAGGTTTGAAGGGTGTTGGGGACCTAGAGGGAAAGAAGTGGGTACACTGGTGTTGGGTATGGTATTAGAATTTTGTGCACATGAAACTATCATTAGCACTATTCTAAATCATAGTCCTTCTGTCTACACAAAGTTAAAACAAAATCAAAGTAAGGAAACAAATTCTACTTCATTTCACTAGTAACAATTAGAAAAAAATGAGAATAACTGGGGCTGGAGTGATAGCACAGTGCTGGGCATTTGCCTTGTACACAGCCAACACAGTTAAATTCCAGGCATCCCATATGGTCCCTCAAGCCTGCCAGGAGTGATTTCTGAGCACAGAGCAGGAGTAACCCCTGTGACCCCCCAAAAGGAGAGAATAACATCATACTTTTAAGTATTAATGAATGATTACCAAGAATTTTATGGGAATAACTACAATGATTTATTGAAAATCAGTAAAGAGTAAGAAAATATCATACCATATTCATAGAAATAAACACATGAATCAGTTATATCTTGAGGTATTACAAATTACCCCTCAGTGGCCAAAACAACATTTATAGTAATGTGTCTTTTATATAGTTTTTTTTGGCTATACCCAGCTTTGCTCAGGACTTGCTGCTGACTCTGTGGTCAGGAATCACTCTTGGAAGTGCTTGAGAGATCATATGTGGTGCCATGGATTAACTCTGGTTTGGCTGAATGGAAAGCAAGCACTTTTCCCACTGTAGTATTGCTCCAGACTCTCATTAGAATAAAAAAAAATTGGGGCCAGAGAAATATCACAGAGATAAGGCATTTGCCTTGCATGCGGCAGACCTGAGACGAACCCGGTTCGATTCCTGGCATCCCATATGGTTCCCTGAGCTTGCCAGGAGTGATTTCTGAGCACAGAGCCAGGAGAAACCCCTGAGCATCACTGGATGTGGCCCCAACACCAATCAATCAATCAATAAATTTTAAAATATAAAATTCTTTAAAAATTGCATTCTGCAAATATACGTGATAAAAACTATAAGCAAAAAAACAATACAAGATTCAGACTAAGATTTATTTCTAGAGTAGTGGTTCTCAACCATGGGTGATTTGGTCTCAAGAGATATTTGGTACTATCTGGAGATATTTCTGGTTTTGTTGTGTAGGCAGAGATCATCAGCATTCTGGTTGGTGGAGACCATGGATGCTTATGGACATTCTACAATGCACGCAGAGAACTATCTGGCCTCCAATATTATCAGTGCCCAGATAAAGGTCTGAAAAGAGAGTGGAGTCAAAGATAATAAAGGGCTAAGGCTCTTTCTTGCCTTGCAATTTGGTTGACCCAGGTTTGATTCTCTGAACCATATATGATCCCAAGCACCTCCAGGGGTCATTCCTAAACAAAGAGCCAGGGATAGCTCAGAGCACTTGCAGGTGTGACTCGCTCACCCTTTACCCCCAAAATGAGAGGGGCTAACATGTGGGCAACAAAATAATTGTGTTGCTCATTTCACATTTGGTGATTCAAAGACAAGAATATATATGTTTTAAATTTTTATTTATTTTTGTTTGGAGGTCACTTCTGGTGGTGCTCGGGGGTTACTCCTAGTTCTTCACTCAGGAATTACTCCTGGTGGGCTTAGGAGAACATAAGGGATGCTGGGAATTGAACCCGAGTTGATCCTGCAAGGCAAGCACCCTACCTGCTATCCTAGCACTCCAGCCACAAGAATATATTTTTATAATGATTAAAAACACAGTATCTCATCGTGAATATATTAAAGAATTTATTTATAAAAATTAAAAAATAAAAACACATAGCTAAATGTTCTTTTGAGTGCATTCAGTAATTAACAAGGAAACGGTAAATAGTTGAATTGATGAAGGTAGGACTCATTGATTGTGAAAGCAACCTATTTTTCTTGTTCCTGAATAAAAAGTTTGCCCAGCATCTGTCTCTAGATTCCTACTGCTTCACTGAGATGGAGAACACGCTTCCACAGTTGAATTTTGAAGATGGCTTTGAAGGCAGATGGCACTGAATTCTGCCAGATCTCTGACCGTGCCGATTTGTAAGCCTGAGTTGGTCTTTTCAATTCCTGCTGGTCCTAAGCCATTGCTCCAACTTCTCCTGGGGAGGGTCAAGAGGAAACCCAGCAGGAAGGCAGAGATCTTTAGCACTAGAACCCTCCAGTGGGTCTAGGTCTTGGGGATGGCCTGACTCTGGTGTCCCTCTGCCGCCCCTCACTCCCTGGCAGTCTGAGTGAGTGGCAGCCAGCACCGTGGGCAGGTGAAAGCAATTCGCTGTGGGCCTGAATCAGAGACCAATCAGATTCTAGGAGGTGGGTCTAGGGCATCTCTAGCTTTACTCTCAACTCCCATATAAATTCGCGGTTACCCTCTGCTTTAAGTGAATGAAAATCAAGTCTCCCGTGATCAAAAACAAATGCGATGTTTGGTGCCCCAGTTGCAGAGAGTTGAAAGTCTGCTCTGTGTATCTGAAACCAGAATGAACTGGAGGAGACAGAATAACAGACGGAATTCGAGGAAACATGTGATCTTTCTTACTTTTAGATTAGGCTCTGATTTCCCTCTTAACTATGTAGTTGAATTTTCACACATGATAACAATGTTTTCCCCTGCACCAGATGGGGCCTTTTATGAAAGGGTTTTGCACCTTATTGTGTCTTTCATGCTGCAATCCTGCTGTGGCAAGGGTTCAGAGCTCCCAAAGTCGGGTTGGTGGAGTTGGCGAGGAAGTCTAATTGCAGGAATGACTCTCTTTTTATTGCTCAAAGCGTCTATCTTTTATATGCTATATTTTGGCTTACAGCTGCAGGTTTACATAGTGAGGAGGAATTAACATAGGAAAACAATGGTCTGTGTTGGCCGGTCTCCCGGACTTAGCACAGACAGAAATGCTCAGTACAATGATTAAATTTAGTCAATAGGTTACAAGAACTTAATGGATAAAAGAGTAAGTATAGGTTTTACACAATTCTTTTATCTATCTATCTATATCATCTATCTATCTATCTATCTATCTATCTATCTATCTATCTATCTATCTATCTATCTATCTATCTATCTATCTATCTATCTATCATCTATCTATTATCTATCTATCTATCTATCTATCTATCTATCTATCTATCTATCTATCTATCTATCTATCTATCTATTTTTGGGTTTTGGGTCACACCCGGCGGCGCTCAGGGGTTACTTCTGGCTCTATGCTCAAAAATCACTCCTGGCAGGCTCGGGGGACCATATGGGATGCTGGGATTCGAACCACCATCCTTCTGCATGCAAGGCAAACGCCTTATCTCCATGATATCTCTCAGGCCCCAGTTTTACATAATTCTAAGAAAATAATTTCCCATTCCTTACTTTGGGATCTTTAATAGGTTCAGTAAGGGCTTTCAAAATATCCTTATTTGTTTCTGTCTCTTTAGTAATGCTTAACCAGCTTAGCAAGTTTTTATTTGCTTTATGGGGATGATCTTTATTCAATAAGCACCAGTCAGGTCTCTCATGTTTAATTCTCTGCCATAATAACAAATGCTCATATCTATTATGCCTATAGTTAATGTTTATCTGTCATTGTCCAACTGGGCAGTAAACTCCTGTGAACGGTAATGGATCATTGGGTATCCTTTGTATCTGTTCTTGCCTTTGGGTTGGTGCCAAACTTGACCTTTAATCATATGGGCAGGACCATATGTGGACCATAACAGTTGGTGCAGCGGGCTTCCTGATCAGGGGTCTAGAGGGGCTTTTTAAAAGGTCAGGTTTTCTCCTAGTAGTTTCCAGATTTCCAGAGTCTGATGCTTCTGGAATTTCCAAAGCGTGATATGGCTACCGAGTAATTGCCTGTTCATATCTTTGTAGTTCATCCATGAACTTTCTAAGGGTCTCATCTGGCTTAAAAACGATTGTGAATATCTTGACTGTGTAATTTCCCCTATTAGGATCTTCTAACCTCTTAAGCTTAAACATACAGACCACACTTATACAAAGTCCTACAGATGGGAAGAAAAGCAAGAGGTCATCTTGTTTTGGGAAGGAGCGTTTCTTGAATGTTCTTTGACTCGGTGTGGACCTTGTCACACAACAGGGCTGGCAGATGTGGAACTTTCAGATGTCTAAAAATTATACACAAAACCTGTAAGCCATTCGCCTAAACTCTGCCAACTCTTTTTGTTTTTTAAACAGTCAGGATGTAGTGGGGTCAGGTAAGTCTTATGGAAATTTGAAATGCTTTCCAATTTTAGAGAACTCACCCCACTTTATGAAAAAAAAACACACACACACACTAGATTTCAGTAGAGAAAGATGACGTGTTGTGAATGCCTAAACCAGCTCAGCCAGAGATGGAAGAAACTTGCTATTCGTTAGGTCTATTTGGAAGTTTTAAGCCTCATTTGAAAGTCACTGAAAGCCTCAATTGAAAGCAGCATCATTGAATGGGTTCTCTTGCAAAACACAGTTGTTGGTGCTGTCATTAAGCAGAGGGTTGGAAAGTTAAATATATAAAATGTATAAAATATATCTATGTGTTACCTGTGTCCATGATGCCCACATTGTCCTCATGAGCTGTGGGCATTCCTGTTTTGGGTTATGTTGTGTATGGGGCTCTCTGTGCCTTGGGAGAAGCCTTTGCTCTCTCTTTTTTAAAATATTTTAATAATTTTTTGTAACCAAAGTGAATTACGAATCGTTCACAGTAATATTTAAGGTACATAGTGACAATGAATCAGGGCCATTCCCACCTCCAGTGTTGTCCTCCCTCCACCCCTGTTACCAGCATGCATCCCATATCTCCCTCATTTCCTCCCCCCAACTGCTAGTGCAACTGGTCACTTCTGTGTATAGCTTGTAGATTGAGTATAGATTCTGGTGTTGTTGACTTTGGTTTTTAAGTGTTTAAGTTTGATCATTTTAATTTTCACTCAATGTTCATACTATACGACTGTCTGGTCCTGGTACCATCCATTTCCCCCTCAATTTATGAAGCTGAAAAAGATGATTCAAGTTATGTGGTTCTGTTGGGAAAAAAAGAAAAAAGAAAAAAAACTGGGAGGAGTCTGTCTAGAGGTTATAAACATCAATTGAAAAGAAGAAAAACAACCAAAAACAAATAAACAAAAAACCCAGCAACTACAAAAAAGCACAACAGCAACAACAAAAACAACAACAACAACCAAATAATAGTTACAAGAGTGAGGAAAAAAATAAGAAGAAAAGGAAAAGAAACTAAAGAAGAGAAAAAAGAAATGGAAAATAAAAGAGAAAAAATAGGAAGGAGGGATGGTGTGGCAAGTTTTTGTGCTTCTATTTTTTTGTTTTTGCATAGGCACAGTAAGTATTGGGGAAATTAGAAAGGGAATTCCCTTGGCCTAAGAGATAAAGGGTTTCTCTGCCCTTGAAGTATACTGTCATGGGAACAGCCATAATTTTTTTTAACACCCCAAGGTTTTTTATTGGTGCCAGAAAACTTTCTACTCAGTTCTAGATGATCAAATCAGGTCTCTGTAACCAGAGATCTTGGTATTTGCACAGGTATAGGACGCAGTCTAGGATTGAGTCTTTCTTTACAGTTCTAGAAGTTCTGTTCCATCACTGTTGTTGTAATCAGTCTTCTGTAATTAGAGGTCTTGGTTTTTGCAAAGATTCTAGGACAAAGCCTAGGTTAGAGTCTTTCATTATAGTCCCAGAAGTACTGTTCAGTTGCAGTTGTCAAAGCCAGACCTCTGAAATTAGAGATCTTGGTTTTTGTACAAATTCTAGGCCAAAGCCTAGGCTAGGGTCTTTCTTATTGGTCCCAGCATAAGTTCTGCCTAATCATGGTTGTTAAAGTCAGTCTTCTGTAGTTAGCAATCTTAGTTTTTGCACAGATCAAATGATGATGTGTCTTCTGATTTCATCTTAGCACTAGGTGATGAGATAGGGCAACCTGCTCTTAAATTAAGTTGTTGCCATTTCCTTGCTGTCAGGATGTCATATCAAAACTGGCACAAGTTGGTGCCGGAGCAGAATTAGTAATTTCCCAGGGAAGTTTGGTTCCTGGTGCTGTTACAGGGAACTGTGTCTGTTCTACATCTGGGATCTGGGGTTTGGGGTGGGATGGTCGCTGTCCAATCATATGGAGTCTAAGTTGGACTCACATGACACATGTTCAGGGTGGGAGGCACCCTGTATTATAAAATGTATGGGTTCTTATTCCTAGTAGATAAGAACTTGTTTTTATACATAAAATTTCCCCTTTTTCGTATGCCTTTGCAAAAGAGAAGGGTGCCATATTATATTGCTGGTGCATTTGTGATTAAGAATGACAGGCTACACAATCTCTGTGCCCTAGTTTTGATCTGAGCTTTTATCCTAGGAAAGACTTTTTCTTCTAGGTTTTCATACTAAGCAGAACCAAAAACAGGTGAAGTTAAAGAAAAAAAGTATAAATAGAATAAATAAATAAAAATAAATTAAAAAAGTAATTAAAGAAAAAAGTTTATTTTAGGCCCATTTGTGTATCTTTATAATGCCTAGGATACAAAAGCCACCCACAGAATGAGAGAAGCTATTCCCCCAATACCCATCAGATAACTGGCTAATATCTAAGACATACAAGGTACTAACAGAACTTAACAAGAAATAAAACATATAACCCCATAAAAAATGGGGAGAAGAAATGAACAGACACTTTGACAAAGAAGAAATACACATGGCCAAAATACACATGAAAAAATGTTCCACATCACTAATCATCAGGGAGATGCAAATTAAAACAACAATGAGGTACCATCTCACCACAGAGACTGGCATGCATCACAAAGAACAAGAACAATCAGTGCTGGTGGGGATGTGGGGAGAAAGGAACTCTCAGTCACTGGTGGTGGGAATGTTGTCTAGTCCAACCCCCATGGAAAACGATATATAGATTCCTCAAAAAACTGGAACTTGAGCTCCCATTTAACCCAGCTATACCACTCCTAGGGATATACCCTAGGAACACAAATATGCAATACAAAAATCCCTTCATCACAGCACTTTTTACAATATTCATTGCAGCACTTTTTACAATAGCCAGACTCTGGAAACAACCAAGAAGCCCTTCAACAGATGACTGACTAAAGATACTGTGGTACATATTCACAATGGAATATTATACAGCCACCAGGAGAGATGAAGTCATGAAATTTTCCTACACATGGAGTGGTGAGTGCAGTTAGAGAAATAACTACGCTGAGAACTATCATAACAATGTCAGTGAGTGAGGGATGTACAAAGCCTGTCTCAAAAACAGGCACAGGGTCGGGAGGGGAGATATGGGGCATTGGTGATGGGAAGGTTGCATGGTGAAGGGAGGCATTCTTGTTATGACTGAAATCCAACTACAATTATGTTTGTAATCATGATGTTTAAGTAAAGAAATCATTAAAAAAAATAAAACCCCCCCAAAATAAAAAAGTGATGTAAGAGGCTACCTTACATTTGGAAATAAATAGACTAAGAGGTATTATTATAGAGTATACAAAGAAAATATATATACAATATATACTACATATACATCTATAAATATATTATATATAAAGAGAGTATACAAAGGAAATATAGCTTCTCCATTAAGTCTTTTGAGATACCTTGTGGGGATGAAATCCAGGGCACATTTTTATTGTTCACCATGGTCTTTTTGAGTTTGAGAAATGATTTGCAGCAATAAGGGATCAGGTAGTGTCTTTGAGCTGGTGATCTTTCTGGAGTTGAATTTGGTAGCATGCAACAGTCCACATTTGGGGGGGAATGAGAAGAAGGGCCACAAAGCTTGAGTCAACAGGAGTATTGGTTGTAGTTTCTTGCCGGGGTATGAGATGGGCTGAGACGGTGTCCTTTTGCTTTGGGAGCTGGGCGGTGGCTTATTGGGGCAGGAGGTCGATCTTGGTACCTAATGAGTTAAGACCTGAGGGTAAAGAGGGTTAAATAAGGAGGGATATTAGATCAGGATAGAGGGATAAAAGGATAGAAGGATTTCTGAAGGGGGGATGAGGGAAATATTTAAGAGAGGCTATATACACTTTAGACATGGATTGTTTACAATTTAGGTCTGGCAATCAGAGAGGAGTCCACTGTATACAAACTCATGCCCAAATAAAGACAGACGTTAGTGATCTATTCTTAAATTGTTTTTGGAGGCCAGAACCTCATAAATTAAGAAATAATTTAATTAATGGGGTCTGAGTGGTGACACAAATGGTAGGGCATTTGCCTTGCATGTGATAGCCTAGGATAGACCACGGTTCAATCCCCCGCCGTCCTGTATGGTCTTCCAATCCAGAGAGATTTCTGAGCACATAGCCAGGAGTAGTCACCTGGTGTGAATTAAGGAAAGATAAATAATTAGCTAAAATATAAATTAGGAGAGAAAGAAAGGGAGAACAAAAGATAAGAGAGAAGAGAAAAGAAAAATTGTTGAATTGAATAATAAAGAAGCCCTTTGGATGTGCTTCGATGGTGATGAGATGAATGGAGGGCCCTTTCTGTGCCGTCCCAGGCCACGTGGCTCCAATCCCCTCCAGCTGGCGGGTATCTGAGTTCAGGAGAACGGCGGGTAGAAAACTCATTCACAGGCTTCAAGGTAGATCATCTTTATTCCAGGCCCTGGCCAACATGTGTAGCCTATCATAACCATTTATGCTGGATCCCTATTCAGCCCTGCATCCTAACTTGTCTTTCAACCATCTCTCCTCCTGCTACCTTCTCCATTCTCCATCCAGGCAAATTCCCCTTCCCTTCCGGCAAAAGCCTTTTGTTATCAACCCAAGATCCCTCCCAGAAATGGGAGGTCTTTCTTATAGGTAAGGTTACACAGGATTGTAGGATTTTTTTTCTGTCACACTCACTCCCTTGAGGTTGGACCCCAACAACGGAGTATTAGCTTTCTTGGACATTGCCCCTTGGGCATTTACCTCTGAGGGGTGCTGAAGCCTGTAGGGGAAAGAGACTGTGCTCCTGTCCCCACTCTGTACCCTGGGGGTCCCTCATGGCAACTCTTTTCAGCATCTGGAAGCTGAGGAAGACTGAACTCAGGGCTCTGCTTGCTGGCATGGGGGGCTGGATGAGAGGGGCTGGGAGTACTGCTGAAATTTTTGCTCGAAGCTCTGGAGAAAAGCCAAGGGGCAGACTTGGAGAGGTGGGAGAACTGGGCCGTCATGCCTGAAGCCCTAGAAGAGCTCATGCTAAAAAGCCTGGGCTGTGCACAAAGGCTCGATCCCCACTTTATCGCCTCCATGGAGCGTTTGCAGGCAGCTGATAGAAGAACCCCCAAAAGCAGAAACTCCCCAGCATGTTAATTTGCAGAGCAGGAGCTGAACCACCTCTGGGGCAAGGAGGGTTATCTCCAGGGTGTCTATCATCACAGGGGAACAGCTGCTTTTTTCCCTCATTAGGGGGCCTAGGGGTCTTTTTCCTCATCAGCAGGAGGGGCAGGATGGCATTTAGTGTTTCTTGTTGACCCCCACAGCTTGCAGCCTGGTCTGTTATGGCTGGGCAGCTCCTGCCCCACATTGGTTCCACCTCCCCCAATTGTTTCCCTGCCTCTCTCCCAGAACCTCTGCTGGGTGGGGGCCAGTCACTAGGCCCAGAGACTTTGTCGGTCTCAGCCTGGGGCTTGTTTCTCAGAGGTGAATTCATGAGGCTCATGGGGGCTCCTATGAGCATCTAGGATCTGTCACCCCCCACATAGTGATGCTCTGGAGCTGGACCTAGAACTTTCAAATCTCAGAGTAGCTGAGTTTAGGGTATGGATCCTTCTATTCTTGCACCCGAGTCACTGGTGAAGGACTGGTTACCCCAGATAGTATAAATGCCCTCCCTATCTCTGTCCTCTTCCACATTCTGCTTTCTGCAGGCCCAGAAAGTTCCAGAAGTTACTGTAAAATTTTCCCACAGACATCATTGATAGCCATTTTGTGGGAAAGCTAGTGATCAGGGCACCTCATGCATTTGAATTCACTACAGGGGAGGCTCCTCTGTGTCCATGGTGTTTGCTGAATTTTCTATTTGATTTTGTTTGGGGGGCATATCCAGTGATTCTCAGGCATTATTCCTGGATTTGTGCTCAGAAATTACTCCTAGTAGTACTTACGGGGCCATATCGGGTGCCAGGGACTGAACCCAGGTTGGCTGCATGCAAGGCAAATGCTCTACCCACTGTGCATCACTCCAGCCCTGTATTTTGAGTTTGTCACTTTAACAAATAGCCAAACCACACCAAACAAGCCGTTTCTTTTGTAGATAGTGGCTTTTTGGGGGGAAGGGATTTGGGCTACACCTGGTCGCGCTCAGGGATTACTCCTGGCTGTGCACTCAGAAATCAATCCTGGGGTTGCCACCATTATCCACACTTAAGTGCTCAGTGCACAGAAGGAACCCTGCGCCTTCCAACAGGCAACAGGGGAGGGAGGAGGCTTGAGGGCAGGGCCAAACCTCGGTGCGGTTGCCACCATCATCTCTGCTTAGGGCCGCACTCCAGAGAAGAGACCCAGTCCCATGCCACAGGTGACAAAGGAGGGCTGAGACCAAGGCAGAACCAAACCCTCATGCAGTCGCTGCCATTTCTCCTCACCTCCTCCCCCAACTCTCCAGACCAGAGAGTCTGTATACTGTACAGGTGTAGGCATGCCAGACCTAACACTTACTTTCCTCAGATAATCTACAGCCCATAAGCTTGTAATACCTCTGCCATACTTTGACAAGCTCACTCAACTAGGAAAAATAAATTCAAAACCGAATATACCTCTAATCACTTGTAACACAGTAAGTTCAACAGACCACTTTATTAAACAACCTAAAACTTCAACTTTCCAAGTCACCAAATGTAAAGAAATATGGGTATACTAAAGAAGACACTAGGAGCCAGGGATATACAGAGAAATCCTAGAAGTTTCCAAGTCCACCAAAATGCCTGAGCCCAATAGATTGAAGACCTAAAAGTGGCAATGAATGCCATAGCAATAAAAATCAAGGAGTCACTAGCCAGTGAGATTAAATATCCATAGATGAACAATTCAAACACCTCAAAGAAGAACTTTTACAGAAGATGAAAGAATCCATACAAATAGAATTGAGGGAAATAAAAAAAATCTTAGCAAGCCATAATAGCAAAATTACACAATTGAAGAATCGCTTAGAGGAACTTGAAGAAAAACTACAAACCAAAAATGACAAAGAAGCCAATAAAGAAATAAGTAAAGCATTGGAAGAAAATTTTAGATATTTAAAGAACAAAGACAAAAGAAATAATCTACTAATAATAATCTACCAGAAGGGGAGAAAATAGGGAAAGGGGAAGATCAAGTAGTGAGGGAAATAGCAGAAAATGTTCCCACACTCTGGAAAGAGGCACCAATACAAATCCAAGAGCTGAAAAGAGTCCCTAATGAAATAGAACCTAATAAACCAACACCAAGACATATAGTAATCCAAATGGCAAAAAAGAGAAATATGAATTCCTTAAAGCAATAAGGGAAATAAAACCTCAAGTACAAAGGAAGGAACATACGAATCAAACCAGATCTCTCATTTGAAACAATTCAAGCAAGAAAACAATGGAATGGCATATTTAAACAAACCTACTCAGTTAGGTTACTGTTACTAATCTAATTGACCAAGTGGGTTTCATCTCAGGGATGCAAGGATAGTTTAACATACACAAATCAGTCAACATCATACACCACATCAACAAGAAAGACAAAAATCACATGATTATAACAATCGATATAGAGAAGGCATTTGACAAAATCCAACACCCATTCATTATGAAAACACTCAGCAAAATAGGGCTGAAAGGAACCTTCCTCAAGATAGTTACAGCTAACTATAAAAAGCCCACAGCTAACATTATCCTTAATGGTGAAAAATTGAAAGCATTTCCACTAAGGTCAGGTACTAGGCAAGGCTGTCCACTGTCTTTTGTCTTATTCAGCATAGTTTTATAAGTCTTACTAATAGCAATCAGACAAGAGAAGGGAATCAAATGAATCCAAATAGGGAAAGAAGAAGTGAAACTATCTTTTTGCAGATAATATGATGATACACATCAAAAACCCTAAAGAGTCCATAGCAAAACTCCTAGAAACAATTAACCAATACAGCAAAGTGGCCGGCTACAAAGTCAATACACAAATGACAATAGCACTCCTCTATACAACTAACAAAGCAGAGGAGAAAGAGACTTCAAACACTTCAGAAATAAATTGAAGAGGGCCTAAGAAACTGGAAGAACATCCCATGCTCATGGGTGGGTAGAATAAACATCATCAAAATTACTATCTTAGCTAAACTAAATAGATTCAATACAATCCCTATCCAAATTCAGACATCATTTTTAAGGACTTAGAACAATTAATTATAAAATTCATATGGAACCACAAAAGACCCAGGTTGGCCAAATCCTTACTGAAAAACAAGAAGCTTGGTGGCATCTCTTTACCTAATCTGAAGCTTTACTATAAAGTCATAGTGATCAAAACAGCATGGTACTGGAACAAAGACAGTCTCAGACCAGTGGGTTAGAATAGAATATCCAGTGATATACACACAAATATATGGTCAACTAATATTTGACAGAGGAACCAAGATTTTGAAATGGAACAAAGACAATCTCTTCAACAAGTGGTGTTGGAACAACTGAATAACCACCTGTAAGAAGTTAAAGATTGATTCATACTTCACACCTTACACAAAAGTCAACTGAAAATGGATTAAAGACCTTGAAATCAGACCTGAAACTATAGTTCATTGAGGAAAAAATAGGCATAAAACTTCAAGACTTAGGGGCCAGAGTGGTGGTGCAAGTGGTAGGGCATCTGCCATGCATGCACTAACCTAGGACAGACCATGGTTCGATCCCCCAGTGTCCTCTATGGTCCCCCCAGCCAGGAGCGATTTCTGAGTGCATAGCCAGGAGTAACCCCTGAGTGTCACTGGGTGTGGCCCAAAAAACAAAAACAAACCAAAAAAACTTCAATACTTATATATCAAAAAGTTTTTGATGATAGAATGCCAATGGCAAAAGCGTTAGCATAACATCTAAATAAATGAGACTACATCAAACTAAAAATTTTTGCATGGCAAAAGTGACCCTGGTTAAAACTAGAAGACAGCTAACAGAATGGGAAAAATTTCTTTTGTACTCAACACATCAGATAAAGTGTTGAATATCTAGAATATACAATGCACTCAGAAAAATGAGCTCCAAAAAACTCTAATAAATCCATAGAAAAATGGGGGGAAGAAATGAATAGACACTTCTCTAAGAAAGATTAAAAAAATTGGCCAATAGACACATGAAAATATGTTCACCATCACTCATCATTAGGGAAATCCAAATCAAGACAACAATGAGGTATCACATTACACCAGTGAGGATGGCACACATCAAAAATAACGGGAGGTGGGAATGTTGCCTGGTCCAACCCCTATGGAACTGTATGGAGGGTACTCAGTAAACTTAGAATTGCTCTGCCATATGACCCAGCAATCACACTCCTGGGTATCTATCTCCAAGACAAAAGGATATTCATCCCAAAGTATGTATGCACTCCACTATTTATCATCGCAGCACTCAGTACAATAGCCAAGATTTGGAACCAACCTCAATGTCCAACAATAGAAGAGTGGATCATGAAGATATGGTACTTATACACAATAGCAGTTAGAAACAAAACAAGCATGGATTTTGCAGCAACATGGATGGATCTAGAAAATATTGTGTTAAATGAAGTAAGCCAGAAGGAGAAGGATAAATACAGAATGATAGCACTTATCTGAGGTATTTAGAATATATACCAGATATAAATATAATACTCCATAAAGAAACACAATGGTCTAAAGGGAAGAAACTCCAAACTCCATAGGTGTCAGTATATAGTGAGAAGTTTTCAAATCAATAGAAGTGGGGAAACACAAAGCCTCAACTATCCATTTACCACAAAATAACCAGCAACAACAGAAACTGGTTTAGAGTGAACAGGTGTGCAATCAACCTCTAACTACAAAGGCCTATAATAATGTCCTGATGTATTTATCCACAGATCCAGGTGCAGAATATGAATGGAAGCCAGGGACTCACTGCAGTTATTACTAACAATATGTTTTAATGCCTTAATCTTATCAAGTATAAAGTAACCCTTCAGCTTTTTGAATCATCTTGTTCTGTCTCATAAATCGAAGGGGGTTGGATGGTACCAGAACCAAACAGTCATATGAACATTGAGTGGAAATAAAAATGATCAGACATAAACACCAAACCCAAATCAACAACAACAGAATCGCTACCCAATCTACAACAAGCTAAACACAGAGGGGACCAGTTACACTAGCAGTCTGGAGGGCAAAGGAGGGAGATATGGAATGTAAGAAACAGGGGTGGAGGGAGGACAACAACACTGGTGATGGGAGGGCCCCTGATTCATTGTCACTGTGTACCTTAAATATTACTATAAAAGATTCGTAATTCACTTTAGTCACAATAAAAATTAAAAAAAAATAAAATCAATCCTGGCAGGCTCAGTGGAACCATATGGGATACCGGGGATTGAACCTGGCCCATCCCGGCTTGGCTATGTGCAAGGCAAATGCCCTACCACTGTGCTATCACTCTGGCCCCTAGATAGTGGTTTAAATATATTTCCAAAATTTTGACTGAGTGAAACTAAATGGTGAAGTATTGGGTCTAAAGTATTTAACATACTGTATAATGTGTTGATTTTGTTTTTTAGCCACACTAAGTGATGCTCAGGGCTTACCTCTGGGTTTTACACCAGGGATCACTCCCAGATAACTCAGGGTATCATTTAGGGTCTAAGGGGTGAACTAGGGTCAGACTCATGCAAAGCAAGTGACCTACCCACTATTGCTTTAACCCCAACTTGGAAAATTTTTACTGGAAAAGTTATAGGTATGCCTTTGTTGGGTTCTTGGTATCAGACATGCATTGCAGCCAGCCTTGGGGATACAAAGGTGAATTGTACACTGTTTTGTCCTTTACTGCTTTGGAACCTATTTGAGGTATTAAATCTATATGTTCTTTAGTCCCATTAATTCCTCAATAGTCCTGTGTGTATTCACTGTGACCTTTGAGCTAAGCAGTATCCAAGAAATGTCATTATATAAATCCAAAGCACAAAAACAGTCACACAGAAGAGAGCAGAAAGTGGTAAAAAATAGGGACAACAGTTTTCTACATATTCTAGTCATTATTTTCTCAAAAAGATCATTCATTACATGCTCATAAGAGAGAATGGTAAGCACACACAGTCAAGGAACATACAGTAAACACACATGTCACATGGAGGAATTGGCCAAAAAGCATCATGGGGTGTGTTTTTAGTATGGAGATAAGTTTGGGGGCTAAAGGTTGGGAAGAGCTCAAATGTGGTCTCTATAGCCAGTGCTGGTCATCTCCTGGGCCCCTTATTAGTACAAGACTTAAGGTTCTACCTGGGCCTCATCAGAGACAGGAGATGAAGGCAACCAACAGGAAAGCTTCTCTCAGAAAGAAGCGGTCATCCCCTCCAAAACACTCTGTATCATACAGAGTCTGTCTAACTTTGGGAGTTGGGGGAAGAGAAGGGCCAAAGTTGTAAAAAACAACAACAAAAAAAAAAACAAATAACAACCAACTTTGCTAAATTACCCAAACCAGCTTCTTGTGTGAATCCTCCAAATGGCCAACTTAAAGAAACTACCCCAAGTTTGGGAAATACTTCTCAATAAAATTGAAAGGAGTGAAAAGAAAGGATGGAAGGAAGAAAGGTGATATGAAAAACTCATGGAGGCAGAAAAAGATTCTTCTAGATCTTTTTGGAAGCTTTGCTGCTGTAGACACCAGCAAGGTGCTGGTTGAAGTCACTGGAATTGCTATCATGTCCATGGTCCTTGGTGAAAAGAATAAAGTGGCATTTTACTCGCGATAAACCCTTAGCCTTGAATGGGAATTCGAGTCCCCATGGTCTAGAATGTAGTCATTGGCTCCAAGATGACTGACCAATGAATGCTCTTGTGCAAATTCAAATTCTTTTCATTTCAGAATCCCCTAAACTGGTAAATCCATATAGAAATCCAAATGGTCCCTTCACTCTGTGGTTTATCTCGCATGGTCTTTCATCACTAGAAGGAATTTCTACTGACTCCCTGGCCAGTTTGTGGAGAATCATAATTTTGGGAGTTTTACTACCTTGCCATTTCCACAACTTCAGCATTCAAGCCCCCAACTTGGCCAGGAAAGAGAATAAGTTTTTCCTTAATGGAACACTTAAGAAAAACGAAGCCTGTATTTTACTTTTGGGTGTGTGTGTGCGTGTGTGCATGTGTGCATGCGTGTGTGTGTGTGTGTGTGTGTGTGTGTGTGTGTATGAGAGAGAGAGAATGAATAAGAGTGTGAGATGTGGAGGCTGAACCTTTCTAAAAGGCTTGGCTAGCTGCCCCTGAACTTATTAGCATGCTAAGAAAAGTCTCTCCTATGGAAAATTTCATCACCCTCAGCTGTGACTTCAAGTTCCTCTTTCCCCCTGGAATATACAGAATTAAATTTCCAAAGAGTTGCTTTAGGAGGTTCAGGGTGGGGTGCAGAGAGGGTTGTACTTTTCCCTGGTACAGTGGGAAAGATTGGAGTCCCCCATTCCCGGGGAGAGGGATGGCATATTCCCCATTCCTCATGGAAGTTTCTCAGCTGAAATTCAACATGCATACCCCTTCTCCTCTTACCCGCCCCCATTTTCCAGCCAATGCTTTTGGATCCCATTACATCTTCTTTTCCGGGTGCTGGGTGATACTTGTCTTTTTGGGCCATCTTTGAGGCAAACACCTGGTGTTTTATTTGAAGACTTAAGGCTGTGCCCTCTTCCTCAGTCTCTGCATTTGGAATTGGCAGCTGGAAAGCATGTTCGCTCACATTGCATTTTTTTTGTAGTACAGGAAATTCTCCAGAGAATTGAGGGATACATGTGGCACCTTTGAAGTACCACAAGCCATTTTCCCTTTTATATTTCCTCTGTGTTTTGTTACATTATTTTAATTGATGTCTTTTGTCTGCTATATTAGATGAGGAGCGCTTTAAGGATGATATGTTTAGAATACAATGTTTCTGACGATGAAATTTCCTTGCAGAGAAACACAGCGCCTCAATTTGGACTCTGCTCACGACCCCCGGTGGTACTGTATTACAATGACACAGAACAATGCTTTTTGCATATTATGCAGGAAAATCACTCAAACAGCTCATCCTTCATGTGTTTTTGGCCCTGAACTGAACATGCAGAATTCCCATTCTTTTCATGTTCAAAAATTCTGATATTTACAGCATATATTTCCTCCCTTTATGAGTCCTACATGCCTAGGGAAGTCTTTGATATCATTTCGGTGTAAGTTCCTATACAAACGGAGTTTGTAGGCAGAAACAGACCTCATATGTAATCATGGCACGGTACCCAGTTCTGAGTAAATGGACCAGATTTGCATATTTGAAGTTCCAGAAAACTATAGACAAAGACCAATTCTGCTAACCTGCATTTGATATTGGCTTCAATTTCATTCCATGGTTATTCCTAGAAGCTGAGAGACAGCGATGTTTTTCTGTCTTCATTATAACTCAGGATGTCTTGGATAGAAAAATTGTCCAGAAACAGCAATAAGATCCTTTCTGCCTTACAAGTACTCCAGAGAAGAAATATGGAAAATGTTCCTTTGTCACTAACATTTCACAAAGTCCAATCAATTTACAAAGTCCCTGGAAGGAATACTAAAAAAATAAATAATGCATTTATAATCATCAGGAACAGATACAAGAGAGAATAATAAGATGCAACATCAAATACTGTTTTTAGAATAATATCCAAACTGTAAATAAAAAGAATTTTTATAGTCTTCTCTGACTATTCTAGAATTTTTTTGTTTCCTTTAATTTTTTATTTTTAATTATGAGAACAAAGATGCAAAGAAAGAGGACAAGGTAAAGTTACAGTGGAAGGACAATCGCCCATAAACAGAATTCTCAGAAGAAGTCACTTGCTGATATCTTAACTTTGAACTTTCAGCCAAAGAACATTAAGATAAATAAAACAGAACCCATGTACAATTACTTTGTCCCTCAAGTCCCCAGATTGTAATACATTATAATATTTCTTAGCAGCACACAAAGCAATCTAAAGCCATAAAACTTATGTAACTCCTTAAACATTAAAGGCATAGTAATTTTTTACATTTCCATGCACATGCATATTAGTTTAAGTTAACCTCAAAAAGTTTAAGTGGTTTTTTTTTTAAGGATTAGAGTCAAAGGAGCACAGTAAAAACGGTGTTAGAGTGGCAATAATTGTTTGCATAGGCTCACCAAAATATGAGGGACATGGAAAGGAAAAACCTTGGCCTAAATATAAGGAGACCCTACCCCTGAAGTTTCCTGGCATAAGACCAACTCTAGGCACAAGGCAAGCTAGTTTGTCCAATCCAAGACATTGTCTGTAGTGCCAACACACTTTATTTTTCACACAGTCTCTTTTGTTGGTATCATGATTCTGTATTAAATATCCTGGAATCTGCATATCTTACATTGAAGTCAGGATGTGGAGTGTCCTCTAGTTTCACTTCACAATTAAAGGGCAATGCAAAGAGCCCTGTCTTGTAAGCAGGTCGTTGTTGTTGTTAAGTCTTCTCAGTGTTAAGGGAAGTCTCTTTTGAGCAGGGTAATGTCAGAACAGCGGTAAGGTCTTCCCTGGTAGAGGATTGCTTCCAGGTGATGTTATAGACAAACTTGGATGTTTCGTGGATGGCTTCCCTGGTTCAGGGGTGAATGGAGAATACCCATTCTTCTGAGGCCTGTGCCAGGTCATTATGTCAATGTTCAGGGTGTAAGATCACGTTACACTACAAGATTTGTGTGTTCCAATCTCTATTAGATAAGATCTTATTTGTATGTATAGTATTTTCCCATTTTAATGTGCCTATGCAAACAAGGAAGAATGCTACGTGGCATCGGCACAGATGGGGGCTATAAGAACAAGTCCAACAATCCCCATGACATGGTTCAATCATAAGCATTAAACTGAAGGACTCTTTCATCAAAATTCCTTATTGAACAGATCACAAAGAGAAGAAAAGATAAAAAGTGGTTAGAATCATCACTGTATAAGAGAATATTTAGTAAGACATATAGCTGTCAGAGAAAAAATACATAAAATATTCAAAAGACATACGTGTCCATTTTATGTCTTTTGAAATAGTTGTGGGTTGTTAGATCCAAGCATGGCTTTGGTCTGTGATTAGGATTGTGCAGTACTGAAGTTAAAAAGAGTAATGTGGGTTACTGATAGTTGGGGGGGTTAGAGAGTTAAAGAGTAAAAATGAGCTTTGTAGGGGTGTGCGAAAGGGCAGAATACAAAATGGACATTCTGCATACGCAAAACAAAACGTAAGGATAAGGAAAACTCTTAATATATACTGTTTTTTGAACAGTTTTGAACATGTAGACTGGTAAGAAATTGCCAGTGACAACCTTAGTGCAACCAAGCAAATCTCAGCACACCCCAAGTTAGGACCCACCATTTCTGACCACCTGGGCTGGCACCCAGGGAGGGCCTTGAGGCCAGGGGCAGAAGAGGGGACAGCTGGGGGCCTATCAAAGCTCCCAGCACACCCAAATTAGGGAGAAGGCCTTCAACATGGGGTCTCCCCAAACCCCATGCTGGCTAGAGCTAGCCTCCATATCAAGAAAAAAAGCTATTTTAGAATTTCTACAATTGCTTTTTGGCCACTTCCCTTCCCCTTATTTAATATTTAAATTATGCCTAATAGAACCTAGAAGCATGCAGTTCTTGATAAATGTTGCAAATAATGCATTGATGATGCTCTCTGGGCTTAAGTGACCAGGAAATTGCTGCCCTTTGAAAGAGTAGAATTGGTTAGGGCTGTGTTAAGTGAAGCACAAGTGAGAAGCCGGATCAGCCAATTTGTGTTTGATTCTTATCTCAAACATGTCAGGATTGATTCCTCCAAAGCATGGATGAGAAAGAGTGTGTGTGGGGAGGGGGCAGAGAATTGCTGGAATTGGAACAAATAAGAGTTGCTTTAAGGCTGAACAATAGGCCCCAGCAGAATGGTCTCTTTGCTATTCTTTCTGTGCTCTATGCACAGAGACTCAGAGTTTGATACATTCCATCCTCCTGAAATTGAGATGGACTTGCACTGTGGAATTTATGGAACAAAAGGATATGAGTAGTTTTATTTGCTGAGAGAGGAAAGATACCCACCTCCCAGGGTGTAAGGAACTCTAAAAATATGGGTGCATGGGACTTTCAAATGCCCCATTTTAGAGGACTACTAGTTTGGCGAGAATGTGAATTTGCTCTATTCCCAAAGGCAATTTTGTGGCATTATTGGCTACAAAAC
Source organism: Suncus etruscus (assembly GCF_024139225.1). Classification (NCBI taxonomy): domain Eukaryota; kingdom Metazoa; phylum Chordata; class Mammalia; order Eulipotyphla; family Soricidae; genus Suncus; species Suncus etruscus. The sequence continues at coordinate 17,040,083 of NC_064868.1, read as the reverse complement.
CCCAGTTGATTTAGGATTTGCTTGTTCATGTGGTATCCTTTGTAGGATTTGTTCTAATCAAGTATTCCATCGAGGGCCCTTCTGTGAAGCCCAGAATTAATCACCTCTTGGGCTCTTTGTTCCCACCTCCTCACCCCCACCATAACCCCAGCCTGCCCTTCTGCTCAGTTGTCAAGAAGCAGCACCATTTCAGGGACATCTGTCAACATCAGCTGCCAAAGCTATTGCTGTGGGTTGAGTGTGTCAGGGAGCCCCTGGGAGAACAGAATGGGGAGAGTAAGTGAATCATGGGCACTGGTAGGGAGGGAGGAAAGAGGAAGGAAGCTGGGTTGTGGTGTGATTCCTGTCCACTCTGACTCTGCTTTGCTGGCTGCCTTGGTCTTCGTTTGCTTGCTGCTTCTGCATCAACCTTGACACACTACCCAGGATGCTATGGTGGAAAGATGGCACAGAGATTCACTGAGGACCCCAGCTCCTGGGTTTCTAAGTGTGGGGCCAGGAATTTTTGCATCACTCTTCATCTGGGTCCAAAACTATTTTTAAAGCCAAGGGCTTTTGTTCTGGTATAGCATTACAAGTCTATTTTTATTTCAGTTTGAAGACTGAGTCACCTTACTAAAACATTTATGTCTTTAAAGATAGTTATTAAGTGACTGAAAGAGAGGAGCATTTTTCTACAACGTTCATCATGGTTCTATAAACAAATTAGTCTAAATGAGGCTGAATTCTTCCTTCCAAGGGAATTTGGAGTCCAGAAAGGCCCATTTCTGCATGGGGTGTGATGAAGAAAATGCAGGCAATAATTGGTTCCATTCATTTTAAAATTCCTTTAAAAAGCCATGAGGAATTAATTCATATTCAAAGAGAACTGAACAAAGCCTTAGAAAAGCCATTGTGTTTTCACAGATTGTTTTTTCCTTGGGAAAGGTAATTTCTGCTGCAGTGATGACTAGAGTTTTCCAGAGAAAGTTCTTTCATGAGAATCCCATTTATCATTCAGGAATCTCTAAGTCTGAGAAAGATCATCATCACAGTTCTTATCTCCTCTTGGAAGCATGAGATATGTGTAAATATGATGTTTAATATACATTTAAATCTGCGATTCTCAACCAGGCTTGTGCCCTAGAACCACCTCTGAGAGTGATTGAGTCTGGATGATATCAGCTCTTTTGCAGTAACAAATAGCCCCCAAACCTCATGACTAGACTCCAGCAAAATTTTCTTGTTCCTGGGATGATTCACTGTGGATCAATCACTGGCCTCTTGTGTTCACTGTGATACCAAGATGGCAGAGTCTCCCAGCTAATTGGGAGACTGTTGGCAGAGAAAAGAGAAAAAGGAGGGAGTGGCAAACTGCCAGCTAGCTCTTGCACCATAACTTAATTTCATTGGCCAGTGCAAGTCTCGTTGCCCAACGTTATGGTGGGTCTGTGAAGGAAGGTGAACCCCTGGGAAGCCACATGTATGTGTTGTTAAGAAAGCACCATCTTTAGGTAGGAGTCATTTGTGGGGTCCAGATTTATTTAGTAAGAATTTTAGTCTGGGACCTGAGTATTTCCAAAAGTTCTCTAGCAATTGTGTTGTATAGGCCAGGATAGGAAACACTGATTTAAATAGAATGCTGGCATTCATGTTAGCCTTTCTTTTGTTATTTAACATATATTCATGAAGATTTCATTCTCAAGTATTTTGATAGATAAATAATTCAGAGTTTTGGAGGCTTCAGAAGGTTTTCCAACTTTCAAATATCCTTTTTTGATAAGATCAGAGAAATACAGAAGTATCAAATAATGTCAAAGTTGGTATTTGGTTACTAAGCTTTACAGGAACATTGTGATTTATTTAAAGATAAGAACATGCTCTGGTTATGAAGTATGAATCGCCCACAGGTGATGGATGAGATCAGCATATGAGCAAAAACACTGTCTTTCAGTGATGTTCTGCTTATAATGAATGGCCTCACCCACTGAGTGTTTTGTTTGTTTGTTTGTTTGTTTGTTTGTTCAGTGTTTGTTCAGTGTGTTTGTACCACCAGTGTAGGTCAAAAAAATTCATTTGTTTGTGAAAATCAGATATTGGGATATTGAGATATTGTGAGTAGAATAATTCCATTGAATCCAATTTGGATATCCACTGTGGGGACACAGCCACGTGGACCACATTCTCCAGTGGAAAGAATACTAGCTTCCAGCTAAAAATGTACTTATAAGTGCCTGTCACTTTAGAAAGTGCAAGGAAGAGCTCTGGGTCTGTGGGTTGGAGAGCCCGCTCGGGCCCAGCCATCCATCCTTCGCCCTCGGGTGTACACGGCTGCAGAGCTTGCCTAGGAGCCATTTCTTTGCCGAGCCGCACTCTCCACACTCGGCAGACTGATCAGCATGGCCCGTGGAAATCAACGAGAACTTGCTCGCCAGAAAAATATGAAGAAATCCCAGGAAATTAGCAAGGGGAAAAGAAAAGAGGATAGCTTGACTGCCTCTCAACGAAAGCAGAGGGATTCAGAGATCATGCAACAAAAGCAGAAGGCAGCTAATGAGAAGTCCATGCAGACAAGAGATAAATGATTGGCTTCTTGGAAAACCCAGTGCTACTGACAACAAGGTGGATACTAAATTCTAGAATCAAGATTTGATAGAGTTAACAGTCATAACATATCCTGTAACAAACATATCCTTGCAAAACTCTTTATGAACTTTTCAACTTAGCCTTGGACCTGACTTAATGTGTTTCAGAACCATCTTCAAAAAATAAAACACATGCATGTGAAAAAAAAAAGAAAGTGCAAGGGAAACTGGCATACTGGTAGAGGGAAGTTGACCCTGGTGATGGGATTGGTGTTGGAAGATGATGTGCCTGAAACTCAATCATAAATAACTTTGTAAATCACAGTGACTAAAAAATAAAAGAAAATAAAAGGATGTATTTTCAGAATTAGATATAAATAATCATAATAGTTTGTTGTATAACTCTTAGGAACATCTTCTCTTTTACTCTACATATTATTTGCACACAGTATTCTGGGGCACCCAAGAAGCATTCTGTTCTACCTTGCTCCATGGGGAAGGAGCATTTTGTAGCATGGCATCCATACTAAGCCTTTCTATGGGACTCTAATTGAATTGAATCTGTCACAAACCCCTAGTCTTAGTCATTAGCTTATGTAACTAGGACCTATGGCAATACAACTGGTAATTCCTCCCCACAGAGCTTGATTTGGGAGTTGTCTCATCAGATTGAAGCTGAAGAGTTGTGCTGATAATCCCAGGAGAGGACTGTAGGTTCTTGTGTAAATGAGCTTCTGATCTATCTAGGAGGATGTTTACCCATGTAATCTGGACTTGGCAGTTAAAAAGAATCAGAACCTTCTTTTACAACATCAGTTTCAGCAGCATTGTCCTGTTGTGATTTCCAAGCAGGCAGGCAGGTACTCTGTTAGCTTTGTCTGGCTTCAGACATACCTGGAGTGATTTGTAAGTGACTTGTCAGTGTGTAGGAACATTGGCTCACACTCACTTTTTTCTTTTCTCACCACATAAAAAGGATAATTAAGTGTGATGAGCAGGGAGAAGTCTTTTATTTTGGGATATGTGTAGCTTTCTGAAGAGGAAGGGGAGGGTAAAGAGAAGGCTTGGAAAGGCCACCATATACTTAATCTGGTACCTTGATCTGATCAAGTCACAAAATAATACCCAGAGAGAAGAAAAGGTTTACCCCCAAATGACTACAGAACTAAGTCATTCTACACATGTATTCTCTTAATTTTTTAGAAATGATTTATTTCTTAATTGATTGGTTCGTGGACCACTCGAAGCGGCCTTCAGGGGCCAGTCCTGACTCTGCATTCAGAAACTGCCTCTGGCAGGGTGAAAGACCACAAGGGATACCGGCAATCGAATCAGGTCCCTACGTGTTTTTATTGAGACTAGAGAGTATAGTTGGTCAGGTGTTTGCTTTATATGTGGCCAACCTAGGTTCAAATCTCCAGTACCACTTCTGGTACCTGAGCAAATCTGGGTTCAAATCTCCAGTACCACTTCTGGTCCCTGAGCAAATCTGGGTTCAAATCTCCAGTACCACTTCTGGTCCCTGAGCAATACCAGCAATGAGGGTCATATTGGGAATAGGTAGGTGGCTCAGTGGTAGAGCACAGGCATGTAGGAGGTCCTTGATTTGGAGAGGGAAAATACATGTCCTTATTATTTGAATGCTCCTCTCTGTATTTAGTTGAAGGTAACAGAAATGTTACTTATCACAGGTCTAGCATCAGAGGCTTCCATTGAAGCATTGAAATTGGGGAGAGATTTCTAGAGGCCAAGGAAATTGCTAAATTGGTAAGTCGAAGATCAGTGTCCCTGGTAGTTTCATAGGCTTGGCATCTCTTCTGAGATTAATCATTAAATTGTGGACTTGTGGGATTGGCTACTAGGCTTTGGCATTGGAGGGACCTTGACCTACCTGTTTTTATATTTGTGTGCTTTGGTTGTTTTTTTTTTAAAACATTAATGAGAGTATGAAGAAACATTAATGAGACTTAGAAAACTTCTTTCAAAACTCATATTGCATCTTTACTTCTGTTTATAAAATTATATCAGAAACTTCAGAATAAAGTACAGAATTTAATAGGAATATCATTTGCTGCTCCAACAACTCAGTACCATAGTATGGTATCTCTGTTTTACAATGAGGTATTAATTAATTAATTAATTTGGGCACTATACCTAGTGGTGGTTGGGAGATATTCCTGATTTTATGTTCCTGAATGATCATAGTGATGGGGATTAAACTATGATTGGTAAGATGCAAGGCACAGGATTATTTTAAAATACATTTTTAACTTTTTTGGGGGGATGCACACACAGAAGTGCTTAGGAGCCTCTCCTGGTTTTGTGCTTATTAGGTATGACCCTTGGTGGTGGTCAGGTGTACAGGGATCAAACTAGGGTTGGCCACATGCAACAAAACTATTTAACCTGCCTACTGTACTGTCTCTCTGGCCTATTACACATAAGGTGATTCAGATAATATAAAAAAGTTTTCTATCATATATATCAAAAAGGGGGCCAGGTTTGCACCCCAAACCAGTCATGCAAAGTTAACTCACATTCCACTTTAGAAAATTGATTCAGGGCCGGGCGGTGGCGCTAAAGGTAAGGTGCCTGCCTTGCCTGCGCTAGCCTTGGACGGACCACAGTTCGATCCCCCGGTGTCCCATATGGTCCCCCAAGCCAGGAGCAACTTCTGAGCGCATAGCCAGGAGTAACCCCTGAGCGTTACCGGGTGTGGCCCAAAAACCAAAAAAAAAAAAAAATTGATTCATGGGCCCGGAGAGATAGCACAGCGGCGTTTGCCTTGCAAGCAGCCAATCCAGGACCAAAGGTGGTTGGTTTGAATCCCGGTGTCCCATGTGGTCCTCCGTGCCTGCCAGGAGCTATTTCTGAGCAGAAAGCCAGGAGTAACCCTTGAGCAACGCTGGGTGTGGCCCAAAAACAAAAAAAAAAAGAAAATTGATTCATTTAATTTTTAATGTTTTCTATTGATTGAGGTTCTGTGATTTACATGACAGTGAATTATAGTTTCCCGTACATGTAATTCCAACATCATAACCACTCACCAGGGTCCCCACCTCTCTCCTGAAGGTCTCGATGCCCCTTTCTTTCAACCCTCCCACAAATTCAATTCTGTGCATCTAGTTGTGATTCCTTGACCCTTTGTTGCTCCCTTGCTGTGTATCTTTGAGTCCCACCCATGAGAGCTCATTCTCTATGGCTTTCGTTCTGACTGACTTCACTCAGCATGATCTCCACTACTTCTATCACTATTGCTGCGGATTGCATGAATTTGTTCATTTTGAGAGGTACATAGCATTCATTGTGTGTATAGACCACAATTTCTTGATCCATCTGTAGTTGGGCATTTGGATTGTTTGCATATCTTGGCTATGGTACTAAGCCTGTGATAAACATAGCTGTGCATATGTCCTTTAGAATGGGTGTTTTTGTGTTTTGAGGACAGATGTCAAGAATTGGTATTAGGGTTCATATGGGAGTTCTATTTCTATTTTTTGGTAAGATCACCATGGGGTGCTAGGGATAGAACTCGGATTCCAGCAAGCACCCTACCTGATGAACTGTTTCTCTTACCCAGATTTAGGTTCTTTCTTTACCCACTGAACAGAAATAAGGGCATTAGGAGTTCCTTCATACAACGAGGGAGTTGCTATTTGGTTAGAACACTCCCCTTTGTACATGCAAGTATATTTTTCTTTTTTTTAATTATCTTTATTTAAGCACCGTGACTACAAATATGATTGTAGTTGTATAATTACAGTCATGGAAAAAACATCTCCTTCACCAGTGCAAGATTCTTACCACCAATTTCCAAGATCTCCCTCCTCTCCACCCCAGCCACACCTGTACTCGAGACAGGCTTTCTATTTCACTCATTCATTCACATTGTTATGATAGTTTTCATTGTAATTATTTCTCTAACTTCACTCATCACTCTATGTGGTGAGCTTCATGTCATGAGCTGCATCTACATGAGTAAATGGGGGGAAATAATGGTTGGGACTGAGGCAGTAAAAGATTAGAAATGATCTTTGTAGGGCAGTATCAAGGTCACAATACAAGATGGATATTATGCATATATAAACTATATGCATATAATACTATCAATATATATTGTACGTGTGGGGGCACTAGCCCCTGAGTGGTTTTTGAAATGCAGACCAAGGAGAAAAAATTTCCAGTGACTGTCCCAACATAAACCAGTGCTGCAACGGCCCACCTTCCTCCCAAAGTGCAAGCCTGATGACCCCTAGAGAGTGTACCTGGACTGGTGCCCAGGGAAGGCCTGGAGTCCAGGGGAGAAAGAGGGAGATGGCTGGGGGCCTGCCAAGCCTCCCAGCACTCCCCAGGCTAGGGAGAAGGCCTCCGGCATGGGGCCTCCCCAAACCCCATACCTGGCAAGAGCTGGCCTCCAGAATCAAAGGAGAAACCAGAAGCCAGATATCTGCCTACCCTCCTCCCCATGCACCTCCCCCTGGAGTATGGAGGGTGGGGGGAAGCCTGAGGATCCCTAAGAGTCCACCTAAACCCATTTCTGGGTATCTAGGCCGGCACCCAGGGAAGGCCTGGAGTCCAGGGGAGAAAGTGGGGGACGAATGGGGGCCTGCCAAGCTTCCCAGCACTTCCCAGGCTAGGGAGAAGGCCTCACTTGCAAGTGTATTTTTCAAAAGCAGCTGCCACCCGGATTTCAGAGCCCCTCCATTCAGAGCCCCTTTTGCTGAAGACATATTTTTGATTCCTCAAATTGAAGTGGTGCCTGCTACATATTCAGTTAACAACTTAGTATTTGGATCCAAATATTTTATTTGGCTGCTGCATGAAGCTGGGAAACATACCTAGAAGTATTTGGAACTATTTCAAATAGGATAATGTGGTGTAACTATAACTAGGGGTCATTTTTTAAAATCTAACAACATAAAGGAAAGGCATATCTCACAAGTGCTCAGTTCTCTCCTAGTTTAGAGAAAGTGCTTTCCATACATACATGCATACAAATAAAAGTACCACATTTCTATTGCAGAAGTTTTGGTAAAGATGAAATGTTGAATGTCAAAAGGAAGCTGTTAAATGGTGAATCCAGAATAGCAGGCATAGAATGTTTAAACATGAGAAAAGTATTAGGCATTGTTTATGCATACCTACACATGTTACAAAAGCACAAGGCATGCCCAGGAATGAGAAACATCAAATTCAGAAAGGCAATTTTTAACTGTTGGTAGGGCAAAAAACAGATAGGCTAAGAAAGATAGGCTTGAAAGCTTGGAATCACATACCTTTAAGAATTAAAGAAGGGACTGAAGCATTAACAAAGTGACTGGCACCACTTCACACGTTGCTGAGCCAGGTTTGATCCCTGGCACCCTATATGGTCCTTGAATCCTCCCTGAACACAGAAGACCCAGGAATAAACCCTGAGCACCAGTGGGTGCAGCCCAAGAACAAAAAAGAAAAAAATAATAAAAGCAAAATTACCTGAAGTAAATAAGAGTTGATGTTTCTGCTAGCTGTGGGTGTTCTTTAGAATATTCTACTTTTGGATACACACAAAACATTTCATACTAACAAGAAAGGTTGAATTTTGAACTTTATACTTTGAATCTTCTAGTGATCATTTAGAATCTAGACATTTCTGCAGGCTCTATGAGCATAGTCATTGAATGTAGAATTATTTTCTTTTTTATCTGAGTGTTTGTAATAAGAAATGAAGGTTCTCATGGGGTATGACTTTGTGGCTGCTCCTGGGTAGAAGCTGGAGGCCAGTAATACCAAGAAACACAAGCCACACAGGAAAAAGGGTGGCTTGCTGCTTTGACATACTCTGGTGTTAGAATTTTGTATAATCCAGTGTGTTCCATCAAAATACAACCACTCATGACATGGACAACACATGGCCTGGTGAAAAACAAGCAAAGGAAGAGGTGGTGGAAACCTGGTGGTTGGATGGCACAAATGCACTGACCACAATGAATCAGCATGTCTTTCTTGGCAACCTGGCTTCCAGATTTCTCCTCAGTGTCTCTGTGCTTGGGGTGAGAACAGCCTTCAGCCAAAACCAGATGAAGCCAAGTATATCTTGGCCACTCCCTCTTTAGCACTTTCCTGTAAGGCTAACCACAAGTTGACAAACCCTTTGTGACCTAGATGATATATTTACATGGTTTAAAATGCGGAAAGTACACAAAGATTTACAGTAAGCTTCTCTCTACCTTCCTTCTCCAGAAACCCACTTCCCCAACCTGGAGCCATCTGATGCAATGCTTTAGAGTCGTTGCTAAAATATCCTAGGGCTGGCTATACCAACCAATGTGTGCAAGCATTAAAAAATAGCCAAAAATAAAAGTAGGTAACAAGATAAATATATATAGTATATGTTATCTGATCAGAATATTAAACATCCTTATTTGTAAAAAAGTATACCTATGCATCTATTTTTTTTTAAACAGAGGCCATAATGACACTTTGCTTTATTTAAGCATAGGACGAATGATCCAATTTTGCCCCTGAAAGTTTTTTCACCCACTGCTCTGCTTGGCTGCCAGTCTTTTGTCTCTCTCTTCAGCAATGGTCAGGCAGATGCCTTTTCCTCGGGGAAGAGAAATCCATGATTTGTTGCCCTTGCCAATCACAAAAATGTTGGACAGGCGGGTGGCAAAGCTATTGCCATTGGCATCTTTCACATGGACGACATCAAAAGAACCAGGATGCCTTTCTCTGTTGGTGATCATGCCAATTCTTCCCAGATTAGCACCCCCAGTCACCATGCACAAGTTACCAGTGTCAAATTTGATGAACTCAGTAATCTTGCCAGTTTCCAAGTCAATCTGAATGGTGTCATTCACCTTAATGAGGGGATCTGGGTAGCGAATGGTGCGAGCATCGTGTGTCACTAAGTGAGGGATTCCTTTGGTGCCCACAAAGATCTTCCTCACTTTGCACAACTTGTACTTAGCTTCCTCGGGAGTAATGCGATGAACAGCAAAACGTCCTTTGGTGTCATAGATCAGGCGGAAATTCTCTCCAGTCTTATCAATACTGATGACATCCATAAAACCTGCTGGGTAGGTTATATCAGTGCGAACCTTGCCATCAATCTTAATGAACCGCTGCATGCAGATTTTCTTCACCTCATCTCCAGTTAGTGCGTACTTAAGCCTGTTCCTCAGGAAAATGATGAGTGGGAGACATTCTCTCAGTTTGTGGGGACCGGTGGATGGACGACGAGGAGCAAACACTCCTGTCAGTTTATCAAGCATCCAATGCTTTGGAGCTGCCACACGCTTTAGGTGCTTCTTGGGACCACGAGCCATGGTTGCGCTAGGCAAGGAAAGAGTACCTATGCATCTATTATAGATGCATTATAATTTATTAAAATAGTTCCCTTTTTATAGGTATATACATTCTTTCATGTTAATGCTGCCATGAGTATGATTTATATGCTTCAACAGTTGCAGAACAAATTTCCCAAGGCAGAATTTCTGGGTCCAAAGTTGTAAGTATTTGTAATGATGACAGAAAATGGCTACAATATGTCCCATCTAAGTGGTATTGGTTTAAACTCCTACCAGCTTTTTATCAAGTGCTTATTTTCTAAAACTCTCACTTATAGTCTGTTACAGTTTGTTTTGTATTTGCTGAATAAATATGTGAGAAATGGCTTCTCAGTAGGCACTTAATTTACATTTCTTACCATCGTTTTACTTGTCAGAAGTCATTTTAACATGAGAAATTTCTTTCTAGAAGGTCTGTCCAACCCCATAGGTATAATATCCAGATTCTAGATAAATGACAGTGTTACAGGCAGAGAGATGGGGGGCCCTGATAGTGAGTATAGTTTTGGAAATAAAACTAAGGAAAAACTGCCTGGCCACTAGTCTGAAGTGGCCCTAAGGCCCATATCCCTTTTGAAATGCAAATCCTGACCTCTTTGGAGATGGAGACAATGAGTTATCCAATGAAGTGTGGAACTCCTTAGAAATGAAGAAACTTTGAGAATCTAAAGGTCATGATAAGAATATTTTAAATAAAATAGACTATCAAGAATCCAAGGCTCTTCTTTGACCATTCTCTAGCAGCAGACTAGGGAGGGCCAGGAGGGCCTGGTTTGGAAAAAGTCATGAGGTGGGGGTATACATTCCTTACCCTGAACAATCACCCACATTTTAACCTGAGAAGTATTTAACATGGCTTTCTCCCTTTTAGAAAGGCCTCTGTTCTCTTTTTGAACATCTCTCATTCTCCTCATATTTCTCAAAACAAATTTCTTTCAAGAAAGCTCTTTCAGTAGGTAGTCTCCTGCTAGGAATCCTCCTCGAAGTCTCTTCCCTAGGAGGGAGGAAAAGATATATTCCTGGAAAAGTTGGATAGGCTGAGAGCTGCCTTTCCTTTTCCTGAAAATTCCTCACTCTTGTGGACTTTAGGAGTGGCTAGATAGCTGCCTCATGGGGCTGGTGGAATGCAAGTCTCATGCTATGCAGGTCAATCCTGGCCCACATGGAGGTGGCCAAGGTGAGTCGGGCAGAGATGTGGAATCATTTCTTCCTTGAGGCTACCCCTTGCTTGCTCCTACTTTACAGAAATCACTTGAAACAATATATACTTTTGTGGTTTGTTTTGGGGCCACATGTGTGGTGCTCAGGGCTTACTCTTGGCTCTGGCCTCAGGGTTTACTCACACTTAATCTATGGGGACCATATGTGGTGCCGGGGATCAAACTAGGACTAGAGGTAAGCAAGGCAAGCAACCCATCTGCTTGTGTTGGCTTTCCAACCCCAACAGTAGGTTTTTGAACGTAATCCTGAATATCTACTAAAAGAAAGGAAAATTATAAAGGGAAAATGGTGACAATACTAACTTAACAGCAATGTGATCAGACTATAGAAGTGGGTAGAATGCAAATATGTTTTAGAGTCATGTGAGGACAAATTGCCATGTCTGCAGCAGACCAATCTGGGTGGAGTAGAAAATTTGATACTAATCCTGGGGCTTCTGGAAAATAGGGGTTCTAGTTCTGAAACTCTTGCATTGAGCTAGGACTCTGAGAGGGAGTTCTGGGCAAACAAACAAACAAATAAACAAACAAAAAACTGTGGTATTAATAAAGATAATGCTGATAAGGAGTAGGAGGAATATAATGAAATGTTTCTTGTTAATGTACAACCACAGACCTGATATCACTTAGATACTGCTATTCAGATTTCGACTGGTCCTGAATGTGAAAAAATGAAATAAAAGCACTTGTGGTTTATTAGTTCTCCGAATTCATCAGAGGTCAACTAAATACTCAGTAAAGGAAAGAACAATAAATATAAATACGCCACTAAAAATGACTAAGTACATGAGGAAATGAGCCAATATGAGTGAGTCAGCAAAAACAATATCTAGTCAAGTGGAATTTTGAATGTTAGGATTATTGAATCAAATCTTTGCAAGCAGTATGTCTGTGAAATGTTTGTGGATGAAATGACAATGAGCAAGAAGCAGGAACCAAAAAAAATCTAACCCACAAAAGATCCAGGAAGATTTCTAAAGGAACCAAATAAACTTTTAGGAAAAATACACTCATCTTAATTAAATACTCTATTATGTGCACATAGCTAATAAAACTATAAATAAAAGTCAAGAAGAGATTACAGGATGTGGAAAGGAAATGTATTCTGGAAGGAGGGAAGAAGCATAGGTGTAATTAAGTAGTAATATATGGGAGCTTTGAGGTATTCATAATATCTGAGTTCTTGACCAAAGTCACACAGATTTTTTAATGGTTATTTTATTAGAAAATTTTATGTTTTCCATAGTGGTAGATGCTTTATTTCTTCAGATTTATGTTTCAACCTAATGCACTATACTATGTGATGGTATTGAGAGGTGAGACCTTTGGCACTTTTTCTTTTGTATTGGTTTGGGTGACATACCTAGTGGTACTCAGAGCTTACTCCTGGCTCTGTGTTCAAGGATCACTCCTGGAAGTACTCAAAGGACATATGTAGTGCTGGCCATTTAAATTGGAGTAGGCCGTATGCAAGGTGATTGCTTTACTGTCTCTGTACTATATCTGTGGCTTGAGAAGTGGAATCTTTATTAGGTGATCAGGTCACGAAGGGGTAGCCATCATGAATCATTATAAAAGAGACCCAGTGAGGTCTCTCCCTACTTTTTCTGTTAGTCAGGGTATAGTGGAAAAACACTTTTTATGAACCAAGAAGTGGGCCCTCATTGGATACCATTCTGCCAATGTTTTGATCTTGGGCTTCCAGTCTTTACAACTGTGTGAAATAAATATCTGCTGAATATAAATCATTCATTCTACATATTTTTGTTATAGCAACCCAAATGTATTAATTCACAGATGTTGCATATGTGCTGTACTGTTGCAAGTCAGCCCTTGATGGGGTTGACTGATGGAGGGATGGAGGATGAGGTCTTTCCCCTCCAGCTCAGAGCACGCGTCTGCCACCCTGTTCAGCCAGCGGTTCTAAGGTGAAGTGGTGGGTAAAAGGCTAGCAGACAGTCAGGCTTGTGAAAATATCAGCTTTATTCGGAGGACAAGACTGAAGCCAAAAGCCTCGGTATCAGTTCCAGCCAAAAAGCCCCTCGCCTTCCACAGACCCTTATTTTTATCCCCCAGAATCAGGTACCACCCTAGGGTGGGAGCAGAATGTCAGGTCACACCCTAGGGTAGGGCACAATCACTGATCAGGGTAGGGTCAGTAACATAATAATCCCATTGAAATGTTTACATACACAACACTGTATTTTGCAATAAAAGATATTAAAATAAGCTATATATGTTTCAGGATGATTAGATATAGACAAAGGAAGAGTTAACGAAATTGAATAAAGATCTAAAGAAATGACCAAGAATGAATCAATGATAAATAATAGTTGGAAATTATGAAATAAAACAGACATGCAATAGAGAGGCTAATGTATATCTGAATGGAGTTCTGCAGAAAGAGAACACACAGAAAGAAGGGAAATGGTATATTTGAAGACATAATGACTAAGATGTGGCAGAATTGATAAAACTGATAAATTTACAGATGAGAAAAATTTCCATGTTTACTAAAAATGCTAAATAATAAGATATACATTTCTAGATATATAGTTATAAAATTGAATCAGGGTGAAGGAACATTTATCCATAAAGGCCTGAGAATATAAGGGGTATGCAAACATTTGTGTTTTTAATCTTTTCCTAGCCTTTTAATATTTAATAGTATTGAAAAATAGCCCCAAACATGGGCTCATTCATACTAATCCACCAAAACTTAGCTAATGGACTCAGGACATAGACAACAAGAGCGCATGCAAGTGCATGTGAGTGACGTAGACTAGATTCCCAGTACCACATTTTTCTAAACACTGGAGAAAAATCCCTGAACACAGCCCAGAACTGCCCCTGAGTACTGCTGAATGTCCCCCACAAAAAAGAGACTTACTGCCCAATTTCAGTGCAGTTTCAGTCTCTTCCAAAAGTGGAATTTAAAACTAAACAATCTGGATTTTATTGGTCAGTATTCAAAGAATACCAAGGGGATCAGACGATGCCTTTGGGTCCCATACACAACCCTAGCTGAAAGGGAATCTGAAAAGATTTGAGAAAGTCTTACTAGAAGCAAATAGAATGAGAATTAGGGAGATAGGTTTGAAAACTAGCGCATTTTAAATCCAATTTAGTAATTGCTAGATACTAATAGCCTATATAAAAATACAATGTAGCCAGGGGCATTATTTGCACAAATAACTGTAGACAGAAATAACACAAATGCACAAATTACACAAGTAACTATAGACAAAAAATAGCAGTGACATATGACTGGGGACAGGTCATGAGACTAGAAAGGGAGGCGATTTCATTCATCACCATATGGTCATTTGGGCTATGGCCAATTTGACTATAGATGCAATTACCTCTAACTTAAAGTTTAATTTAATTTAATGTGCATTGATTTTTTTTTCAGAAAGCCTGCATCCTAGTCATTGCTGTTCCTCACTCTTTCAAAACATTTCTAGGCTTGGGGAGATGCATTAGTTCATGAATTTTCACCAGACAACTGCCCCAATTTGCCTGGAACCCTGGCGAGTATTCTGGGACACTAACTGTTAAACCAGCAAAAATTTGGCAAACTTGGGCTTAGTTGTCCCCCTAGGTCTGACCTCCAGGATGCTCCAATTTCCTCACTTTCTGGAGGCTAGGATGTGGCAAAGCTGTCATTTAGAATAAACCACAATCCAAGGTCTGGATTCAGAACTGAGCCTACAGTCAGCTTCCATTTTTGCAAGCCCAGCTTCCTGGCAGGGGTGGTGGCTCTAAGTTTGAAACGCTGAGGCAGCAGACTCACTAAGAGAGAGAGAGACAGAGAGATATATATAGACAGAGAGAGACAGAGAGATATATAGACAGAGAGAGAGAGACAGAGAAAGAGACAGAGAGAGAAGAGAAGAGTGAGAGTAAAGAGAGAGAGAGAGAGAGAGAGAGAGAGAAAGAGAGAGAGAGAGAGAGAGCTCTCATCTGCCATCCAGCTGAAGCCTGACACCAGGCATTGGGAGTAGTGTCAAGTGGCCATGGCATCTTCCCCAGAATCAGGCTAGTTTGTTGCATGTTTTGGCATTTTTCCGGAAGAAACGCCTCAGATTAGTTTCTCTAGCTCCTGCAATCATTCTGCAGCTACTGAGTAGCTTTCCAGAAACCTGTTTCCTACTGAAATGCCCCCAGAAAATGAATTCGCTGGCTTGCCACCACTCATGGAAGGATTCTGAGTCCTCCATCGAAACAAAGATGGTGTGTGCACCCTTTAAGTGTGTGCCTCTTCATTATATGACTGAAACTCAATTATGAACAACTTTCTGTGTATCTCATGGTGATTGAATTAAATAATTGATTTTCTTTAAAAAAAAAAGAAGAGAACCAGACAAAAAGCACAATGGGTAGGGTGTTTGTCTTACTTAAGGTGTCCCATAGTACTCCCCTGAGCCTGCCAGGAGTGATTTCTGAGCACAGAGCTAGAGTAAGCCCTGAGTGCCTGTGGGTGTGGCCCCAAAACAAAACAAAACAAAAAAAGAAAGTATGTCTACTCCCCCAACCCCCACTGAAAACCTTTTTGGGGAAAGGAGAGACAATCTTCCTGAGGGAGGTTGGGCCATAATTTCATATTACTAAGACAATTTTTTGGTTTTTGGGTCAAACCCGGCAGCGCTCAGGGGTTACTTCTGGCTCCACGCTCAGATATTGTTCCTGGCAGGCTTGGGGGACCATATGGGATGCTGGGATTTGAACCAATGACCTTCTGCATGAAAGGCAAACGCCTTACCTCCATGCTACCTCTTGGCAAATTTTTGGTCATGTGGTTATTTCTTTTTCTATTTAGTCTTTTTTAAAAAATTATTCTGGTACTCCACTAGATTTGCTAAGTAAATAGCTTTATGCTATAGGGATATGCTGACTATGTGAGGAGGGTACTTCCATACTCTATTTCCCCCACTTTTAATGTATTTTGCTCTTTAAATAACTCCATTCAACTTTATACCTCAATACCTAAGCATTGAAACTATTGTAACAATATTACCTAAGTTATAATAATAGTTCCTTATTAAAAAGAATAACACCATTCCAGTAGGGCATTTGGGGGGCTCATTTTTCTAACTTTCAGATCAAAGTTTGTATTTTTTAAACAGAAGCTTTAGATTTGGGAATGATTTCTAATTTCCATGGCTTGATAGTCTTGCCCCCCTCCCCGCCATACAACCTACTGCAAATGGTGACTTTTTACATAAACAGGGCATTGCTCTTATATGTCCATAAATAAAATGCAAGGCCTGGAAAGTCTTGCGCAACTTCTCATCAGCAAAGGACCTTTGGATTTTAGCAACTTTCTTTTTTCTTTGCACCAAATCTTGCTATTTACTTTGTTGTGGAAGCTGCTATTGTCTGAGGGTGTTGTACCAGACTCTGATCTTCTAGCACTTTCATTAAGGTCCCTACAGAGCTGGGAACTCTCTGAGCCTGAAGAAATACTCTGTTAGAGATGGCCCAGAAGGAATTTCAACTTCTGGAGGACACGGGCTGGGGAAGGAAGGAAGGAAGGCAGCAAAGTTTACTGTTCCAGCTACCAGGACACAAAATTATCCCTGTCTTGGAATGAACTTCTCCAGTGTTCAAGAAGGTTCTTATTTAAATACAGGTTCTGATTCTGTAGATCTAGTGTTAGGGGTTGGGGTTCTGTATTTCTAACAGTTCCCAGAGACATCCAGGCTGTCTGGCCCCCAGATTATGCTTGGAGTAGTAAGGTATAAAAATGGTTTCATTGGTCATGATTAAGGAAAGATGTTTTTACCTGCCATGTGGATTTATATCACAGGCTTATGTGTTTATCTTCTGACAACAGTTAAATATTATAAAAAATGTAATAGATTTAGATGACTGATTAGGCCCATTTAAGGGCAGACTCTAAGATCTTGGAATGAAAGAACACTGAAATGTATAGATCGTTGACCAGCAGAGTTGGGAGAATTTGGAAATTTTTGTGGGCCTGTTAAATGTCAGAGTTGAACATGTCCTCCTCAGCCACATACCACATGAAGATGAAAACATGGACTAGAATGAATTATGTTGTAGTAGGCCCTAACCTGACATTTCACAAAAGACTTCCATATAGGTGGGTAAGACTGAAGAGCTAATTATTTAAGGAACCCCTGACCTTGTGACAGAGAGCAGATAGGAAGGCAGGATATTTGGGAGGCATTTATAAATCAAATCACTTTTTAATGTAGCAAACATAATCAATCTTGCTACTCTTACTACTGTTTTAAAATCTCTGAGCAAGACTTAAAGCTTGACTAAAAACAGCTCATGAGATTTGAAATAGAAACTACATAAAATGTGATTTAGTCTTAATAGGAAAAGAACCATTCACATCAGAGCAGCAATTAATTTTGGGAGCTGCTTAATGTGCAACTTTTTCTAAAGGACCAACATTTTATTTGTCTCTTGTTTGTTTTGGGGCCACACCTTGCAGTACTCAGGGGTTACTCCAGGTCCTGTGCTCAGGAATTACTCCTGGCAGGCCCATGTGACCATATGGAATGCTGAGGTTCTAATCTAGGTTGGCTTTGTGCAAGGTACCTGCTGTACCTGATATACCTGCTCTGGCCCCCGTCTATTATTATTTTTACTGCATTTTTATTGATGCTCTGTGGCTTATAATACTATTAATGATAGTTTTATGCATAATATTGTCCCTATACTACACCTGCCACCAGAGAACCTGATTCCCTTCACTAATGTCCCAAAGGTCCATTCCCTCCATCACTCCCCACTTCAATTTAGTTCTGTATAGCAGCCCTCCAGTTCTATTGCATTTGGTTATTTGTTATTTCCTTACAATAAATGGCTGAAGGTTTTCTGTATCTGAAGGACCAGCAGAACCACAGAACTTGAATAATCTTGTTCTCCCTCATAACTTGAAGGAAAAAATGGATGGTACCAGGAACAACCAGTCGTATGAACATTGAGTGGAAATAAAAAATTATCAGACTTAAGCACCAAACTCAAAGTCAACAACAACAGAATCAGTACCCAAATCTACAGCAAGCTATACACAAAGGAGACCTCTCACACTAGCAGTCCAAGGGGCAAAGAGGGGAGGTATGGGATGCATGCTGGGAAGAGGGGTGGAGGGAGGACAGCACTGGTGGTGAGAATGGCCCTAATTCTTTGTCTCTATGTACCTTAAATATTACTGTAAAAGACTTGTAATTCACTTTGATAACAATAAAAATTATTAAAAAAAAAAGACACAAAAATATCTCTATGTTCTATAAGTTTTTAAATACCCAGGAACTTGGAATCTGTGTCAAGTCAAATCCCACAATATATACTGAAGGTCATAATTCTTCAAAATTCTAAATTCCCTTCTATCTTTGGGGAGGGAGATAGAAGAGAGAGAAGGAAGAGAGAGAAGAGAGGAGATAGAAAATGTATATATGTATGTGGTATTAGGGGTCCATATCTGGCAGTGCTCAAGGACCATATGCATTGCTGGGAATTAATCCAGGCTTGGAAATAGGCAATGCAAATGCCTTAAACTCTCTACTATTATCTCTCTGGTCCCAAGGAGAGTATTTTCTAACTGTAAATTCATTGAATGCTATGAGATGTAGACATGTGCTTGAGTGTAATAAGAATTGAGTTGGATAACCATAAAGAAGTCTGTATGGATTTATGACTTGTAGAAAATTGGGTAAACTTCTGACCCTGGACTGCTAGTTAGATGGGCACCCTTAAGGAGCATTATAATATCCAAGATGCCTATAATTCGAGTCTTACTTATAATTTAAGTGTTAGTTAAAATATTTGTGGAGTAAAGAAGTTCAGTTTTTTCCCTAATATGATGTACCCCAACTTTGAATCAATTAGAGAATTTATGGATGATTCATTATAATATAATTTATTATAAGATTTCATGTATTAATATATACATGCTTCTAACTGTGAACAACTTACCATAAACTTCGGGATTTAATAAGATAGGAGTCAATTTGTTAATTGGGGTGCTTTCTCATGAGAGGCTTAACTGGGTAAGATTTTGGTTTCAAGCTCCCTCATGTTGTGGTAGAGCCCATGTCCTTGTGGTTATAGAAGTGAGGTCCTGACCACTTTTTTGGTTGTTGGTTGGAGGTTGCTTGAATGTCTGGCATTTCTATGCCATGTGGCTTTTCTATAGGAGGCATATGATTGCTAGCAGGAAAATGATCTCCCTTCAGTCTGCTAAGATGTAGTCTTTTATTAATTAATTAATTAATTAATTAATTAATTTATTTTTGGTTTTGGAGCCACACCCGGTGATGCTCAGGGGTCACTCCTGGCTATGCACTCAGAAATTGTCCCTGACTTGGGAGACCATATGGGATGCCGGGGGATTGAACCAAGGTCTGTCCTAGGCTAGGCCACGCAAGGCAGATGCCTTATGCCCTGCGCCACTGCTCCAGCCCCGTCTTTTTTACTTTTTTTATTTAAAGCATTGTGATTTACATAGTTATTCCTGTTTGGGTTTCAGACATACAATGTTTAAGCACCAATCCCACCACCAGTGTCAACCTCCCTCCGCCTATGTCCGCAGAGTCCATATCATGCCATCACCTCCTGCCCCAGCCTGCCATCATCACAGGCTTGTTTTTAATTTTGATTGTTAAATCTTTTTTTGTTGTTGTTATTTTTTGGGGGGCCAAACCCGTTTGATGCTCAGGGTTACTCCTGGCTAAGCGCTCAGAAATTGCCCCTAGCTTGGGGGGACCATATGGGACGCTGGGGAATCGAATCATGGTCCGTTCCTTGGCTAGCGCTTGCAAGGCAGACACCTTACCTCTAGCGCCACCTCACCGCCCCCTTGATTGTTAAATTTTGAGTCTCATGATCTCACTGTTGTTGACTGCAGCTTAGATATTTAGTTCTGTCCTTTCTTAACACCAACAGTGCACTTGAGACCCCTTGGGCCCTGGCTCCTATCCTTTCATATTTTTTTTCATCTTTCCGCACATTTATTGATTGATTGATCGGTTTTTTTGACGTCTTTTTTTAAATTTATTTAAACACCTTAATTACATACATGATTGTGTTTGGGTTTCAGTCATGTAAAGAACACCACCCATCACCAGTGCAACATTCCCATCACCAATGTCCCAAGTCTCCCTTCTCCCCATCCGACCCCCGCCTGTACTCTAGACAGGCTCTCCATTTTCCTCATACATTCTCGTTATTAGGACAGTTCAAACTGTAGTTATTTCCCTAACTAAACTCATCACTCTTTGTGGTGAGATTCCTGAGGTGAGCTGGAACTTCCAGCTCTTTTCTCTTTTGTGTCTGAAAATTATTATTACAAGGGTGTCTTTCATTTTTCTTAAAACCCATAGATGAGTGAGACTATTCTGCGTTTTTCTCTCTCTCTCTCTCTGACTTATTTCACTCAGCATAATAGATTCCATGTACATCCATGTATAGGAAAATTTCATGACTTCATCTCTCCTGACAGCTGCATAATATTCCATTGTGTATATGTAACACAGTTTCTTTAGCCATTCGTCTGTTGAAGGGCATCTTGGTTATTTCCAGAGTCTTGCTATGGTAAATAGTGCTGCAATGAATATAGGTGTAAGGAAGGGGTTTTTGTATTGTATTTTTGTGTTCCTAGGGTATATTCCTAGGAGTGGTATAGCTGGATCGTATGGGAGCTCTATTTCCAGTTTTTGGAGGAATCTCCATATCGCTTTCCATAAAGGTTGAACTAGACGGCATTCCCACCAGCAGTGGATAAGAGTTCCTTTCTCTCCACATCCCCGCCAACACTGTTTATTCTCATTCTTTGTGATGTGTGCCATTCTCTGGGGTGTGAGGTGGTATCTCATCGTTGTTTTGATTTGCATCTCCCTGATGATTAGTGATGTGGAACATTTTTTCATGTGTCTTTTGGCCATGTGTATTTCTTCTTTGTCAAAGTGTCTGTTCATTTCTTCTCCCCATTTTTTGATGGGGTTAGATGTTTTTTTCTTGTAAAGTTCTGTCAGTGCCTTGTATATTTTGGAGATTAGCCCCTTATCTGATGGGTATTGGGTGAATAGTTTCTCCCACTCAGTGGGTGGCTCTTGTATCCTGGGCACTATTTCCTTTGAGGTGCAGAAGCTTCTCAGCTTAATATATTCCCATCTGTTAATCTCTGCTTTCACTTGCTTGGAGAGTGCAGTTTCCTCCTTGAAGATGCCTGTAATGTCCTGGAGTGTTTTGCCTATGTGCTGTTCTATATATCTTATGGTTTTGGGGCTGATATCGAGGTCTTTAATCCATTTGGATTTTACCTTCGTACATGATGTTAGCTGGGGGTCTGAGTTCAATTTTTTGCAAGTGGCTATCCAATTGTGCCAACACCACTTGTTGAAGAGGCTTTCCCTGCTCCATTTAGGATTTCCTGCTCCTTTATCAAAAATTAGGTGGTTGTATGTCTGGGGAACATTTTATGAGTATTCAAGCCTATTCCACTGATCTGAGGACCTGTCCTTATTCCAATACCATGCTGTTTTGATAACTATTGCTTTGTAGTACAGTTTAAAGTTGGGGAAAGTAATTCCTCCCATATTCTTTTTCCCAATGATTGCTTTAGCTATTCGAGGGTGTTTATTGTTCCAAATGAATATCAAAAGTGTCTGATCCACTTCTTTGAAGAATGTCATGGGTATCTTTAGAGGGATGGCATTAAATCTGTATAATGCCTTGGGGAGTATTGCCATTTTGATGATGTTAATCCTGCCAATCCATGAGCAGGGTATGCGTTTCCATTTCCGTGTGTCCTCTCTTATTTCTTGGAGCAGAGTTTTATAGTTTTCCTTGTATAGGTCCTTCACATATTTAGTCAAGTTGATTCCAAGATATTTGAGTTTGTGTGGCACTATTGTGAATGGGGTTGTTTTCTTAATGTCCATTTCATCCTTATTACTATTGGTGTATAGAAAGGCCATTGATTTTTGTGTGTTAATTTTGTAGCCTGCCACCTTGCTATATGAGTCTATTGTTTCTAGAAGCTTTTTGATAGAGTCTTTAGGGTTTTCTAAGTAGAGTATCATGTCATCTGCAAACAGTGAGAGCTTGACTTCTTCCTTTCCTATCTGGATTCCCTTGATATCCTTTACTTGCCCAATCGCTATAGCAAGTACTTCCAGTGCTATGTTGAATAGGAGTGGTGAGAGAGGACAGCCTTGTCTTGTGCCAGAATTTAGAGGGAAGGCTTTTAGTTTTTCTCCATTGAGGATAATATTTGCCACTGGCTTGTGGTAGATGGCCTTCACTATATTGAGAAAGGTTCCCTCCATTCCCATCTTGCTCAGAGTTTTGATCAAGAATGGGTGTTGGACCTTATCAAATGCTTTCTCTGCATCTATTGATATGATCATGTGGTTTTTATTTTTCTTGTTATTGATGTTGTGTATTATGTTGATAGATTTACGGATGTTAAACCAGCCTTGCATTCCTGGGATGAAACCTACTTGATCGTAGTGGATGATCTTTTTAACGAGGCATTGAATCCTATTTGCCAGGATTTTGTTGAGGATCTTTGCATCTGCATTCATCAGTGATATTGGTCTGTAATTTTCTTTTTTGGTAGCATCTCTCTCTGGTTTAGGTATCAAGGTGATGTTGGCTTCATAAAAGCTATTTGGAAGTGTTTCTGTTTGTTCAATTTCATGAAAGATTCTTGCCAAGATTGGCAGTAGTTCCTCTTGGACAGTTTGATAGAATTCATTAGTGAATCCATCTGGACCTGGGCTTTTGTTTTTCGGCAGACATTTGATTACTGTTTTAATTTCATCAATGATGATGGGGGTGTTTAGATATGCTACATCCTCTTCCTTCAACCGTGGAAGATTATAAGAGTCCAAGAATTTATCCATTTCTTCCAGGTTCTCATTTTTAGTGGTGTAGAGTTTTTCAAAGTAGTTTCTGATTACCCTTTGAATCTCTGTCATATCAGTAGTGATCTCTCCTTTTTCATTCCTGATACAAGTTATCAAGTTTCTCTCTCTCTTTCTTTGTTAGGTTTGCCAGTGGTCTATCAATCTTGTTTATTTTTTCAAAGAACCAACTTCTGCTTTCGTTGATCTTTCGGATTGTTTTTTTCAGTTTCCACTTCGTTGATTTCTGCTCTCAGCTTTGTTATTTCCTTCTGTCTTCCTATTCTTGGGTCCTTTTGTTGAGCATTTTCTAGTTCTATTAGCTACTCAGGTAAGCTCCTTCTTCCTTCCTGATGTGTGCTTGCAAAGATATAAATTTTCCTCTAAGTACTGCTTTTGCTGTGTCCCATAAGTTCTGATAGTTGTGTCTTTATTGTCATTTGTTTCCAGGAACCTTTTTATTTCCTCCTTGATTTCATCTCGGACCCACTGGTTATTGAGCATGAGGCTGTTTAACTTCCAGGTGTTAAAGTGTTTCTTCTGAGTCCCTTTGGAGTTCACAAATAATTTCAGAGCCTTGTGGTCAGCGAAGGTAGTCTGCAAAATTTCTATCCTCTTGATCTTATGGAGGTATTTTTTATGTGCCAGCATGTAGTCTATCCTGGAGAATGTCCCATGTACATTGGAGAAGAATGTGTATCCAAGTTTCTGGGGATGGAGTGTCCTATATATATCCACTAGGCCTCTTTCTTCCATTTCTCTCCTCAGGTCTAGTATATTCTTGTTGGGTTTCAGTCTGGTTGACCTATCCAGTGTTGACAAAGCCGTGTTAAGGTCCCCCACAATTATTGTGTTGTTGTTGATATTATTTTTCAGATTTGTCAACAGTTGTATTAAATATTGTGCTGGCCCCTCATTCGGTGCATATATGTTTAGGAGAGTGAATTCTTCCTGCTCTACGTACCCCTTGATTAATACAAAATGTCCGTCTTTGTCCCTTACAACCTTCCTGAGTATAAAGTTTGCATTATCTGATATTAGTATAGCCACTCCAGCTTTTTTATGGGTGTTGTTTGCTTGGATAATTTTTCTCCAGCCTTTTATTTTGAGTCTATGTTTGTTCTGACTATTCAGGTGCGTTTCTTGTAGGCAGCAGAAGGTTGGATTCAGTTTTTTGATCCATTTAGCCACTCTGTGTCTCTTAACTGGTGCATTTAGTCCATTGACGTTGAGAGAAAGAATTGTCCTGGGATTTAACGCCATCTTTATTTCAAAATTTGGTGTGTCTTTTGGGTAGTCTTGTCTTAGATTAGGTCTTTCAGTTTTTCTCTTAAGACTGGTTTTGTGTCTGTGAAGTTTCTGAGCTGTTTTTTGTCTGTGAAACCATGTATTCTTCCGTCAAACCGGAAAGTGAGTTTTGCTGGGTATAGTATTCTGGGTGAAGCATTCATTTCATTCAGTCTTGTCACAATATCCCACCACTGCTTTCTGGCATTGAGTGTTTCTGGTGACAGGTCTGCTGTAAATCTCAGGGAAGCTTGCTTGAACGTGATTTCCCCTTTTGATCTTGCTGTTTTCAGAATTCTGTCTCTATGTGTGGGATTTGTCATTGTGACTAGGATGTGTCTTGGGGTGGTTTTTCTGGGGTCTCTTTTGGTTGGTACTCTTCGGGCATGCAGGATTTGATCACATATATTCTTTAGCTCTGGAAGTTTCTCTTTAATGATGTTCTTGACCGTTGATTCTTCCTGGAAATTTTCTTCCTGGGTCTCTGGGACTCCAATGATTCTTAAGTTATTTCTGTTGATCTTATCATAGACTTCTATTTTCATCTGTTCCCATTCTTTGACTAATTTTTCCATTGTCTGCTCATTTGCTTTAAGTTTTTTGTCCAATCTCTCCTGCTGTATGGAATTGTTATGTATCTCATCTTCCACAGCACCAAGTCTATTCTCAGCTTCTGATACCCTGTCCCAGAGCTTATCCATTTTGTCATTCACTTCGTTTACTGACTTTTTCAGTCCTGTTAGTTGACATGTTATTTCAGTTTGGAGTTTTGTGATTTCTGTCTTCATATTTTCTTGGTTCTTATTAGTGTTCTGTTCAACTCGATCCATGTTTTCTTGGAGATCTTTGAGCATCTTCCATATTGCTAGTCTAAAGTCCTTATCTGAGAGGTTGATTAGTTGGTTGGTCATTATCTGGTCCTCAGAATTGTCATCTTCATTCTCTATGTATGATGATGGCCTGCGTTGTTTCCCCATTGTCACACTTGTATTCTGGGTTTTTCTACGTGTTGTGGTGGTATTCATTGTCTATATGATGCAGGCAGCACACTCCTCTGGCTCCTCCGTTTCTGGATGGGCTTACTTGCCTCTAAGGGAGGGGAGTCCTCACACTGGGTCAAATCTTAGGCCCGAGCATGCAACAGAGAAGACAGTCCGGAGAGAAATGTTTGCTTCTGTGATATAGCGCAGTTCTTAGTGTGATTTTTCCTTCTTGTTGCAATGGTGTTCTTTCCTTAGAAAGAGTGCACGGCCGCGTAGCGAAGCGGAGTGGCCGTGCTCCGCTGGAGCCTCTTTTTGCCCCACTCACAAGAGTTTCACGCAAGAGGACAGTAGACAGACATAGACAGGTCACACTCACAGTTTTTCACAGTTGGGCCCCACTGGGCCAGTGTACTTTCGCAGACTTTCCCCGCCTGGTGTCACACACAGGGAGCCGGCTTTTGCAAAGCCTTGCCGGTTTTCATGCTCTGTAGTCCCTCCCTGAAAATGGCTTCTGGGCGAGCGAGGTTTCTGGAGCCTCTTTTTGCCCCACTCGCAAGAGTTTCACGCAAGAGGACAGTAGACAGACATAGACAGGTCACACTCACAGTTTTTCACAGTTGGGCCCCACTGGGCCGGTGTACTTTCGCGGACTTTCCCCGCCTGGTGTCACACACAGGGGGCCAGCTTTTGCAAAGCCTTGCCGGTTTTCATGCTCTGTAGTCCCTCCCTGAAAATGGCGTCTGGGCGAGCGAGGTTTCTGGCTCCTTTCATATTTGTATTTTTTCTCCTCTACTCAATTTCTTTCCTTCTCCTCACTATACTCTGGTGCCTAGTATATTCTCAAACCCCCCCCATTTAAACCATTGTATTTCTTCATGCAGATATTCTAAATACCACATATAAGTGAGATAATCCTGTATTTATCCTTCTTCTGGCTTACTTCATTAAACATCATATCTTCCATTTCCATCAGTGTTGCAGAAAATTGCATGATGGCATCATTCCTTAAAGCTGTGGAGTATTCCATTGTGTATATGGACCACATAAGATGGAAACAGAGCTTCATTGTGGGAGTAACATCTCCTCTTTGCCTTGTTATATTGGTTAGAAACAAAGCACAGGGGCCGGCGAGAGGCGCTAGAAGTAAGGTGCCTGCCTTGCAAGCACTAGCCAAGGAAGGACCATGGTTCGATTCCCCCGGCGTCCCATATGGTCCCCCCAAGCCAGGGGCAATTTCTGAGCGCTTAGCCAGGAGTAACCCCTGAGCATCAAACGGGTGTGGCCCGAAAAAAAAAAGAAAAAAAAAAGAAAGAAACAAAGCACAACATCCATGTGTACTCAAATGAAGGAATTATATAAGGATACAATCATTGGGGTCACCACTTAGAATAGATCTACCATGAATTATGAAATAATAGATATAAAAAATTTGGCCCTGTATTACTATTTTGGTTGGATTGCTCCTGAGTCATTCTACCTGATGTCTCATTTACCTTTGAGTGCCTGCCTCATGAAAGCTATGTAATGAGCAAAGGGAGGAGTCTTCTAGAATAACCTACCCCCAGAGAAGTGATGCTTGAGGCATGCAGGAAGAGGAAGATTAGGAAGATACTTCCTAAACTGCCTCCTAAATAAAACCCAGGAAAATGACAGCTATAAAGTTAGAAAACTTCAAAAATCATAGGGAAAATATAGAGCAGGTAGAGTGCAATATATGGTCCCCCAAACACTGCTAGGAGTGGTTCCTAAACACAGAGCCAGGAATAAGTCCTGAGTACCACTGAGTGTGGTCTCAAATAAAAACCAACCTAACTAAAAGTCAACTCCATTACTTTCTTCACCTCAGTGATTGGGTAGATCATCCTGTTAGTATAGGAAGATAGTTTTGAATTTGTGTTACCTGGGTGCCATAGTATTTTTTTCTACCACTCCTAATAAAAGCTCACTCAAATTCTGATTCTTGGTACTTTTAAACCATCTTTGAAAATCTGTTCCTCAATGTGGTCTTAGGCATGCAGGTGAGCCAGCCCAGCTCATAATTAGTTGTAGAGGTGGTGTAACCCCAGGGGAGCCATTTACACAGACCACACTGTATTCTAACCCTGCTTCTGAGGCTTCCCTCAGATTCACACAGTTTTCCCTCAAAGTCATTTTTTATCAATATCAATGCAGATCCATCTACATTTCAGAGATGCTCAAGCACATTATCCTGATCCAACAGATGAAGAAACTGAGTGAGAAATTTGACCTCACTTGCCTCCTATGCACAGTATAAGAAGCTGGGCCAGCAGTAGAACTAACTCAAGGCCAAAAATGTTGATCTACTTCTGTATTTTTTGCTGTTCGAGCCACACCTGGATCTGCTGGAACTGCTTTCACCTTGGTACTCTGGGTTCTTTCCTGTGGGTGATTGAGAGATGCTGCAAAACTGGGAATTATTACACTTGGACTTCCTATATGCAAACCATATGTTTCTGCTATCTTTCTGGTCCAAGACAGGAAGTTTACCAAAACAGAAGTGTCACTTTTTACGCTTTCACTTATTTTACTTTTTTCCTTTCACAGCTTTTCTCAAGATAAATCAGGGTCTCACACACATTCTGTGCAAGAGTTCTCTTATTCTCATATGATCTTGGAAAATCTTCAACTAGGGGTTGGGGTGATAGTACAATGAATAGGGGACTTTCCTTGCAAGTGGCTTACCTGGGTTCGATCCCTGACATCTCATATGGTCCCTGATTATTGCCAGGAGTAATTCCTGAGTACAGAGCCACAATCAAAAAAAATAAATTCTTTAACTCTAATCAGCAAAAACAGTGGTTGAATGGAAGCTTCTGCTGTTTTCCCCTCTCCATTGCACAGTGACATATACCCCTTTTGGGACAAGGGCTTAATGCAGAGAGGTGGACAGTGTTCTTTCTGGAGTGCTTCCTTTCAAGCCTCTTTAAAAAGACATTTATCTTCCCATTTTCACTTGGTATTTCAAGCAGAAACCACGTGTTTCCAGCTAAACAAACATTTGTTGGGCCCAATGTTACAGTCTCCGAGCCAAGAATATAAAAGAATTTTTCAGGCTCTCCCCCAGGGATGCTGGAGTTGCTTTCTCAGTCACATCAACTGTGGTGATAATGTCCCCTGTCCTAAAATGCCCTGTATCTGGCACAGGGTCCCTATTGCAAATTATGGCAGCCTGGACCGTATCTTCAAGGAAGACAGATTTTGTTTGGTAGTGTTCTTGCCAGTTCAATGTGGTTAGGAATCAACGCTAAGACTTTCGGAGAATTTTCTTTAAAAAACACAATAGGAGAGAAAAAAACATTTTGTCAGCTTTTTAAAGTGCAAAAACTGTGGGGGAAATGCTTTAACAGGTCCCCAAACTCCCCCCCTTTTGAAGTTTATTTATTTATTTATTATTAGTTTTGGGGTCACACCCAGCAGCACTCAGGGGTTACTCCTGGCTCTATGCTCAGAAATCACTCCTGGCAGGCTCAGGGTGTCATATGGGATGCTGGGATTAGAACCACTGTCCTTCTGCATGCAAGGCAAATGTCCTACCTCCAGCTCCAGCTCCTTTTCTGAAGTCTATATGGCGTATATAGTAGTAGATATATATGAAGTAGATTCAGAAAGGGAGTGTCAATGTAAATTTCTTGTCTAGGATTTATCACATAAATATAAAAAAAAAACCACAACAAATCTGCTCTTGAATTATCTCCTGGCTGGAGATGTACAGTGGGGAAGAAAGGCATTGGCCTTGCATGTGGCTGACTCAGATTCAATTCCCAGAATCACATATGGTCCCCAAGCTCTGCCAGGAGTGATCCCTGAGCACAGAGCCCAGAATAAACCCTGAGCACCCCTGATGTGACCCAGAAAAGAAAACAAGATTGCTGCTTTCATTTGATTTTCATTCTTAGCCCAAATAAATTGAATTACATTTAATAGCTGAAGATATCAATGCTCTTTTTTTTTCGTTTTTGGGCCGCACCCGGCGTTGCTCAGGGGTTACTCCTGGCTGTCTGCTCAGAAATAGCTCCTGGCAGGCACGGGGGACCATATGGGACCATACGGGACACTGGGATTCGAACCAACCACCTTTGGTCCTGGATCGGCTGCTTGCAAGGCAAACGCTGCTGTGCTATCTCTCCGGGTGATCAATGCTCTTTTTATCTGCGTACTGTCTCAGTGTGCAATATTAGATTTTTGTTTAGCTAATATTTACTTACTCCTCTTACCACCTTTATTTCCACCCTTTACCCTCCATTGTCTCTAGGGGAATGCCTTTCTCTACTCCATCAGTCTTGGCCATAAGATTAACTTGGGTTATTGGAATGAAGGCAGCAGCAATCAATAGTGTGCCAATACTGAGACTAGGCCTGAAGAACGTCAACACTTGAAAGCTTGATTTTGGCTCTCTAGAAATTATAGTGGCTTCACCCCTCCAGCCTGAGCCCCATGAAAGATGGACACTCCTGAACTCAATCTGCCTTGGGAAGCAAAGCATCCAGCCAAGCCTGCAGGCTTGAGTCATGATTACCTGCAGTTAATACTCCCAGTTCTTCTCAGCCTTGAACTTTATCAGAGGCCCTGGAGGACTTGAGAAACTCAGATTTCTGGGCCCACCTCAAGAGAATTTGTGTTGTTGGACCAGGTTGGTACCCCAGAATTCTCATGTGTTGTTTTTTTGTTTGTTTGTTTTTGGGCCACACCCAGTGATGCTCAGGGGTTACTCCTGGCTATGCACTCAGAAATTGCTCCTGGCTTGTGGGACCATGTGCGATGCTGGGGGATCAAACTGCAGTCGACCTAAGTTAGCGCATGCAAGGTAAACATCCTTCTGCTGAGCTACCGTTCTGACCCCTCATGTGTTGTTTCTCAATACTGTTGATGCTAATGGTTCAAGGACCCAATTTGAGAACCGCTGCCTGCCATGAGATGAATCATATAGCTGTGCAGTTGTGTTCCACCAGTGGAAATAGAACATTGTTTGCCTTAAGCCTTTTTTGGTTGTGGTATAAACTGGGAACAGACTCAATGATCCAGAGAAATCAGTTTCAATGAAGAAAACACAGTGGTAATGGAGGCTGGCTGTGTGAGGGGATCTAGCTGAAAATGAGATTAATTTTTTCCATTTGTATAGGCCCTCAATATTATGGATTTTCACCACTTTGGCTTCAGACTTCTCTGTGTGTAATTGTTACCATACACCCCCACCAAAATCCCAGTGTGTTCTATCACTGGAAGACCCCTCTGATCTTCCCTTCCATCTCCCACTTTCCTTCCATTAACCAGCTTAGTTGTCATTGTGTTTCCAGTAGTTTTACCATTCCTTGCCAGTTTATTTGTTTTAGTAATTCATATTTCTCATGTCAGTGAAAACATCCAATCAAAAAGTTTTTTGCTTTCTGACTTCTTCCACTGGGTATAATTACCTAACACATCACCCACTTTTGTCTAAAAAGGCACAATTTCATCTTTATTTTTTTAAAGAACAGAATAGTAGCTCATAATAGGCCATAATATCTTAGTTTTCAGTAGATGGACTCTTAGGTTGATGCCATGTTTTGGCTATTGTGAATAATGCTGCCATGAACACAGGGGTGCAAATATCCTTTCATATTACTGCTTTAATGTTTTACAGGTCCTGATAAGACAGGGCATTGTTGGATCATATGGAATTTCCATGAAAATGGATTTTGACCCAGAAAGGAGTGGGCTACAAGGCCCTGAGGACTATAGTCCACTGGGAGTTGCCCAGATAAGCCTCTGGATTTTGGGGGGGGGGAGGGAGTGTGTGTTTGGTATATTAACTGGCATTTTAGTCTTCTTAATAATATTCATGTGTCTTCTAGTCTGGAGACATAAAATATGGGATTGGAAAACTTGGCTTTATTAGAACACTTAAAAATATACAATAAAGACCATGAATGTAGGCATCTTTATATCAGGATGAAAAATGAACAACTTAAGAAATCATCTGGAAGTTTTCAAACATCTGCAGACTTGGCCTCATGTTGATTTTGCCTGAATACAATAAGTGTGTAATTTGGAAATGGGAAGAGACAAGTCTAAAACATTAACTGTTGGATCATCTTGCACATTCTGCTCTCAGTATAGATGAGGTCCCAGTGGTCTGATGCTGACGTATTTATTGATACAATGAGAGGCAGGAAGCTGATCACAGCGTGGCCAGGCACAATTCCCAGGAAAAAGAGTAATGAAAGCAAATCACTTATTTGGAAAATGCAGCCAGCCTTGGATTACATGGATTCCCCCAATGAACCAAATCATATCATGTAGGGCAGTTTTCAGAAATCACTTAATGGGTGATAGGCAGGCAGTCTATCTGAGTTTTAAATGAACATTAGTCTTAATGACTATTTCTTGATTTAGCCATTGCTGCTCCATCTCCAACTCTCACCATCTTTACAACACGAGTTCTCAAACTTCGTTGTGGTGTTCAAATTAGCTGGAGAACTTGGGGGACACCTTAGGCTACACCCCCAGACCAAATTCATCAGCATTGCTGGGGTAAAACTCACACATCCGAGAACTTTTGGAAATCATCAGGAGATTGAAACAATTTGTTTGGGACTCTGCTTACTCCACTATTCAAAGAGTAACTGGCCTAACATCTAGCACTCAGCACCATGTTCTGAGAGTTTACCACCAACTTCTGAATCAGAGTCAGCTTTGTATCAGGGTCCCAGGTGATTGACTTGCACATTCTAGTGTGGAGAAAAGTTCCACAGGCTAGTACTGGCTTTCCATCCACGACACAGCTGCAAGGACCTTCCGCAAAGAAGCCTCACTGCAGCTTCTGCCCTGCCATAGGCAGTACACCTACCTTTCCATTTGTCCTGCTGGGTGAAGACTGTTGCATCTCTCCCTTTGCTTCTGAGAAAAGCTTGGCATTTTCCAAAGGGAGCAGAAAGAAGAGGGAAGAAAGAGGGAAGACATGGAGGATTAGAGAGACTGGCTGGCTACTGACACAGACTTCTCATTGTATCTTAAATCTATCAGATCAAGTGCAGGTCATCAAAATTGGAAGGACAACTCCACTTCCTTTCACTGATGACTAAGACGGGTAGCTCAGGCGATGCCTAAAAAATAGTGGTGGCATTTCCTCTTGCCTAAGGGTTGGGAAATTTTTCTTGAGGGGCAAGATTGGTAGTTTGGTTTCGTGGCCATATGTTCTTCCTGCTCTCTCTTCAATGCTTTACTTGACAACGTGTCAAGAGTGGGCCTGGCTATGCCTCAGTGATACTTATTTCAAAGGTGAACAGTTCTTACACTGGGGAGAGAGAGAACTCAATGGACTTGAAACCAGTGTGTTTCCCCTTCCATCCTCTACCCTTCTCCTCTCTGTTCCCTCCCTCTCCCCCCTTCACTGTTATTGCAATGAGGGTCACACATACACTTAGTTTTGGTGCTAATGAACATTGCACATGTAGTTCCAGTGCTTAAACACTTGGCTAATGTGCTTTATGAGGCTCATACTCAAGCATGTTCTGGTGATAGTGCTTACAATGTGTTAGCATCCAAAGTCATGAGGCTCACATTTTCTGGCTGTGATGTTTGCACATTTTTTTCAAGTTGTGGCATTTACTGAAAATTGCACCCTTTAGTTGGGGGCGCTTTCACACCCCTGTCTATGGTCAAAGTATAAATAATTTGTGGAGGCCAGAGCGATAGCACAGCAGCAGGGCTTTTGCTGTATGCGGTCGACCTGGGGCAAACCTGGGTTAGATCCCCGGTATCCCATATGGCCCCTCAAGCCTGCCAGGAGTAATTTCTGAGCACAGAGTCAGGAGTAACCCATGAGTGATACAGGGTGTGACCCCCAAACTAAAAACAAACAAAATAATTTGTGGTGCGGAGAAGGACAAGTGCAGGCACAAGTAGCAGCTCTGTTAGGGCCAATTGCATATATGCTGGAACAATGAGCAGCAA
This sequence comes from Suncus etruscus, assembly GCF_024139225.1. Lineage (NCBI taxonomy): Eukaryota > Metazoa > Chordata > Mammalia > Eulipotyphla > Soricidae > Suncus > Suncus etruscus. Next base: position 17,006,860 of record NC_064868.1, on the reverse strand, counting down.
ACTCTGAGCCTGATGCTAACCAGGAAATTGCTGGAAGTCTCTGAGTTATCCACAGACACCCATGCAATAGATTCTTAGTCTTCATACAAAGGAATGAAACATTGAGATGAATGAAACTTTGATGTAGGCAATTCCCCTAAAACCAGTAAACTAAGTGAAAGAAACCAGCCACTAAAGTCACAGGTTGCAATTCCAGTTATAGGAAGTATCTAGAATAGGCAAACCCACCAAAGGTAGTAAACAGATCAATAGCTGCCAAGGGCTGCATGAAGAGGGAGTAGAGAGTGAGAACTTTAGGGGTGCAGGATTTCATTTGGACATGATGTATTTTAGATTCAAAGGAGGTTTATTTGAGGGGACACATCTGGCAAAGCTCAGGGGTTACTCCTGGCTCTGTACTCAGAAATTATTCCTGATAGTGCTTGAGGACGGACTATATGGGATGCTGGGGACTAACCCCAGGTCAGCTTTGTGCATGGGAAGATCCTACCTGCTGTTCCATCCCTTCAGTCTCTCAAAGGAGGTTTGAAAACAGGTGAATATGCTCTGTGCTACTCAATTGTTCCCTTGATCACAGATCGCTTTGTGTTATATGAATTTTGAGTTCTACCTCAACTAAGAAACTTAAAGGCAGCTGCTAGATTTGATTTGATGGTAAGATTTGGCTAGTCTGTCCTGCCCAGACTGTGTTTTGAGAATTGATGAACTCCCCAACTTTGCCCATCCCAGAGTCTTCCTGCAAACAGGTCAGAGCCACATGCACCAACTCTGGGCATGCTTCCTTGTTTCATCTTTGCCCCCTGCATAGACTATCTGGGCTTCTCACTTGTATCTGGATTGCCAAGCTGGGAAGGAGGCTCCACCTCTACTCTGAAACATCTTCTGGTGCTTTCTAGGCTCTGGGACTAACCTTATGAAGACCTCCTTTCTCTCCTTGCCAGAAGAGGCTTCCTCAGTGAAGGTTCAACTGGTTTCTCTGACCTCAGTCTATACAATTTTTAGACTTTGAATCTACAAGCCTAAATGAGAGAGATACCCACTCTACACATCCTATTTCACTTGGGGTATGTCTTTCACAAACAGATTCCCAATATTTCTCATTTCAAAGTGGCCTAAATCAGGGCTGGAACCATAGCACAGCAATAGGGCATTTTCCTTGAACATGGCTGACCCAGGTACGATCCCTGGCTTCCCATATGGTCCCCCGAGCTTGCCAGGAGTGATTTCTGTGATTTCTTAGCAGAACTAAGAGTGCTTCTGAATTTGATACCAAAACACTAAACAAAATAAACAAAACCAAAGTGACTCGAATCAAGTAGTTTCTCCAGTTGAATAAGTTGGGAGACTAGCATTTTCTTTACTGATTCCCAACTGATGCCCAGGTGTAGTGAATGATCAAAGACTTCCTATGGAGGGTGATGGGTCAGCCAGAAAGTCAGGAGAGCTGAACCTCAGTGGAATCCAGGTCATTTTATCCTTGTAATCTTTGTGTAGCATTTGACAATGAGCCCGAATTTTGCTGCTGTTACTCCTAAAGAACACCTGATCCCTTGGTCTATTTCTTGTGTTGGTAAGTTACCAACACATGTATGTGTAAGAATGCTGTAACTGGTAAAATATATGCTAATTATTAACTCAGCCTTAAAGTCCTCAGGGAAACAATCTGTAGTTTTATATGAAGATTATATTTGAAATCCTAGTAGTAGTAACAGTCATATTTCATTTAAGTGAGAGAATTGATTTAATGTATTAGTGGGAGCAATACTAATCTTGAAGTAGCAGAAACTTAACACAATAATACTTTGTTTCTTCTGTCTCAGACACTCAAGAATCTGGACTGGGTCCATCTTGTGCTTTATCATCTAGAACAGAACCACTGTTTTAGATGATTGCAGTAGTAATCCCTGTCCATGATGCCTCCTTGCAAACTCCCTTCCCCACTTCCTTTTCTACTCCTTTCCCACACCATAGACTCTCTATGGCAGAATTGAGGACCATAATGCTGAGAAATATGGCCTAGTTGGCTAAAGGTTGAGACCACAGTGACATGACAGAGATGAGCCACTGTAGTTGAGGGCCCATTGACCTATTAGTCACATGATTGGTCCCAAACAAGGTATACCAAGGATGAGGGCCCTGCTTAGACCTTTTGAAAATGCTAAACTATAGAATCATGAGCAAATTAGTTGTGTTCCCTGTAAGTCTGGTAGCTTTCCCATGCAACAAAGGTAGACTGATAGAGCTTTTAAGAAATCATATATTCTGATTAAGGAAGAGAACACGTACGGGTTTTATGAGATGTTTTGAAGAACTAGAGAAGAAAACAGCTTATGTCTCTGCATTACTACTGCAATCATCTAAGGTCCTATTGCAACATATGGACAAAATCTTAGTCACAGGTTCCCATTTAACTGCAAGGGAGGCTGGTGAATAGAATCTTTGTGTTAATCCTGGAAGAAGATATAACATATTACCCACTTCAGCTATTCACCTCTTCTTTTCCATATCAATGTCAAACAGCAGGCCCAGATGTATAAAGGAACAGAGAGAAGAGGCAGGATACTTTCTATTCATTTACATTTATTTTTTATTACCAGGCTGATAACCAGATTATTGTTAGTTAATGTTTTGTATATAACTATTCCATGAAATAAGAACACAGATACAAGTTGGGCATCTGTCCCAGAAGCTATTTAATGCAACTGTTCTCCCAGAGGGGTCTATCAGTTTCATGTAAAACACTGAATATATTGGGGCCAGAGTGATAGCACAGCGGTAGGGTGTTTGCCTTGCATGCTGCCGAGCCAGGACAGATAGGGATTCAATCCCCAGCATCACATATGGTTCCCCCGAGCCTGCCCGGAGCGATTTCTGAGCACAGAGCCAGGGGTAACCCCTGAGCGCAGCCAGGTGTGGCTCAAAAGCAAAAACATAAAAAAATATTGACTATAGATTGAGTCATACCAAAAAGTGCTTGTGGTCTACACCTGACAGTGCTCAAGGGGACCATGTAATACCAGGGATCAACCAGAAACTCCCCAGCCAACAATGAATATTTATAGAGCATTTATTAAGTGGATCGTACAGGTTTTTTTATAGCACAGAACATACAGAAATTTGTAAGTGCAGGTTCTGGACTTAAGCAAGTTTTTGTATACTAGTGGTGGTAGAATAATACATATGTGATTCATTGTAACACAGATGGAGTTTGAGAAATTGCAAAAGACAAGCACACAGAACTTGGCAGGGTTCAAAAGACAGAACTATAGTGTAGCTGTTGGTCAATCAGAAAAAATGCTAAATGGATGATGTCACATTCAAGTGAGTTGGATGGAGTTGCTAAACATAATGATAAGTTAGTTTTAATGCCTGTCCTTAAGGTACTGGGGACCATTATATACACCTCTGGCCCCTCTATGTTGCTCAGTAGAACACACTAGAGACAGAATACAGTTTGGCTTAGAAATTCTAAGATTTGCTGATCCACTAATGCCCATCACAAGCATTGCTGGAGGAGAGAATGTAACATTTTCCACTCGATTCCAAAGAGAAAATGATGACCATCTCTTTGGACTCTGTAGCATATTTTCATAGCTTTCCCCAGCTCTGTAAGTGAAACAAATCATAACCCATCATAAGTTGAGGTGTTTCATCAATAAGAATTGGAGGGTTAAGCCTGCAAAAGATTTGATCTGAAATTTGATTGTTTTTGGGAATCTTCTTTAGGCCCTTGGAAATGAAATGTATAGAGTATCCCCTGCCTCATTATGAAATAGTCTCTCAGAAAGATCTTGGCATTTCTACCAACTTGTCTTGGAGGATAAAATATAAGTGCATATGATTTCTATGTAACAACTGCCAAGAACATATACATTCTACGAGTTCTATATCTGATGTTTAAACAAGATCATGCTGAGCAAAGGGAGACAGACTGAAATCTACAGGATATTGGATGCTTTGGACAGCAAATTGACCATCACATGAGGATTGATCCAATGAAGCAGAAAGGGAGAGGGGCATCAATCTGATAATTTTCTAATGTTTCCTTTAAGCTAGGTGTCCCCAATGCTGATAGATTTTACTTTTGGGGCCCCTCAAAAAATCCCCCAACTCCCTAAACCACTTTTAGTGTCAAGGCCAGGCACATTGGTAGGACTTGGAGGTTGTGATCTACTTTACCTTCAGTGGTCTCATCACAAAAGGAATCTTGACTAGGAAATGGAGCAAGTATCCAGTTTTCTTTTCATAAACCAGGAGAAGGTGTTACTTGTACCTTTCTGGATTCTTACTCTGACTACCCTACCTTATGCACTGAGGTTTTTGTTTTTTTGTTTTTCGGGCCACACCCGTTTGATGCTCAGGGGTTACTCCTGGCTAAGCGCTCAGAAATTGCTCCTGGCTTGGGGGGACCATATGGGATGCTGGGGGATCGAATCACGGTCCTTCCTTGGCTAGCACTTGCAAGGCAGACACCTTACCTCTAGCGCCACCTCGCTGGCCCCAGCACTGAGGTTTACTGCATTTGTAGAAATGGTTGTGGCTTTGTTCCTAACTTCTCTAGGTCTTAGAGAAAAGGTCCAAGAACCACAAGACTGGATGGAAATTTTTCTTACGCTCTTAGCCAAGGGGCCCCTTTTTCAAAAGAAATATGGCTGGGGTGATCCACATGGACTAAAGGAGCAGCTAGTTTTAGAAGGACAGTACAGGCAATAGTGTTACTGTCTTACTGCCATGCCCTGAGCAAACACAGGGGGCCACCATCTAGCATCCTAGCTTAATTACCTCTGAAGTTGGAAGAGAAGAACCTCAATTTCACCATGTCCATGCAGCATCAGGGCTTTCTGAGAACCCCTAGAGACTCTTGCAACCAAAAACATTCTTTCAACTGCAATCCTGAGAGTGCAAAAGTGTGCCCATTAAACTTTGCCTCAAATGAAACCATCCATTGTGTACACTGTGTACATGAAACACATGGAGATGTTGTATGGTTTCTGTAACCCCACTTACCAAGGAATGATCTCAAGATGCTGCACACAGGTGAAATTCTCTAGCATTGCACTTATACAGAGAGGAAGAGGAAGTATAAAATATAGACTGTAGCACCCCAAAGAGGTCTGGATTCATTTCAAGTTACATCAAAGGCATCTAAGAGGAATGTGACAATGTGGAAAACACGGACATGAGAACACACACACTCATGCGGAGCTGTACTGATGTCCCTTTACCCGAGTGTGTCTGCCCCAAGGCTTGCCTTGCTCACTGCTATGGAGTGTTCCCTCTCATTTTTCCACTGGTTGCTGGATCTTAATCTTTTACCTGGCAGTTCATTAGTAAGGCATCAAAGAGTCCCCTTGACCTCTGGTGTCCCTTTGAATCCCCATTATTTCACATCTGTCTTTCTCCTCCACTTGATTTCTTTCCTTTTCCTCACTATGCTATTGTGCCAAGACTGTTTTAGACAACGCCCGTTTTTTTTATAATGTGAACTATTTTTATAATTTAAACATGGTGGCTACAATGTGGTTCATAAGAGTTGGTTTCTTTCCCCACCGATACAAAGTTATTCATGATTGAATTTTAGTCACATGATGATTGAAACCAGTCAAAAGTGCACATTTACTGCCACCAATATCCTCAGTTTCCAACTTCTGTCATCCCCTCTGCCTGTCTCTGGAACAAACATTTTAACATTTTCCTTCTCTCTCTATCCCTTTGTCCCCCTCCCTTTTTAGACACTGGCTAGCAATGTTGTTACTGAGGGGTACTATGCTTATCACGCTCTCTCTCTCTCTCTCTCTCTTTATTTTTGGTTTTTGGTTTTTGGGTCATACCCAGCAGCGCTCAGGGGTTACTCCTGGATCTACACTCAGAAATCACTCCTGGTAGGCTTGGGCGACCATATGGGATGCCGGAATTTGAACCACCGTCCTTCTGTATGCAAGGCAAATGCCCTGCCTCCATGCTATCTCTCCGGCCCCATGTATCTCTTTTTTTTAAAATAATTTTTATTGTGATCAACGTGAGTTACAAGTTTTTCACAGTAATATTTAAAGTACAGAGTGACATTGAATCAGGGGTATTCCCACCACCAGTATTGTTCTCCCTCCAACCCTGTTCCTAGCCCCCTCTTTTGCCCCCGGACTGTTAGTATAATTGGTCTCCTTTGAGTATAGCTTGTTGAAGATTGGGTATCGATTCTGTCGTCTTTGATTTTGGGTTTGGTGTTTAAGTCTGATCATATTTTATTTCTACTCAATGTTCATACACCTGTTTGATTCTGGTACCATTCTTTTATTTCCCCTCAATGTATGAGGTAGAACAAGATGATTCAAGCTATGTGGTTCTGTTTGAAAAAAAAGATGAAAAAAAGAAAAAACAAAACCAAAAATATAAAAAAACAAAACAAAAAAAACCCCCAAAATTCGGGAGGGGTCTGTCTAGAGCAGGGGTCTCAAACTCGCAGTCCGCAGGCTGCAAATGGCCCTACGTACATTTTGTGGCCCTGCCCTAGAGGAATCTTTTTTTGTTTTGTTTTGTTTTAGTTGTTTGGGTCACACACCCCAATGTTCAAGGCTTACTACTGACTTTGCACTCAAGGATCACCTCAACTTTGCCTCCTGCGGCCCCCAGGTAAATTGTTTGAGACCCCTTGCCTAGAGGTTATAAATATCAATTTAAAAAGAAGAAAGGCACCCAATTGTTGTCCACAGTGATCATTCCCATCATTATTAGTCATGTCCCTTTTAAACCACTGCATTCCCTCATGCAGTGATTCTAAATACCAAATATAAGTGATATCACTAGATGGGCTATTTGATTCAACATAACCTGGTTCCAGGTTGCTCCACCATTCAAGCATATGGTGATGAGTCAAGGTTGGTTTGTAATCATTGTCTATAAGTCTCCAAAGTTCATGAATTAAGCAAAATCAAAATTCTCAAAAGTACATTAGACCAAGCCAGGAGCGATTTCTGAGTGCATAGCCAGGAGTAACCCCTGAGTGTCACTGGGTGTGACCCAAAAATCAAACAAACAAAAAAAGTACATTAGAGGCAGGATAGTCACAGTAGATTATGATAATACAAATATGAGCTCATGCTAATAAAAGACCAGCTTTTAAATAGTTGACTATTGTTCATATATTTAAGAATACTCCACCCATCACACAGTCTGAATGCTACAATCAACTGGAAATGTACCAGCTTTGGGAAAGTGAGATTCACATTTGGTTGACTTGATGCATCTGATTATGTCTATCAACACTAAGAACAAGTTTTCAATCTACACAAGCAAATTCTTGGGTCCCAAACTGGGTTCTAAGAATGTGAAGAGCAGGAGAAGAGAAGAAAAGTTGATTCTTATCTTTCTGTATCTAAAGTTAGTTTGGGGAGAGGGTAGTGGTGGCTCAGCAGTAGTGTGCTTGCCTTGCAGGCATGAGACTGTGACTTCCAATTCCTACACTGTCCCGAATGTCAGGTGTGATCCCATAGCACTATTGTTTGGGGTCGTGGTGTCACAACGAAGTATGTGATCTTCAGAGCACTTCAACTCAGAGTATGTGACTCTTGGTTATGGAAATAGAAACAATAAAGAGAAGGGCAAGTGAAGGGAGTTAAGTTTTTCAAGTTGATCTAAGATGTATACTAAATAGTGTTGTGTTTGTTAAACATATCTAAGCTGCAACAAATAGCTTGAAGTTCATAGCCAATTGTGGCCACAGGTCAAACTCCTGCCACTTGTACGTTAGTCAAGTTTTGAGAGTACATTATCATGTCCCTTCACTCATGTGTTGCTTATGACTGGTGGCTTGTTTTTCCTGTTTGTTTTTCAGTTTCAGAACTGAATAGTCAGAATAGACACTCCTTGATTTGCAAAGCCAAAAATAGTTACTATCTGGTCCTTTTTAGCAGCAGATAGCTGGCTACTTCTCTAAGATGCTGAAAATTTGGGAATTCTAGGCATAGATAAATCCATCTTCATAGACAAATTCATTATAAAGCAACATCTGGGGCCTTTAGCTCTTCTTGGTAGGTGATTTTTGATGTGTGGAACCTCTCCAAGACTGAACTTGATAATTTTGGATATGGCTTAAAAATACAAAGCAAGTTCTTATTTTTTTTTTTTACGGGCAGGGATGTTTTGGGGTCACACTCAGTGGTGCTCAGGGCTTATTCCTAGTTCTGCACTCACTAATTACTCCCAGCAGTGCTCCGGAACAATATAGGATTTGAAGATTGAACCTGATTTGGCTGTGTGCAAGGTAAGTGCCCCCCCCCCCCACTATACTACCTCTCCATTCCAACACAGTCTCAATATTTGTTTTTTGGTTTGTTTGTTGTTGTTTTTTGTTTGTTTTTCAGCCACACCCGGTGACACTCAGGGGTTACTCCTGGCTATGTGCTTAGAAATCGCTCCTGGCTTGGGACCCCAGGGGATTGAACCATGGTCCGTCTTAGGCTAGCGCTCACAAGGTGCTCAATTTCTGATTTTGCCAGGGAGTGGGCAAGAGGATTAGTTCTTATATAACTTGAAATTTTAAATTGATCAAATTTCTTGATCAGTGTTGGCAAAACAAATCATCCTGTATGATAAGAACTTAGTTTTCTAACAGGCCTGTTGTGTAAATGGTTTCCTAGATGGGTATATATTCTACAATGGTAGACTGGAGTCCAAAGATTTGTTTTTCTAAGAACAAACCATAAGAAATAAAAAAGTCAATGTTTTTTTTTTTTAACATTTATGGATTTGCTTTCATTAGTTTTTGGCAATACCCAACTTCTTGATTTTTCAAAGAGGGACAAAATGGTGCATAGAGCTTCTGGATCATGTATAAAAATACATATATATTTTATAATTTTAGTGTAAACAAATTTCAAACATATGGATTACATTTCCTTTTAAAAATAAAGGGTTTTAGCATTTAATGGGAAGAGCGATTTGCAAAATATGCTTTGGATTTGGCCAAAACCGAGTCACTCAAAATGTACAATTAACTCTAAATGAAACCAAATTCGACTGTCTTTGCTCGAAATGACTAAAAAAGACATCTCCCATTGTTGTTCATGCCTTGCAGTTCCCAAGTGGAGAAAGAGAAGTCAGAATGTGCAATGCACAACTTTGTGGAAAGCCATGCATCAAAATGTACTTGAGCGGGTGAGAGTTTCCCAGGGGAACGTGTGTGACCTTCTCAAGTGTAAATCTATTTTGACTGGTTATAATGTTTAAGAGGAATTATAGGGAGGAACTGACGTGTTTCCTGGTAACAGATCAAGTTATTAATTTCCACCAACTATGGAATGCTTATTTTTGTCCTGACAGTGAAATAATCTGACGATGGTTCTTCTACATTTTAATGACCTTTTCTTTTATATCTGTAATAAGAGCAGTAGAATAGTAATAAATGTACCATTTAAAAAAGTTAGGTTTGTCTCTGAGAACATATTCAACTGCAGAAACAAACAAACCTTGCTGTTTTAAAATCAAGGGGGACTAATTGTTGGGGTACTTCACAGTGGAGTATTTTCTTTCTTTTTTTTATATTTTATTTAAACACCTTGATTACATACATGATTGTGTTTGGGTTTCAGTCATGTAAAGAACACCACCCATCACCAGTGCAACATTCCCATCACCAATGTCCCAAGTCTCCCTCCTCCTCACCCGACCCCCGCCTGTACTCTAGAAAGGCTTTCCATTTCCCTCATACATTCTCATTATTAGGACAGTTCAAAATGTAGTTATTTCTCTAACTAAACTCATCACTCTTTGTGGTGAACTTCATGAGGTGAGCTGTAACTTCCACCTCTTTTCTCTTTTGTGTCTGAAAGTTATTATTGCAAGAATGTCTTTCATTTTTCTTAAAACCCATAGATGAGTGAGACCATTCTGCCACAGTGGAGTATTTTCAAGCAAACTTCCAAATGGAAGCTTGAGGCTCCTGAGAGCTCTTGAATTTACCAGTCGCTGCTCTTAAAATCATACATGTGCCTCTTTTGAGAAAACATAAAATTATAAATTAGGAAAGCTTTCAAACATGCAAGTGACTCTCATGAGAATTTAAATTTTTTAATGGAACTTCGGCTAGGAGAAGATATACAAGCCTTTTGCAAAGAGTTGAAGATGGCAATAAAATTGAGAAGCACATTATAATAATGGAAATAAATTCTTGGTTCTGGACAGAATGGGGGAAATGAAAGGGACACTGTTAAAATATTGAAATCTAAGAGCATAATTATAACAGATGTAAAACCACCATAGACACAGAAGAATAAATATAAATAAATATGAAGATGGGAGAGGGGAGCAGAGAATAGGCAAATGAATAAATGTTAGCCACCTTTCTAGCTTCATGTCACATATTAAAGCCATCTTTATAATCTCTCAATTTCTTTCATTTTTCAAAGAAAGATTCAGCAAAAGGAGGAATCATATACTTTTGTAGATAGTTAGTCAACTCTTTTATGCAGTAAGGACACACAAGTCAAAGAAAAGTTGCAAATCTGTCATCTCAAACGGCCATTTCTTTTTGGTTTCAATAGTAGAGTCTTCTTCCATTGGGACTTTCAGAACTAGGTGTGACTCTAATTATTTACACTGGTCTTCTTTTATAAAGTCACATGTATCTCTCAAATAGTGCCAAGTGTGTTGCTGTATATTTTCATTTGCTCTTCTTTAGTGCTCACCAAAACTAACCTGAGTGCTGGCACCACACTATTGATAGAGCAGCAAGGCTGCAAGGGGTAATAATCACCACTGTTCCTTGGGAAGCAAATGCTTTTGCAGTTCAACAGATTGGTCCCTGTGGTCACATCATTATTTCTTGCATTGCCCATTATGTGGTTAAAATTTACATAAATATTAGGTACACTCAGTCTCTTCCCTATGGCTTTTCATGAAGGACCACATTCCTGTATATTTATTAGCCACTTTGAAAGCTTCTAGTAGTATAACTTGCAGAAAGGAGAAAGTCAGAAATATAAAGGAGTCTTAGAGTTGTATACATCAGCACTGTGTCACAAGGCAACAACAAATGTTCAAAGGAAACACAATGGGACAACTGATCCACACAACTGAGTTGGAGTGTGTGTGTGTAGAAGGGTGTTGAAAGGTAGGGGCACTGGGATCCTTGGAGGAGGGAGATGAGTGTACTTTTGGAATTATGTGCACAGGGAGTCATCATTAACAATATTGTAAATCATAAAACCTCCAAAATAAAAATGTTAAAGTAAGTCAGGATTGTGTTCATATAATCTTTGAAGGTTTATTTTATTTTTGTTTCATTAGTTTGATTTTTTGTGGGGGCACACCCAACTGTGCTCAGGACTTAACTCCTGGCTCTGCATTTTGGGATCACTCCTGGTGGACTCAGTGGATCATATGGGGTGCTGGGAGTAAACTTGGTTCAGCTGTGCACAAAGCAAGTGCCCTGTTTGCTGTACTAACTCTCTGGCTCTTAAGGGTTCTTTTTGTTTTGTTTTGTTTTGTTTTGTTTTGTTTGGGGGCCATACTCAACATTGTTTAGGGGTTATTCCTGGCTCTGTCTGCACTCTAGAGATACTCCTAATGTGCTTGTAGGACCATATGGGATGCCAGGGATTGAACCTGGGTCAGCTATCTAAGTCAAACACCCTACCTGTTATGCTCTCTGCCCAGCCCTGAAGGTTCAATTAATGGACAACTAAGATCTATAAAGCAGTTTGAGTAGGAGCAATCTTCCCCATATCTTTCTAGAAGCTATCAGGAGTACTCTTCTTTTCTCTGGTCATTCCACAGTTCTTTCCCTTAGCCTTACTTTTTCACTTTCACTTCAGATAGGTTATTTATCTCTATGACTCCTCATCTTCTTCCATCAGAGCCCTCAGCTTTGCTCTTTGTGGAGCTTGGGGACCAGATGGGGTTCTGCAGATTGAACCCAAGCCGGTCACATACAAAGCAAGTGTCCTACTCTTCATACTCTTTACAGCCTGTCTTTTATTTTAAACCTCCCTCTGGTTTCTCATTTTTTTTGGTGTTTGGGCCACACCTGGCGGTGCTCAGGGGTTACTCCTGGCTGTCTGCTCAGAAATAGCTCCTGGAAGGCACGGGGGAATCATATGGGACACCGGGATTCGAACCAACCACCTTTGGTCCTGGATTGGCTGCTTGCAAGGCAAACGCCACTGTGCTATCTCTCCAGGCCCTGGTTTCTCACTTTTTAATTTTATCAGGGGTTTCTACTTTTCTCCTAAACTTGATCTTCCATTGCTGAGACTATTAGAGGCACCAGATTGCTCACTAAATTGTTGCCATTTCCTTCAGGGCCCATGGTGAGAGTCTTGCTTTGAGTAAGCCATGCCAGCTCTGTGGTGAATTTGGGGCAATAGTGCTGCTTGCCTCTATTAGACCTGGGTTCTTTGGAAGTCTTCCAGAATCATCTGCCTCCACTGCCCCTTCATACATCGGCCAGTTGGAGAGAATTCAGCAACACAGTTCAAGGCTCTGAGTGTCTCCAAATTTATAGCAGTTGGTGTAATCAACTGTGTAATAAAAGAAGTCTGATTAAAAGAGATCCATGTGTGATAGCCCTAGGAAAGGGAATGGCCAGTCTGGACTTTGGGTCAGCATAAGAGCTTCCATTGTGTTGGCCCACTGACTTTTCAGATGGTTTTATTATAGAAATTGGTCTGTGATGACTGTCAAAGCGATCATTGTCCCCTCTCTGGATCTTTCCCTTTGCAGTTGTCTACAGCAGCTGTATTTGCTATCAAGACACATAGTTCATTAACTTCTAGGAGTTGAAACTTATTATCTTACCTTTTGCTCTTCTTTCTTAAGGACTTGGCACTCTTGCGTAGAGTAAGAGGTCACATCTTGCTAGATGTCTTTAGAAGAGTCTTCAGTTAGGGAATGAGATCAGATTGGTGATAATCGAACTTATTGGTTGTGGCAGATCAGTCACTTGTCCTTTAATCCTATCAACTATTCTGTTTATTACCTGAGATTCATGTCTTATGACACTACAAAATTGAATCAAACAAAGATGTCTTCTCACACAGGAATACACTTCTTAGGAAGTGTAATTAAAGATATGTATATCTAATACAATGATTTGATTTATGAAACCATTTCTTAAAATTATGTCTTTGTCTAAGCACTGTTTTAGGTTCCAGGGGTTTGAAGGTGGGAGGTAGAGGTGATTGGTCATGCCTTCACTTACAAGCCGCTACTTTTTGAACCATTGGTATTTTGATTTAATTTTTTAAGCTCACTATTTTTTCTATGACACAAAGGGATGTTTTTTTGGATGAAACATACCATATCCTTTCTGGGCAAAATGCAGAGACCAGGAAAACAGTAGAAATCACTGGAATTCTCGATACTATATATAGGGTATCCATATAATTGTTCCCATTCCATCTTCTACTGTTCATTTGTAAAGCTCCATTATCTGATCACAGAGGTCACACAAGAATTCTAATTTAATTTCCCCACCTGAATTTTTCTTTAAATGTTTCAAAGCTCCTTGCTAATGGAGACTGTCTTTAATTCAGTTCAACATTTATTGAACACACCGATCTGTTTAATTCCTGGTAGGAAAATGTTGCAGATTCTCTAAACTTTTTGGTAGTATTTACAAATAATCCCTTTCAAATACTGTGCATTTTTTATCTTGGAAGCACTTAAAGATTGTCTTCTTTTTTGCTTCTAAAGCTTGTACTTTTCTGGGTTTCTTTTTTTCCCTATTCTCTTCTGACATATGCCATTCTCTGGAAATCTTTGAGTTCATATTTGTGAAAAATTGCATAATTCAATTAGTAAATTAAATAAGATGTTGAATGTCCAAGGGAAATCTTTTATATTTGTATAAAGAATTGTATGAAGAATTCAGTCATTTAATTAGATTTGTTGTAAGGAAAAAAACATTTTTTTTTACTTTTGGGCCACACCCTGTGATGCTCAGGGGTTACTCCTGACTATGCTCTCAGAAATTGTTCATGGCTTGGGGGACCATATGGGACACTGGGGGAATCGAACCACAGTTCGTCCTAGGTCAACTGTACAAGGTAGGGTGTGCAAGGCAAACACCCTACCGCTGCGCCACCACTCTGGCCCCAATTTTTTTCTTTTTAAATTCCCCCTTCCCTTCCCTTCTTGTTGGCCTTGTGATGATGGGGAGCAGAGAGGTCTGATACACATTAGGTTATGGTTGTGCCAAGATTTTCACCAAGGGTTACACTCTTGGTTGTGGGGGGTCATCCATGTTTGGTTGCTATGTACCATAAGTGACATTGGTAGTGCTGCCAGGATAGTGCTTGTCCCATGGCATGGTGCTGAGTATAGAATCCCTTGCCTCACACTTGCAAGATGAATACTGAGCTAAACCCAGGACTAGAACTTTAAATTGGAGGGGCGGGTTCACACCGGGTGGTGCTCAAGGCTTACTCTTTTATTTTTTATTTTGCTTACTATTTTTGTTTAGTTTTTGTCTTGAGTCTACACCAGGTGATACTCAGGGGTTACTCCTGGCTTTACACTCAAAAATTACTCCTGGCAGGCTCAAGGAACCCTATGGGATGTTGGGGATTGAACTACATGTTGAGTACATGCAAGGCAAATGCCCTTCCTGCTGTGCTATTGCTCCAGTCCCACCTCAGAGCTTACTCTTGGCTCTGCACTTAGGGCTGCACTCAGCCCTGGTAGGGCTGAGGGGACTACATTGAGTTCTGGGGATAAAACCCAGGATGAACGCATGCAAGGCAATTGCTCTCCCCCATCTCTCTGAGCCCAGGACTAGAGCTTTAAAAAGTACAGGTTTGGTGACAATAATGGCCTGTTTGTATGCAGGTTTTATTTTATTTTATTTTTCGTTTTTGAGCCATACCTAGTGATGTTCATGGGTTACTACTGGCTCTGCACTCAGAAATCTCTCCTGGCTCGGGGGACCATATGGGGATCAAACCCAGGTCCGTTCTGGGTCAGCCAGGAGCAAAGCAATTGTTCTGCCACTGTGCTATTGCTTTTGTCCCTGTATTCAGTATTTTTGTTTGTTTTTGTTTTTTGCTTTTTGGGCCACACCCGGTGATGCTCAGAGGTTACTCCTGGCTATGTGCTCAGAAATTGCTCCTGACTTGGGGGAAGCCGGGGGATCAAATCCCAGATCGTCCTAGGTTAGCACGTGCAAGGTAAACACCCTACCGCTTGCACCACCACTCAAACTCCCCCCCCATATTCTATTTTATGCCTATTCCTAGTATAAACCTTTTAGAGGAGGAGTCGATGGCTAGACCACAGCCCCACCACAACTTTCTCTACTTAGATTGGGAGGAAGAGATTTGAAAATGTGTCAGTTACTTGGGAGAGTGGCCCACAGAACTACAAGGAGAGTGTACGCCTGTCTTGGGAAAGAAACTATGCGGTAAGGGGACATTTCAGAAGGGGGAGAAAGCACTCAGAGAATCTACCTTAGATAGATGAAGCTGCTAGATTGTGCCAAGAAATGATGAAAAAGTCAATAATCAAAACAGAATGTCCTATTCAATTTGGTTGTTTAAATATACAGCAAAGTGCCTTTAGTACACTTGAGTCTGTGTCTCCAATATAGCCCAATAGCATAGCTGAGAGCCAATCAGGGAGTAAAAACTGTGACTTACCTGTCATTCCCATTTTACTGGGAATCTGTTTCCTGTCCAGTAACTCTGAACAGCCCTGAGTGAAATAGTAGAGGACTGTTTTGGAAAGCCTTTGTGAATGTGTCTGTGACTGATTTCCTTTTGAGAAAAGGTCCATTGATCCCAGAGGTTGTGAGTCAGATGACCATGGTTCTTCTGTGCTTGTTTTCTCCTGGGACAAGGAATTTATTGCTGTTGTTGTTGTTTTTAGGCCATACCAAATGGTGCTCTGAGCTAAAGAATCATGTAGGTGGTGCTCAGATGACCAGATGGGATGCTGGGAATTGAACCCAGGTTTGCAGCGTTCAAGGCAAATGCCCTCCCTGCTGTATGATTGCTCTGGCTGCCTCCTGGATCAAAGACTTTCTTAGGTCAAAAATCAGGATGCACCGTGGAATAAGATGCTTCTTAGCTTTCCCAGGGGCGGCCAGTCTTATTAGCATTCCTATTGAAAAGGGGTGACGTCCAGTGGTTGGTGAAGGGCACTGAGTTCCACGCCAGCTGAGAATGAATCCCTTGGGCCAGAGCTCACATAGCAAAAGGGTCCTCAGGAGATGTTG
This sequence comes from Suncus etruscus, assembly GCF_024139225.1. Lineage (NCBI taxonomy): Eukaryota > Metazoa > Chordata > Mammalia > Eulipotyphla > Soricidae > Suncus > Suncus etruscus. Next base: position 16,990,653 of record NC_064868.1, on the reverse strand, counting down.
GGGGAAAAATAGGCCTCTAGATGGAGACTTGATGCTAATGATTTAAACCTCAGCTCTGTGAACTATCAGGACCAGTCACTGTTTATTTGAAGAGGAACAACTGGGGCCCTTTCAGAGGATGAGTATCACCCCTCGATATTTTCCTTTGAAATAATCTGGTACCCACGAGTTACTGAAAACTCCACCCCACTCCTCCATTTTGACAACCAAACTTGCCTCCAGTCATTGCCACATGAGCCCTGGCGGGCCAAGAATACTTGCACAGAGAGATAGGCCCAGAGAGCAAAAGCACAAGTGAGGTGAGCAGGGATGGGGAGCAAGGGGAGCAGAGTGACAGAGACTATCTGAGCTTCAGGGAAAACGTGAGGGAGGAGCACTGTCACTGTTCATTCTGGGAGGGATGAGCCACTGCAGCTTCCAGCCAAGTTTCCCATGGCCACTCTTCCCTTCCCACTCTTCCTTCCAGGATGCTCTTGGAAACTGAGACTGAAGGCACTGCATTACCTGCCTGCTGTCACCGGAGCCACAGCCCTTCGATGGCTCACCAGGACTCTGGTCTAGCCCACTTCCCTGTCTGCAGACTCTCTTTCTTGAGCCCTGTCAAGCTTTGTGCTATTCAGAGGCCTTGCTTTAGCCTCTCTGGCCCTATTGCTCTTCCCATTCCAGGGCCTTCATCTATTGTTCCTCCTGCCAAACATTTTCTCTTGGAGGTACTTCTTCTTCCCTTCTTCCATTCCTCCCTCCCTTTTCCCTCCTATACCAGCTGATGCTCAGAAGTTAATTCAGGCTCTGTGTGTTGTGAGTAGTTCCCAGGAAATCTCCCAAGAACGTTTTATCTTTTGATTATGTATTAAAATGGCCCAGAGAAACCCAAAGGCTTTGAAGGGGAAATGTTAGTTTTTAATATAAATCAATGGCCTCTGTACTTGGCAAATTCTGCTGCTATTTCCAGCAGGGTCCACTCTTTAGAAATAATCATCTAAGATAATAAATCTGGGAAAAGAGCTGGCACATTCAAATCTTGTTTGGAGAAAATGATGTTTTCTGTGTCATGTGAGTGAATGCTTAATATTGCTTTATAAACTCCACTACCAGCCCAGCAAACCAAGAAAAGAGTCAGATAGCATCTGTGGGTGAGTTCACGGCACTGCACCCCGGATAATGGATGGCATACATTCCAGGAATGGCGCTGCCTTGGAAATTTATGATGTGTAACATTTAATAAAAGGAAGAGTCAAACAAAACACCCTAGAGACCTGCATTCTAATTGAGTATCTGCTTTGATGTCTAACTTCCAACAAGTCATGGAGCTCTGTCTCCTATTTGCAACTACTATAAAACAGGATTAAGAGCACATTCAGTGCACCCTCAGATCCAGAAAACAAAGCAGGGAAAGCAGAGGACCTGAAAACATGGATGCCTATAAGAGCATGGCCAGCAGGTATGCACAAGAATACCCTTAGCATCAGGACAGCCCCCTCTTCCTGAGGTTCAGCAGGAATATACTGGGAGGAGATGGGTAAGTATCGCCTAGAAGCATGGATGGCTTCCAACCCTTCGTTTGACCTTCACACTATGGTGCTTGACTGTGCAGTTCTCAGACCTTTCCCCAATGACTGGCAATGACTGGCTCTCACAGTGTATTCTGGGACTCCATTTGGGCAGCCTTCCCAAAAGGCCTCTGGAGGACTGCTGAACCATTCCATTCCAGCTCTTCTCTGTATTCCTCACCTCTGCCTGTGCACCCCTTATAGCCCCTTTGAGCTGGCACATGTCACTTGGATAGACATGCCTTTGGACAGGTTACCTAGGCACAGTTGATGCTCAGCACATCATGAAGATCCAGTTCCATTTATTGCCCATTGTCTTGGGCAATGATGACTGTGCTATCCTTGGCTTTTAACTTCTCCATGAACATACCAAAAAATGTCTGGAACTTGTAATTTTGACCCAAGTGCAGGGACACAGGGAATATCCATAGTCTCTGAAGCTGCCTTCTGCACTTACAGGTCCAGAAGTGTTCTTCTCATGCCTGTGATGAGGATAGGAATGAACTGAGGGTCGCTGCTTCTTTTTCCCTGGGGGGGGGGACACATTCAGCAATGTTCAGAGAGCAATGTTCAGAGGTTACTCCTGGCTCTGTGATCAGGGGTCATTCCTGGCAGTGCTTGGGGGATCGATCATATGGGATGACAGGGATCAAACCCAGATTGGCTGCATGCAAGATAAATACCTCTTCAATGTGCTATCAACCCCTCCCCGCTTACTTCTTAGTACTCTTCTCAGGACCCAGGGCCCCTTGTCCATAGGTGGGAGGTGTCAATGAGGAAACGGATTCAATTTTGGGCCACTTAGTTCAAATCCTTCATGGATCTTCAAGCATCAGCTATTGTCTTTAGTTTCTGCCCCAAACTGAGGTTTAGACAGGGAAATTCACATAGAAAAAAAATTAAAGTTCATTCTGGTCCCTTTCACAGAGGAAGTTGGTGGCACTTAGTGAAGTTAAGTAATTGGCATAAAATTCTTCTACTAGTAATGGATAAACCAAATATCTACAAGATTGGTTGACCCAAACTTTGAATTTCTTCCCATCTTTCTTCTACAACATAAGCAAATGAACCCAGAAGTAAAAATGAAGTTGTCTGACTTCCACCATTTTTTCATTTGGGATGAACCAGAATACCCAGACATCAAATTAAAATAAAAATCCACAAGTTGTGAGAGTAATCCCAGGCACCATATTTCTAAACCCCACACAGCAAGGTTTGAAGAAGCAGGGTAGCAACAAAGAAATTATAAGCTTACCAGACAGGAGAGCGCCACAGAGCCAAGTCTGCACTTGGTGGTATCTTTGAGAGCCAAGCCTAAACTGACTTTTCTTTATTATACCAATACCCATCCACCAATAGGGGAAGGTCTATTAATAAGAATATTTTTATTTAAGCATCATGAGTACAAACATGTTTGTAGTTGGATTTCACTAATAAAATAGAACATTCTCCTTCACCACTGCAACATTTCCACCACCAATACACTCTATCTCCCTCCTTCTCCCTTCCCCTGCCTGTATTTAAGACAGGCATTCTATTTCTCTCATTCATTACCATTGTCATGATGGTTGTTAGGGTAATTATTTCTCTAAATGCACTCACCACTTTCTGTAGTAAGCTGGGAGTGGGAGGCGGTCTAGAGTGAGACAAGATATCCAGTGGGCTTTTACATATCAAACAAAGGAAGAGGTTTAAGGAAGGAAGAAGTTGGGGGAACACTTTTGCTTGGGGTTGATAGCTGGGTGTCATCTTACAATGATGTACTGTTGGCTTCTAGAAAGTTGACTATGATCTCTTCTCTATGCCTATTGTCAATTTTTAGCCTTTATTGCTATCAATTTTCCAATCTTGGGGAGTCAGACCATACATATAGCTCACCTGGATTCAATCCCAGCACCCTATATGATCCCCTGAGAACTGCCAAGAGTAATTCCAGAACTAGGAGTAACCCCTGTATGTTGCCAGGTATGGCCCCCCAAACAAAAAAATCCATTCTTGACAATTCCAGCGTCAACCAGCCTTTAGAATTTTGTCCAGTTCTTTTTGTTTGGTTGGTTTTTGGACCACATCTGGCTGTGTTTAGGACTTACTTCTGGATGTTCACTTAGGGATCACTCCTGGCAGGGCTCAGAGGACCATATTATAGGATGTTGGCATTTGAACCTGGGTTGACCATATGCATGAAATAGTCATTTAGTCACCTGGGTCAGATGAGTTTACATGAATGTAAGGAGCCAAAGTTGTTGACAACTGAGTTGGCCCAAATATTTCTTCATTTGCTGCACAAATAATGTTTTTTTCTTGGTTAACTTTGTTATTTATTTATTTATTTATTTATTTATTTATTTATTTATTTTTTATTTCCTTAGCTCAGGTACAGTCTGAGCTCCCCTGTTTCCTCAAACACAAGTGGAAATCTAGTAATTTTCTCTTTCCTCCTTTGCTTACTCTTTTTGTTTGTGTTTGAGGCCACACCTGGCAGTGCCCAATGGTTATTCCTGGCTCTTTGCTCAGGGATCACTCCTGGTGGGCTCAGGTGACCATTTTGGTGCTTTATATAGAATTGAGGTAAGTGTATGCAAAGCATGTACCTTACTTGAACACTCCCCACTTATTTACTCTGGATAAACCTCTCCCAGACCTTCTGTCTTTGCTGTCTCTTCACCACCTTGACATTTTCTTTTCCCACAATTTTCAGGTTTCCCTTTGACCTTATTCTACATATTCTACTTCTATCTTTGTTTTGATTCATATTTTTTTCCTGCGGTGATGTACTTCCATGGAGAGACCTGATATTGGCCTTTCCCTTAGCTTTCTCTACTGCTGATTTTGGTTCCCACTTTCTTGGATCCACTAAATCAATTAGCACCCATCTATTCACCAGCTGCTGAAAATTTATTCTTATTATCTCCTCTTTTTCTCCTTGTGCTGGATTTCTTTTTTGTTTTGTAAATGTCTGTACAGTCCAGAGAGTTCAGGAAGAAATTTTAGGAAGGGAAAGAGGCTTGTGTGTGTATTTCAAGGCACCATATTTAATGGGAAAACAATCTGATCTATAAGATTGAGGAGATTATAGGTAGGTAGCTGCCTCAACTGAAGACTTAAGAAAAAATATACATTCAATCCAGTGTGTAAGCACTAGTGCCCATAGATGGCAGATGGATGGATGATTGGGTACTGGCTAGTAGAAGTCATGCATTTGTACCAGCATAACAAATTTAAACTCGAGATATTGAAGTATTCCTGAAATCAGCTGACATATCTCCACCAAATTATGTTGTGGGCACACAAAACAATGAAAAGGGAAGCAGGCATGACAAAGATGCCTATTACTTGTCTCCCACACTGACCCTATGATGGAATTCTTTGATGACAAGTTCCTCTTTCCTTTGGTTGTGCTTGACAGTGTCATGATATTTGTTTCTTCTCATGTTCCATGATTGGCTCTGTCTTCATCTTTCCTGTCTGAGAAATGCAATCCAATCAAATTGGACCTCAGGGAAACAGGAAAACACAGTATGAAATCCCAGTGATCTTGACTTCAGACTCTTGTCTTCTCTTGGTGCCTGACCCCTACTTCTATTTGTTAGGCTCATAAACATAGATTAGTATAATCAAACTGTGTGAACTTCTGTTGAATATATAATATGAAAATGAGTTTTGGTTGGGTGGAATGCTGAGATTTGGAGCTGTTTGTTGCTGTAGTGTATAATTGAGTTTCTCCTGATGGATACAAACTTGATACTTGATGTCTTTTGCATAATTCAGAAATGTTCCTAACATTTTCCAGGGATTTATGTGTGTGTGGCTATGTATGTACAACAAATAGAAGTAAAACTTCTGTGTTGGAAGTTGGATCAAGAGTCTGGAGATCCAACTTTCTTTCCTCTGCCCATAGTTTACTAAAACACCTCTCCTCCCAATATTTCCAGAAGACATTTGGATATCCATTACCAAAGACCCTAAAACAAATATCAAAGACCTTTCCATGATTAAGAGTTTTATGCTTCCTTTTTATCCAGCAGCAATGTGAAAAATCTACCCCATAACCACTAAATAATAAGCTAAAACTAATTATAATCAGGCAAATGAAATAAAAACTAAAACAATGGGAGTCTTTTCCCAGAAAATGTATCATAATCACATACACATGGCTTTAGTATGAAGACAGGGTTAAGCACTTGCATTTCCATATGCAGAAAGGGCTCAGAGATTGTGCTTGAAGATGAGCATGAGACCTCGAAGCTCTGTGTTCCCTTATTCTGCCCTGTATTTGCTTTCATCATCTTCTGCCAAATCCATGACTCCTCGTCAGCTATGCTTTCAGCTTTGTGATTACAGTCTATTGAAATCTAAAGGTCTCATTGGTTCCAAGTAGCTTAAAATGGTGTAACACCCTACTTCTCTGAGAAATGTGGTAACCAATGGACCCTAGAAAAAAGAAATCACAACCATGCATTTAAGGCTGCTTGACCCAGCTTTCAAAATTCTGAGAAAATAATCCTCCAAAGTTTTCCTACATGAATTTGGTTTCTTGAATCTATGTATATTTTTGTCTTTGGTAAGAATATGTATGCAATTGGTGTAAATATTTAGCAGTATCATGTAGTAAAATTCTTTAATTCTGTGTCTTGAAAATTTTGGTAGGATATATAAATAACATAAAATTTATCCTTTTTTTTTTTTTTAAGTTTTTGGGTCACTCCTGACGGTGCACAGGGATTACACTTGGCTCTGCACTCAGAAATTGCTCCTGGCTCAGGGGACCATATGGGATGCCAGGATTCAAACCACCATCTGTCCTGGGTCAGGACATTTGCATTTGCATGCAAGGCAAAAGCCCTTCCACTGTGCTATCTCTCCGGTCCAAAATTAATCATTTTTAATGCACAACTAAGTCCATGCACCTTGTTGCATATCCATTCCCAGAGGTTAAACTTGAAAATTTAAGTTTCATCTCTATTAAATATGGTTTGCTCATTTCTCCCTTCACTGACCTCTGACACTCATCATTTTGTTTTCTGTCCCTATAAGTTTGAGGACTCCAAGTAAATCAAATAAATTAAATCATATATAATGTTTGTCTTTTTTATGTGACTGGCTTATCTTTGAGCTTGGTGTCTCTGTGTTTGAATTTTGTATCTGATGAAAAATAAAGGTTCAACTTCATTCCTTTTCCGAAGGATATCTGACTGTCCCATCACCATTTGTTAAAACCACTATCTCTTCTCCAAAAAGATATTGGTCTTGGCAGTATTTCCCAAATAATTTGGCCATATATGCAGCATTTTATTTCTGGACTCTCTAATTCATTCTATTGATTTATGTGTCTGTCATTATGCCAGAAACCACACTGTTTTGATGACTTTGGCTTTGTAACAAGTTTTAAAATCTGAAAGTGTGAGATTTTCACAATTGTCCTTTATTTTCAAGATTGCTTTGACTCTCTGAGGTTCCCTGAGATTTTATTTTCATTTTTACTAAGGACTTAATGCTTTTTATATTTTAATAAAGCACCATGATTTAAAAAGTTATTCATAATTGGGGTTTAGGCATACAATATTCTAGCATCGAACCCACCACCAGTGTCAATTTCTCTCCACCAGTGCTGCCAGGCTCCCTTTCTTACTTCTCACCTAGTCTGCCATCTTGACAGGCACCTTTTAAAGTTTCATTATTAAAAGTTTGAATCTCGTATATTTTGGAGATTAGCCCCTTATCTGATGGGTATTGGGTGAATAGTTTCTCACACTCAGTGGGGGGCTCTTGTATCCTGGGCGTTATTTCTTTTGAGGTGCAGAAGCTTCTCAGTTTAATATATTCTCATCTGTTAATCTCTGCTTTCACTTGCTTGGAGAGTGCAGTTTCCTCTTTGAAGATGCCTTTAGTCTCAATGTCCTGGAGTGTTTTACCTACGTGTTGTTCTATATATCTTATGGTTTCAGGCCTGATATTGAGGTCTTTCATTCATTTGGATTTTACCTTCGGACATGATGTTAGCTGGGGGTCTAAGTTCAATTTTTTGCAAGTGGCTAGCCAGTTGTGCCAACACTACTTGTTGAAGAGGCTTTCTTTGCTCCATTTAGGATTTCTTGCTCCTTTATCAAAAATTAGGTGATTGTATGTCTGGGGAACATTCTCTGAGTATTCAAGCCTATTCCACTGATCTGAGGGCCTGTCTTTATTCCAATACTATGCTGTTTTGATAACTATTGCTTTGTAGTACAGTTTAAAGTTGGGGAAAGTAATTCCTTCCATATTCTTTTTCCCAATGATTGCTTAAGCTATTCGAGGGTGTTTATTGTTCCAAATGAATTTCAAAAGTGCCTGATCCACTGCTTTGAAAAATGTCATGAGTATCTTTAGAGGGATCGTATTAAATCTGTACAATGCTTTGGGGAGTATTGCCATTTTAATGATGTTAATCCTGCCAATACATGAGCAGGCACTGACAGAAATTTACAAGAAAAAAACATCTAATCCCATCAAAAAATGGGGAGAAGAAATGGACAGACACTTTGACAAAGAAGAAATACAAATGGCCAAAAGATGCATGAAAAAATGCTCCACATCACTAATCATCAGGGAGATGCAAATCAAAACAACTATGAGGTACCACCTCACACCCCAGAGATTGGCACACATCACAAAGAATGAGAACAAGCAGTGTTGGTGGGGATGTGGAGAGAAAGGAACTTTTATCCACTGCTGGTGGGAATGCCGTCTAGTTCAACCTTTATGGAAAGCGATATGGAGATTCCTCCAAAAACTGGAAATCGAGCTCCCATACGACCCAGCTATACCACTTCTAGGAATATACCCTAGGAACACAAAAATACAATACAAAAATCCCTTCCTCACACCTATATTCATTGCAGCACTATTTACCATAGCAAGACTCTGGAAACAACCAAGATGCCCTTCAACAGACAAATGGCTAAAGAAACTGTGGTACATATACACAATGGGATATTATGGAGCTGTCAGGAGAGATGAAGTCATGAAATTTTCCTATGCATGGATGTACATGGAATTATTATGCTGAGTGAAACAAGTCAGAGAGAGAGAAAGATGCAGAATGGTCTCACTCATCTATGGGTTTTAAGAAAAATGAAAGACATTCTTGCAATAATAACTTTCAGACACAAAAGAGAAAAGAGCTGGAAGTTACAGCTCACCTCATGAAGCTCACCACAAACAGGGATGAGATTAGTTAGAGAAATAACTACGTTTTGAACTATCCTAATAATGAGAATGTACGAGGGAAATAGAAAGCCTGTTTGGAGTACAGGCGGGGGTCGGGTGGGGAGGAGGGAGATTTGGGACTTTGGTGATGGGAATGTTGCACTGGTGATGGGTGGTGTTCTTTACATGACTGAAACCCAAACACAATCATGTATGTAATAAAGTTGTTTAAATAAAAAAAATTAAAAAAAAGTTTGAATCTCATGATTTCAACACTATCATTCCTTAACATCACGAACGTACCCAAATCCCCCTCATCCCAGCTCTCCATTATATCTCATCCTTCGTCCTCCCCAACCCCTCCATTCAATTTCTTTCCTTCTCCTTGTCCTTATACTCTGGAACCAAGGGTGACCTAGGCACCCCCATTGCATTCCATTCAGAGAATTCTTTTCTGCAAAACTATTGTTGGATTTTGAGAGGGACTGTACAAAATCTATAGATCACTTTGAATAGGATGAACAGTTAACAGCATGAAACCTTCCAGTCCAGGAACATAGAATGTCTTGATATTGTCACCTCCAATTTGCTGCTGCAACTTTTTCTAGTTTTTATTGCAAATCTTTTGCCTCAACTGTTGCCTATTTTTAATATATTAATGCAATCATAAATTGAATTGTTTTACACTTCTTATTTATTGTTAGCATATATAGAAGCTCAACTGATTTTGATATGCCAACTTTGATGTCGATAGCTTTGCTGAATTTAGTAACAGTAACAGTTTTTTTAAAATGTATATGTCTTTTCATCTGTGGACAGACTATTATATCTTCATTTCCTATTTGAATATCTTTTCCTTATTTTATTTGTTCCTTCTAGAATTGTTCTTTCTAGAAATTCAGTACCAATAAAAGTGTCACAATTGTCTTATTTCTGATTGTAGAGGAAAAGCTTTTGGTTTTTCATTGATATTACTATTATGGCAGCTGTGAGTTTTATATATATGATTTTCCTTATGTTGAACTTGTCTTCTATTAGCTTTTGTAGTGATTTTATAATAAAAGTGTGTTGAGTTTTGTCTAATGTTTTTTCTGCTTCAATAGAGATGATGACATGGTATCTTCAATTTGGGGGGGGGGAAATCCTTCATCTGGTGCTCAAAAGCTACCTCAGCAGTGCACTGGAGAAAATGTCATATTTATGATCACATACATGTAAAACACTTGCTTCAGAACACTGAACTATCTCTCTGGCCCTAGTATTTCCACTATTTATTTTTAAATGTGTGTATTATATTGATTTTTAATCTGTTTAAAACATAAGCTTAAAACTATTCATAGAGCTTCTGGATTGGTTAATATGGACATTTGAGATTTGGGGCAGAATGGCATGCCAGAAGAGGGCATGGAAACCCCATACCTTTTTCCCATGTTCTGTACATTTGTTCCATTTTTCTATTTCTGAGTTATAGCTTTGTGATAAATTGGTAATTTAGTGTATAAAATATTACTATTCTTTTATGAAATCTAGACTTAAGGGAGCCTTGGGTTGTCATCATATGGCTATCTGCACCTGCTCACAAGCTCCCTTGCTCTTCTTTCTAGAAAATTCTCCTCGGCATCTATTTGATAGACCTGCACAATTGCTTGCCTGCCACTAACGTTGTCATTATAGCTACAAGAAAAAAAATATCCTGTCTGTCTAATGGTGACATCTCCAAATGAATAGGGAACATATAGGAGCAAAATAAGGAATGTGTGTGCATTTCAGAAACCATATAAACTAAGAGCTTTGTTTTGCTCCGTTGAAGAATTTGAAATTGAAATTTACATCACTATTGGACTTTTGCCAAATAAAAACTTTAAATTTACAAATGGTGTATGAAAATTAATCCCGTGATTATTTTCTAAAGTAAAAAAACAGGTTTTATTTGGCAATACTGAGGAAGGGAAGGTAAATTAAAAGAATGAGAGAGGGAGAGAAGAGAGAGGAGAAAAAGAAATGTGTAATGTACTCAAGAGAGCCCTGATACACCTGAAAGTAGAAAATTCCATATCTCAGGAGGGGAAATGTGGGCACAAAGGACTTGAGCACCATGAACCCAGGCAACACATGTGAGCCAGCCCCCCAATTCCTACCTGATTTTATCTAGAAAAATAATAAAAAAAATTTAGGGCTAATTTAAAGAAGTCATTGATTCTTAATCTGGTCCCATGGGAAATTTTTAAGTAAAATCTCCTCCTTTGACCTCCTAGGCTTCCATCTTTAGCCCCACACTCCTTGTATGATATCCTCATAAAAATGTATTTTTCAAGTGGAGAGCTAGTTACTTCTTGAGAGAGATGCAAATCTATAAGACTGGAATTATAAATGTTAAGACGGAAAATAACCTCAAAGTTTATTTTGTCTACCTATCACAAAGACACAGTGCTGGCTTTGTTTTTAACACGTGCTGTTTTAGTCTATCTTCACAACCCATGTCTCATTATGCATGTAAGATTTGGTGCATATATAAGAACAGAGAAATGTGATTACACATAGGACTAGCTATGAGTCAATTGAAAACTATTCAGCTTCAACTGGAAGATGTATTCATCCCAGCTTTACTTTAGAGAAAGTTATTTGATTATTTTTATACATTGGTATGCTCATCAAAAAAGAGGATGGTTTACCAGAAATTTCACTTGCATGATCTCACTGAGTCCTTAAAATAACCCAGTGAGATAGATTTTATAATTCCCAATTGACACATGCAGGTCAAATGAAAGATTGCAAAACACTGGTCAAAAAGACATATGGACTCAAGGAAAGTTCTGCCCAGTCGCGGTTGTCAAAGTCAGTTTTCTGTAGACGGTGCTCTTATTTTTCACAGTTCAAAGGAGAGTACATCTTCTGATTTCCATTTAGTGTTAGGTGAGGTGATAGGACAACCTGGTCTTGGGTCAAGTTGTCATTTCCTCATTGTCATATCATAACTGGTACAAGTTGGTGCCAGAGCGGTGTTATAATTCTCCCAATGGAGTTGCTTCCTGGTGTTGTTGCCCCGAGCTGTATCAGTTCTACATATGGGATCTGGGGTTTGGGGTTGAACTAACACTGTCCAATTTCCTGGAGACTGGATTGTATCCACATAACACATGTCCAGGATGGGAGGCACCCTTGTGTTATAAAAAGTGTGAGGTCTTATCCCTAGAGGATAAGATCTTATTTCTGTGTCTATGATTTCCCCTTATTTACTGTGCCCATACAAAAACGTATGGTTTCATATTGGATTGCTGGTGCTATTCTGGGTAAGGATGACAGGTTATACTCACAGTCTCTGTGGTCTGTTTTTGATCTGCCCTTTTATCCCAGGCAAGGCTTTTTGTACCAAGCAGCACCAAAAATGGTTAGGATAGAGAAAATATGTATACTTTAAAATAGAACAGATAAATAAAACTGGGTCCTCGGGACCAATAAGGAAAACCCTACCCTAGACTGTAGCCCAAGACTCTTGTTAAAAAAAGGGACTTATTACAGAGGCCCAACTTGGACAACAGAGACTGAGCAGAACCCTTAGATCCATAATATCCCATACTTCAGCTTAGGGACTGAATGAAAACAGGGAGCATCTGTTACAGAAGACTGAACACAACAACAATGATGGAACAGAACCTCTAGAGCCATAAATACTCTAACCTAGACCCTGACCTAGGACCTGCACAAATACCAAGACCGCTAGCTACAGTGGCCTCATTTTCTCACCCACAACTGAGAGGAAAGTTTCCTGGCACCACATAAAAAGCCCTTGGGATGAGGTAATGAGTATCTATGGAGCCAGAGGTTGATTCCATGATGGTATATTTCAAGGATGGAGAAGCCCTGAATCTCTTAGGCCACAGGAATTCCCATTCTCCCCTAATGCTCACTGTGCCTATGCAAAAAAAATCAAACAAACAAAAAAAAAAACAAAAAAAACAACAAAAAAAAAACTGGAGGGAATGACAAACCCTGCCACACCAGCACCCCTTCTTTTTCTTGTTTTGTTTGATTTGTAGTTTTTGACTTTATTTTCCTTCTCTTTTTCCTTCCACTTTTCTCTTCCCTTTTCACTCCTGTGTTTATTATTTGGTGATTTTTTTCCTTTTCTTATTAACTGGGTGCATTTTTTTCTTTTTTCTTTCTTTTTTTGGTAGTTGCTACCAATTTTTTTCTTCCTTTTTTGCCTATCCTTTTTATCTCAAACAACAACAGAATAGATAATCTACAAGCTGTAAAGTGGAGACCTGTTACACTAGTACTCTGGGGGGGGGTGGGAAGGAAGGAGATATGGGATGCATGCTGGGAACGGGGGTGGAGGGAGGACAACACTGGTGGTGGGAATGCTCCTCATTCATTTTCACTATGTACCATAAATAATTCTGTGAAGAAAAAATAAAAAATAAAAAGAATAAGATAGCTAGTGAGCAGAATAAAAATAATAAAACAGAACAGAACCATAAAAAAAGACATGGAAAATTCTGGAAATGAGAGATGAATTGCCATCTGGGAAAGGAGTTAAAAGCCCAAGTTTTTATGTGGTACATAAAATAATGATCAAAAATGTAGGGGGCAGAACAATAGTATAGCAGGTAGGTCACCTGCTTTGCATACAACCTGAGTTCAATCCCCTGCAATCTGTATGCTTCCCCTAATCGTGCCAGGAATGATCCTTGAGCACAGAGTATGAATAAGCACTGAGCACAGCCAGGTGTGGCATCAAAAAAAAAAACAAATAAAAAAATCAGATGACTTAAATACATATTAAAAATATCAGGTGCTCACTTCGGCAGCACATATACTAAAATTGGAATGATACAGAGATTAGCACGGCCCCTGCGCAAGGATGACACGCAAATTCGTGAAGTGTTTTATATTTTAAAAAAATCAGATGCAACCAAAATTGTTTAAAGAGATTTGTTAGCATTTACATTATAATTACTACATGCTAATTTGTGCTGACATTTGCATGTGGAATTATTCATATGAAGCCATACCCTTAAATAGAAAAATTCCTATCACAAACAAAAGAGACCTGGAAGCCAACTGCGAGCAGATCTGGGCTTTGAACTACATTCTCCATTAAAAGAACATTTTGTTATTATCAGATTTTATGTTTTGCTAGAGGGAGAAGCAAAGCAGATATTAAATATATTTATATTTCTCAGAAAGTTGAGCCTTGAGTTCATGGTGAACACTGGAAAGGGGAACTTTGTTGGGGCTACAGGAACCCAAAAGAATAGAGAGGCTGGGCAGCAATGTGGCTGAAGCTCAGGACTTTCTGTTTGTCAGGCAGGCACTAATGGCCAATGAGTTCTTCCCTGGGCCTGTGGAGGTCTACTAATTGTTGTCACCTACTAGTATTTCTGACACATATTCACAAGCAGTCTCATTGCTCTGGAAAAGTGAATTATTTATATCAGTCATTGTAGTTGCTGTAGGATTTCCAAGACAGAAAAGTATGTATCTGGCATTCAAGACAAGATCAATAAATAAATGTACAGCTTTGAGAGCAAAGCCTATAGAAACCCCACTGGAGAAAATGGTTTACTTGGAAGAAAAAAAAGCTTGTAAATGAGTTTCTAAGGCTTTGGGGTTTCCATCCTCATCGAGAAAATACAAATTAATGAATATGTTATCCAGGGGGACAGAATCAGTATAGATAGTACCAGAATGGAGAAGGATGGGCTTCATAGTGATTGGATACATTTTTCCCTATCACCAAGGCAGAGCCATGCCATTGCTATGGTGAGGGAGATGATGTCATTATCTATCAGACATCCTAGTTAGGAAGGGTCAAGACCTGGACTAGATGGACATGTGTGGATAGTTAATCTAAGCTTCCAGCAAGCCTCTTGTCCTAAGCCTGAATTGCCATTTCACTTTGGAAAATATCTACCTTACCTCACGCTCAAGCAACTGGAAATTATCAGGCAAGGAACTTCATTGAATGCAAGTGAATAAGAAATTTCCTGGGAACAAACATACCAAATAAAAGCTCTTTCCTACAAGTGAATCTGATACTCTAAGGAGGGGCTAGTTTTCCTTGTAAACAATCACACTTCTCTCCAATTTAAAAGCAACGTTTGCAACAGTAAGAGTGATACTCCATAATAGCACATGCTGTTGGGTTTCCAAAAAGTACTTTTTTGTACTGATAAATAATATAAAAAGGAAATAAAATCCGAGTTACCCCAGCCTGGGTGAAAACCAAATGGTCCAGTTCCCAGGCATATCCAGGTATGTCTAAGCAGAAAAGCACAGTGAAAAAGAGAATAAAGCCAGGCTAGCCAGACCAAGACCACCCAAGGCTGAAATTAGACCAATTGGGCCAGATCAGTAGTACAAGTTGGCCCCTTGCAAGGGCCAACCAGATTCCATCCGTGACACTCCAAGCCCACCTATAAGAGTGATCCCTGAGTGCAGAGACAGCAATTAATCCTTAACACAGCTGGATATATCCCAGGAGAGCAAAATAATAAGCTGTAAAAAAGTAAAAGTATAGTTGTACCAATCAATTTACCATCAATCAGCACTGCTTTCACTAAAATTTGATTTGCATAGAGCAGACCTGAGAAGGGTAAAACCTCATTTTGGCCTCTACAATCAACTCCTTTCACAGAAAAACTCAAACATACAGTTTAACTACTTCATAGATCTGTGTGTTTTGGACTGCAGTTCTGAAGCCCGGAATAAATATCTCTACCATTTAAGTTGTAACACAGTTGCTGAACTACCAGACTCCAGTTACTTAGTCAACAGGACTCAATAATTTATAACAGACATCACTGAGGTTATTGAAGTAGGCTAACAAAGCCTACCTACACTCAGAGTCAAGTAGACTGACTTAGTTCCCATGCAAACCCCCTAGTTTGTCCACCCTGGTTTGTGAAATATCCCATAAAATAATCAGTTTGAACATGCTTAGAATTGTTTTGGGCTCTGGCTCCACTCTTCCCTCCCATACTGGCTCATGCCATGGACCAGGTGTGCTCTTTGTTGGTCATACCTATATCCTCACCTGCCATCTCTCTCTCACGGAGTCCACCAGATCCCCAGGCCTATATATAAACAGTATGTTGTATCTTACCTAATAAACAGATAGAAAAGGTTACCTCTAATGCCTCTGCTGTGTTCCTCTGACCAGTGTAGTCCTCCATAAAATACCTTTGCTTTTGCCTCTGGTTAGGTAGCTTCTTTTACCAGCCCACCATTTTGAATACCTCAGGAGCCAAGTTCAAGTCACCCCTTTCACATAGTTCTTAGCTGCCTGGTATAAATAATTACACTAAAGTCAGTTAAACCATCGAAGGACTGTTGTCAATAAAAATAAGTACCTGGGGCCGGAGAGATAGCATGGAGGGTAAGGCATTTGCCTTGCATACGAAAGGATGGTGGTTTGAATCCCGGCATCCCATATGGTCCCCCGAGCCTGCCAGGAGCAATTTCTGAGCGTAGAGGCAGGAGTAACCCCTGAGTGCTGCCGGGTGTGACCCCCCCAAAAAAAACACCCCAAAAACAAAAAAAATCAAGTACTTTACAGAGAGCTATTTTGTATTTTATTAACCTGGTAGCTACTTAACAGGTATGAAATGACAGCTGATCAAAGTCTCAAACTTTATTTTTTCATAATGTAATCAAACAAGCCACGTAGTGAACATTTGAGGTCTTATGTCAAAAGCAGTGACTTTTCTCGACTGTTGGGCAGGATGAGGAGCTGTGCACAGGTCCAGAAGAGAGGGCTGTAATCAACTAAAGATGGCTAGGACATTAGAGTTTTTTTTTTTGAGGGAGATGGTTATAAATTTCCCATGCTTGAATAGTTTCCAACCTGGTTTGGGAATGGAAACACACAAAAATCCCCATGAGGAAGTAGGACATTTTTGAGGTAATGTAGACATGTCCATAAAGTTCTTCCATGCCCCTTTTGTTGAGACTAATTGCTCCTTTTCTTGTAGCTTCCACCAGTGTTTTATGGGTGTCATTACTTGACTACTGTTTTTTATTATTGTTCTGATATGATCATTGCTCCCCTGTTAGTATGCCCTGAGGGCAGGTTGGTGCCTTCTACACTAGGGGCCTCTACTGGCACAGATTGGCAGTAAGAAAATTGGCACTAAGAAACAATATCAGAAAAGCAAGAAAAAAAATACTAATTACAGATTTACTCTCAATTACCAGGCTCATCTAGTTACCTTCTTTCCCAGCCCCCAAGACTTCTGGGTCTCTTCTTCAATCATATTGAGTCTCCACTTTCAACTTTTAGATAAGTTTCTCTTCTCTTTCCTTAAACTCCCCATAGTTGGGTTTTCATTTTTTGGGGGGGCCACATCTGGGGCTTCTCAGGGATTACACTTGGCTTTGTACTCAGGAATCACACTCGTGGTGGGCTTGAGGGACCATGTGGGATGCCGGGGTTCAAATCTGGATCAATCATGTGCAAGGCAAATGCCCTATCCTCTGTTCTGTTGCACTGATCCCACATTTCCATTTTTGATACCAAGCCTAGGATGTTCTTCCACAAACATCTCTTTCTCCCTCCCCTTTATATTTCCCCTTTACTTTACTTTCTCTACCACATGAAGTGATGGTAGTCAGATAATCTAAGAGCTAAAGAAAACTTTCAGGGCCTGGAATGTCCAACCAGTTGATGTAGGGATCAAAATCCAACCTTGCCAACTAATGTTAAATGTCGGGCAAGTAATTTGTCCATCCTGACATAAGATCAGGATGAAGTGAACATAGTATCTACTGCCACAAATTACCACCAGGATCAAAGTATAGAAGAGTGTTTACCCAGAACCCTAATTACATAATTTTCTTTATCAATTAGCAATGAGTGCATCATTTTCACATGTGTCTTGGCTACTAAGACCATTAAAATCCTTAAAAAGGGGCCGGTGAGGTGGTTCTAGAGGTAAGGTGTCTGCCTTGCAAGCACTAGCCAAGGAAGGACCGCAGTCCGTTCCCGGCATCCCATATAGTCCACCCAAGCCAGGGGCAATTTCTGAGCACTTAGCCAGGAGTAACCCCCGAGCATCAAATGGGTGTGGCCGAAAAAAACAAAAAACAAAAACAAAAACAAAACCCTTAAAAAATCTTTGTATGTACTCATGCTTTATTGCCCTCATTGTAAGGAAAGCCTGTGCACATACACACACACACTACAGTGTTCTTCCCACAGGAATGTGCATGTCTATGGAGATGGAGTCACTGCTTGTGGTGCATATTGTGGGCACATCTTGCTGGAATTTCTAAACATGGTACTGCCTATTGTTGCTGGCCTTGCTGACTGTTCTGAAACTCCTGAGGAGCTTCTAGGTATAGTACACGATAGATGAGGACTGATGTCAGGTTTTCCTTAAGCCAATATGTCCATGCTATACACATATGTTTTGCTGATCCTTGTGTTTGGTGCCTACATCTCCCCTCTTGAGATGTTCTTCCACAAATATCTTTCCTACTTTCATGCTGGTCTTACCTATCTCTAAGGTTCTCTCCCTGCCTTTGAAGAAGCCCTTATTCTCTCTTGAGTATCTCTATTAATTTCCCCTCTCTTCCTCTCCATCCCTTTCCTCAGAATTTCAAAATTAAACTTGTTATTACATTTTAAAAAAGATTCCTAGGAACAGAGCACTAGGAGTTGAATGTGTTGTGTTGGGCTTCAAACACTGGCTCGCTGTGGGCATAAGGGTTGCTTGCATCTTGGGAGAAGGTGTTAAAAACCCATTGTGCTGGAAACAGTTAACAGCAGCTCTGTTTGCAAGACTGGCCCTTGGCTTTCTTATAGAAAGGTAGATCTCAGGAATAGACCCACCATTCTCTTACCAAATTTCAACTGTATGTGCAAACAACACTGTTTATGCTGGACACTGCCTTTGCTCTGGGACTTTGGGCACATACTAGGCAGGAAGTACATATGTTACCATCACCCAGAAAAAACAGTGGTCACTCAGTCTTGAACTAACTTCTGGGGGGACATCTCCCATGAGTAGATGTGACTCTTTCCTGGAGGGAGTAGCATGGCCTGTGTGACTCCATTTGATTCCATCTTCTCTTGTCCGATTAGATCCTTTCTCTGTGAACAATCTTAGTCATGAGTCAGACTCTGTTATGACCAGTCAGTTTTCCTAATGCCTTTCTGAGCCTGAGAGTGGCCTGAGATCACCAAGGTTCTTTTCAAAGGATTTGATACTAGATCAAATTATTTTGGGGGAAGATGTAAGAGCGAGGGGCTTTGCTCGAAATCACAAGATCTCAGGAAGTAGAAGAGAAAGAAAAACAGCACAATACCAATTGACAAAGCAGCAGCAATCATTATTAGTGGGGAGAAGGGGAAGTTTTGTATTTTGTGGCTTGGACATTGTTCATGTTTTGTCTGTGTTTAGTTCAATGTACAGAGAACTCTTGGTTTTGTATTGATCCACCATGTCAGAGTGGAACCTAGTGTGATACTGATGTTCTGTGACATTTTATGTCAGGGCCCCCTCTTACCAGCAATGTAATCTGAGATGGTCATGCCAAAACTTTTGCTTACATGGAAACTTTTCTTCATAATGGTTTGGGTGGTTTTATGTACTTATAGCAGACCACTAATTTCCTGAATCCATTGAGAGAAAATCCTTACTGATAGAAACCAGGCTATTGGAAGTCTTCACCCAGAATATACAGATCCAATGAGGTTGCTCTGTAAAAACTGCTACCATCATACTGATTCCCAACCCCACCAGGTTCTTCCAAACATTCTGGTTTATCTAATTCTATAACAATCACTTAAACTGATTTCAACAGTTTCCCCTTGGCTGAAAAGGTAGAAATCTGTGCATTTGAAGGTAGTACCATCCAAGTCCATGCCAGCTCCCCTGTCTCATAGTCCAAAGTCAGAAGTATGGATCTAGCCAAATCAGCAGGCCTAAACTACTATTATTGAAACTAATACCATGCATTTCTTTTTTTTATTATATATAATTTTTATTTTGACCATATTGGCTTACATATCTTTCACAGTAGTGTTTTAGGCACATATTAACATTGAATCAGGGTAATTACCATCACCAAATTTGTCCTTCCTCCACCCCTGTTCCCATCCTGCATCCCATTTCCCCCACCCTCACCCTCCAGGCTGCTAGAGTAAATAATACCATGCATTTCTTAAGCTGTTTAGTAAAATTTAACACTACTGATGGGGAACCCGACTCGTTTTCTTGAGCAGGACTGTTCTAGATCAGGTGTTATCAAACCATGACTCTCTGTCCAAAAGCTACTCACTGTTTGTGTAAATAAACTCTTGGTTCTTTTATTGGCCCTTTAATTTCGTGGTGAGATGAGGGCCCTGGAATGGATATAAATGAGCTGCAGTGTTGAAACCTACATTCTCCGAGCTCACTGAGGGATCAGAGTTTAGTGTCAGTGCTTGTCAGGAGGTGACAATCGTTTTGTTATAGTGCTCTCATATCTCCTGGTGGTAGCTGTCACCAAGAACTTGCATAGGAAGTCACAGGATTAGGCACAGGCCTTGAGAATATTTAACTGTGGTGCACATGCTCCTAAGGCCACACACTAGAAGTAGCATGGCCACTTGGCACATGGGACCATAACCCAGGCAGTACATCTGCCAGAGTGTAATGCATGGTACAGGAAATCAAATGCACAACCTCACACTTGCAAGGCAAATTCTTTGAGTCTATGGAGCCATCTCAGGCTTTCCTGTGCTCCTTTACAAAGCTTCCTGCTCTTGAGTCAACCAAGTATGTTGACTCCCAAATAAACTGCATTTTCTTTTTTGCTTTGTTTTGTTTTTGGAGGCCACATCCAGTGACTCTCAGGGGTTACTCCTGGCTATGCACTCCAAAATCGCTCCTGGCTTGGGGGGGACCATATGGGACTCCAGGAGATCAAACCGAGGCCTGCCCTGGGTCAGCTGCATGCAAGACAAACACCCTTACCACTGTGCCATGGCTCTAGTCCCTGCATTCTTTTCTTATTTTTTTTTTGGTTTTGGGGTCACACCAATGGTGCTCAGGGTTTACTCCTGGCACAGAAATTGCTCCTGGCAGGCTTAGGGGACCATATGTGATGCCAGGAATCAAACCATGTCCATTCTGGGTCAGCTGTGTGCAAGGCAAACACCAAACTGCTGTATTATCACTCCAGCACCCAAGCACATTTTCTTTCTTTTCATTTTTTAACATTCTTATTATTGTTTTAATTTTTAATATGCAAAGTATTTATTTAAGTACCATGATTACAAGCATGATTGTATTGGGGTTTTAGTCATAAACAGAACACCCCCCCTTCACCAGTGCAACATTTCCACAACCAATACCCCCCTCCTTCCCCACCTCTGACTGTATTCTAGACAGGCATTCTACTTCTTTCATTCTTTAACATTGTCATGCTAGTTGTTAGTGTAGTTATTTCCCTAACAGTATTCACCACTCTTTGTGGTGAGCTTCAAATTGTGAGCCGGTCCTTCCAGCCCTTCAAGTCTAAGTTAACTTTATTGTCTCTGGGTCTTATTACAATAATGTCTTTAATTTTTCTTAAAACCCATAGATGAATACGACTATTCTGTGTCTATCTCTCTCTGACTTATTCTGCTCAGCATAATAGATTCCATGTACATCCTTGTATAGGAAAATTTTATGGCTTCATCTCTCCTGATGGCTGCATAATATTCCATTGTGCATATGAACCACAGTTTCTTTAGCCATTCATCTGTTGAAGGGCATCTTGGTTGTTTCCAGAGTCTGGCTATTGTAAATAGAGCTGCAATAAATATTGGTATGAGGAAGAGATTTTTGTATTGTATTTTTGTGTTCCTAGGGTATATCCCTAGGAGTGGTATAGCTGGATCATATGGGAGCTCAATTTCCAGTTTTTGGAGGAATCTCCATATTGTTTTCCACAATGACTGGACTAGATGGCATTCCCACCAGTGGTTAATAACTTTTCCATTCTCTCCACATCCCCACCAGCACTGATTGTTCTTGTTCTTTGTGATATGTGCCAGTCTCTGTGGTGTGAGATAGTACCTCATATTTGTTTTGATTTGCATCCTCCTGCTGATTAGTGATGTGGAGCAATTTTCATGTGTCTTTTGGCCATTTGTATTTCTTCTGTGAGGAAATGTTTCTTCTCCTCATTAAGATTTACAGCAGACCTGTCACAAGAAACCCTCAAGGCCAGAAGGCAGTGGTGGGACATAGTGACAAAACTCAATGAAATGAATGTTTCACCTAGAATACTGCACCCAGCCAGACTCATTTTTAGGTTTCAAGGAAGTATACATAGCTTCACAGATAACTGCACAGAAACTTTGAAGACTCAAAACCAGCCTTCAAAGAAAAACTGAAAGGTCTCCTTTGAGACAAGACTTACCAACAGACCCACCAAACTTCTACACAAAGATGACACTAAATCCCATAACAATTATCTCTCTCAATGTCAATGGACTAAATGCACCAGTTAAGAAACACATTTTCTAAATTTGTGGAATGGACTGGATTTTTCAACTGCTACATTCCATGACAGTATCTGGTCTCACAGAAAATGGATGCATGTCAGCACAGCCTCTTGAACTGCCCATCATAATACTCAACATCACTGTCTAAATTTATAGGTACTGGAAAACTTGCTCTATTTCATTCTATTAATTGTGCCAATATTCCCAAGAATGAGTGTATGCTCCTCTCCTTGCTGATTAGTGTCCCCAGCACACAGTGAAACCGACCCACATTGGTGAATGGGACACCAGTTTACATATGTCTGTGTGAGCACAGGCTCCATTCCATTATGGGTGAGTAATAGTTCTGACGGATAAGTGGAAATGTTTAACTTAGCCTCCAGTCACAGGCTCCAGATACCCCCATTAAAACAACAGTTCCAAGAAAGCCTTCCGCATTCAGAAGGGAGAGAGGAGCCTTTTGCCAGGACCCCTACCTATTACCATGTGGTCTCTACTTGAACTCATATAGCATAACCAATCATCACACTCTTCATTTCCCTTCTGACCTTTCATCTTTTGGGATCTTGCCAATTTTTCTGGGGAAGTACTAACATTTTGGCCAGGTCGTGTATGTCATGGAACGCATGTTCTGCATGGTGCTGAAAATGATGGTAGCAAAGCTTCCTGGAATTACACCCTAATGATATTGGTTTGGAAGTCATTATGGACGAGGGTTTTTTCTAACCTTTGCCACTAGGGAATCACATAGCACAGCTCAAGGTTTCCATCACTGCTTTTTATAATGGTGGTAATGGCAGAATTTACTGAGGACTTTATATGTGGTTGCAAAAGCACACCACTTCATAGAACCACTAAACACCATGGATTTTCTCAGGTGAGATCAAGCATCTTATATTTCCCAAATCTCCTGCCCCACAAATAGTTCCATTGTATGAGAGAGATGGAGAGGGCTGATAGGTTGGCCCAACTATCTCCCAGTTCAACTTTGAAAACATCTTGACTGCAACCTAGTGAGATCACCCAGACTGAGCCCTAAGTGATGACTTACCCCTTTATCACCAGGCTTGTTTCTTCAGGACACCTGGTCTCCATGCAAGAAAGGTGATTCTATTTTTTTTACAATGGGAGCTTTTCAAGAGCCAACACTGTAATTTTTAGAGCTGAGATTAAAGTAAAAAAAAAGGACAAACGGGGAGCGGTGTGCTTTTGTGTGTGGCTAGCCAGACATTTCAGCCCAAGACAGCAATAAGCTGCATGATGAAAATGCTTAACTTGAAACTCCCAGGGTTCTCCTATTAGATGCTTATCTTTTCTTTTTGGGTGAGACATATTTTTAAAAACAAAATTTCCAATGAGGAAAATGAGTCTTCCTATCATAATGAATTTGCTATGGAAATAGACTTCTAAAACTTCTGAGACATTATTTACATACAAATCATATACCCTTATGTCCATAATATCTTAAAATTTAGAATTATCCCCATTTAGACAGAGCAGTGGTACTCATTAAAGCTCTTTTTGGGGATAATTTAGTTTTTAAAATCAATTGGGTCTTATGGAAATGACCAAAACATTTCTTAGACTTGAAGATTTTATTTTATGTTTAAAACAAAATTAAGAGTTCATTGAATCTGGAGATATTTACTGTGTGGTTTCAGTCCCTGATATAACTCTAAAAATATGTGAAGCTGCCTGGGATATATATCAGATATATATATATATATATCTGTGATATATATCAGATGACTGCTAAATATTTTCATTTCTTCTTCTATTGAGGAGGGGGCCGGAATGATAGTATAATGGGTAGGGCACTTGCCTTGCATGTGGCTTACTTGGTTTAAATCTCTAACACCTCATATGGTTCTGAGTCCCATCACAAGTTGATATCTGAATGTAGAGCCAGGAGTAAGCTCTAATAACCATTGGATATGGCAGAGAAGGAGAGGTAAGAGGAGGAGGAAGTTGGAGAAATAGAAGGAGGAGGATAACTAATTTCTTTCTCATGTGGTGAGGGCCATGTGTGGAAAATTGAGCAGTATGGACCCAGAAGCCTGCAGACAGCTCTGGAATGATCATATATGGTGAAGCAATTATGCTTAATGACATCTTGCTATGGCAGGACTTCTGACTGTCGAACATACAGTTCACCACTAACATGAAGATTTTGCTTTGAAGTCATTGAGGTTTCCAAAATGCAGAAGTCCACTCAGTGACCTGACTAGCAGGGTGTACTTTGTCTTTGTTTTCAGGTTTCCACCAATCTCCCCCTGTGAGCCCAGAGGAAAAGCAATCATATGCTTAGTATATACACAGTTTGTATTTCATTATTCTTATTTCATTATCCAAATGGTTCTGTGGGCCCCTGGGTTCACATTAAGTCTAGTGGGGTTGTCTCAAGGCGGACAGAGTAAACCCACAGTGATGGCATGAAAAATAGGGCAGAATTATATACTCTGTTGAAGAGAACTGCCTTTACTTCTTGAAAAAAATTACATTAAGGCACTATGGGTTTACAAGGGAATTTATGAGCCTCAGACACTCAATATTCTAGCACCAATCCCACCATTAGTTTCAATTTCCCTCTGCTAGCAACCACAGATTCCCTCCCAATGACCAGCCTGCCTCCTTGATTGACACTTCTAAGTTTCATGGCTATGGTCTATGTCTCAGTGTTACTGACTCTGTCGTTTAGAGCATAGACCACACCTCTACACCACCAATGTGTGCAAGGTCCCTCACCTGCCCATCTAACTCTTTTTTCTTCCTTCCTACATCGATTACCTACTTTGTCTTCCTCATTTTACTACTCTAAAGTCAAGGCAAATCTAGGTATCTTCCTTTGATTTCCCTTTTCCCATTATTCTATATAATCTAGATGAGTGTGATCATCCTGTGTTTGTCATTCTGGCTTAACTCAGCTTCATGCCAGATCTTCCAGTTCCATCCAAATTTATGCAAGTCACATGATTTCATCATTCTCTTCACTTCTATCTGCCTGCAAGCTACTGGCAGTGATAAGTCAAGGTACTATCAGAAGGACAGTTTGGTGAATGAGAAATGAGATGTTTTAAGGTTCATCTTCCGAAAAAAAATTATCTTGAAAGAGAGAGAAATGAGATGGCATCACTTCATCCTCCTCTGAAGCAGCATAGATTTCAGCATCTGTCATAAAGGCTCACGGTGTTAGGAGGATTCTAGGTTTAATGGTCTGTTTAAACTCTCTTGTTGCTTCTTAGCTGCTGCCTGCAAATGTGGAAAAGTTTGCCCCCCCCCCCATTTAGTTTGAGAAGCATAAAGCACTAAATGCTGTGAGTTCAATGCACTGAAAATTTGTGCTCCAAAAAAATTCCAATGCTAGCTCTCCTTGACTTATGGAAATTTCCAGACCTCAGCTGTCCAGGACCCTGATGTTGATTTTTTGTTGACTACACAGACATCCCTACCTACATGTAACTAAGAGTCACCCCAAAATAATAATTGACTCCCGTACCTCTCAAAACTCTCCATGTCCCTACTTGGCAGGGAAAATTTATCCCGAATCCAGCTCCTCTTTGTTCTCTCAATCACTCACATGCTTGGAAATGTGGGGATTGAATTCAAGGAGAAGGGAGGAGGGAAATAAGTTTTAATTTCAAAGAGAATCCAAGATATCTCTACACTACGAATATATGAATAATGTAAAATTTATGAGGTACTGGAAAAGACACTGCATTACTGTACAATTTAATGCAATCCATGGGGCTCCAAATGCCCTTGTGAGTGTTTGAAGCCAAAATTTACAAATACAATTTTAAGTAGAGGATAACTAAATGGGTGTTATTATTCTGTTCTGAGCCTGCTAACGAATTCTCATGAACAGAGCATAAGTTGGTTGTCAAGGTAATGTCTGGGAAGGTGGCAGAACGTGTTGGTAAGCCAAGTAGAAAAATTAAAACCTCTTTCTCTGTCATATCCCAGGAATTCTCCAGCAAAAAAAAAATTCCTAGACACCTCTCAGAGTCCTTTTGTTTTCTCCTTACTTTCATCTCCCAATCCTTTTTCCTGTTTCCCCATAGTCGACCAAACGAGAGATATTGTTCCCCCCAGAAACTCACTGATAGAAGTTGATTTCAGGGTCAATCTTTCTTTATCCCCCCCGCTCATGGGTCTTTCTTGTAGTTTATACCCTCTGGGCTGATTCAAATTAGGGGAGTATTTTGGACTCTCTATGGAGGTCGCATGGTGGAATAACCTAAATTGAAAATGCATGTTTCATGATAATAGACATTTCCACTCTTACCGGGCATTTTCAATTGCTGAAAAGCACCTCTGTGACATCAACTAACCCACAGACCCTC
Organism: Suncus etruscus; assembly: GCF_024139225.1. Lineage (NCBI taxonomy): Eukaryota > Metazoa > Chordata > Mammalia > Eulipotyphla > Soricidae > Suncus > Suncus etruscus. The sequence continues at coordinate 16,964,092 of NC_064868.1, read as the reverse complement.
TGGAGACTCCACGGAGAAACTGAGGCCATGAAAGTGATTACAGAGCCATTAAGCATAAATGGTAGAAAAAAATTACATTTGAAAAAATTTTTTTCATGTTCCATTTTCATATAAATTACATAAGACAATGGAAAGAAAAGACCATCTGGGTTTGGATTTCATAAAATGAGACTCACATCTGCTTTTGGATGTCATATAAATATTCTCTCATTAGAGAGTTCAGTGTATGAACACTTTTGTCAAAAAATCATTAAGAGAAAGGAGAGAGACATTGCTTTCATAGATGCGGATTCTTTTTAAATCTGCTCTTCTAAATATTAACTGGCGAACAACTCAGAGGTTTGGATGTAACTTTATTTTTAGAAATTTAAAGATTTTTTGCTGTGTCTGCTTTGCCAATTAATGTACATTGTCTTTTTGTTTTCCAAACAGGAAATTTGATGCCATTTTCACCAAAAGTATGGGGACTTTGTATATAGTTCATATATATGTATATATATAAATATATATATTTAAAGGCCATGGAGGGAAAGGCACAGGTATATACATACATCTTTGGGCCTTTGTCAACATGTGTATTTCTAGCCATGTTCAAGTGTTTTCTGCAATCTCTTTTACTTCTCTCTTTTGTAGCTCTATTGACTTTATGGCTCTTTTGCTAGCAAGCTGGAAGCATAAGGTCTAGACTTGTTCAAGTTCATGGAGAAGAGAGAGGTAGCTTTATGGAATATCACTGATGTGAAATGGCTGCGATGACTATCTTGGAATTAAGCAGCTCTTACAAGGCCTGGATCCAGTGGTGTTTTGATTGGCTGAGGTCTAATCACATGTCCTAGTTTTGAGTCAGAAAGTTCCACTGAAAAACCAGGGGCCAAAAATGGAGGGCTGAGTCCTGGAGTATATATAGTCTTGAAGATAGTGCCTAATGATCCATCCCAACTGCTATTTATACTGTTGTATATTCTTCTTTCCTTTAGACAGGCTGAATCTAGCCACTTCTAACCAACAGAATATAGGAGAGAGTGAGATGTCATTTCTGTGATTAATTTACTTAAGAACGTTACTTTAGTCTTTAATTAGGCTCTATATGATGTTCCAAACATGCACACTTTGATGCAGAAAAGCTGCCATCTTGGGAATGCTCATAGAGAAGACACCTGACAGACAACTCTGGATTGTATCCTTTGAGAAAGGAAGGTCTTGAAAGCAACTACCCTTAAAGAACAGAGTTGGGCCAACAATAGTGGGAACTGGAAGTCAGTCCTTCTCCACTCAAGTTTTCAGATGAGACCCAGGCCTTGAGCAGTCCCTGTATACTTGAGACAGATCAAAAAGCAAGATATACCAGGTTGAGCAGGACTCAAACTCCTGATGAAAAGAAAAAGAAATAATGCATGTGTGTTGTTATATGCTGCCTTGTAATGTGGCAACAGACAACCCATACAGGACTCCAGAGGGAATTTATGGGTACAGGTACTGGAGAAAGGGAGCTGTGTTCTATGGCACTTTGGATTTGTTTGAACCAGACCACAGAGACATGGAGATAATGGCTATAAAGGAAGAAGTTCATACTGACACATCTGTCATAATAGGCATCATAATCCTTAACATAGGGCCACCCAGGAAGAACCAGAGTCAGTCAGGATTCATTTAGGAATTTAGGAAACATTAGGATTTAGGAAACATTACGGGCAAAGGCCCATATTATAGTTTTTCCAGGAAGAAAGGTTATAGTAATAGTCTCTAATTACCTAGAAGTTGTGCCTGACAAGCTGGTAGGACAGAGGGTTACATTAGCCTATTCAGATTGCGAGCATAGAACACAAAATCCTGGTAGTTTATACACAATAGAAACATAGTTATTGCCATTTTGGAGGCTAAAAACTAGAGGAACAATGGGGAGCACCATCAGAATTTGGTGAGACTCCTCTTGTGAATTCCAGACTCTTGAGTTCTCAAGTGTGATGTGGGGGGAGAGGGAGTGCTATGGGGTCTCTTTGGTCAGGGCACTAATCCCACACCCTGGGACCCTACCTTCAGGACCTGGAAACATTCCCAAGAAGGCTCTGCCTCCTAACACCCTTCCTTTGCAGGTTGGAGTTCCAACAGGCCAAACCCCAGAGGATTACATTTCCACATTGTAGAGAAAGTGGCTCAAGCTGTGAGTGCTCAATCAAGAAGGGAGCTGGCGGGTATGAACTGTGTGTTGGTTGGCTTGCTGTCTCTAAGGAATCAGCTAGCTCTGGGGTAGACTGCTAGCCTCCATTTGGCAAGGCCCCAAATTGCAACATATTCTGCAAGTCAGTGACTAGATAATCTATTTGGCTCAGGTAGATAAAGATGGGGCAGGAAGAATAGTATCTACCCCCAATAGCACATTATATACCTTTTATTTGAAGGTGGGAAGATGGAGGCATTGAGAAATTCAATTACCTGATAATAATTGCTACAGTGGTTTGGCAACCTGAGGCTCGCGAGCCACATGTGACTCTTTACGTTTTTAATTTGGCTCTTCTGTGTGCCGGGCAGCCGCTCCAGGAGTCAGGACTCTGCTCCTAGACTCTGTCAGTGCGCGCCCTGTGTGGCTCTCAAAATAAATTTCAATCGTGGTATTGGCGAGATTTGGCTCAGTTGAAAAAAAAAGGTTGCTGACCACTGGAGCCTTAGCAAGTTAAAATAGCACCATGGAAAAGAGCAGGGATGGAGGATGAAAACCACACTTTTTTTCAGTAGGGACAGGATGGACCCTACTTTCTGCAAAATTTACTGGAGGCTCAGGATTTGTGTTTGATTTTTCAAGCTCCTACTTAAATTTTTGCCCAGAACCTACATGAATCATGCTACCTAAAACCCATTCTTACTTGAATTTGTTTGCAAGCAGTTACTCTCCGCTGAACTGTAAATTCCTGGATACAAAGACAGCTGTTTCCACATCTGCTATCCATATGGCAAGTGGGTCATAGTGGATGCTCAGAAGATATTTGTGGACTAAAAGAAGAGTACCGTCATGTCACTAAATTGACAATCAAATGGGAAGGCAGTATTCCTGTTACCATTCCTGAATAATAAGCCCTCCCCCCGCCAAACTTTATGCCATACAACAATTTCTTATGCTCATTATGTGACCAAAATTTTAGACAGGGTGGGAAATGGTGGCTTGTTCATGCTATACAATGACAAGGGCCTCAGCTAGGAACTAAGTCTTGGGATGACTCAAAAACATTTGAAGTCATTTGGAGGTTAACTCACGGATCTGGCAGTGATTCTGACCAGAATACTACAAATGGTCTCTCCTCTTTGTGGCTGGTTGAGCATCCTCATTGCATGGCATCTGAGTTCAAAGAGGAAACTTCCCTTAAATAACCTGGTTTGGAAGTCTTTATAGTGAGACTCTCCATGAGGTTCATGAGAAAGGAAGATGTTCTGGAGGAGATACTAAGACTCATTTGAAGAAGAGCATATGGATCAGGAAATATAGTGTCATCTACTTTATTTTATAAATGGGAGAAACACAGCTCCCATATTTAGGTAGATTATTTCTTGAGAAAAAATATCAACATATCCACCGAAATCTCCAGAGAAGGGAAGAAGGCTTTTAAAAAATAAATTGTGGTAAAAAGTATAGACTGCCTCTATGAGGTTAGAATTCTAAAACAGGCTCAGTTTAGGATAATGATTACTGGCTTGCAATGTTTCTTTCCCACTGAGTGGTTGATCGTTTCCTTGCATTCATTGTGTCCCAGCAGTATAGAGTTACTTTTACACAAAATACTAAAATAGTTTTTCAAACATAAGAAAGTTCTATGCTCTAATGAACTAATGCAGCAAAATGTCAGTATTATTAACTAGAAAAACAGCAAACAAACGTTTGAGTTAAAGTCGGCTATGAGTGTTCTTTGCAAAAGTTCTTGTATTCTTTAACAATTCATAATTCACATGATTGAGAGAGGCACTTTTTCTTTTTTATTTTATTTTCTTTTTTTGTTTCATTTTTTAATTTTTATTTTTACCATATTGGCTTACATATCTTTCACGGTAGTATTTTAGGTTCATATTATCATTGAATCAGAGGAATTACCATCACCAAATTTGTCCTCCCTCCACCCCCATTCCCTCCCTGCAACCCAAATCCCCTACCCTCACCCCCTGGGCTGCTAGAGTAAGTGTTCCCCTCTGTGTCTAGCTTACTACTAGTGATCATATATCTGTTTGGCCCTGGTATCCTCCCTTGTTTCCCCCTCTATTTGAGAGGCAGAGCTAGATAGTTCGAGTTATGTGGTTTTGTTTGAAGGAAAGAAAAGCAGTAGAATGTGGTAAAAAATCAAATAAACTGAAAATGGGTGGAGTCCTTCTAGAGGCTTTTAACCTCAGTTTGAGAGAGGACAGGAAAAAGGTAATTGAAGCACTGCAACAATACAGAAAGAAATATCAAATAAAATATCCAGTGAGCACTACAGCAATAAAGACAAGCACCACACAATAGTCTCGATCCTGAAATCAAACCATGCTGGAGCGCAAAAAGAAGAGAGAGAAAGATAAAATAAAATAAAAATAAAATAAAATAAAATAAAATAAAATTGAAGACTTCAACTTCAATATCTACACCAAAATAAAGAAGTCAAAAAATCAATCAATCAATAAATATATAAGTGAATAAAAGGGTTATTTTGTGCTTTATTTCTTCCCCCTGCATAGGCACAGTAACTATTGGGGACATAATAGAGGGAATTCCCTTGGCCTAGGAGATCCAGGGATTCTCCACCCTTGAAGTATACTGTCACGGTATTAACGATAGACTTCTTGCTTTCGTGATGTATGGAAGACTTCTGCTTCGTCATGGATGTAAAATCAGACCTCTGTATCCAGAGATCTTGGTGTCTGTACAGCTCAAGAAATGGAGCTTTTGATGAAGTTTTTCTTTGTGGTTCTAGCAGTTCTGCTTCTTTGGTGTCGTTTTAATGCATCTTCTGTAGTTGGTGGTCTTGGTCATTATGCTGCTCCTAAGATGGAGCCTGGGATAGAGTCTTCCGTTATGTTTCAGTCAGACCTCTGGAATTGGAGATCTTGTTTGTTGAACAGATCGTAGACCAAAACCTAGGATAAAGCATTTTTTGTTGTTGTTGTTGTTGGTCCCTGGATGCTTACTGTCCAGTCATGGTTGTAACAACCAGTCATCTGTAGATAGCGATCTTGGCTTTTGCACAGATCAAAGGGTGACAAGTCTGCTGATTTTGTCTTATCGTTGGCTGGTGAGGAAGGACAACTTGCTCTTAGATCAAGTTGTTCCCATTTCCTCGTTGTCAGAATATCATTTTAGAACTGGCGCATGTTGGTGTTAGAGCAGCATTATGGATGTCCCGGTGGGGATTTGGTTCCTAGAGCTATTGTGGAGAACTATGTTGTTTCTATTTCTGGGACCCAGGAGTCAAGGCTGGACGGTTGGTGCCTAATTTCCTGGGGTCTAAGTTGGTTCCACATGACATATGTTCAAGGTGGGAGATGCCCCTGTATTGTAAAAAAGTATGACTTCTTATCACTAGTAGATAAGAGCTTGTTTTTATACCTAAGATTTCCCCCTTTTTTAAATATGCATTTGCAGGAAGAAGTGGTGCTACATTATATTGCTGGTGGCCTTAGGGGTGGAGAGAGAAGAAAACAGAAACATGGCAAAAACTAAAAATATATATGCTCATATATATCTAAAGAAAAAAGATTTAAAAAAAATTAAATAAAAGAAGTAATTAAAAGAACAAAGTGGGGCCAGAGAGATAGCATGGGGGTAAGGTGTCTGCCCTTCATGCAGAAGGATGGTTGCTCGAATTCTGGCATCCCACACGGTCCCCTGTGCCTGCCAGGGGCAATTTCCGAGCATAGAGCCAGGAGCAATCCCTGAGCACCACCAGGTGTAATGCAAAAAAGCAAAAACAAAACAAAAAACAAAGACAAAAACAAAAACAAAAAAAAGAAAGAGGAACAAAGCAGCAGATTACTTTACATTTGTGGAAAAACAGTTTAAGAGGTAGTGTTATATAGGTCTTATTCTTATGATGAAAGTATAAGCTGCTCCATTGTCTTTTGAGATTTCCTTGTGGGGTGTGGGCTCCAGGGCACCTTTTCATCTCATACCCTGACCTTCCTGAGATTGCCAAAAGATTCGTGGCAGGAAGGTCTTGGGTAGAGTTCTTGCAGTGGGAATCCTTTTGGAACTAGATCAAGCCATAGTCCACATTAGGGAGAGGTGGTTAGGAGGGCCACACTGCATGAGTCAGTCAGAGTGTTGGTTATATTTTCTTGCCGGGAACGAGGTGTGAGTTTGAGTGGGTGTTTCTTCACTTGGGTGCTGGGTACTGGTTCGTTGGGGTAGGAGGTCGGTCTTGATACCTAATGGATTAAGAACTGAGGGTGAAGAGTTTTAATATGGTGGGATATCAGGGATGGGATTGAGGGGTGAAGGGATAGTTCGATTTCTGAAGGGGGTAGAAGGGATAGTACATGAGAGAGGCTATATAGGCTATAGGCATGGGTTGTTTATAATTTAGGTTTGTCTCTCAAGGAGGATTCCTATCTCTGTGTGCTTCGGCCCACATATAGACATATAGAAGTTAGCTTAGGTATATATTAATGAAAAGAGGTGGGGAGAGCAAGAGATATGCTGAGTACAGTAAGATAGGTAGGTATAGTACACGAAATGTAAAGAAACTAATAGATCACCTTTTGGATACGTATAGGTTTCGTGTCTCGAGTACTAACCATTGTGTTAGTGAGGTCTATCTATATAGGTGTTTACTCTTTGCAGTATTGTCTGCAGCACCCTATATATCAGCTCTCCTTTCCTATGGAGGAGGTAACCGTGTGGTTTTTATTTGACATGGATTGAATTGATGATACTGAGGAGGAGAACATAGAAGAAGAGGGAGACAAGAAGAGAGAAAAAAGACCAAAACAAAACAAACAAACAACAAGAACAAAAAACAAGTAATGAGAAGAGAGAATAAAAGAACAAGGACATGTTAGTTTGCTTGAACATGTTCGATGCGTAGGCCCTGTAGTATAAATCTGTAGGTCATGGTTGCTGCTTCGGTGGTCTGGCTGGTCATGTGCTTCAGGTCCTAAAAGAGGGCATAACCTAGAGATAAAGGGTATGTTAAAGAGTTTTATACAATTTCATGATGCAAGCTGAGTATGGTGCCTCGTGTGACTGAGTACCAAGGTGCCACCATAGGATGTCCACCCTTTGTATCCAAGCACCCCTATGGACAGAAAAACTGAGAGGTTATTTTAAATGTAGTAAGGTTAAGGCATTCAAACATATTGTTTTGAAATGCTTCCGTTGGAGTCAGTAATTTCCCATCATAATCTTTACCTGTAATCCTGTATAAGATCCCTAGGAAATTATTATGAACCTTTGTAGTAAAAGGCTGATTACATACCTGTTCTCTCTATGCTGCTGTTTCTGCTGTTGCTGGTTTCTTTATGATATAAAGCGTAGTTGGGCTTTGTGTTGTTTCTCTTCCATTTGTTTTGGGCACTACTCCCCAGTATATGGTGATTATTACAGTGTTTGAGGTTTCTATCCTGTTACACCCTGTTATTTGATCGTGGGGTATTGTTTGTATATCTGGTGTATATTCTAGGTACTTCAGAATAGTGCTATCATTCTGTGTTTATCTTTCATGTTCTGGCTTACTTCGTTTAACATAATATTTTTTAGGTCCATCACGTTGCTGCAAAGTCTATGATTGTATCATTTCTAACCAACATGTAGTATTCCATTGTGTATAGATACCACATCTTAATGATGCACTCATCTTTTGTTGAACATTGAGGTTGGTTCCAAGACTTGGCTATTATACTGAGTGCTGCGATAAATAGTGGGGTGCACACATACTTTGGGATGAATGTCTTTCTGACTTGGGGGTAGATACCTAGGAGAGCAATTGCTGGGTCAAATGGCAGCTCAATTCTGAGTTCACTCTCTAGATTGTTTTCCATAGGGGTTGGACTAGGGGGCATTCCCACCAGCAGTGGATGAAAGTTCCTTTCATACCGCATCCTCGCCAACAGAGATTGTTCCCGTTATTTTTTTATTTTTTTGGTTTTTGGGCCACACCGGGCGGTGCACAGGGGTTACTCCTGGCTGTCTGCTCAGAAATAGCTCCTGCCAGGCACAGGAGACCATATGGGACACCAGGATTCGAACCAACCACCTTTTTGGTCCTGGATCGGCTGCTTGCAAGGCAAACACTGCTGTGCTATCTCTCTGGGGCCGTTCCCGTTATTTTTGATGTGAGCTATCCTCACTGGTGTAAGGTGGTATCTCATTGTTGTTTTGATTTGGATTTCCCTATTGATGAGTGAAGGTGAGCATGTTTTCATGTGTTAGTTGGCCATCTTTCGGTCTTCCTTGGAGAAGTGTCTATTCATTTCATCTCCCCATTTTACTATGGCTTTATTTGGTTTTGGGGGATTCAGCTTTCTGAGTGCTTTGTATATTCTGGTTATCAGGTGTTGAATGCTTTGTATATTCTGGTTATCAGGTGTTGAGTGCAAATTTTTTTCCCATTCAGTTAACTGTCTTCTTGTTTTATGTTGGGTTTCCTTCGCCATGCAGAAGCTTCTTAGTTTGATGTAGTCTCATTTGTTTATGTTTGATGCTAAAGTCCTTGCCATTGGTGTTCCATCCTCGAAGACTATTTTAAAATATAGGTCTTCGAGTGTTCTGCCTATTTTTCCTCAATAAACTTTATAGATTCTGGTCTAATTTCAAAATCTTTAATCCATTTTGAGTTGACTTTTGTATAAGGAGTGAGGTATGGGTCAATTTTCAATTTCTTACAGGCAGTTTTCCAGTTGTACCAACACTATTTGTTGAAGAGACTTTCTTTGTTCCATTTCAAGCTCTTGAATCTATTGTCAAATATTAGTTGACTGTATATCTGGGGATTTATGTCTGGAAATTCTGTTTTTACCCACTGGTCTGAGGCTCGTTTTTGTTCCAGTACCATGCTGTTTTGATCACTATGGCTTTATATTATAGCTTCAGGCTAGGTAAAGAGATGTCACCCAGCTTCTTGTTTTTTAGTATCTGTTTGGCTATCCTGAGTTTTTTTTGTGGTTCCAGATGAATTTTATGAGTTATTGTTCTAAGTCTTTAAAGAATGATGCCTAGATTTGGATAGGGATTGCATTGAATCTATATAGGAGTTTGGGGAGGATAGTCATTTTGATTATGCTGATTCTACCTACCCATGTGCATGGGATGTTCTTCCATTTCCTTAGATCATCTTCAATTTCTTTCTGAAGTGTTTTGAAGTTTCCCTGGTATAGGTTCTTCACTTCCTTTGTAAGGTTGATTCCTAGGGACTTAATATTTTTGATACTATTTTAAATGGAATTGTATTCTTAATCAAGAGAGGCACTTTTTAAAAAAGGTTCTGCACTATGGTTTCCAGCGCAGTTGTTTATAGGGCTTCAGACACAGCACTTTACCACCTTCCAGCACCCCTTCCTTTTCCTGGTTGAACAGTTCCGTCCACCAAAGCTGCTATTCACTTCCTGTCCTTTCTCCCAGCCTCTGTATATAGCATGATTTCTACTGAAGACCATTTCTCATGTTCTTTGTTTCCATTGTCTCTGGGTATTCATTATTCCATCATTGTTTCTTTATATGCCGTGTATGAGAGAGATCATCCTGAGTTAGGTCTCTCTTACTCTAACTACTCAGAAATCATCTTCAGGTTCCTCTGTGGAGCAGCAAGTTTCATAATTTTTTCTTTTCTTTTGGCCGATTCATGGGCAGACACACATCCTTTGTGATACAGATCGTGGATTTTTTTTAAATCCTATCATCTATTCTTGGTCACTTGGGTTGTTTTCAAATGGCTGTTGTGGATAGAGCTGCAAGAAACATAGGGGCATGGATATCTTGAAGGTGAGTCTCTTAAGAAGCTAGAAATATGTGCTTTCAAGGCAGGATGGAAATTGATTTTGAATAGTGTTTTCCAGGGTTTCCTCCCACTCCAAGCATTTCCTTCCACAGTTTATTCCTCTTCCCACCACTCTCTTTGAGGTTTAGGGTGTCTCTATTCTTATCTAATCTTCAACTGGATCTCAAACAGCAACAAACTCAACTTCAAAACACTCGCCCTCTTCTAAAATACCGCAAGCTAGCTGAAAGGGTTAATAAGCATACTCTGAGTAGAAGTTCCTGGCTCATGGAATCACATGACTCAGGACCACATGATACTTTGAGTACTGCCAGGAGCAACTCTGGATCAATAAGCAGCTCTTGAACAATACAATGTATAGTCCCCAAACCGAACCCAAACCAAACCAAATACTCTTCTAAAATCCAACAAGCACTGGCCTGCTAGAATCTCCAGATTAGTAAAGTGGCTAGAATTGACATTGGAAATGTGGAAGCACACAAAGGGAGATAGAGAAAGCACCTTCCAGGGTAATCCCATTGACTTCAAATCCACTCTGCATCAAATCTTTAGTGTTTTCTTGTGTGAGGTAAAGAGAAATCAGTGGCAGATGGAACTCTGTGCACTGCACACAAATTTTAATCAGTGGGCTTTTATCTCTAATGGATCAGCCTTCCTTGCAAGTTTGCATTTGAAGACTTTTTACAGGCTAGCTAGCACTACACTGTTCATATTCACCGCTGGCCCTTGCAAAATCTAATGTTACCAACTGGCTTCTGAATATCTTTAAATAATTTAGAGAAAGCTCATTATTTTGTTTTTGGGTCACACCCGGCAGTGCTCAGGGGTTATTCCTGGCTCCACACTCAGAAATTGCTCCTGGCAGGCTCGGGGGACCAAATGGGATGCCGGGATTCAAACCATTGACCTTCCGCATGCAAGGCAAATGCCTTACCTCCATGCTATATCTCTGGCCCCTGAGAAAGCTCATTTTAATCCCCCCAACTTTTGCTTATGAAGACAATTTTTAGCACTGAGAACTACACAGCACCCAAAGAGAGCACTGGTGGCTGGAATGGACAAGGTACCCCAGCAAATATTCTAGAGATCTTCAGTCTTGAGTCCCAAAGTATCTACTTTGTGGGTCATCTGACCCACAGAACTGAGCCATCCTTTTTACTAAAAATTGCAAATTAGGGGACTGGAGTGATAGCTCGGCGGTAGGGCGTTTGCCTTGCATGCAGCTGACCCAGGATAGACCTGGGACCCCGGCATCCCATATGGTTCCCCAAAGCCCAGGAGTCATTTCTTTAAAAAAAACTTTTTTAAATCTTTAAGCACCATGATTACAAGCATTATTGTAGTTGGGTTTCAGTCATAAACAGTTCACCTCTCTTCACCAGTGCAACATTACCATCAATGCCACCTGAGTGATTAGCCAGGAGTAACCTCTGAATGTCACCAGGTGTGGCCCAAAAACCAATTAAAAAAGAATCGTCAATTATATCATTGTTTAAGTCTGAAAAATGCCTTGATGAATATATCTGTGACTGGGTTGCACCTGGAGTCACCTACTTTGACAGTTTTAGGGAGCAATTTGAGAGAAAGGAAAGGGCAATGCATTGTGATGTTAAAATGTTGAGTTTCACGTGGAGATCTTATTATATGAAGAAGCAGCCTGTGCACTGAAGAAGTCTCATGTCTTTAAGGGGGCCAGTCCCATTTTGGTATCAAGCCATTGCCCCCAAAATTTCTTGCTTAAGGGAGTTGTTTGCTGATTCCTCACCTCATGGCAATTAGTCAATTATGGAGAGAGGAAGTTTCATTTCATGACTGCAGCATTTTATTGTGGTAGCTGACTCTGAACTACCCAGCAGCCCCTGCATCATTAGATGTATACACTGGGACAACTCCTTCTTCTGTTTGCTTCTATTAAAATAGGCAACAGCAAATAGCAATAGTGATTCACTTCTGTAAGATCACGAACTGTAACATGTTCACCAGAGGATGGGAGTAGGGTAATATTTATGTGCTAGTTCATTCTTGAGTAAATTATCTCATTTGGAATTCAGCTTTGTTTTAGGGAGTAGATTTGCTTCTATAACATAAGGGGCTAAATATCTACTTTGGCCCTTATTCAAAAGTGTATTTCTTGTGGGGAAGGACAAAAGTGTCTTTCTTGACCATGAGCCAGTGAAGAAGTTGGCTGAATGTTCTCCACGCATCTTCATCTAGAACCTTGGTGACAGAAACTCGGCCAACTCTAACACAAAACTTCCAATGCTGCTCAAAGTACTGGGTGATTTCTAGACCAGGTAGATGGAAGGAGAAGAACCCAGAGGGGAATGACAGTTCAAAGATTTAGAATCAGCCTGGAGTGAGGCAAGACAATGATGCTTATGTCCCATTCAGTTCCTTTCAGATTTCAGTCACTTGATCAACCCTAACAGCAAGGGAAGCTGGGGAATGCCATAGTTCTGCTTTTGGAAAATGGAATACTTTGTAATGAGGTAGTCAGCTTAGCATTCAGCTGTGACATGAAAGGTTTAATATTCTTGGTCTACCCAGCAAAGGTCTATAGTTTCCCACCAAGCTCGTTATTAACTCAATCAATCTACACAAAACCAATGAATCACAGCACCAGCCCCTACACATGATTTAGTGTTGAAATGAATTCAGGCCTTCTGAGTCCCATTCCAGAAAAAGGGGGATATGAGGTGTCTGGTTTGACTGTACATTAAAGGCATTTCTTTTCTCCATTGTCTCTTGAGGCCACCTGCAATTGGGATTACCATAATTCAGCATCAGGCCCTTACTGGGCCTGTATCCCTGACAGCCTCTGAGTATTCCCTCATCAGACTCCTTTCTTTGTTCTTAAACCATTTCTTCTTTGGTTTCCTTGTGGACCACATTTCCATTAGTTCTCTGTTTCTCTCTTTGGCAGATTATAAGACTCCAGATTCTCTATGATGTTCAATTTTATGTCCTTAGTTTTAGAATCTACTTTGAGTAGAACACTAGTAGTGTTTCTTTCACACTTGCAATCAACATTCACTTGTGTTGTCCTTGTAACACCTGCCACTCTGAAGTTATCATTCATTTATGTGCTTGGTTATCACTGATCCTCTGCAGGCACTAAGATTCTGTCTAATTTTCACAGAGCCTGGGAAAGAGGAGGTGTACCCTAGATAGTTGTTAAGTGACTACATAAAATTTCATAGTGGGTTTATGCACCTGAAGTTATTGGTGCAGATGGAAAGGCACTAAGGTGGAAGTTGGTCACTTGTTGATTGGGTGAGGTGAAAATTTCTTTCCTACAAAGATCACTCAGTGGTCAGGGGCATGGTGGAGGTAGAATGGTAGAAAAGCTGAACAAATTTAGTAGTCTGAAGTTATTGAATAGGGAAAAAATAGCTCCTCAGATCAGAATGGGCAAACATCATTTTTCTGTAAAAGGCCACATCATAAATAGTTCGAAACTTGTGAGCTGATGTGGTGGCTACAAGAGAACTAAAGTTTGTTGTATCTACCTACCTGTGTCATTGTGGCCTGGAACAACCACAGGCAATAAATAGGTATGTTTATGTAGCAATAATGATTTCTTTATGGATATATTAATTTCCTGTAATTTTCACATGCCATCAAATACCATTCTTTTGATTTCTTCTCTCAACCACTTAAAAGATAATAAAACATTCTCAGCTCACAAGCCATAGAGAAGCAGGCAGTGAGTAGGTTGGATTTGGCCCATGGCACTAGCTGGCTGTCCCTTTGCCTAGATGGTCAGACAACTCAGCTTTGTGTATACTGGGATTCTTTATTTCAGATCACACAGCTACTTTATAAATAACGTTTCACAGAACATTTTCATGTAATCCTTTCACTTGTGTTTCCAGGGAATATTCTGGTTACATAGAGGGAGAGAGAGAATAGCCCAGGTTTAAATGGTTAACATTTCATTACAACACAAATTATTCTTTGCTCCAGATTGCCGGCACTATCCATGTAGAATGATTAATGTCAGAATGATAAAATGATGCAGTCTCTTGAATTTGATTCCAGCTGTTCCCATCTTTGATATGATTTGTGAATGACATTTGTATTTTTTCACTGGTGATTAGTTAATGCTGGAAAGGACAGCCAGATGATAGCTTCTAGAATTCTAAAGCCAAGGATTTACTTGGCTAGAAAACTTTTCAATAGAATCTCATTACAACATTTACCACAAATTCATTTAGCAGTTGTCATTAGAAGGTGCTCAGCATCAAGGAAGTCACGATAGCCTGAAGAATTTATTAGACCCTGTGATTATACCATCATTAATGTACATTGATAATCACAAAAGACCTCCACTGCCATGAAACACTGCTCTTGTTTAGAATACAAATATGTCCTTAAGTGAATGATTGCATTATTTTTGGGGTGTCCTTTATTGACGTGGTCATGTCAATATTTTTTTTTTGGTTTTTGGGTCACACCCAGTGGCGCTCAGGCTCAGAAATCGCTCCTGGCAGGCTCGGGGGACCATATGGGATGCCGGGATTCAAACCACCATCCTTCTGCATGAAAGGCAAATGCCCTACCTCCATGCTATCTCTCCGGCCCCTCATGTCAATATCTTAACTGAGCCAAGTGTTTAAAGTTATTGAGCTTGGGACTGGAGAAGTACTACAGTGGGTAGAGCATTTACTTTGCACACAGCCAATCCAGGTTCAATCCCTGGCATCTCATATGGCCTTTTGAGGGCTGTCAGGAATTGCAGAGCTAGGAGTAACCCCTGAGCATTACCAGGGGTGGATTCTTCCCCAAATAAAACCATTTTGGCCAATGAAGATAGTAGTATTTAGCCACTTATAATTTATCATACACTAGATTATTTTACACCCATTTTGTCTTCACCCAGTGCTTTGAAACATTAGTCGCCTCTCAAAATGTTCATCCATTCACCAAATAATTGGTGGGCAGGTACTTTGGTCTTTTGATCTCTCTGCAACTGAGTGGCAAGACTCCCTGTTTTTTTCACTCGGCACTATTGATCTTTGGGGCTGGGTCATTTTTTGTTGTGGTTGTGCAGGTATCCTGGGAATTTCAGGCTATTGTAAGGCATCCCTGAAAAAAAAAAAGAAAAGAAAAGCATCCCTGAGCTTCACCTACTAAGATAACAGAAATATTTCCTTCTCCTCAAGTTGTGACAACCAAAAATGTTCTCTCACCTGGCCAATATTCTCTAGGAGACAAAATCACCCCACATTGAAAACCCCACACATAAAAAGACTAATCCAATCTTCCCAGTGTAGCTCTGAATATATATAAGATTATTCTTGGGGGCTCTGCCTGAAAATGTACTTCCTGTATGAGGCCATCTTGTAATGAGTTTCTTTTTACTTCACAAAGTGAAGTGAGAACTGTGTCTAATTTATCATGTATTCTGCTTTTATGGGAAAACAGTTCATTATGATGTTGGAAACAGTGACTAAATTGTCTCTACTCTAGATCCAAATGAATAGAAAGGAGGTATCATTTTAGTTTATTTATTTATTTATTTATTTATTTTGGTTTCTTGGGCCACACCCATTTGATGCTCAGAGGTTACTCCTGGCTAGGAGCTCAGAAATCGCTCCTGGCTTGGGGGGACCATACGGGACACCAGGAGATGGAACCACGGACCATCCTAGGCTAGTGCTTGCAAGGCAGATGCCTTACCTCTAGTGCCACCACTCGGCCCCTATTTATTTATTTTTAATAAAATCTTTATTTAAGCACTATGATTACAAGCATGATTGTAGTTGGGTTTCAGTCATAAACAGAACACCCTCCTTCACCAGTGAAACATAATACAGGAGTCTCTTTTCCTTTCCCTTTCCCCTTTTTTCTCATCTCTTCTGGATCAAAATCCATAAATCCGAGGTTTATTTCAGTAATTTCTCTGAGTTTGGATCAGAGGCATATTTTTGGTTTTCCGTTGTGATATTATTTTTCCCCAAAACTTTCTGCAATAAACACGTATCAAATTTTTAATCAGATAAGAATCTTTTAAAAATGGTCGGTCACTCTTCTGCACGTAGATTTCTAGCTGATGTTAACCATTTCTTTGGACATGTACAACTTAAGCTCTCTGATCAGAGAAACTTTTGACAAGGACTTGATTGGCGGGTGGTGGAAAATAATATCTGTTACTTAATCACGAAGATAAAATTTTAGCAATGTCTTGAAAACTTGAAATGCCAGGGACCTGGAAAAATAAACATCCCATTGCCAGTTTGGAGTGATTTAATATTTTCATTAAAGAACAATGGAGGACAGAGACAGCAGTTGCTTTGAATTACATGCCATTTGGGATCAGCAACAGTGGATTAAACAGGGTTTTACTACATTTCAGATGTTTGTCCATGATTGATTGTTGGCCTTCATATCTGCATGTGCTTACCAGGCTTTGAGGGCACAAGGCCACGGAGAGAGGTTGTATCAATTCTACACTCTGCCCGACCACACAGGAGGGCCCAGTATGTTGGCAAAATATTTTGACCATCAATAACAGCATGTGGATTATTTAGCTCACAAATCTCGGGGCCAAGGAAGAAACAGCCTGGGAACAATGCCTGAAAAGCCTTTTTATGGCCCCCCTACCCCCAAGCAAACATAGCGCTTCCCCAATCAGCAAAGGCTCTTGGCTCTAGCCGGTCATTAAAACATGGGCCTAAGCCTAGCCCAGAGATCAGGAAAGCAGCCCCTGCAGCAAATCCCCAAGCAGACTTCCCTTAGCAGGGCAGGCAGCCCTGGCCTCAGGCCCTCTGGAAGCCCAGAAGAGAATTCTGGAGAAGTGACAGCTTTCAGCTGACATCCACAGAAGTAGGACTTTCCAATCATAGTTAAAGGACAGACTGCAGCAGTAGCAAAACAGTTGCAATATGGAGAGTCAGAACTCAGGCACCCCTTTCATTGTTGCGTAGTGGTTATGAATGAATGAATACCACCCAGAGGTCACAGTCCTTTCTTCTACAGAAAGTGGAAGTGTCAGCAAACTCTGCGCCTCTGGGTTTTGGGAGGTCAGAGAGGCCACTGCAGCCATCAGTGCCTCTGATTGGCAGCATAATCCGTGTGACTCACAAGCCAGCAGGTTTTTCTTTTTTTTTCTGACTTCTGCTTCTCTGACCGATGGAAGCAATTGGATTTCTTAACTAGAATTAAATTGCTAAGAAACATAAAAAAAAATTGCTAAGAAGTATGAGTATGGGGTGGGGGAAACATTCTTAAGTAATTTCCATTCAGAGAGAATGGGGGTAAATGGCTCTCTGGAAATGGAAGGAAAGAATGAAAATAGTAATCCTATTCCTAGGTATGTTTTCCTCCCGTAGGAAACAGTGGTTTCAAGTTTATGGAGCAGGTTAATGAGTTTGAGAACCTTGCCTTTTGGCCCATGGCCTAAAATAAGACTTTAAAACATACTTCAAAAACATACAACACTTCTCATTAATGGCGACTAGAGAAGTAGGTCTTGAATTGGGACGAAAAGGCCAAAATGATTCATCTAGTAATTTGTAGCAAAAAACGAGGTTGTTCTGAAATGAGACTGAGTCAATGATTCCTGGAACACACCAGGCATTCCATGTCTGTGTCTTTTTCTGTTGTGTTCTTTGATCATTTTCAAAATGGCCTTTGGCCAAGACAGGAGACAATTGATAGCAAAGTTGATCTGGTAGATGCCTCACCTGAAAGGGGCACTGAAAAAGTCAAACCAGGGCCAAGAGATAGCACAGCGGTAGGGTGTTGGCCTGCATGCAGCCGACCCAGGACTGACGATAGTTCAAATCCCAGCATCCCATATGGTGTCCTGAGCCAGCCAGGAGCTATTCCTAAGTGCAGAGCCAAAAGTAACCCCTGAGCACCACCAGGTGTGACCCACAAACAAACAAACAAAAGCCAAACCACCAAACCCCAGCACTACTGTGACCAAAACTAGACTTGTCTTCAATAGAGTCAGTGAGAAAGAGCAGGGGGAATAGATTTCACTCGAGAACCATGAAGGAGTTTTCGGCCTGTTCTGTATATGACCTTTATTTACCTTTTGTGACTCCAAAGCAAAAATCATTTTGTCATCTTTTTGAGTATTAAGCTTATGGGCTTGGGGGAACTTGAAAAGCAGGAAAGCTGAAAAGCTAAGCAAGGTTGGTGATTTTCTCTCTCTTCCCACTTTCTTTTTTTATTTTTTGTAATTATCTTTATTTAAACACCGTGATTACAAATATAATTATAGTTGTATGATTACAGTCATGTAAAGAACACCCCCCTTCACCAGTGCAACATTCCCACCACCAATTTCCCAGATCTCCCTCCTCCCCACCCCCCACACCTGTACTCGAGACAGGCTTTCTACTTCCCTCATTCATTCACATTGTTATGATAGTTTTCAGTGTAGTCATCTCTCCAACTGCACTCATCACTCTATGTGATAAGCTTCATGTCATGAGCTGTACCTACCAGTCCTCATCTCTCTTGTCTCTGAGATAATGTTAAAAATGTCTTTCATTTTTCTTAAAGCCCATAGATGAGTGAAACCATTCTGCGTCTTTCTCTCTCCCTCTGACTTACTTCACTCAGCATAACAGATTCCATGTACATCTGAAAATTTCATGACTTCATCTCTCCTGACAGCTGGATAGTATTCCATTGTATATAATATGCTACAGTTTCCTTAGCCACTCATCTGTTGAAGGGCATCTTGGTTGTTTCCAGAGTCTTCCCACTTTCAATCAACTATATTTCTGGGTCACTTCAGGCAGATGCCAAACCAGTGCTGCCTTGCTTCTTCATGTTCTTTCAGGAGCCTCATAGCAGGGTGCTATGGTGATCAAGAGCAGGCTTGGCTTGCCAGCACTTTTGTGTTCATTCTTCAGGGCTTGGGATACCTTTGAGTTGTGCAATATATAAATCTAGCCAAAATGTCTCTCTCCTTCCTTTTCTTTTTTCCTATCCTCCGCCTCCTCCTCCAATTCCTTCTCCACCTCCCCTTCTTCTCTTCTCTTCCTTTTGCTTTCTCACTTTCTGAACATTTATGAAGAAATACAAAAACTAGAAACTGGGTTTGGTAGGCACCAGAAACACACACACACAATAAATAACCAAATAAAAGCACAAAGCTCTTAAGGATTTTCCTATTCTAATAGGATCAACTTATTCCTCAGGGGAAAGAGAAATTTGTATATTCTTCTGAAGGGTATAAGGGAAAAAGAAAGCCAGGAAAGAGGACATCAAGGTAGACTTGGAAGTTACAAAAGTCTTTCAAAAAAGCATCCTCTCCCCAGAGTCTGAAGAATGTTCCAGTGGATAGCAGCAAACCAAACATCCCCAACACAAACTGGCCTCTCAACCTCTTTGGAGAGATACCTGTTAGCACAAGCAACATGGCTGTGCCCTTAGGCAGCTGCCTCTCTCCTTTCTTTCCTGATGATCCCTCAGGTATGCTGTTGAGTACAAAGCAGGCCAGCAATGGCTGCATTATCAATAGACACCCGACTCATTCCCAGTGGCATGGGAGCAGAAATGCAGTACAAGGTGACACAAAACAAGTCTGTGATCATCACTCTTGTCATGGTGTCCCACTGATCCAGCATATACAATATCATAATGTTCTGGTTATCAGTCCTTCCTACTGTAGTTGAAGCATTCACCAAGCTGCTGGTTCTCCAAAATATCCTACAGAGGCTAGGCAAAATATAGGGGTCAAAGCAGAAATCTAGAAGTCACCTTGCAAATTCCACCCTCAGTTGATAGTGACTATAGGCCATTGAGCAAAAATAAAAGCATGAAATGGAGCAAGGGTAGCTGTCAGGACTTTACCGCCTCTCCTAGATGGTCTCTGCACCTGAATTCGAAGTCTGGAGTTGCACTTTAATTCCCACTTGCTGATCCATTCACCCTACACCCCTGACAACCCACATGTATATAAAATGGGTTCTAGAGCCTCAATGTCAATCAACCCCAGGCCTGCAGAAGTTCTCACCTAACCTCAGTGCTTCAATTCCTTTGTAATTCTACAGTTTCCCAGAAAACAGAGTGTAGTGTATGGCAATTGCAGTATATGCTATAGGAATGTTTTTTGCATGTCGTTCCAGCTGGATCTTCCAGGTGGGGGTGATAAAGGAGGAAATAAATAGCTTGGGGAGGCGTAAGGGGCTTTTTTGGCAGAGCTGACGGCTGGTTTGGTTTGCTTTCTGGAGCTGGCTTCAGACTGACAAAAGACTCTCTTTGCTAAACCTTTGGTCCCCTAATCTTTTGTCTATGTGGATTATTTACTCTGGATATTATTACCAAAGTCTCCCTCAAAAGGGGGGATGGAAGAATGGGATTTAATTTATCTTTATGGGAGCTGTTTGTGGACTCAGAAACAATCAATAAGGAGTTCAAATTCCACCAACAGCAAAGTTCCAAATCTTCACTGCCATTCACCAAGTCTCAGCTGCTTTTCATTTCTTCTTAGTATCTGGGTTCTCCTGGAGCTCCTTTCACCTTGAGCTCCAAGGCATACTGGGAACTCCCAGCCAGCAGCGGTCAGTCTTCTGTTGAAATCTCATCCTCTGGCTGCCTTTGCTGCTTGTATACTTAGCATGGCCCTAGGACAACTGGGTGTTCCTGCCCTGTTCATTTCTTTGCTTATTACTCTGTCTTCTTCACTTCTGAGTCTGTCTCTGTGTTCCCAGATCTTGCTTGCTGTTCACTGCTTTGAACAGGGCCTGATCCAAGTTTTCCAAAGGAAAATAAATAAATAAATATATATATAAAATAAGGCAGTTCACCTTTCCTGCCTTATTTGTCATCTGCCTATAAACAGGAATATAAATTACACTGGAGCTGCTATGTTAGCAGCTAAGAAACTTCCATGTAAGGAACATTTTCTGAGTCGATTCCTTTAATAATCAAAACATTATTGCCCTTATCCACCACATTCCCATTATACGTACCCCTAAACAAGAATGAGAGCAAGAGCAAAGACAGGCTGTCTTGTTGTGGAAAACTTGGCATGGAGGTAGAAATTGTGGACTAGGTCAAATTCCCATATGACTATCTAAAATGTTGGTCAAGTAGCTTTCCTGGTGGGCGTACTGCTTCTTTGGAGTGTGTTGTCAGCTCCCAATAAACACCTTACCATATCCGGATGCTTCAGAAGTTTTAGGAGACACATGTGATATCCAGCCATGGGGCAGACCACTAAGCTCAGTGAAGGTATCTTCGCTTCAGTTCCTGGGGAATTGGCTTAGCCAGAGAAAGGAATGGGGCCAGCCTATGACAGCATCGGTAATCAGCTGCCCTGTTTCCTAGTCCTGGCACTCAGGACATCCTGAAATGGAGAAAGTTGCTGGTGTAGGAATGTTTGAAATTTCCAGGTGATTGAGAGGAAGCTTATGTGGCAGGGTGTGAACCTTGAACCCCAGAGTTCATGGGGTCAAGCAGTCTACTATGGTTCTGTCCTGGATTCCAGAGCTGGGCAGCCAGGCCACTTGATGCCAAAACACAAGGCGGCCTGTTCCCTCCAGGGCTTGATTTCCAGGCACTTGAAACAGATGTAGTTTTTAAATTTCCCAGTCATTCCATCTTTTCTCTTGAGACTTGTTCCATTGCTAACAGTTGGTGAGCCCAATTGTCCTCTGAGGGAGCCATCTGGAAACATCCTGGGACAGACAACAACCCAATGGAATGCACAGGCCTCTCTGAGGAAAACCAGGGCCCAAGAGATGTTCCTAGAACACCCCAGCAGTGACCTTCTAGAATTCTATCTGAATGTCTGCGGGGAAACTGCACTTGCGGGGCCTGTGGACTTTCAGGGGGCAGCTCAGTCTTCCTGAGGTTTCAGCCCTGAAACCCAGGAAATCCTCAAGGACCGCTCGAACTGGAGGAAAATCATCACAGCCAGTGACAGCAACCGAGACACAAATGGGAACCATTTTCCTAATGCTGTCGGACAGTGCCGTCAACCCCCTTCCGAAGTGGACCAACCAGGCTCCAGGCTGAAGAAATCTTCAACAGCAGTGAGACTGAAATCATGACACCTTTATGGCTGTGGGAGGAAATGAGATGCCTGAGTGTTAAAATGCCTTGGCGAATTGAGTAAAAAAGAAGGAAGTTGTTCATTCTCGCTAATTACAGTCTGGGTGTCAAGTTTTCATTTCTAATTTTGACAGGAGATTCTGAATCGTTTGCTTATGTGTTGGGCACATAATGAAATTGCTTAGTAGTCTTCTCTCCTTGTGGACACGGAACTCAAAAGAGTCAGTGTCTGTTGAATACATTTTCCATCTATACTTTTTTGGGTGGTTTGCTGGGGATGAAACCCAAGGCCTCAAGACAGGGCAGAGAACCATACCTGGCCCCTATATTTTTTCTTCCTCCTTTGGTTGTTCTCTGGACAAATGAGTTTCTGATGTCCATGATTGTTCTCTCTTGTTCCTCCACCCCTACCTTATATGCACTTAGAGCAGGACAGAGCCTTGTTGTGGGAGTTGCTCTGTAGTGTCTGACAGGGGCTGGACCACACTTGGCAATGTTTAGGCCTACTCCTTGCTCTATGCTTGGGGATCACTCCTGGCAGCATTCACAGAACCATGCATGGGTGCCAGGGATCAAACCAGGGTCAGCACTATATGCATTTTTTTAAATAAAGCATATATTTTCAAGCTTTGACTTTAATTTAGATTATATAGTATATATATTGTTTCTACAACTACAAAGCACTTAGTTTTTTTTAAAGAAAGTATCTAAATATAGTGCATGTAGGTTTATGAGAAACTGGAATTCAACTGTCTTGAATGATGGGGCACACATTGAGCTAAGTTAGTCTTAATTTCCTCCTTCAGGAATACTATAGTCTATTGGGCTAGAAGGAGTGGAAAAAGTGAGTAAAATGTTACATTAGTAAATACTAAATCTTGACAGTGACAAGAATCATGAGGGAGCCTAGACCACTGTATAAATATATATATTAAGGGGAATTGGTTTTGCTGAAGGTAGTGGGGAAAATGATTGTTGAGAAGTAATCGAAATGACCAGAGGCAGTGAGGTGGCGAGGGTAGAGCGAACAGAGACCTGTGACATGGAACTTCAAACATGGGACAATGGCCAGTATGGGATCAGTGGTCTAAGATGCCGCTGTGGAAGGATGCAGGGCCAAGGCCATAGAGGCACACAAGTGTCAGGAAAACCAGATGGGATACTTGGATGGGAGTTTGCAAGTCACGTGGAATGAGGGCACGTGTGTGGGCATGAGAAAGTTTGAAGGAATGGATGGTGACATGTGTAAATTGGAGCTATCTAGAGAGATTACTTTGCTTAGGGATGAACTAAAGGAGAGGAGGCATGTGGATTTTAGGAGGACCATTTGCTGAAGAGCTAACTAATGCAGTGAAAGCCCAGGTCATTTGAAGAGCTAAGAGAAAAAAAAACCCAGGAAAACTGAATGCTAACTGGAAAGAAAGGGAGAAATGAAGTCCAAATGTTTGGGTTTTGTAACTCCACCCTGGATTTAGGTGTAGCTACCTGAGACCCACCCATTTCTGGGAGGGGTCTTGGGAACCAGATATTATGTGTGACCTTACCTGCAAGACCCCGTGCATTCCTGGGAGGGGTCTTGGAAAAGGTAGATAAGCCTTTGAGCCAGGGGATTAGATTTTCTGCCCTGCTGGGCTCTCTGGCTTTTGGGTTTTTGGTTTTTTGGTCTTTGACCAGCATGGAGGTCAAAGGAAGATGGCTGAAAGGAATTAAGATGCAGGGTAGCTAAGAATGGCTGAATGCTTGAAAGGTTATGAGATAGGCCACACACCTGTGGTGGTCAGGGCATGAATAAAGTTGATGCTTCCTGATGCCTGCCTGTGAGTGAGTTCAATACCCGTCGCTTTCCTGGACCCCAGACCCACCGGTAGATGGGGGATGAAGCCACGTGGCCAGGGCCTAAGGACAAAGGCCTCTATCCTTCACCATCCACCACCATCTTTAATTATTTGATTCTACAGGGTTTGTTTTCCTAAAACTGGTTGGAGAGGTCATATGGTGGAATGAGACACATGAGCTCCATTTGGGACATGTTAGGTTTTTTATTTTTCTTTGGCATTCTAAAGCAATGGTCAAGTGACATATCAGTGTATGGGATGGAACCAAGTAGAGGAATTAGACCTAGGGATAAACATTTGGGAGGAAGCTGAGGAAACAGTAAAGGAGTCGATAGAAACAGGGAGAAAGGTACAGAAAAGCTCAACATCTCCAAAGGGGTCTTAGGTCAAGTGATCTCTGGGAAAGCTCAGTAGGACAATGTGTGGCAGGGGAGTGTGAGCTGGGGAGTACTGAGGGCAGACATGGAGCAGAAAATCTGAGCTTCAAGGGGAGGGCAATATGGAACAGAAAAGGGGGATCCAGAAGGAACAAGGTGAAGGGGGAAAATACAAGAAAATGGGGAAAGAAGTCTTGGTAATATTATTTTTGGGGATTTTGGCCAACGACCAGCAGTGCTCAGGGGT
This sequence comes from Suncus etruscus, assembly GCF_024139225.1. Taxonomy (NCBI): domain Eukaryota; kingdom Metazoa; phylum Chordata; class Mammalia; order Eulipotyphla; family Soricidae; genus Suncus; species Suncus etruscus. The sequence continues at coordinate 16,939,665 of NC_064868.1, read as the reverse complement.
TACTCCTGGCTCAGTACTCAGGGGTCTCCTGGCAATGCTGGGGGGAAATATCGGGGATCCCGGAGATCAAACCTAGGTGGTCCATGTACAGGGCCCATCCACTGTGCTATTGCTCCAGCCTCAAGTCTTGGTATTTCAATCTCATGATTGAAACAACCATTTTTCATGACTGTGATCAAAATCTATGCTTTGAGAAGAAATAGACTGTGAAGAGGAACCAATGTTTATTAAATCATGTTTCTGTACCTCTCCTTAGCTGGTAATTGGTTTGAGGCCATGACATATTTGCTCATTAATTGCTATACTTCCTATTTAATCAGGCGTTCCTAATTCTCTTAGGAGAACATGGCTGTGAAGGACTCAGGGGGTAGACCTGGATTCTTTTCCACAAACTACCATAGTAGGGCAGAACAGCCTGAAAGGATTTCCCCAAAGCCCCCAACTCCATTTTTGATTTTGCATTCTTGACCATGCATTCCACAGTGAAAATGATACTCCAGGGAAAAGAAGTTGCCAGTTCCACATGTCTCCCATTTTATGCTTTTACAATAATCACTAGCCACAACCTTCTCTGACATAGTTTGCTTGTGTGTTTTCTTTAAAAATAATTAAACAGAGGGGCGGTGCAGACTACTTTATTGGAGTATTTGAGACATGCCTTCAAGTTGAATTGAAAGGCATTTCATCACAGCAGTTTCCAAAGTTCCAGTTAAATGTATTCCCAAACTCTTATCAAAGAGACTGTATGTTAAGTGCCCCATGTGAGAAGGGCTAAATTCAGTCAAAATTCTGGAGGTAAAGCTGATCACTGGAACCGTCATCCCCACCTACCGTCATCCCCACCTCTGTTGAAAGATGTGATTCCTACTGATTTATCATAAATGCCCAAGTTGCAGCAGGCTTGAGAGCTCACTGAGACAACCAAGTTCCCCCCAGTCCAACTCAACCCCCACATTCATACAGGATTGCAGGTTATGTACAGCATCAGCCAGGTGCAGCCCTGTTGTTTTTGTAGCTTTTTTGAGACACATTTATTTACCTACACTCTCTGCTTCCACTGTGTAGTCACAGAGGTAATCAGTGACTTCAGAGATCAATGACCTGCACCCCCTAAAAATATTCACTGTGTAAGCCAGAAAACAAAGTGCTTCCAAATTGCATGATTGCCTCATGGACTGAAGTAATATTGCCTACTTTAGGTCTCACTGATCTAAGCAGCATGGTGACAGATCCATAGACTGCACTTGAGGACAATATTGGATTACTTTCTGACCCTTCCCATTCTTATCTTTCAGGATGAGATCTAGGCATCACCAGCATTTGTAAATCAAAGGTGTTTAGGTTTGCTGGGAGAAGTAGCTCCTGCTGCTTCCAAAGACCACTGTTTGCTGAACTCCTTTCAGGCTCTAAATGGATTTTTGTATCTAGACACTACATTTATCCATTCACTCATCTGTTCTTGGAAATGTGGCTTCTTTCCAGATTTGGACTATTGTGAATAGTACTACAACGAACAAAGGAGAACAAATGTCTTTTCACAATGAAGGTTAGTGTCCCTTTGGGTGGGGTAGGTGCCCAGGAGTGTTGGGGCATATAGGAGGTCAATTCTCACCAGCAGTGGATAAGGGTTTCTCATCACATCCGTTGATTGCTTTCCATCTTTGATTTGTACCAGCCTCTCTGGTATGAGGTGTGTACACACACACACACACACACACACACACACACACCGAGTACTACTTGGCTAGAAGAAAAGACAAAATCATACAATTTACCACTATGTGGATGGAATTGGAGAGTATCAGGCCAAGTGATGTCAGCCAGGAGAGCAACAGATATAGAATGATTTCTCCCACATGTGGGATCTAAAGCACAGCAAGGGAACAAATGGCCAAAAATAACAGAATGGAAGCACTTGTCCACAGGATGGAACTTAGCATGGCAGTGAGATGGGGGAAGGGGAGCAGAAAATGTTGAGGCAGATTGACACTCTGCTGGGCAGTCTGGGATTGGGGTGTTGTATGCATAAAAGTCACATTGACAGTAATGTAACACGGTAACTCTCTCTCTCTCTCTCTCTCTCACACACACACACACACACTGTACTGCTGCTGTATGGGTAAGGGCCTTGAGAGGTGATTCACCAACTTGAATTCTTGTCAGGATCCCTGGAGTCCTTGATCAAATCTGCTGGCCAGCCCCACTCACCTCACCCTTCCACTCCTAGTCTCCAGGGTCTCCAGGGCTAGGGAGATTTGGGTGAGGCTGGTAAATTGGCATTTTTTAGCAGGTTGGGGGGGAAATCTGGCACTGCAGAATTGGACTCTCCAGGAATCTCACCACCTTCTATCCAGCACTAACCTGTATTGGAGCTTTTCATCTCTAACTAGAGTAATTTAAGTCCTGTGGGCCATGGGTTGAGGCCAGGCAGAGATTTATGGATCAATTGCTGGGATTGTTCTAGAGCAATTATGAAAATCCTGACTCCAGCTCAAATCACCAATATTCTCCTTTCTATCACATGACCTTAAATCCAGCCCTGCTTATTTTATATTTCCATTTCCTGTATGAGTTTTATTCCTTTATGTTCTTTAAGGCTAATCTTTTAGCTTTAAAAGAACTCTATTTTGAATCGAGAGAGGAATGAAGAAGAAAATGATGAAAAATTCTAGCATAAAAAAAGGAAATTATATGTTGTAAAGAAGTATGAAAAGACAGGCCATGGAAATCCTGGCAGTAAAAATACAACATGATGAAAATCACAGAGAGGCAGAGACAATGGACCTTGGAACCACAAACACAACTTTATTTAGAACCAGAAAGCAACAGCAATTATGAGACTAATCTGGGCTGAGCTGGGTGGTGTGATTCAAGTACTAATCAGTGCATTCGTTTGGGAGACTGAGGCAGAAAACCCACCTCTCATTTCCAAACGAAGCAAATCCCATCCAGAGCTTCGGCACCAACACTCAGCAAAGATTTTGAGTTTGTGTCTCCCTTCTTTTTCACGAAAACTCCCAAAACCCAAATGAGTTTCTCAACTGTGGCACTTGAGAGCGGGGGTCAGATCATTCTTTATGGTGCGAGTTGTGCTGGCACTTCAGGATCCTGAGCAGTCTCTGACCTTGGCTCCTCTCTGCCACTTGGGACAATCAAAAATATCTCCAAACACTGCTAAATACACCCCTCCCCTGGCTGAAAAGCACTATTTAAAAGCCAAATTCCCAGCCTCCTCATTGTCTTTATTTCCTCTTTGACCTTCTAAAAGAGTAAACCAGATGTCAAATTCCCAACACCAAAAGCAGGTGACTGAGATGGTGCAGATGTGCCTGGGGTTGAAACAATCCCACTTTTTCTGGAAGGGCTGGTTTGGTGCCTTAATAAGTTCTTGGTGAATCTCCATATTGTAAGAAAACATCTGCTTGACACCAGGCCTTTTCTTCTCCAGTAGAGACTATAATCTCTCCGCAGTCAGCGTTCAAGTCATTTTCTTTGATTGCTGGAAGGAAAAGCTTTACCCAGGCCTACTTTTCTACAATTCTATGGCCCACTTGGACATTGGATCCAGGTTCTTCACTTGTGTTCACCAGGTAAAAGGTACGATGTTTCTCAGTCCTGTTATTATTTGCGAGGCCCACTTGAAAAGAAAATTGCAGGCCCCTTGTTCAAAAATTACCAAAAATTTCAAGATGGCAAAAGTATTAAACCCAGTTCTGGGCCCTCTCAGATGTGATCCTTGGGGACCAGCTTGCTTCACACACCCAAACAGCAGACCTGGCAACTTTGATTGGCTGGCACTCCACCCAATTTTCTTGGACCAATGTAGTTGGCACTGCCATCTCTTTCTCCTTGGTATCACAATGCTTTCCTGTGAAGTAAGGTCCTCAAAAACAAAATACTATGACCCCTATTCATTTAAGAAACTGTATGGTGACCAATGTTTATAGCATATATTTTTCGAACTCCCTCCCCCCAAAAATCCACATGGGAATCTTTTCTACATCATCACAGTATTGAAAGTAAACACTGTGTAGCCTTTCATCATATACACATTTTCCTGTAAATATGACAACATGAAAATAGTAACTGCTGCTATCTACAAAGTTCTTAAGTTAGCCAAGAGTGAGTCTTCCACAATGAAACTAGAACATAATTCCTTTTGTCCTTATAAAAATAGCCAACACATAACCTAAACGGCTCGCAGTGAAAATCTGAGTAGCAACTTCTTTATATTGAAAAACATTATATTCATGGAAATATTGTCCTCAAAAATGATTGACATTAACATCGTAAGGCAAACTGTAGCATTGGTACCTGGAGATGGATAAAAAAATCACCTCAGAAGCTGAGTTTTAGACCTTTTCATGTAATACCTGCTATTGTACAAAGTGCATTAAAATATGTTATCCGGCTACCAAAACCCAGTACATAAAAATACAGAGAAAACCCTTTCAGGTTCTGGGGCAAAGGCAAATAAATGTTTTTATATTATCAAAACAAGGCAAAACAAAATATCATTAACTTTCCAGAGACTGATCCATCCCCCCCCCCCCCCACTGAGGTGTCTGCTTTTCAGATGTGAAATTGTCTTAAGTAGCTATCAAAATATTTATCTGGGTATAAATAATATGGAAATATATAGAACCTATGTGGTAAGAAGGAAAGTGTCTGCTTATGGAAAAGGGCAGACTCCCACAGGAAACTGCCCAGGAGCTGAGGCTGGAATGGGCTTTATGGATGGCAGGGAAAGGATTGGGTAGTTTGGTTACAAAACCAAAAATCACTAAAACAATGTCTCAATCCACCAATCCATTTTGTTGCAATGGCCAGCCCAGTAGGCCAGAGAAATAGTTTATCCAACAAAAAATTTTACAGATGCCATTCCCTTTATTATGGCAGAACAAGGCCAGATTTTAGTAAGTAGATAGAAGACAATTTACAGGTCTAACAAAACTTAAGAATGAGACAGATTTGGCAATTATGAAATAATCCAATTTCAGCTAAAACAAATTAGCTTGAAGTTTTCGAAGCTCAGGATTTCAAGTGATTTTTCAGTTACCATCTCATTCTTAAAGTTTTCCCAGACTCCTTCCTTCTTGCGGGGGGTGTGTGTGTTGGGCCACAACCCATTGGTGCTCAGAAATCACTCCTAGCAGGCTTGGGGAGCATATGGGATACCAGGGATTGAACCCAGGCCAGCTGAGTATAAGGCAAACACCCTACCACTGTGCAATCACTCTGGCTCCCAGAATAATTCTAAGACACACAGGGTCTAATGGCGAAGGGAGTCCAATTCCATGCTTCCAAGCCAATTCTTTGCAGTTTAATTTTCACCTTCTATCTATTCTACTTAATGTAAAGTTTTGATGTTTTAGTTAAAATGTATCACAGTAAGAAAGCCTGTTTACTTTCCTTCTGGGTTCAACAAGTTTCGTTTTTGTTCTGAGCCACACTTGGAGGGGTGTTAGGGATTGACCTTGGTTCAAGCCTCTTACCTGATGTACTATCTCACTCGCCCAGTTCAAAGCTATTTTATATTAAATTTTTTTTCAGACATTTGTGGATTGTTAGGCACCATTGAGGTATCAGGCCCAACAAAAGGATCAGTCAGAATTAGATATTGTGAGAAGGTGACCAAGCTTAGAATGATACACTTTTTTTAAACACAGCTCATAGACTGGGATGAAATAAAGATTATAAAAAGGGCTGCTATATTGTTGAACTCTAGATGTGCAAAACCAAAGAATTCCTAAAGAGAAAATTTCTGGTTTCTTTTATAAATAACCTATCAGTTTTCCTGTAAATAGAGAGACAAATTTGAAGACACTATTAAAGCCTGCATTAATACAAAACACAGTAAAAATAGGGAGGAACTAACAGCTTTGAGTCCTATCTGAACCCAGTTATGAACACCCTTTGATGAAATGAAATTATACTCTGGCAGCCTGTGTGTTCTCTGTTCCCCCAATGGTAGTGCCCCCCCCACCCCTTTCATTTCCCAGTGAGTGGCTCCCACATGGTCGAGTGCTCAAGAGAGCTGCTCGGCACAGTCCAGATGGTCTGGGATAGGGAGTCCGGTTATAATGGTCAGACATTTGTTCCACACGGTGAAGGTGGGGCACACAGGCTGCGAGAAGGTGATGTCAAAGGTGTAGAGGTGCATGGAGTTCAAAGCGTCGTAGAAAGCGATGGAGCCATTGTCATAGTCTAGCAGGATTCCTACTCGCCGGAGGTGGGGTGCTGGCTCGATGGGGATTTCTTTGCTGTTGTGTCTTGCCACCCAGTTGTTGTGACAGCGACACAGTGCCCAAGAAGCTGAGTTCTTCCCAATCCACTCGTGCTTCGGGGCCGATTTGTAGGCCAAGCCAATGGCATACCTGTAGAAACCAAAGAGCAACAGGCAAAACTGAGAGTGGTATTGCGTGTGGAAGCTAAACCCTTTCTCTGGTCCTTAGGGCTCAGAAAAATGTGATCTTCTGCAGCCCCTGTTCATTGGCCTTAAGCAAAAACTTGGCACAAGACCCAAGACATGTGTTCCTCATCTTTCCTCCTTCCCAAGCACAGAATGGGTGGAAAGGGACCATTGTATTGGCCTTGCTCCTGCTTTTGGTTTAGACACAGTGGGAGAATTTGCAGCTGGTGTTTGGCTACTCCCCAGCACTTGTGAAGACCTTACACACTCTCTAAAAGCACTTTCTGCGGCATTTGAAAATTATGTGTTCTGTTCACTATGGTAGCCACATGTGGCTACTGGGTCACAGCTGTTGAAGCAGAGGAACTGAACTTTATAGGAATTTCTGTGGACTTTAATGAAATGACTTAAGTGAGCCCCAGGCAGCCATATTGGGCAGCAAAGACAGTCCTAGATATTTTCTTTTTGACCTTGTATGCATTTGTCACGAAACCATGTTGGCCTCGAGCACTGTCCACAGAAAGCGAGTATGGGAAATGATTTCCATCTGTTGGGGAAAACTTCCTTACCAGCTCCCAGTCTCCATCTTTGAGGCTTATTTTGAGAAGCAAAGGAAATAATTTGAGTACATGTTCAGTCCTGAGTAGGAGACCTCGGGCACGTCATTCAGTGACTTCTTTTAGTAATTTTGCCCAGGGACATCATACCATCAAATATCATGGTCAGAATTTGAATCAGGAATGATAAAAAAACTACAAACTTAAACAAGGCCCTCTAGTGAGTTCTCTCAGCAGAAATTGTCGAATTGCCACCCAGTGGTTCCCAACTGTGAGAAACTATAAATGTTTCCTATGCATGTTTTTCCACTGTCCTGTCTCCTGAACCTCTTGGGAGTGGGCCGAAAAGGGCCCAGAAAAGTAGCTCTCCCAGAGGCTGATCCAAGGGCCGGAACGCCAAGGCACTGCGTCTGACCATGAAAATTGGCTACCCGCAATATTCTGCAGAAAGGCAGCTCCCCTGTTTCTGATGTCAGGCTAAGAAAATCTATGCCTGTCCAGTGGTTCCCGACTGTGAGAAACAGTGAGTGTTGCCTGCGCGGAGTTTTCCACTGTCCTGTCTCCTGAATCTCTTGGGAGTGGGCCAAAAAGGGCCCAGAAAAATAGCTCTCCCAGAGCCTCCAGAAGAGCACTTAGCTCTGCTTCACTTTGCGGTTGTGCACTCTTTCTAACCAATGAACCCCACTACAACACGCAGAAAAAAAAATCACACTACAAACGTGACAATGGGGAAAACTCTCAGGCAAACACCATACACAGAGAATGAAAATGATAGTTCAGATGACCTAAAAAATTCCAACAATCTGATTAATCTCTTGGATAAGGAGTTTAGAATAGAAATATGGAATATGTTTGTAGAATTTAAAGAAAGCCTAGATCGATCTAAACAGAACACAAAGACAGAAATCAGAAAACTCCAAACTGAAATAACAGATCTAAAAAACACGGTAGCACAACTGAAAACCTCAGTGGATGGCCTCTCCAGCAGGGTAACATCAGCTGAGGAAAGAATTGGCATGCTGGAAGATGAGATGCAGAAAAACTCAACACAGCAGAAAAAATTGGAAAAGAAACTTAAGACAAATGATTAGGCAATGGAAAATGTACTCAAGGAATGTGAACAGATGAAAATAGAAGTCTTTGATAAACTCAACAGAAACAACATAAGAATCATTGGAGTCCCAGAGACCCAGGAAGAAAATCTCCAGGAAGAATCAACTGTCAAAGACATCATCAAAGAGATACTCCCAGAGTTAAAGTCTACATGCAATCAAATCCTGTATGCCCGAAGAGTACCAGATAAAAGAGACCCAAAGAAAAACACTCCAAGACACATCCTCGTGATGATGACACATCCCACAGATAGAGATAGGACACTGAAAGCAGGAAGATCAAAAAAAATTACATTGAAAGGAGCATCCCTAAGTCTTACAGCAGACATGTCACAAGAAACTCTCAAGGCCAGAAGACAGTGGTGGGATATTGTGACAAGACTGAATGAAATGGGTGCCTCACTGAAAATACTGCACCCAGCCCGACTCACATTCAGGTTTGAAGTAAAGATACACAGCTTCATGGATAAACAACAGCTCAGAAACTTCACAGTTGAAAAACCAGCCTTAAAGGAAAAACTGAAAGGTCTACTTTAAGACAAGAGAGACCAACAAACACAGCAAATTTATCTACAAAGATGACATTAAATCCTATGACAATCATTTCCCTCAATATCAATGGACTAAATTCACCAACTAAAAGACACAGAGTATCAAAATGGGTCAAAAAGATGAATCCAGCCTTCTGCTGCCTACAAGAAACACATCTGAATAGTCAGAACAAACATAGACTCAAAATCAAAGGCTGGAAGAAAATCATCGAAGCAAACAACACCCTCAAAAAAGCTGGGGTGGCCATATTAATATCTGATGACACCAACTTTATACTCAGAAAAGTTGTAAGGGACAAAGATGGACACTATGTACTAATCAAGGGATATGTGCAACAGGAGGAAATCAGATTATTAAACATATATGCACCCAATGAGAGACCAGCAAATTATCTAATACAATTAATGACAAATCTAAAAGAAGACATCAATAATAACACAATAATTGTGGGAGAACTCAACACAGCCCTGTCAACACTTGATAGGTCAACCAGACTGAAACCCAACAAAAATATACTAGACCTAAAAAGAGTAATGGAAGAAAGAGAACTAGTAGATATATATAGGATACTCCACTCCAAAAAACCTGGATACACATTCTTCTCCAATGTACATGGGACATTCTCCAGGATAGACTACTTGCTGACACATAAAACATACCTTCATAAAATCAAGAGGATAGAAATCTTGCAGGCTACATTTGCTGAGCACAAGGATCTGAAATTAGATGTGAACTACAAAGGCACACAGAAGAAAAACTATAACAATTGGAAATTAAACACCTTGCTACTGAACAAACAGTGGGCCCGAGATGAAATCAAAGAAGAAATCAAACTTTCCTGGAAACAAATGATAATGAAGACACAAATTGCCAGAATCTATGGGACACAGCAAAAGCGGTCCTGAGAGGAAAATTTATAGCTTTGCAAGCACACATCAGGAAAGAAGAAGGGGCACACCTGAATAGCTTAATGACGCAGCTCATAGAATTAGAAAGTGCTCAACATAAGGACCCAAAAATAGGGAGGCAGAAGAAAATAACAAAGATGAGAGCAGAAATCAATAAAATGGAAACCTGGAAAACAATCCAAAATATCAACGAAAGCAGAAGTTGGTTCTTTGAAAAAAATAAAAAAGATTGATAGACCACTGGCAAAACAAAGAAAGAGAGAGAAACTTGATAACTCGTATTAGGAATGAAAAAGGAGAGATGACTACTGATATGGTAGAGATTCAAAGGGTAATCAGAAACTACTTTGAGAAACTCTATGCCACTAAAAATGAAAACTTGGAAGAAATGGATAAATTCTTGGACTCTTAAATCTTCCCAGTTGAATGAAGAGGTGTAGCATATCTAAACACACACATCACTATTGAGGAAATTAAGACAGTAATCAAATGTCTGCCCAAAAACAAAAGTCCAGGCCCAGATGGATTTACTAATGAATTCTTTCAAACCTTTCAAGAGGAACTACTACCAATCCTGGCAAGACTCTTCCATGAAATTGAAAAAACAGGAAAACTTCCAAATAGCTTTTATGAAGCCAACATCACCTTGATACCTAAACCAGACAGAGATGCTACAAAAAAAGAAAATTACTGACCAATATCACTGATGAATACAGATGCAAAGATCCTCAACAAAATACTGGCAAATAGGATTCAATGCCTCATTAAGAAAATCATCCACTACGATCAAGTAGGTTTCATACCAGGAATGCAAGGATGGTTTAACATCCATAAATCTACCAACATAATACACAACATCAAGAACAAGAAAAATAGAAATCACATTATCATATCAATAGACACAGAGAAAGCATTTGATAAGGTCCAACACCCATTACTGATCAAAACTCTCAGCAAGGTGGGAATGAAAGGAACCATTCTCAATATAGTTAAGGCCATCTACCACAAGCCAGAGGCAAATATTGTCCTCAATGGAGAAAAACAGAAAGCATTTCCTCTAAATTTTGACACAAGACAAGGCTGTCCTCTCTCACCACTCCTCTTCAACATAGTACTGGAAGTACTTGCTATAGCGATTGGGCAAGACAAAGATATCAAGGAAATCCATATAAGAAAGGAAGAAGTCAAGCTCTCATTGTTTGCAGAAGACATGATACTCTACTTAGAAAACCCTAAAGACTCTACGAAAAAGCTTCTAGAAACAACAGACTCATATAGCAAGGTGGCAGGCTACAAAATTAACACACAAAAATCAATGGCCTTTCTATACACCAAAAGTAAGAAGGAAAAAATGGACATTAAGAAAACAACCCCATTCACAATAGTGCCACACAAACTCAAATATCTTGGAATCAACTTGACTAAAAATGTGAAGGACCTATACAAAGAAAACTATAAAACTCTGCTCCAAGAAATAAGAGAGGACACGCGGAAATAGAAGCACATACCCTGCTCATCGATTGACAGGATTAACATCATTAAAATGGCAACACTCCCCAAAGCATTGTACACATTTAATGTGATCCCTCTAATGATACCCATGACATTCTTCAAAGGAGTGGATCAGGCACTTTTGAAATTCATTTGGAATAATAAACACCCTAGAATAGCTAACGCAACCATTGGGAAAAAGAATATGGGAGGAATTACTTTCCCCAACTTTAAATTGTACTACAAAGCAATAGTTATCAAAACAGCATAGTATTGGAATAAAGACAGGCCCTCAGATCAGTGGAATAGGCTTGAATACTCAGAGAATGTTCCCCAGACATACAATCACCTAATTTTTGATAAAGGAAATTTTGATAAATTTTGATAAAAGAAATCCTAAATGGAGCAATGAAAGCCTCCTCAACAAGTGGTGTTGGCACAACTGGCTAGCCACTTGCAAAAAATTGAACTTAGACCCCCAGCTAACATCATGTACAAAGGTTAAATCCAAATGGAGAAAGACCTCAATATCAGACCTGAAACCATAAAATATATAGAACAACACGTAGGTAAATCACTCCAGGACATTGAGACTAAAGGCATCTTCAAAGAGGAAACTGCACTCTCCAAGCAAGTGAAAGCAGAAATTAACAGATGGGAATATATTAAACTGAGAACCTTCTGCACCTCTAAATAAATAGCACCCAGGATACAAGCGTCACCCACCGAGTGGGAGAAACTATTCACCCAATACCCATCAGAGAAGGGGCTAATATCCAAAATATACAGGGCACTGACAGAACTTTACAAGAAAAAAACATCTAATCCCATCAAAAATGGGAAGAAGAAATGGACAGACACTTTGACAAAAAAAAATACATATGGCCAAAAGACACATGAAAAAATGCTCCACATCACTAATCATCAGGGAGATGCAAATCAAAACAACTATGAGGTACCACCTCACACCCCAGAGGTTGGCACACATCACAAAGATTGAGAACAAGCAGTGTTGGCAGGGATGTGGAGAGAAAGGAACTCTTATCCACTGCTGGTGGGAATGCCGTCTAGTTCAACCTTTATGGAAAGCAATATGGAGATTCCTCCAAAAACTGGAAATCGAGCTCCCATATGACCCAGCTATACCACTCCTAGGAATATACCCTAGGAACACAAAAATACAATACAAAAATCCTTTCCTTACACCTATATTCATTGCAGCACTATTTACCATAGCGAGACTGTGGAAACAGCCAAGATACCCTTCAACAGATGAATGGCTAAAGAAACTGTGGTACATATACACAATGGAATATTATGTAGCTGTCAGGAGAGATGAAGTCATGAAATTTTCCTATACATGGATGTACATGGAATCTATTATGCTGAGTGAAATAAGTCAGAGAGAGAGAGAGAGAGAGAAAGACACAGAATGGTCTCAATCATCTATGGGTTTTAAGAAAAATGAAAGACATTCTTGCAATAATAATTTTCAGGCACAAAAGAGAAAAGAGCTTGAAGTTACAGCTCACCTCATGAAGCTCACTGCAAACAGGGATGAGTTTACTTAGAGAAATATCTACGTGTTGAACTATCCTAATAATGAGAATGTACGAGGGAAATAGAAAGCCTGTTTAGAATACAGGTGGGGGTTGGGTGGGGAGGAGGGAGATTTGGGACATTGGTGATGGGAATATTGCAGTGGCGATGGGTGGTGTTCTTTACATGACTGAAACCCAAATATAATTATGTATGTAATAAAGTTGGTTAAATAAAAAATAAAAAAATCACATGATCATATCAATAGACCAGAGAAAGCATTTGTTAAGGTCCAACACCCATTCTTAATCAAAACTCTCAGGATCATTCTCAATCTAGTTAAAGCAATGTAACAGAAGGCAATGGCAAATATTATCCTTTGTGGAGAAAAACTAAAAGCCTTTCCTCTAAATTCTGGTACAGGACAAGGCTGTCCGCTCTCACCACTCCTCTTCAACATAGTACTGGAAGTGCTTGCAATAACGATTAGGCAAGAAAAAGATATCAAGGGAATCCGGATAGGAAAGGAAGAATTCAAGCTTTTGCTGCTTGCAGATGACATGATACTCTAGTTAGAAAACCCTAAAGACTCTACCAAATAGCTTCTAGAAACAATAGACTCATATAGCAAGGTGGGAGGCTACAAACTTAACACACAGACATCAAAGGCCTTTTTATACACCAATAATGATAGAAAGAGATGGATATCAAGAAGGCAATCCCATTCACATTAGTGCCACACAAACTCAAATATCTTGGAGTCAACTTGACCAAAGACAAGAAGGACCTATACAAAGAAAACTATAAATCCCTACTCCAAGAAATAAGAGAGGACATGTGGAAATGAAAACACATATGCTGCTCATGGATTGGCAGGATTAACATCATTAAAATGGCAATAACCCCCAAAGCTTTGTACAGATTTAATGCAATCCCTCTAAAGATACCCATGACATTCTTCAAAGAAGTGGATCAAACACTTATGAAGTTCATCTGGAACAATAAACATCCTCGAATAGCTAAAGCACTCCTAGGGAAAGGAAAATGGGAGAAATTACTTTCCTTGACTTTAAACTGTACTACAAAGCAATAGTTATCAAAACAGCATGGCATTGGAATAAAGACATACCCTCAGATCAATAGAATAGGCTTGAGTTCTCAGACATTGTCCCCCAGACATACAATTACCTAATTTTTGACAAAGGAGCAAGAAATCCTAAGTGGAGCAGGGGAAACCTCTTCAACAAGTGGTGCTGGCAGAACTGGTTAGCTACTTGCAAAAAAAGCGAACATTAACATCATGTATGAAGGTAAAATCCAAATGGATTAAAGACCTTGATATCAGAATTGATGCCATAAGGTATATAGGTATATAAGGTATATACACATAGGTAAAACACTCCATGACATTGAGACTAAAGGCATCTTCAAGGAGGAAAGTGCACTCTCCAAGCAAGTGAAAGCAGAGATAAACAGATGGGAATACATTAAACTGAGAAGCTTCTGCACCTTAAAAGAAATAGTGCCCAGGATACAAGAGCCATCCACCAAGTGGGAGAAACTATTCACCCAATATCCATCAGATAATGGGCTAATATCCAAAATATACAGGGCACTGACAGAACTTTAGAAGAAAAAAATCTAATCCCATCAAAAAATAAGAAGAAATGAACAGACACTTTGATAAAAAAAAGAAATAAAAATGGCCAAAAGGCACATGAAAAATGCTCCTCATCACTGATCATCAGGGAGATGCAAATTAAGACAATGATGAGATACCATCTCACACCACAGAGATTGGCACACATCACAAACAATGAGAACAATCAGTGCTGGCGGGGATGTGGAGAGAAAGGAACACTTATCCACTGCTGGTGGGAATGCTGTGTAGTCCATCCTCTATGGAAAGCGATATGGAGATTTCTCCAAACACTGGAAATTGAGTCCCATTTGACCCAGCTATTCCACTCCTAGGGATATACCCTAGGAACACAAGAATACAATACAAAAAGCCCTTCCTCACACCTATATTTATTGCAGCACTATTCACAATATCCATGCTCTGGAAACAACCAAGATGCCCTTCAACAGACAAATGGCTAACGAAACTGTGGTACATATACACAATGGAATATTATGCAGCTGTCAGGAGAGATGAAGTCATGAAATGTTCCTATACATGGATGTACATGGAATCTATCATGCTGAGTGAAATAAGTCAGGGGGAGAGAGAGACGCAGAATAGTCTCACTCATCTATGGGTTTTAAGAAAAATAAAAGTCATTTTTGCAACAATCCTTACAGACAATGAGAGGAGGGCTGGAACTTCCAGCTCACTTCATGAAGCTCACCACAATGAGTGGTGAATGTAGTTATAGAAATAACTACACTGAGAACTACCATAATCATGTGAATGAATGAGGGAGCTGGAAAGCCTGTCTAGAGTACAGGTGGGGGTGGGGTCTCTTGGAGGGAGATTTGGGACATTGGTGGTGGGAATGGTGCACTGGTGAAGGGGAGTGTTCTTTACATGACTGAGACCTAATCACAATCATATTTGTAATCAAGATGTTTAAATAAAGAAAAAAAAAGGAAATTGTCGAATTTGACACTGTTGAATCCTTTTTTTAATTATATTTCATACTATATATATTTTTAAAATTCTGAATCTCTTTGAGTAGACAAATATCCTGATTATCCTAAGTTTTCACTTACTGTTCAAACTAAGTGTAGAATTATACTATATATATATATATATATATATATATATATATATATATACTATAGTGTAAGCATCTCAATCTCATTTTGCCCCCACTGCAGGCCTCTTTAATATTTGTAGTATTTCACAATTACCAAGATAAGCAAAAAATGCATCACTCTTTTTTTTTGGTTTTTGTGTCACACCCGGCAGCGTTCAGGGGTCACTCCTGGCAGGCTCAGGGGACCATATGGGATGCCAGGATTCGAACCACCGTTTTTCTACATGCAAGGCAAATGCCTTACCTCTGTGCTATCTCTCTGGCCCAAAAAATGCAACATTCTTAACAAAGAGTGGATGACTCAAGAGTTCAATTTTCAACATGTTACAGCAGAAACCAGTTGAACTAATGATTGGCATATGCTACTTTACCCAATGCCGACAGAAAACCTGATTGGGCTTTGATAAAATGTTACTGTTTTACTTAAAAAAAGTCATCCACTGGGTTTTAAAATGGTATGCATTTTAAGAATGAAGTGTTTTAAAAGAAAATACAGGAGCCAGAGTGATAAAGGGCTGACTTTTTTGGGGGGTGACCCAAAAAACAAAAAAGGGAAATGAAAACACAACTTATCACTGAGTTCAAAAGTAGCATAGAATGGTTAATCTGGGATGCCAGCCTGCCTGCAGTGTTTCCCAGAATCCCTTTTTTCTAGGGTATTCATCTGCCATTTTAACCCTCTTGCATACAACTTCATGGTCCTGAACTAAGTTCTATGAGAGGAACAGCTGCCTAGAATAGGGGAATCTCCCAAGTACACATCCTGGCCCTAGGAAACTCTACTTCCTTCCATCTTCAGAGGGACTTCTGGATTCCTGCTAAATCCTAATTCA
This sequence comes from Suncus etruscus, assembly GCF_024139225.1. Classification (NCBI taxonomy): domain Eukaryota; kingdom Metazoa; phylum Chordata; class Mammalia; order Eulipotyphla; family Soricidae; genus Suncus; species Suncus etruscus. The sequence goes on along the minus strand of NC_064868.1, from coordinate 16,923,499 downwards.
GACACTTTGCAAAGACCGTATTTGGCAATTTGAAGTCTTTTCCCGCTAAGACAGCCTCATGCCCTGGTAGACACCACAGCCATTTTTCAGGTAATTTGGAACCTGCCTTTGCATCACAAACCAACCATATGTCTCCACTGTTTCCTTCTCATTGCTGCACATCATTTTTCTTTTTTATTAAAGAACCTTGACATTCATTTCCCATTTGAACCTTCACTGAACTCCCTTGGAAGTGGCTGCGGCAGGTATGACTGACTTCATTTAGCAAATGGGAAAACACAGAGGTGTTTAAAATTAGGAGCAAAATCCAGACTCTCAAGCATTCCCTCCTCCTTCATTTCTGGCCCAGTAATCTTTTCATGAACCTGAACTTAGTTAACACCATTTCATAAACACCAAATGAACATTAACAGCATTAGAGAGTAAGAAAATATAGTCCATTAAACAACGGAAAATACCATTATATTATCATTAATCTGTAAAATCATATACATATTTCCATTGAACTTGAAAGGTTCAGGTAATGTTCCATAAAGTTACTCAGTGCAGCTCGGAAAATCCCAAGTTCTAAAAATGATGCTTTTCAGAGCAATGCTATGTGAAATGGTCCATTGTATGGATCATGGCATCCACATTAATTTAAAGTCAGGACTGTGTTTCCCAAGAAAATATATGTGTCATTAGCTGCAGCAAATCTGGGTGTCACCAGCATTTAATCACACTGGGGTCACCTCACAGAAATGTCAAACAACTTTCTACATTCAAAATTTTTGAAAACGACAGATTTTCAAAGATCCAAAGTGTGGCAATTAATTTTAGAAATTTCTCCTCCCTCAAGAGTTAGTTTTGACATCTGGTGGGTGTTTTCAAGGTAACCGTGATCTGTGTTTATATAACTGAAGTAGTCTGTTGGAATTTCCCGTACTATTCATCAATGGGAATGAGCTCATAATGATCAGGTATCATTTCTCATAAATAATTATTAATGGGTTGCAAGTCTTAGACACTGGATTCCATCCTGGATTAATAGGGTGTGTTAATTGTCTAAAAATGTTTGCTTTTTCACACCCGCAAAATTTCATTGCAGGTGAATTTCCCATTGGGCATTTTTCTCTTGCCCCCATGTGATTAAAACACTGCAAATATCCAGAGTCAAGTAGAGTATAAAGATGTGCCCTCCATCCTCCCTTGGCATATTGGAACAGAACGTTTTGAAGGTCAAGAGAATCGTGAGGATGATGACAAAACTCACTTGTTTGAGTATCAGTACCATGACTGGGAGAAATGAAAAATCCTTTATTTAGCATTTCGATTTTTTTGGACACAGCTAGTGGTGCTCAGGAAACCATATGGTGCCAGAGATACAGTGTGGGCTGGCTGCATACATGAAAGACTTGTGCCTTACCTGCCATAGGATTTATCTTGATATGCACCAACATTCTTTGAGACAGTGTAAAAGGGGTGTGATGTTGGAATCATATGTATAAGAAACCACCGTTAATAGGATTATAGACCACAACATCTTAACAAAAATTTGAGTACAGTGGTTAGAGCACTTGCCTTATACATAGCTAACCCAGGTTTGATCCCCAGTATTCCTTGTAGTGTCTGGAGTAATTCCTGATTGCAGAGTTATGAGTAACCTCTGAGCACTACCAGTATGGCCCCTACCCCCCCCAAAAAAAAACCCCAACACTGTAAGATGCAATACATTATTTGCATAAATTTGAGATGAGAGGGCTACAAATCCTAAAGATGTACTGTAATGATTAAGAGAAGGGATCAGCAAACTATAGCCCATAGGCCAAAACTGGCCATCTGCTTTTGATAAATAAGCTTTCTTGGGTGCATAGCCACATCCATAGACTTGTGGTTTGTGGTTGCCTGCCCACAACAGTAGAATTGAGTAGTTGCAACAAAAATCATCTGGTGCTTCATGACTGCTGACTTCCCAACACCTATGAGCTTTGTGACCTTGGACAAGTGTCTCAGCTATCCTGTCAACAAACAAGTTGTACTGGAACTTCCACTTGTAGCAGATGAATGGACATCTGTAAAATGTTTGGGTCAATGACTTGTGACTAGTATGAGATGTAGGCTTTTGAGCAATAAAAAGTTGGCATTTGTGAGATAATTAGCCAGAATAAGGTAAAGGTGGGTGAGGTTAACTTGGTATGGTTAACAAATCCCAATGTATACTGTACCTGACCTTTGCCTTAGGCTGAGAATATTCAGTGAAAATTATTCCCAGCCTGTGAGTAATGCTTGACTCCATCTAGAGTAAACAAACAGCAAGGCAACAGATAGTTGGAATTTTTCAAATGATGAAAACTTTTAGGGAGGAAATGGGCACATTTTATCTTCTAGAAAGGGCCTCAGAATGACTATTTCTGGTTCTGCTTGCACTCTTAGGCTCTATGAGAACAACTCATGTCCCAAGAGAAAGAAGAGATATATGGATCAGATCTAGATCTAACCTATAGAATAATGACAAGCTCAGCTAAGATTCATCTTGATTAGCAAACCCATAGAACCTGTGTATATAATAAATGCTATTTGAAGCCACTGAGTTTGGAATGATTGTTACACATCAGGACTATACCAATAGCTGACTTACAAAGAAGAACATGCAGAAAAGCTTTAAGATGGACACTGTTAAGGGTTGAGGATCTCAGAAAGGGCAAGTGAAATAGGTACAAATGCCTACCAGGTGCTTCCACTTATGACTACTTCCCAGTAATGGCGGCCACTGTCAATGAACACGTTGCCAGCTATGCCATAGCTCCCTTGGCTGGTGAATCGTTCAGGAGTGTGACTCTTTTTGGATGACTCATCACGCTCGACTGTCAGGTTATCATGGGATACCTTTAGCTTTCGATGTGCAGACTTGGGATCCAGTTTAAAAGGCTGGCCTGGAAATTAATGGATGAAAGGAAAAGAGAAGTAGAGGATGATTTATTTGAACATGACAGATTTTCAGAATCTTATTTTTGTTTTTTTGTTTTTGTTTTTGGGTCACACCCGGCAGCGTTCAGGGGTTACTCCTGGCTCCACAGTCAGAAATTGCTCCTGGCAGGCTCAGGGGACCATATGGGACATTGGGATTCGAACCAATGGCCTTCTACATGAAAGGCAAATGCCTTACCTCCATGCTATCTCTCTGGCCCCAGAATCTTATTTTTTAAAGCAAAGTAAGACTAGTGACTTTGATTGCGTCCCTATAACCTTGTTTGACAGTTCCAAAACAGAAATCCAGTGGTGTCATGCTAATCGTTGCACAAATATAATCTGGCTAAAGAGCACCCCCTAAAGAGATTCTTGTGCTTAAACCAGCTTAACCAGGAACACACCTGTTTAAGGAAATTCACGCCAGAAAACAAGGAAGTAGATGTAAACATATAGACAAATCCAAACACCCTTTTTTGAGGTTTCTAATAATTGCTCTTATGAGTTTAGAATAACTATGCATTTGTGATTTTAGCCCACAAAATCAAGGGAAAATATGTACTAGTAATAACTGGGTTTTGTAATTCCCAAGTTTTTCCATACACACACAAAGTAAGGCCACCTCTGAGTCCTCACATTTGAGTTTTGAATATTTAATCGATTATGAAACCCTAGCAGCATCACACCCGACATTTTTGTAGCTGTGACAATTCAATAGTACTTTCTGCCTGTCATTGAATCATATCAGCTGCACTGAAATGCAGGAAGTTAGTTACAACCCATTGCAATACCTGGTATCCAAACTCTGTAGCCAGTGGTGTAGCAACTAAGCTTTACCTACCCAATATACAGCTCTCAGAAAATTTCAGGAAAAAAATTAGCTGTGACATTACATGACGTTGACTGTACCTATCAGGTTCTGTGTTATATATGGTCACATTTTGTTTGATTTTGGCTTACACCTAGCTCAAGAGCTACTGCTGGGGGATTCTCAAGGGGTGGGGGCACAAGATGTCAGGGAATGAATCTGGGCCTCCTAGATGCAAAATACTCACACAGGTCCTTGGCACTCTCTTCCTGGTACTTTCCACATGCTTTTGTTCTAAAATGGCCAGGATTTGGTAACTCTGATCAGGATCATGCAACTTTAGCAGTCCCTAAATATTTATTATTTGGCACATAGCAGAAAGGCTATCTGCCAGCCCTTTATATCACTTCAAACATATATGTACATATCCTAGTCCCCACAAGAACTCATGTGTATTATGTTGACCACACATAATGGGGGGAGGAAAGGAGATGCAAGGAAGGTAGGATGGTTGCAGGGAGACAAGAGACTCATGAACTTACTGTTCGTCTTCAGCTTCCCAGGCTCACTGCTGCGGCTTCCCGCCTGGTTGATGGCCTTGACCATAAAGATGTATTTAGTGCCACTCTGGAGCCCATGCACAGTGTAGTGGTTCTGTTTAATGTTGGGCACAATCATCCAGCTATCAGCTGAGTTACACAGACCTGCAAAGCCAACCAGACACCATTCAAGTCTTGGGCATGAGACATTATTGACTTAACTTTATGAAACCTGAGTGGGGTCCCTTTTTACTTAAGGAACCAAACAACAATGGTATTAATATCCAGAGACAGTAGAGATGAGTAGTAGTTCATGGGAGGAAGCTTGCCTTTGAAGAGCAGGTGAGGGCAGGGAAGGGACCATTGTGACAATGAGAGTTGAAAATGGTCACTTCAGACAAGAAGTGGGTGCTGAAAGGAGGGAAAGTGATATGCATGATGCCCCTTCAACAATATTGCAAAACATACTGTCTAAAAGGAAAATGAAGAAAGAGAGAAGAAAATTTCTGCCACAGAGAAGCAGGGAGGAAAACTGGGGACATTGGTGGTGGGAAATGGGCACTAGTGAAGTACACTAGGTGAATGAAACTCAGTCATGAACAACTTTAATTGTGGGAGAAAAAAACCCACAACTGTATTTTGAACAACTTTGTAAACTGCAGTGTTTAAATAATTTTAAGAAATAAAAAATGCTAAAACGTTGGCACATGAGTTACCAAAAAATAAAGAAACCAACACTTGAGTATTCTGAGTGCTCTAAATGAAAATGCCTCTGATGATAATTCTATTACAAATTCTGTTTATGAGCAGGAGTGGCTGAGGTGTTTCCAGCAAATTCTGACAATGAATCTGTGTGACATGTTATAAAGTGCTGTGGGTGTATGTGGACAGAAAGCACCAGTAACAATTTCCCACCCACACCCCTCACTGCAATGAACACTGCATTTTGGACCCTTTGATTAGATCGAAGAATCAAAGGAGAGGAGACACAGAGCCAGGTAGGGGAAGACTTTGCTAACACAGACAGATCTGCAGGATTCCCCCCAGTCTTCATCTTTATGAGAAAAGAGAGCACTTCACAACTGCACTATTACCTATTGTTTAAATAGAATATATATGGTCCAAGAGGCCTTTCTAAGCTCCACCCAATGCCTGCACCCCCTATGGCAGGTGGGTCTGTAGGATGCAGAGTAATGGTGGAGAAATGATTTCACAGGCAGTCAGATGAAGATCCAGATGAAGATCAGGAGAAATCCAACTTTATTACAAGGCCCGAACTGCCATGTGCCACCTGGCTTCTAAACTAAGCAGCCTCTTTCCTGCTGCTCTCCATATCTTAGCTGTGTCTCTCTCCCCACCTCCCTGGCAACCTCTTAATTACCAACCACAGACCCCTTCCAGCTGTGGGTGGGTCTGACCATTTAGGTGAGATTAGCATATGGAATTGGGGGTGGGGTAGGTAACATTTCTGGGTTCTTTGTCTTTAAAAAGAGGGGGGAAATGAGACAAGGTTACAAAGCTTTTGTTTTCCTGATCTCTGCCAAAGGCAGGAACTCTAGTATAACCCAAATGCATCAAAGTTTAAAGTGTACAATTAAAATATCAACCTTTTCCAAAAACATTGGAACTTTTCTGCAGATACATTTGTAGTTTGAGAATTCTTAACACTAGTTCACCAAACACTTTTATAAGTCTATAACATCCTAGTTCCTTCCCATAAACTTCTCTAAACAAAATTACAAGAACATTTCTGAAGAAAATACAGTTTGAAAATAGACTGCTACTTAAGATACACCATAAGACATCATAGCAATTGGGTAATATTCATTGGGAAAAACTATAAAACACATTTTAATCAGCAAGATAATGACAGATGCAAATAGGGTTAAGAGATAAACCTGATGAAACACAGTTCAGATGCAGGAGGTTTTAAAAACCAGCTTTTCCATTGGGCTTCGTTCTTTTTTTTCCATCAAGTTCAGATAGCAGCGAGCTGTGGGCGACTCCCTTCTCAAAACCCTTGGCCACGTGGGGCCTTCCCAGGCTGGATCTGCCGCCTCTCTGCCCCTCACTGTTTCTCTGCCCCTTGGGGCAGCTTGTGCTGGAGTGGGCGCTTGACCACGGGGAGCATGGCAGCCAGCCTCCGCACATGAGCACCTGAGGTAGTTTGAGTCAGAATCTGGGTTGGAAGCTGTTGGTCGTCATCCTGATACCAGTCTGGCATCATTGAAGCCTTTTTTCTTGCCTTTTTCCAATTATTGGCCTCTATAAGTTTCTGCAGATTGGGAGGCCGAGATCCTTGGAAAAAGCACTTTTTATAGAAGAAAAAGTTCAGGTTCTGTGTCTCTGATGTGGGCACTCCAAGCTTTCAGCTCCTGACTCTCTTCTGCAGGGGTCTCCATCATTTTCAGATCAGTTCAACCTTTTGAACTTTCCATTCTCATTCCAGCTGAAGAGAGCCAAGATTAACCACAGGGCCAGGGCACTCACTATTGCAGTCTTGTATAGAGTGAGTGAGTGAGTGAGTGAGTGAGTGAGTGAGTGAGTGAAGTGAGTGAATGAGTGAGTGAGTGTGAGTGTGTGTGATACCATTTATTTTGAGAAACACTAATCTTTTTCACAAGGATAAAGTTGGGCTGGGGGAAGAGGATGGAAATACCAGGGGCCTGCATTTGTGGTCTGGATGCTGTGGAGAAGGCTCTAATTCAGACAAAACAGAAGAACTCTGCAGGGACTGTCCAGCTATTGGTTACAGGAATGAGCCCAGCAGGTTGGCCAAGTGAAATCCAATGTCTGAGACTGAAGGGCTGTCTGGACTCCAGCACAAGTTTGGCCATCATGGACAGGCTCCTAAGAGAACCCGGGGTTCCAGTGCCCAGCCTGGGCCTTAGGAGAACAGTGGCAATGGGGGTTTGAACCAGCTTCCCTCTCATACCCTTCATAGCACAGTAAGGGCTGCTACCCTGGCTGTGCTCTGCAGGTTGTAGGGAGCAGGCTGTGTATTTATGGCACTTGGAAGAACATGCAGGCAAAAGGAAGGCTGTTTGCTCTGCAGCTGGCTGATGCTGAAAACATCTCTTTGGTAGTGGGCCCGGAGTCTCTTCTCTAGCCTCTACAGCCATCAATCTCCACTTTAATAGAACTTTCCCAGCCCCTGGGGAGGGCTGTCAAGGAGTTTCCGGCCTCAAGTTAGTTTCCTTCTTGGGTTCTTAGTAGTGGGCTGCACCCCTTCACTTCCTGAAGGACTCCACACTTAACACCCCTCCCTCATTCCCTTTCAATAAATTTGCAAGTCAAAGTGTTAGTGCTTTTGATCTTGAGGAACTTGGACCTAAGGGCTAAAAGAAAGAAGGAAAGAAAGAAAAAGAGGAAAGAAAAAAGGGAGAAAAAGAAAAAGGAGGAAATAAAAAGAAGGAAAGAAAGAAAAAGAAGGTAGGGTTTCTGTATACAGAAATTCTCAAATGCAGAGCTGGAACCTACCTACACCTATTTCTTTGCAAAACATTTCAAGACATTCAAGTCTTTGGAATTAAACAGAGTTCCTGGTGGCCTCCTTGAGAAAAATTTGAAGGTACCCTTTCAAGTATCAAAAAAATCAGCTCAGTTATCATTTGTATGTTGTATGTTGGTATGTGCAAATATGTGGTTTGTGTATGTCATATTATCTCTATGTAGTGTGCAGTATGTAGAATGTTCTGGCTGACTCTTTTCCAGCTGTGACCACTGTCATTAGTAGTGCCAGAGTTGACAAAGCTACCATATTTTCCGGCGTATAAGACGATTTTTGAAACAAAAAAATGTCAACCGAAAACCGGGGGTTGTCTTATACTCTGAGTATATCCTGAAAAATGTTTCAATATGCCGCTAAACGAAAATTGTCTAAATATTGCCACAAAACGAATTTTCCAACTTGATTCTGCACCAATCACTGCAAGGCTGCTCGGACCACCTCTCTAACTCAGCCAATCCAAGCAGGCTTCTGATGCATGCAAATTAGACACTGTTCTGGACCCGAATCTACACTGTAAAAAGCCTGCTCAGATTGGCCAGAGTCAGAGAGGAAGTCTATTACAGTATAACTATTGAACCTTTGCTTGTTGTGATTGGCTCACTGTGGTACATACAGTTGCAGCACAGGAACGTTCTGTCTGATACAGTGAATATAGGCCTAAACCTATGTTTTAACTGCAAAATTAGGGGGTCGTCTTATACGCCCAGTCAACTTATATGCCGGCAAATATGGTAGTTCAAAGCCAGCAAAGGATGTGAGCCTCAGAATGGTTTCATTAGGTTGTGCTGGAATCCAGAAATGTAACAACTGGAGATTCCTAGTTTCTCTTCTACCAATCTCACATAAGATCCAGGACAACTTCCACAGATAGTGGAATAATTTGGGCATGTCCCTATTTCATAGTACTTTGGATAGTCAGGACACAGCTTCTCCTTAACTTTTCACATGAACACAGAATAAATAAGAAACTCAATATTTCTGAGGGGCCACCATCATGTAGTAGCTTCTAAGCCAACCTAAGAATGGTTAGTTTGAACTCTGGGCCCCACAAAGCCTGGAATCATAACATTACCATAGCAATTAAACAAAACAATGAGCTTTTCAATGGCCTAGAATAATCCACTCATATTCCTTTGTCCAGAGTCATCAGGACCAATGCAGACAATATAGGCATTCAGTAGAATCAAATGAGAAGCCTATCCAGGTTACCACATTTACACGATTCCTGCTTAATTGTACATGTTAAAATAAAAAGACTATGGTGGTTTAAAAAAGCAAATGTAAAATGTTTCAATAAATTTTACATCAATGTACAATCCCAGAACCAGGTTTAATGTGGCAAGGGAATGCTTTCAGCAGCAACATAAAGGCACATGTCTGAGATTGTTCCAAACTGCCACTTGGCCTACAATCCAAATTCTTAACCACTCCCATTTCTTCTCCCAATTTAATGTTTCAGTAACCCTTTCCAAAAAAAAGGAACTCTAATGATGCTGATTAATTTGGAAGTGGTCACTAATTTTTTTCCCATGGAATATTAAAAGAACAAATAGCTTATGGAGCAGTAAAATTTCATTGAGGAGCTTTATAGTAGGACAATGTACTTTTACATATCCAAATAATCCTTTCAGCTTACCTTCATCTTATACTTTTTGCCAAGATAATAATTGAAAAGTTGATTTAAAATGTCTAGAAAGCAACATTGACCATTTTCCTTGGGGGGGGCCTAGAATAAGTGGGGTACCCTGGAGCACAACATTATTGGGTTGCTAGTATTGGTCTTCAGCCAACATCATTTAATTTCTAGCATATAATGCCAGGCCCCAGACTTCTCTGCCTTGATATCCCACTGTGTGGCTATCCCACTGTGCTGCGGCAGTTGACCAGGTTTTATTCATCTCTTTATGAAACACCCGCACAACCATTCTGCCTGAAACTTTGCCTTTTTTCCAATTTGTTTTCAATCATCTTTCAGGGTGTTCCAATATTCAACACCTCCAATTTAGCTTCAAGTGTGACCACAACAATGGAACCTGGAAAATCACTGCTTAATAATGAAACTGAATTAAATTTTACAATGTTGTACATTTCTGTCATGGTCATAGTGGGCCCGAAGCATTTCTCTACAGAATTCTGTCTGTCATAGCTCATCATCACATCTTCTTTCTTCTAACAGATTAGACAGACTTTTACTTCAATTGAAGAAGTCTATGTTTAATCACTTACATGAATGTTTCCAGAGTAACTGAAATAAATTAAGGACAATTCCTTTGCTATGAAGCCTTAGAGAAATGTATCTTTTGACTTGTGTTAATAATAAAACAAAAATAGCTGCTGGGGAAAAGTCCTAATTTAAGATTTTAAATGAGGCATAAAGGTAGCATTGAAAAAACATGGAATACATTGTAAAATTAAATACATGCCTATATATTAATAAGAAATTCACTGACATATCTACTCAGAAGCCTACTAATAAAGATGAAAAATTTTAAAATGATAATGCCATTAATTTTGTGTTTGTATATATGAATTTGATTAGTTCAAGACTTTTTAGAACTCTCCACTATTAAATCCAGTTAGGGTTTAGTATGATGATGGAAAGAACCACTTTTATCAATCAAGACTATAAGTTATTTAGGGTCTGGAATAATAACACAGCAGGTAAGGTGTTTGCATTGCATGAGGCAGTCCTGGGCTTAGTCCCTGGCACCCTATATGGCCACTCTCCATCGCTAAGAGCAATTCCTAAGTCAAGAGCCAGGAGTAGGCCTTGAGCATCACTGGGTGTGACCCCCAAATCAAACCCCTCAAAAAATAAAAAAGGAGAGACTATGGAGTTTTATCATTAGAGCTTGTCATTTAATAAAATATCTATAGGAGATAGTTTTCCAGGTGACAGAACATAAAGGCAAATAGTATTTTGATAGATACTGAAACATGAATGTTGTGTAAAATGTTGCCATGGAAGTAATCCTGGCGAACTACCCAATTGATCTTCATCACATGACCAAAATAACCCAGCCCTTTAAATAAATATAATGATTGGAGAGTTAAGTCTATACTTTCATAGGAATGAGAGCTGTAAAAACTTTAGGTGCTTGTTAAATGGGTAGGGCACTTGCCATGCATATGAGCAACCCAGGCTAAAGAACCAACACAGGTTCAATCCCTGAGCACTGCCAGGAGTAACTCCTAGGTGCAGGGCCAAAAGTTATCCCTGAACGTTACTTTTGTCACACAAACACACACACACACACACACACACACACACACACACACACACACACACACACACACCCCTCTCCGGGGAGAGGGAACTGACTTACACTCGGTGGTGTTCAAGGTTTAATACTGATTCTGGGCTCAGAGATCACTCTCTGAAAGTGCTTGAGGAACACTATATAGAGCTAGAGATTGGAACAGGGTCATTCTCATTCAAGGCAAGTAGCACCACACCCCTGGGCTATCTCTTCTCTAGCTCCAAACATGTCATCTTGTTAATGGATAAGGAAACAGATGCAGAGTAAGTCCCCCTTCCCTCCCTCCTTCAATACTTTCGAGGAGGCAGTCATCCCAGAACTGCACCGTCAAAATGAAATACATCCTGACAACCACTTGAGGGAAACAGAAGATGGTTTCTTCCTTAAGTGTGTCTCCAGATGACTATGCAACCCAGATAACACATTCACATTCTGTGATTCTAAGAACAGAACCCCATTAAACTGAGCTTACAATCCTGCCATCCAGAAATGGTCAAATAACAAACAGGCATTGTGTGAAGTTGCTAGGTTTTGGAAAGTTTCATACTCAGTAATATACAAGTGATGTCATTTTTCCTGACTCCGGCATAAATAGTTCTAGAGAAATAGAACATAGGCCCAGAACCATTCTATAGGTATAAAATGACTCCAAATGTTTCCTTTTGAGGGATACTCTATCCGTTCATTGAGACATTGCTTCAACTGGTTGTTTTCAGAGAACTTCTAAGTGTTGCTTTGAATCTGCCACCAGCCTGATCGATCCCCATTTGCTTCCTGCAGTCAATCATGCCACTACCTGCTTGCTCTCCACACACCTCCACTGCTCTCCTTTCCTCCCCTTCATTTGAATTTTTAACTGTCTTTAGGCTTCAGCTTTTTGAAGTGGGTGTTTGATAAAATCATTCCATGAAATGGAGGAAGTAATACCTTCAACAAAGACAAGATAAATTATCTTTGCTTCTCCCCTCTTCCATGCTCTGTCATATAGTAGTGTGTGTGGGTACTGGCGTGTGGTTTTGTCTCTATTTAGAATGTGATTTTAGAAATGCTATTTATGTGCCTTGTTTTAAATCAAGGTTTCTCAATCCCAGAAGTCCTGACTTTTGGATCCAGAAATTCTGTGTGTGTGTGTGTGTGTGTGTGTGTGTGTCTGTGTGTGTGTGTATGTGAGTACACTGTATACTGTGTGGGATATTGCCGATATCCCTTTGCTTCTACCCACTAGATGTCAGTAGTAGCTCTTCCCCCACACTTTGAGAGTCAAAATTGTCTCCTGATATGACCAAATGTCCCCCAGGGGGCAAAATTGGCCCAATTGAGAGCCACTGCTTAAATGAATAAGTGACTGTTTAGTATTTTACGGGGGATAAAGAATAATTTTTATTTCAGGATTATAGTAAAGCATAATCTAGGTTTGAAGATATCCCCTCTACCCCCAACCCCCTGAACCATAAATTGCATGCTCTCCTAGTATAGAGGCCAGGCTAATTCCTCTGCAGCCTTCCAATTTTTTTGTATGTACTTCCCAAGGTTAGAAAATCTTATTGGGTTGTAATTCCATGGCAAATTTATGGTGTCTGTCTGTCTGTCTATCTATATATTTCCCTTTATATCCTCAATCAGTGCAATATTAATGAGTATAGCTATGGAAATACATGACTGTCACACCACCCCCATCTTCCTATGTAACCTTATCTGATAGTAAGACCTGCCCATTTCTGGGAAGGGTCTTTGGGAGGTATCAAGAGGATTACCTCAGAGGCTGGAGGAAGATTTAGAGAAGATTTAGAGGATTGATTGGGGGAGATTCAGCAAGAGGGAAGAAGAAGAAGCAGCAGGAGAGATGGCTGAAAGAAGTTGAATGCAGGGCTGATTATGGATTCAGGGTGAAAGGTTATGATAGAAGCTACACCTGTTGGCTAGGGCCCTGAATAAAGCTGATGTCTCTTGAAACCTGTCTGTGGATCATTTCCTCGCCGCTATTCTGAACCTGCAGACCCGCCGGCTGGAGGGGCTTGCAGGCGTGAGGCCCAGTCTGGTGGAGAAAGGCCTCATCTTCCATTCCTCTTACCATCATCCAGCCACATCCAGGACTGTTATTCAACACATGACACTAATTTGAAGGGTATTATCAATAAAAATACAATGCATATAATCTTCTAGCTATTCCACCACAAAATGGTCTCCAAATCTAACTTCCCGTATGTTAAGAGATGAACTAGGCAAGGCATGGCTTATAAGGCCCAGAGATTGGAAACAAACTAAATAAACAGCAAGAAGAGAGGAGAGAAATAAGGTTTATCCTTACGACAGGGCACTATGCTTCCTCATAAATGTACTGGAGCAGATCTAATGTCCAGTAGGATGGTAACCACCATCTTTTGTGTCCCTAGAATATGTGTGTATGACAGAAATACAAAGGGACTTTGATTAGACTACCTGAAGGGTTGGTATATGGAAAAGTATCCAATTCAGGCAATGTTCACAATGCTACATTAATTTAAAAAATTCCAATTTGCACTGGATGTATTCTGTACAATGTAATAGTGTTCAGACCATACAAAGCAAGATGGGAAATAATTAATATTTCTCCAATATTTGCTATAAGGCATGTAGAAGTGAAGGGACACAGAAGATAACCAGAAGACTACTTCTAAAATGCCAAAGAAACCAGGCCTAAACACTGCCAGGCAGCTTCTTAGACATGTCTCCTGCTGCGTTTCAAGTACCTGTGGAAAATAAAGGTATTTCCTGCAGATTTGGGCCTCAGATAGATCAATCCCTTTGAAAGTACCTTCTCTGTTGTTCATGCTATTTGCAGGTCCTGGCTATTCTGTCTCGGGGTGAGATTTTTACTTTAGTAGCTCACAAATCTGCTTCTTTCAATCTCTCTACTGCAGTCCAGTCTCCACAATTCTGCCCAAGTCAGCTTCCCCCAGTGCATCGGATCACAGTACTCCGGTGTGCCATGTCACATGGCATAGGCTGGAAGCCAGATGCCCTCTCTCCTCTAAGGCTTGCAGGATGATTAAGAACATGTGCTCTCTAGAGCCAGACTGAATCCTGCTTTGATTTCTTACCATCTCCCCTTCCTCACTCAACTTTGCAACTAGGCTTCAGTAGTTGAGAATCCCTGACATACTGAGCCATTCAAGCTAAGTTTCTTAGGAAGATAGTGCTGCCTGGGAACCTCTCTTTTGAGATGTGTCTCTATTACCTCCCCCCAAAACTCCTTTTTGCTACACCACTAGTTCTGCCCTCTCTCTGCTTCCTACCCACAAAACAGCTTGCTGAAGTTGTCCTCAATGCTTTAATTTTACACTCTCCAAATCATAGCTTTTCAGCAAATGGCAAGATTTTAAAGAAAGCCCTCAAAGCAGGTTAAGGATATAGAAGGTAAGAGAGCTGGGGGTGGAGAGAGTGGGAGGGGGAGGGGGGGGACACACAAGAACTCATGAACAGTGTGGGACATTGACAGTAAACTCAAAGTGGGGGTCTTTCTGCGCTACCCTTTTAATTAGTACTAAATGAAATTACTCTTTGACACCTCACTTGTCTCAAATTAATGGGCGATTAAAAAGAACAGCAGAATTAAGAGAGAAAAGGTTTATATCAAAAAGCCTATTCCATAGGTATGGGGTTATCCAAAACCCTTCTTTGCTGAAAAGTGGCCATTAATCTGTCCTGTTTGACATATTGTGCTTTTCTTTAGTCACGGAGTTTCAACCATCCTTCCACCAAAGCAATTTCTTCTGGTCCTTTGCCATGTCTTCAACTGGGTTGAAATGGGAATGGGGCTAGAAGGAGGAGAACCCTCTCTCTCTGGCCACTCCTGCTGGTCTGTGAGTTCATCAAATCATTCCTGATACCAAGTATATTGCAAGGTATAGGGGTTGAGGGGCCTCTCTGTTTTAAGTAAGGTCTGAAATATTCTCCCCAATGAGAGCCAATTGATAACATTTCCATGGATGGTCTCAACTTTGGGTGGGAGCAAGTATTTGGTGTTCCTGGGTAATTTCTTTTATAAAAATTATGAAAAAACCCTCAGAAAGGTATGCTAACAAAACCATCTGATTTCCACCCAGAAAACATCCACAATTTCTTACCCATGGTGTGATTCCTTGCTCACTCATCACAGAGAGCCAGGCCAGAGTCCTTGTTTGAATGAGTTTCTTACATTTATATGAGCATCAATAGACACTGCCATTTCTTTCTACCTGCAACTTTTGAATGTGTCAATGGATTCAGTAGCCATACTAGCTTCCTACTTCTTTCTCTTACCAATGTTGGTAAGAGTCACCCCATGATTTGTTAGTGGTTAATTTCCATCGTTCTTGTCCAGTTATTTTTTTATTGGGTTTTAGGCCATTGACAGCAGTGCTCAGGGGTTACTCCTGGCTCGGATGCATACAAGGCAAATGCCCTACCTGCTCTACCATCACTCTGGCCCCTGGAAGTTACTTTTTACTAGGCTAGTACAAGTGAGTATGGTCATTTTGGATCAGGACAATTCCAATAATATCTTTTTCTTTCCTTTCTTGTCTTCCCTTGAGATTTAAATTTAGAAGTGCAATCTTTTTTTTTTTTTTTTTTTTTTTGGTTTTTGGGCCACACCCGGTGACGCTCAGGGGTTACTCCTGGCTATATGCGCTCAGAAGTCGCTCCTGGCTTGGGGGACCATATGGGACGCCGGGGGATCGAAGCGCGGTCCATCTCCTAGGCTAGCGCAGGTAAGGCAGGCACCTTACCTCCAGCGCCACCGCCCGGCCCCTAGAAGTGCAATCTTCCAAAAACATTCACTCAAGAGAGAAACCAATATACAGTGTGCTACTTACTGACGAGGTTGGCTTGTCCAGTAAAGATGGTGTACCGAAGTTCGTAGGAAACCACACTAAACTCGTCATCGGATGTCCAATGGACAGTGATGGTGTCATAGGAGGCTGTACATAGCTCTTCTCTAATTGTGGGAGAGCTGGGAGCTGTGGGAACAAAGGATGCTCATCAGGGGAGAATAAACAAACACCTCTGGGAGAAAATGCAGAAGAAATTGGCTGCACACTTTTCTACAACTCTTGTTCATCAGGGATACCTCACCAGAGATGTTCGAAAGAACATCTTGGCTGGATATTGCTTTGATTTTTAATGGGGAGAATGATTTCTGTGAGCCAACATGGACTCCTCTGTACATAGCAGGTAAGTGTGATTAGGAGTTTTAGCAAACAAACAGCAGAATCTCATTCATAAAGAAAATATGCTAAACACCTGGAACCCAGAGTCGGTCTTATGCCAATAAACTTCTGTGGTAAGGCCTTTTTGTAATCAAGTCAAGGATTTTTTTCCATTTTCCCCATTTTTCTGGACCTATGCAAACAACGGCGATTGCCACTATCACACCTTTATTATATATTTTTTTACTCTTCTCCTTTAAGGAAAAAAATACAACTTACTGAACTTAAAAACAAATAACTGTAGTAGAATGCCTGTCTCGAATACAGGCAGGGAATGGGAAGGGGGAGGGATAATGTTACACTGGTAAAGGGGAGGTGTTCTGGTTATGACTGTAACCCAACTATGATCATGTTACTTAAATAAAAATATATTAAAAAAAAGAAAATATGCTAAACAAAAAGTAAACAAGATGAACTTCTGTAGTTTCATTCACATCTACACCAGGGTGGGGGTGGGGGAAACAACAAATCACTTCCATAAAGTCTAGATGGATGAATAGTAGTCAAGGCATTGTGGGCCACACAGTCTCCATTATGATATCTTTGCGCCATGAAATATGCCACAGACAGTCTGTACTTGAATAAACATGGGTCGGGGGATCAGTGAAACATTTTTTTTGGCTTTTAGGCCATACCTAGCAATTCTCAGGGCATAGTACTAGAACTGTACTGAGGAAACACTCCTAGTGGGGCTCAAGGGACCCTATGGAATGCCAGGGAATTGAACCTGGGTTGTCCTCATGCAAGGCAAGCAACTTACACTCTATACTATTGCTCTGGCCCCACAGAATTTTCGTTTTTAGGAAAACAAAGGTCTACAGAACTCAGCTAGCTCACTATAGTGGGGAAACAGGGGAGTGGCAGTCTGGTGGAACATGCAGTGTTGGCACATGTATGCACAAAACCCTGTCACTAATAGCAATGCAAATCGCTGTTCTTCAGAGGAAAGAAAATAGAGTGAATCCTGGGGCTAGTAAAGATAGTACAGGGGTTAAAATACTTGCCTTGTACTCAGCTGATTCTGGTTCAATCCCCAAGTACCACCTATGTCCCCTGAACACCAGCAGCTATGGTCCGTTAGCATTGAGCCAGAAGTAGCCCCCACATACTGCTAGTGGTGGCCGAAAACCCAAAACAAAACAAAACAAACAAATAAAAATATAGCTGGAGCAGAGTCAAGGAGGTGGTGGGATGGGTTTGTATTTTTGCTTTGTATATTCGAGGCCCTGGGTTTGATGCCTAGTACCACATGGCCCCTTTGAGCAACCCACAAGCACAGAGGTGGGACTGGCCTCCAGCAATGCCAGGTATGTCCCCCAAATAAAAACCAACTAACCAACCAAACAAAACTGGTAGAGAGTTAGATCTGGCTAGTTAATCAGTTTGCCAACCTGGAGCTACTTGAAAATACTGACATGTACTACTTTAAAACAAGTCAGCCAAATATTATTTGGAATTGTTCATCCCTTCATTGGATGCTCTGATGCTTTAGAAGAAACTTAGTAATATGACCTATTTTCTTCTCATTCTTCAATATACAAAATGATATTTCAAATTAAGAACATGATTAACAATCCTTCTATCTAAGAAGTACATTTTCTTCCTGAAAGAAAACATGATTCCTTGGCACTCGGTTAGATTTACTGCTGGAGAAAGCTGCTGTTTTATGTCTTTAATACCTTCTGGAGCAGAAGTAGAAATCCTACTAAAATAATGATTTTAAGTTGATTTCTACTGGATTGCTTTCAGTAACTAGCTTTGTAAGAAGAGCTTGTGAGCAAGAAAAAGATGAGGCATAGTGTTTTCCACTGCAATAGTATGTCAGAAGCAAAGGGTTCTCAAACTATGCCTATGGGCCAAATTTGTCTCAATCCCTGTTTTTGTAAATAAAGTTTTATTGGAATGCAGCCAGGTTCATCCATTTATGTATTTCCTTGAGCTGTAACAGCAGAGCTGAATAGTTGTGACCATATGTCTTGCAAACCCTAAAATATCTACAACCTAGCTCTTTATAGACCATGTATGTGAACCTCTGGTTTGGATAATTAGTTTGGGCTTTTATTCCCATTCTTCTGTACATCAGAAGCTAACTTCAAAAGGAGAAACATATATATGCCTTCTATAGATTTGTAGCAACCTCTGCTTCCGCTTGATTTCTCTCCTGGTTTAAGAAAAGTTCTTTTTGGCTCCAAACTCTCATTTGGGGGTGGGGGAGGGCAGAACAACAGTAGAGTGGGTAGGGAGCTTCCCTTGGATGTGGCATATGGTACCCTGAGCACTGCCAGGAGTGATTTGTGAGTGCAGAGCCAGGAGTCAGTTCATAGCATCACTGGGTGTGGCCCCAAACCAAATAAAAATGAAAAAAAAAATCTGTTTAGGATTCACGAGTCCTAACTCAACTAAAAGAAGGCTTATGCTTATGAAAATGGTGAAGTACAATTGATCATCTGAATCATTTTTTCTTTTCCATCTGAAGCTCTCTCCAGGTTGAATGTCCCAAGAAGCAAGTAATTTCTAGACCTATTGTACATAAGTAAACCATCCAATATTGTGTGTTGGGTGCTCAGCTCCACAAAATTGCTTCTACAAGGAAGTAGTACAAGTCAGGCAGTGCATGAAGTTCTGCATTAAGATAGAAAGGGTCTTAATAGCCTTTGGAAGATTCTTTCTGCAAAACGTATTTATAAACCTGAAGTCTCTACATGCAAGATTTAGTGCTGCGTGCCGTGACTGGAAAGGGTGTGAAGCAGTGACTCTCATCAGAGGGGCCATCTGGGGGAAAGACCCAGCTGCACCATAAACCACGCTCTTTGGTGTCTGCGTGTTTCCTGCTGGTGCGGAATTGTCCTGCAGGGCCCCACAGAAAAATCTGAATCGTCACCCCAAGTATCCCCAGAGATCATAGAGCATTTTCTCCAGTCACCACTGAAGCAGATTTTGTTCTTTCTGCTCTACAATGTGATTAAATCAAAAGAAAACTTATGTTCAAAGTCGGCAAATAACAACCAGGGAGGAAATGTTACCTCTCCCGTTATTAACTTGACTTAGAGGCATGACAGAGGAGTGGAAAAATATCTTGTTTTCACAGCCAGGCAGGCCAACCCTGTTTTGATTGTAAATCCAACGGGTTTGTCCTGAAAAGTCAATAGCCAATTTCTTGTAAATGACAACAGCAGCTTGCTGCCAATTTCAATAGTCTCCGAATTGGTACCAGAACTGTTATTTTCTTGTGTCTCATAAACAGGACACAAGGAATGGTGGTCTCTTACTCCACAAACACTTCATTTCCTGCTTATAAATGTCCGATAAACTATTTGGACTTGGCAGTATCAACCAAGTATCATATGTTATGGCCAGGATTGATGTTATGTCTAGAAATGAGCTGAATTTGTGTTTGAGGTTGACAGCTAAGGAGGCATAATAGCAGGTACCCCATATGGTCTTCAGTTGGGCATAAACAGCCATCGGGATGATATATGGTGGACATGTTACTATTCAGCGCAAACTTGGGCACGCTTTCCCCTTTAATCAGTGCTTTGGCACTCACAGTGGGCTAAGAATGGGCACATGCTCTTGAAATATGACTTGTTGAAACACTACTTGTTTAATTATTGGAAAATTGGAAGGAGACAGTCTTGTCAACAAGACTCTGATTTTGTGCAGAATTGCCATAAATGCAACCAAACAGTCTTCTCTACCCTGGGCCCTGATCTTGTGGCATGGACTTGGCCCACAAGACACAACTGAAAGGTTTCTAGCTGTGTTTTATGAGTGATTATTTTATTTTCTTGAAAATGAAACCTGACTGACAGAACTTGTTCTCACACTCCCCTTTTATCACCTAGAGCTGACCTGGTGAAAGTTGTCTTTTGATCATGTGGCAAAAAAGGCAATAAAAGGGCCAGAGTCATAGCACAATAGCAATAGTACAGTGGGAAAGGCTTTGTACATGGCCCACCTGGGTTCTACCCCGGCATGCCATATGGCCATCCAAGCATGGCCAGGAGTGATCTCTTAGAGTAGATCCAGGAGTAACCCCTCAGCATTGCCAGGTGTGGATCTCCCTACCCCCCCAAAAGGGCAACAAAATCAAGATGGCAAAGCCAAAAAATGAGGAAGATACTGGGGTCCAAGGTGATTTTGTTGATTTTGTAGATCAAGACTGATATGCTGTCCAGCTCACTGTCCAACAGTGGTCACATGGCTCTGCTGTCTGGTTTCTTTGGGTTCACTCACTGGTAATTGGATTTTTGTCCTTGAAATCATGCGTATTTCCACATTATAGAAGGGGAACAAAAGGAGATTTATAACAGGATTTCTGGCAGAAATAACAATTTGGCCAGAGAAAGTCCAGACCAGAAGTGCCTGAGAGAACAGCCATAAGTTATATATGATCACTTAAATTTCCATTAAATGTAATTAGCTAGAGAAAAGTGAGAACTAACTAGCCATGCTTGAAGTTTCAACAGTCCTGTATATTCGGAAGCTACAATGCTGGGTGATGCAGATAAAGTGATCTCTTCTGCTCTTGGGGGAAAACTCTACTGCATAACAAGTCAGCTCAGCTAAAACTTAGAGCTAATAGTCGCAAAAGGTAGGACACCAAATTCCTACAGGTTTGCAACATGTTGGATGCTTTTTGTGCTGATGGATGCCTCTTTCTTCATAGAAGTAAAAAGAGGGAATTGTAGAAGCAGTCAATGGATGGGCTTGCCCCATTGCAGAAGCAGGAATGCATCTGGGATTCTTGCAAAGAAAAGGGGTGATTTGAGTACAAAGCTATTTGAAAGGGGGAAAATCTGCCTGTCTCTCCTAGACTGCAAATTATTGTCACACAATGTTCCCTCTATCCGGCTCCACCTTTTGCAATTACTTACACTTTAATGTACACAGAGAATTGGAGTTGGAATCTGATGGCGCCCTGACTTAGAGATGTGGTTTCTGGAAAGCTGCATCTGTCCTCAGTCAAGTACACATCTGGCTTCTCTGTGAAGGTAGAGCCTTCCCAAAGTTCCAGATACTGGCAGTTTTGGCTAAAAGGTCATTTAAACCATCTGTATTCTCCCAGAAAAATGTTGTCAGTACTTGCTTTAGACATTGACAGAAAAGAAAAAAATGAGTGGCATGGTGAGCACTGGGAGAAACTTTTAGTGCTCATGCTTTTATTTGGAAAGCAAGGACCACAAAATGTCTATCAGAAAGGTCAGGATTGAAACATGGTACCAGGAATTTGGGATCTCTGCCAGGGAACCCTTTACAAAGATGAAATTGAACCTTTTTTAAAATTTAATATCATAATAAAAGAGCAGAGGGCTCTGGGATTCTGTACAGATTTGAGTTCCAACTAAATCCCACCATTCCCCAGATAGTTTCCTTGTTATTTGCAAATGAGGATTCTAATTCAACCTCCATGGGTACTGTGAAGATGAAAGGAGAGACAGGCAAAGTGGCACTATTTTGTTCTCTTTTTGACGTGAAGTGGACATAAGATGTCGTATATCCTGTCTCTCTGGTGGCCAACAGAGGTGTAATTTGTACTGTCAACACTCTTTCTGTCAGAAATGGTGATGAGTGGAATTTTAGTGATCAGGATCCATTTGTTCTCTGTGACCCCTAATCAGTCTGGGATTGTGTGATTTCAGACAAACAATATATGGAGGAACCAAGGTTTATGAGCAATGATTTGTGGGCAACAGTCTGGTGGGAAAAAGCTACATTATCAAACGCATGCAATACTAAAGGAAACACAAAGAGACAGTACCTGTAAGGTAATCCAGACATTCTAGCAACTTCTTCTCTCGGGAAAAATCTAAGGCGAAGGTGTCAAATGTGTCATTGAGGTTGATTTCAGGAATTAGGACTTGGGAAGATGCAGTTGCCATGGAGACTCTGTAACGGAAACAAAACAACTTTGTTTTTAGACTGGGGAAGATGAACTTCTTGTAAGAGAGATGTCAAGATGGCTTTTCACCAGCACTTCCTCAAAAAAATAGAAGAAAATGAATGGAAAATAAAATAAGTGGGAAAATAAAAGGAAAATAACTTTCACTAGAGTGAATAAAATAAAATAAAAAAGCTCTGTTTTTAAGGAACCCCTCAAAAGATCCTCAGAATCAGCACCAACCCCAATAATATAATGCAAATGAGTACAAGCTGAAAGATGAAGGACATGACCAAAAAGGTGACCCCCCCTTCATTTCCACTATTGAAAAAAATTCCTCTTAGAGGTGAAAGTGAAAGTGGTGCTGTGTATTGAGGACCCCAGCAAGAGCACAGAGCTCCAGGCATTTCTTCACACATGTTTGGGAAAATGCTCGTTCCTCTCCGACTCGACCCTGTGCCACTTCAAAGAAGAGTCTCCAAAATTTTAAACTGCATAAAAGGCAGAGCTAAGATTAAAAAGGAATGTTTTCAGATATTGGATTAGTTTAATCAATTACTAGCCTCTCTCTAAAATAAACTTGAAAAAAGGAGTTTTTGTCGGCTCATTTTCATTCTCCTTGTATTAATTTTCCTGCACCATATCCCCAGCAGATGCCATGGAAAATATTTGCAGGCTTTCTTGCAAATTGTGCCAGTGGAGACACTGTGTTTCCTCTTCATTCAGGCTTTCTTGTAATAAAGTTTTAAGGTCATACCCATTGATGCTCAGGGGTACACCTGGCTCTGCTCTCAGAAATAACTCCTGGTACTGTTCAGGGGCCATATGGGATGCTGGGGATCAATCTCAGGTTGGCCATGTGCAAGGCAAGTAAGTGCCCTACCACTGTATTATCTTTCTTGTTACAAATAAAATGTCTTTTTGTTGCTGTTTTGTTTTTGGACATATCTGACACATTTTTAAGTTATAAAGGGTAAAAATGGGTAAGGACCCTTTTACTAGGTGCTATGATACCTGCTTGATTAAGAAAAGTTAATTACTAGCAAGATATTCTACCTAATTCAAAAGTGTAGTAATTCTCTTGAAAGCAGGAAAATATCTGGCATAATATAAACCACTCTGAGTATATCAAACTCTTGTTTAGCATAAATCTAGCTACTTATTTTCTGAAGAAGGGCATGGTGTTCATTTACAAATGGCCACAGAACTGCAGCCAGAAGGAGAATTCTAGATCTTTATGCTTCCATGTCACCCAGAAACAATTATAATCTGTTTATTCCAAGAGTTAGAGCCTTCTTACATGTCATAATTCCTGAAAGCTTTGGATTTTATAAATCATACTTATACATGTATATTAGTTGTATTATACATTAGTTATATATAATATTTATATTGTTGTACTTGGTGACTTCATTATTGTGACCAACCAGATAGTGTAATTATACAAACTTAGATAATGCCTACCCCATATCTAAGCTGGATATAGGGGCCACTATCATATATGTGGTCTGTTTTGACTGAGACATCATCTATCAGGGTTAGTGACACAGTACAGAGGACAGGGCACTTGTCTTATATGCAGACAAACTGAATTTGATCCCCAGTGCCCCATATTGTCCCCCAATTCCCACTAGGAGTGATCCTTAAGCACAGAGCTAGGAGTAAATCCCGAGCACCGCAGGGAGTAGCCCCCAAAAGCAAATGACAGAATTGTATGCTTTAATTGTTTAGCCCATAAGAACTGGGCTAATTATTGTTACTGATAAATTGTGATTTGAACTAATACACAGGATGGTGGCCACCAGGTATTCTTCATAGTTACAGATTTTAATAATCAAACTATTTAAATGCTTTATGTTCTGTAAATAGCAATGCTGCCAAAGTCAGGCCCCAGATTTAGGCAACAAATATTCAAATGTCTCCAAAGCCCTGAGAGCATGCCTCAGGGTCCTGAATATTCGCAGGCATGCACAGAAATTACAAGAAAAGCTATAGAAGTGCTAGTTGAACTTCTCAGAGAACCTTTGAGCCTGAAAGTCCCAATTATTTCTGTTTCATGCTGTCTAGCAGGGGCACTCCATTGGACTGTCATGGGACAAACCTACTTTGGATCGTATCTCCCCAAGGCTCACACATAGCCCAGATGTTATGTTCTGTTCAGTAGTTCTTGAGGGTTCTGAATAGATAACCTGGCACCAACATTTCTCCTAGTCAGAGGAAGAAGACTCTGTTTAGCATCACCCCAAATATCCTCCCAGTCTTTCTCCTGGTTGGAGTAAACCCACCCCAACAATGAAGGACATAGGACTTTTGCTTAGCAACACTGAAAAACACCAGCTATGTTGATGGTAGTAAATTGTGGAGTGAGAAGGAAAAGATGAAAGTCACAAAGCCTAGAGGCAAATGCCATGACCAGCATCTCTGGAGCTCACTACTGTTTTTTTTTAAACACCTACACATTTTCCTTTTGAAGGAAGTCAAGATATTGATCTTTGGCTACAATTCTAAGTTCTTAATGGGAGTGACAGGTGAGGGGAGGTTTGCCAAGTTCAGCATTCCCTGCCAGCTCTCAATCCCCAAATCCCAGTTGCCCATCTTGTGACCTTTGGTTTGGAGGCCTCATTCCACAGGGCCATCATGACTAAGCCACAGTCTCAATTCCTGACTTATAAGATCCTCTGGCTTGTATTCATGTGATATGTACAAGCCTTAAGCTCATTACCTTTTCGGGTAAATAAGGGCATGGTGTCCTTTATCTTAATGTCTAGGAGGATATGATGCATGTAACCCTCTAATTTCTTTCCACTTAGATGTTCTTTATTTCCATGTTACCAGGAGCACCTGGGACCAGCCATTCAGGGAATAGCCATGTCTAGAGCTTAACTGCTCTCAACATTTCTGATGTATAGTTAGTGCCAGGGCAGATGCCCAACGCTGCTCCCCTACCATCTGCCATGCCAGGTAAACCCCCTAACAATGGCACCCAACTGTGCTTTTTCAGAAGAGTAGTCGGCAGTGCTCATTGTACAAGCTCCCATAGTATCAAACTAGTTTACTTAGGTTAGCTCAGGAATTCCCAAATGTACCTTATCCTTAAATCTTGCTGTTGTTTTTAACACCCATTAATATCCAGTAGAACACAATTCAATACCCATTCATCATATGTTCTAAAAAATGCTACATTTAATGACTTTTGTCTGTTTTGCTTTTGGAATTTGAGCCACATTTGGTGGTACTCTGGGCTTACTATTAGCTCTGGGCTCAGGGATCACTCCTGGTAGACTTGGGGGATCTTATGGGGTACCAAGGATCAAGACTGGATTGGCCTAATACAAGGCAAGTATGCTGCTCACTGGACTTGCTATCTGGCCTGACATTGTTTTAGAGTTTAGGGCTCTATATTCTGGGGAAATCTGAAATATTGTTGAATTGCCAATGAAAATAAGGGTCACCTTTAGGAATCTTGAACTACTAGTCCCTCTGAAAATGGGTATTATGTAATGGGTACTATTCATATGTCATCATTCTCTTTACACAACAATATTTTACTAAAATAACTATATAATGATGCTACATATAGAGATAATATACAGCCATAATTATATAAGTAGTTATAACTATATAAATATATACCTATTTATAACTATATAAAGACAATCATATCCAAACCCTATCTAATCATGTGCTTTCATAATAGAGTATATTATATAATTCATTTGCATACATTTAGCAAGTGGGAAGGAAGGCAATAAACATTTGTTGCATGTTTATCTTATCACAGGAACTGAGCTAATATTTTTAGTATATTTATAGATCTTCTCATGAAGACAACCATCTTAGGCAAGAATGATCACTCTTGTCAGAGATTTGTTCATTCCTAAGGGCCCTGCCTGCTTGAAGCATATGATCAAACTAAGACTTACAAATGTAAAGGTGCAGACCTAATGCAACTCATAATTACTAAGCAATTAGCTTGGATCCTGTAGGCTCCAATGCCTCTCTTACAATGTCAAGTTTGGGTTAGTCTCTCTAGATACTTTCCCTCATCGTTGGTGATGTCACTAAACTGAAAAGCCTTTTTTTTAGTTATATTTAGGTGGGAGGCAAATATAACCATATCAATAACAATGCTTTTCATGTTAAATGGTCTAAAAATGCAGAAAATTTGTATCCAACTCTAACTTTAGGAAGCTCTGCAAGAACTAAGTTTTGTTTTGAATGTTCTACCCTTACAATGAATACTGACCAAATTTAGAAGAACACAAGAACTGAAGTCCAATGGGTGGCAGGAAACTAGAAAATTATGTATGAGAGAAACCTGGTAGGTGACAGGTTTAAGAAAACAGACAAGGGGCCAGTGAGATAGCACAGCGGTAAGGCGTTTGCCTTGCATGCAGCCAATATAGGATGGACATTGGTTTGAATCCTGGCATCCCATAGATCCCCTGAGCCTGCCAGGGACGATTTCTGAGGACAGAGCCAGGAGTAATCCCTGAGCGCCACTGGGTGTAACCCAAAAACCAGAAACAAACAAACAAACAAATAAAAAAACCCCAAAAACCCAAAAACAAAAAGAAAGAAAAAAAGAGACAAGATAGAGACCAGCAAGTGTCTGCAAAAAATACGAGGGGTAAACAATTACAGGAATAGGAAGACATAAATAGAACTCTGCTCTTCATGTAATATTATTACAATAACACAGTATTATTATAACTTCAGAGAAAAGTAGCTTTCTATATAAAAATTGTTCCTGGATAAACTCAAAGAATTCATGAAATAAGTGAATGTGTTGGAATTTGAACCCTGGTCTCCCAACAACTTGTTCATGTTACCAGATGCTGGGAAGGGGGTGGGGAGAACAGGAACAGAACAACAAAGGGAACTTCTTACAAGCATTGTGTGTTCTCAAACTTGATGAAATTTTAGATTTATCACAAGTGGTTGGGCAGTTTCTTATACCTGGATTTAATAAATACATTTACATCTTAAACCTAAATTGAAAGGTACACATAAACTCATCCCAAAGAATTCTATATTAATGAGGCCTGAAAATATAGTATATTATATAATTTATTTGTAGAAAGAAAAACAAGGTCATGTTTCTATTCTTCGTAAGATGGGCTTGTCACCAATAGAGCCGAATGGGACCACACAGGATTTGCTGGATTTGAAGATCACATGTAGACAAGGAGTCATGAGGAAAAAAATGGATTTCTCTTTGAGTGGGAAGATCACTTAAAGGAAATAAAGGCAAAGATAACCAGTTGCAGGAGGACCTTTTTTTTTCAAATATAAGGCATAACACAATGAAGCTGGTTGGATACTAGAGCAGTTATAAAAATATTGTACACTGGGGCCGGAGAGATAGCATGGAGGTAAGGCGTTTGCCTTTCATGTAGAAGGTCATCGGTTCGAATCCCAGCATCCCATATGGTCCCCCGTGCCTGCCAGGGGCAATTCTGAGCATGGAGCCAGGGGTAACCCCTGAGCACTGCCGGGTGTGACCCAAAAGCCACAAAAAAAATATTGTACACTAGTTTCAGTTAAAGAAAATGGAAAATAGAAATGTCAATGCCCCCTCTTGGTAACAGTTTAAGAAGTTAGCCAATCCTCAGTGGAGATATAATAATTTTCATAAATTTGCTTGTCACTGTATTGCTTCTTTTTACTTTCCTCCACTCTTGTTTCTTCTTTTAACTTTTTCTATTCTTTCATAAAAACAATTTTGTTCTCTTCTCATAAACAAGATCTACAATGACAACTATGTGATATATGCTTTTCTTTTTTTGGGGGGGCATACCCCACAGTGCTCAGGGGTCACTCCTGGCAGGCTTGGGGGGATCATACTGGATGCCGGGGATAGAACCCAGGTTGGCTGATTGCAAGGCAAATGCCCTAACTGCTGTGCCATTGTTCCGGCCCAATACATGCTCTTTTAATAAAGTTAATTTTAAAAAAAGAACTGAACTGAGTTCAATATTTTATAAAGAAAAGTAAGCCCTTTGGAGTAGGGCAGTGGTCCTTACCTTGCCCTTCCCCAAAAGCCTAAGATAAGGACAAGCTGAAACCTCTGATTTATATTTACAAATACCTCATTTTAAAGTGTGAGACAGGCAACAAGCTCATGAGGGAAGGCATTCTTTAATGACACCTCCAGTTTGCAAAGCGCCTTTCCTAAAATTTTGCTCTTCTGTTCCCTTTCTCTATAAAATTGCTTTTTGTGACCATGTAGAAAAGACATTGAGGGCATGTGCATGCCATCTCCCATTCTGTCAGCTATTAGCTGGCTCTTTGCCTACCTGCCACTGTGCCTTGATTGACTGGAACAATATGTTTGAGGTTTTAGAAATGCTAAAAGTATTTGCATTGCTGAAGGTGAACAATTTTTATGTCATTCGGGTATGTGTGGTCAAGCAATATTCACTCATTGGCTTTACTGTTAAGCTGACCTTTTAATAAGATTCGACCATATAATGTCAAATTTATGTTTCTTGTCCTAGAATAAAAGATATTTTCTAAGAAGGTATGAGGTTGACACTTTAGGCTTTTCTCTCCCATCTGAGTCAGCCTTGATTTCAAGAGAGGTGACACTTTCTCAACCCAATAAATGTGGGTCTCCCAGAAAACAACACCTGGTGATTTTTAAAAAATAGATGAGCTCTGAGATGGAAGAAAAGACACCATTTATGTGTTTCCCTTCATTTTGATTCTTTGTTATCAAGTGTATGATAAGATCAGGTCTGACAGTCCCAATAAATGCTGTTTTGTGCTATCAGATGCTTTTCACTCCCTCAAAGCAGCTGCTTTTGTTCTATCTAATGGGGGATTCTGGTTTCAAAGGCCTTGAACTCCAGGCTACTATGAAAGGTCTTTGACCTGTCAAAGGGAGGCATCTTTAAGCTGGAACAAAGCAATTCAAAGCCTCTATTCTCCCGGTATGCAGCCTTGAAAATGCAAACAAAAGCAAGGCAAGGCCAAGGCCAGTGCCCAGGAATCACAAGACCCAGACAGAGCCCAGCAGCTGAGACCTTCCCAGCAGCCCCTGCACTCACCTCTCCGTGATATTCTTTGCAGTCTGGAGGAAGCGAGCATGATCATTCTCCTTGAGTGAGTGCTCTGCCTGCGAGATGAGGGATGCTGAGCGCTCAATGCACTGTTTGCAGTTTGCAATCTGCTGAGCCAGTTTGCGAAGCCTCATCACCTTAAACAGAAGAGGCATGGAGAGGGTTACATGTCTGAGATTGGAGGAGTCAGGAGGTTCTTGCTTAATGTAGAGGTAAGGACTGAGTCCTTTTGATAATATATGCCTTTGGTTGCAATGTGTATCATCAGTCAATCAAAGTTCCCAAAGTAGGCAGGGGAAGAGTTTGCCATCTGTAAATCTCCATTCTGGGTTTCTTTCATAAGTGCCACTGATTTGTAGAAGGAGGAAGCACTAAGTTGCTCTTGATGAGAAAAGAAAGTGTTGCCTGCTGGGATGGTCCAGGGTCATCAGGCCTCTTCCCATGAGTAGTGCACCCACTTACACTCTGATTCCAGGGACAAACCCTGTTTCTCAGTGGATCTCTCTTGCATCATGGTCTGTAGGTGCCAATGTGTGCCTTAGGGCAAATCCTTTTCTAAAAAGTTCTTCGCCACCTACAGAATAAAATTGTGATGCCAAAACATTAGGTCTCACCCTTTCCCACACTATCTAAAGCTCGTGTGTTAAATTTTAACAGAAAGGGGGTACTTTTTCCATTGATTAATATTTTTCCTGTTGAACAGAGGAGAGAAAGCCAAAAAAAGCACAGCTGGGCTATTTCCCCTCTCTGAGAACGTCATTTCCAGGCACTTTGCGCTTAACGTGATAACTAAGAATATTTTGATAAGTGTTTCCCAGTCGGGATAAAAATGCTTGCTCGGTTCCAATCTGCATTCCAATTCCTGATTTCTGTCTTGCTTGAAAATGACCCTCAAATGCAATTGACCGTAACCTCCAGGGCAGGCTAAGTCCACTCTAACCTACTTGACTGTTTGCTCTGGTGTTTTGAAAAGTGCCCTAGACAAGGCCTTCTGGCTAGAAGCCAAGTTCAAATTGGCCGTTTAATTGGACTTGCTGTGCCTCAGACCCCATCCATTCAGCATGGGACAGGTCCTGGGCAGCCTTATGATCTTTGTGGAATGGAAACAGCCTGGGTGCAAGGATAGGGAGGAGGCTAGTTCATCTGTCTTACAGACACAGCTGGCCCACGCTCTCTCCAGACTTCCTGCTAACTCCAAGAAATTCCTTCTTTCTCCAAGTCATCATTATCATCCCCATGCTACTCTAATCGGAGGAAAGAAAGGAAGGAAGGAAGGAGATGTCATAATTTTGAGGGCTCTGATGAAAGTCCAGTTCCAGCATATTGCTGCACTAGGATAAACAAAGGAAATGGAGGCTGAATTGAGTGGTGGCAGTCAGGAGATTTCAAGCAAGCTGGAGACAATTTTCTGATTCTACACTTGATCTTAGCCAAAAAGCCGAGAAGCGATGGAGACAATTTTCTGAAAAGTAAAGAGTTTGGGGAATGAAGTGTCCAAACTTGGGAGGAGGAAATGGTTGCACAGCATGTGATCTCAAGTGAGAGTCTGCAGTAGGTAAAAATGTGCTTCTCAGTTGACTAACGTTTAGTTTACACAAACTAGAATTGAGTTTCTAGTATTACAACCACAAGCAAAGGTAAGAAAAGCTTACTTTTTCAGAATATTTTCAGAGTCAGAATATTCTGATTCAAGACACGCATAAGAAATGGTTAGAGCAGCCAAAGAGATAGTACAGCAGGTAGAGCACCTATCTTGTGCAAGGCTGATACAGATTCAACGCCCAGCATCCCATATAGTGTCCTGAGTCCCATAAGTAGTGATCCTTGAGCACAGAGGCAGGGATAAGCTCTGAGAACTGCTGGTTGTGCACCCTCTTATTAAAACAAACACTGTCAGAGGGGGCTCAGGTGATGGCTCAAAGGGTTAAAGAATATTGCATGCAAAAAGCCTGGGTTCAATTTTCTCATTTCCATTCTGGGCATATTCCCCTGAGTACCTCACCCCTAAGCATTGCTAGATGTGCCACCCAATCAAAACAAATAAAACAAATTGTCAGAACGGAAAGCAAGCCATAGAACTACTTACAAAGAGGGGACATTGAACCCGATGACATAAAGCATGCTTTATATCATACCAGAATGCAGCATGGTCAATGCTCATTGTAACAAGAGAAAAATCAGGTCAAAATTTTTCTTTAGAAAAACTTATGTCTATTACTCATGCTTGTGGCATGCCTAGTGGTGACCACACAGATTCCAAATGTAACAATACTTAAACTCCACTTTCTTCTTTCTTCCCTTCCATCCTGAACAATGGAAATTAAAAATGACATGTGGGCAAAATGGGGAGCTCAAACTCATGCATAAATTGAAGCAAGGCCAAATCCAAACTCCTCTGCAAATACAGGAATGCTTCCCCAAAGGAATAGCTGGGCAGAATTTTCCTTTTAGTTGGGAGTACAGTTCCATTGGTATATCAGATCAACCAGATTAGGGGATTTCACACCTGGTATGCACAAGAACTAGCTGGGGATCACTGTTGTATTTCGGTATATGGATCTACAGTGGGGGTTTCACTAGTTTAGGTGCATGGGAAGGGTTCACACACATCATTGTGCCAAGAATCAAAACTCAGGGCCTTATACCGGTGAGGGGGGGTGTTCTACCACTGAGCAACAACCATGGGTTTCAGGGACTTTTGTTTTCAAATTTGTAGGTATCTGGGCTTATTCTCCTATTCTTCTGTAAGGAGTTGTCATTGGTAGAGCATCAAATATCTCCATTTTAGTGAGCAATAAATCTTTTCTGATCTTCAGGTCAGGAATTTTAAGTCAGAATTAATTTTTTTAAATGAAACAGAAGAGAGAAAAGAAGAGAGGAGAAAAGTGGCAGAGTACATTTTGGATAGAAAAGATTAGTAGGCTTTGTAAACTGTTTTTGCTTGACTAGGCATATCTACTAGATATGGTAGCTTATGACTACCATACTAAGAGTACAATAATGAAAAATCTCCACTAGTCTAAGTCAGGTATTCATAAACACAGGGCAATATCCAGCACACAATCTGCTGGAGGAAATGATACACCAAGAGCTGTTTTCATGCCAGTCTTGAGTAGAGGTGAGCTGCTAGGGCAGAGCAGATGGCAGGTTACCTTGCCCTTTACAAAACAAGTTAGCTGACTTCAATGATTCTGATGAGATGGTCCTGTTTGCCCTATATATATATATATATATATATATATATATATATATATATATATATATATATATATATATATATATATATATATATATATATAGCAGAATACTAAATGTTTCATTAGAAAACTACACTTTGGGGGCAGGGGATGCAGGTCAGTGGTAGAGTCTATGTCTTTCATGTATTAAGGATCTAGGTTCAACCCTTGGCACCATTTCCACAATAATGTATATTGAAAAATCACAGTATTATTTAAATGATATGATAAGATAAATAAAATATTTGAAAAGAGCCACTAGATACAGACACAGAAGAAAAATTTGCTAATACATCGTTACTGATGCAAGGGAAAATATTCCCAGTTGGCACTGTCCTGGTTTCCTTTGGGAAGTATGACTGCATAGGTTAGCCATTGGAATTCACTCCTTACTCATCATGGAAATAATTTGTCTACTGGAATCTTCTTTTAGTGAGTACATGGGCTATTTATTTACATCCATTTGAAAGCATTCCCTGGTATCTTCTATTAGTCAGTACATGGGCTATTTATTTATATTAGTTTGAAAGCATTCCTTATATTTCTTGAAACACATTTTGAATGCATTTATTTTTAAGTTTAGGTCATGCCTGGTGGTACTAAGTTGCGGTTCCTGGCTCTGTGTTTAGTAGTCTTTCCATTCCTGGGGGTCCTGGGAGTACCATGGGGTACTGGGGATCATTTCTTGTATACATCTGCATCTCTTGTATACAAGAGAGTTATTGCTCAGCCCATCAACTTACCAGACTAGCTCCTGAAGAATGTGTTTCCTTTTGTATGTATAATTACTACCTCTAAATATCTAGGTTCAAATAATTTATCCTCAAATAAATTAAATTCTGAATTAAGGGGGCCAGAAAGATAGCATAGAGGTAGGGCGTTTGCCTTGCATGCAGAAGGACGGTGGCTCAAATCCCGGCATCCCATATGGTCCCCTGAGCCTGCCAGGGGCGATTTCTGAGCACAGAGCCAGGAGTAACCCCTGAGTGCTGCTGGGTGTGACCCAAAAACCAAAAAAAAAAAATCAGAATTAACATTGAGGCGTGTGCCCAGCATTTTGATAAGGAAGGTTTTGGAAAATTAGGAACATGGAGTCCAAGTTAATTTTCTTAAGATTCAAAGATATAGAAATAGAAGGAATTCCTTTGTTCTAAAGCTAATGCTTCACCATAGATCTTTGCCTGAACATTATACATATGTATCGATCAATATTAAATTTATCCCTTACTATATGAAATAAAAAGACAGTTCTTTCCCAGGGAGTTTCATAACTTGAAATTCTTCACTGGTTCAAAAATAGAGGCTGGCAAACGAGGTATGTCAAGAACTTACACTGGTCTGAGGGCAGGAAGAACCAATATATACTAATGTGTGACTACACTGCCCTCCTGGCAATGTCCAGTTGAAGGATTTGGTGTTAGTTTATTTTCACCAGGTCTGTGGGTCATGTGAATGGCACCAGTGACAGATGGAGGTGAAGTTATGAGACTAATGTCACATCTCGTTGTCAACAATTCTGCTGGTCAATCCTCCAGCTGCCCATTTCCACTCATTAGAGGACTTCACTGTCCTTTCTCTGGCCTCAGTGCCCTTGAACTGCTGGGAATACAGGAATCCAAGTCCATTTTGAGGCACCATGCCTACGACTGGCCTCCCTGCCTGGAACCTTTCCAGGGTGTTGGCACCTATGCTTGGCCTTTCTCTGAAAAGCATTTCTAGCTGGGGACACATTCACTATGATAATAGAACTTAGAATTCTATTATCTTGGTCCTTGGTCCAAGTGGCCAACTCCTTGGTCATGTGTCAAAACATTAAATAGGCTTTCATCCTTCTCAAGTGACCTTTTCTTTCTAGTCAATTTCTTCTAAAATAGTTTTGATAAGAAAATGTAGAGATGGGATGTCAGGCTTGAAACTATAAATAAAATTCATGAGACAACCCAAAGGCACATTCCCCAGAATATTTGGCTTTATGGGTGTGTTTAGAGCCTCAATCCCAACAGCCAGGGAAACAAAAGCAAAAACAAACAAATAAGACTAGGGCTAGAGTTATACGAGACTTGAAGTCAATTCCTGGCATAGAAAAAACATCCCCAAAGTAAACTATAATTAAATACAAAGTTTCACATCAAGAAAGAAAATACATCAAAATGTAAAGTTCATATTATTGAATAGGAGAAGAAATTTGTATATTATTTAGCCAAAAAAAACTAATATCCAAAAATGTGTTAATAATCCATAACAAAACCACCACAAACCCATTAAAAACAAGTAGATTAAAATAGACATATCTTCACAGAAGACATACAGTTGACCAATACATACATAAAAAGATGTTCATTAACTCTTATTATTAGGGAAATGCAAGTCAAAATCACAATGAGATTAAACTTCACATCTGTGAGAATTGTTCCTTCCAAAACTAAAGAGCCAACTGTGGACAAGATGTGAAGATAAGTGAACCCACAATTGTACACATTTTGGGGGAACTGAAATTGGTATAGCTGTTAGAGAAAGCCATGTGATGCATCCTTTAAAAATGAAAAGAATGATTCCAAATGATATAGTTTTTATCACACTTCTGGCTTTTTACCTGAAAAAAGAAAAAAAATTCTGTTTCCCATGTTCACTACAGAGCTATTTATAATAGTCAAGGTTTGTAAATAACCTAAGTGCCCATCATCAGTGGATAAAGAAGATACCAACCATCTATACAATAAGCTACTGAACTTTACAACAAGAGAAATTCTTACCATATTTGCAATAGCATGTATGGACCTAGAAGGGCATCATGTTTAATGAAATAAGACAGAAAAATAAAATGATTTCATTCATATACAGTATATAAAGACAAGCAAATTAATTAATTAAAATTAATGTTTAGGCTACAGGACCAACTTTGTGGTTGCCAGGAAGGGTGAAGCATGGCTAAATTGGATAAAAGAAGTCAATTGAATGCTGAAGGACAGAATTGAACTTTATTGGTCATGTGCATATTTGAGGATATAAAACTGACACTGATATAATGTTCTAAAGCAATGTGACTGCAATAAAACAAATACATTTCAGACATCCAATTTTAAAGGTAATACTGTCAACTTTCTATTTCAGAGTAACAGCCTGAGCTAAATCTCAATATTTTATTATGTTAGCTTTGGCTTTTCCATAAGGAAGTAAATAATTAATAGCATGGATGCCCTTGTGTATACCTTCCTAATTTCATTTCATTCTCTTGGGCTGAAAATGGCTCTCCTGAATTCAGAGTGGATCATTGCTAATGGTATTTCTGTATGCAAGCCTAAATATTCTGCAAGCTTTAAAAAAAATTAACCAAACAAACAAAAACCGAAACACAACAAAAACCTTCCATCTTATCTCCCTCTTTTACTCTATCCTAAGGAAACAGTAATTCTAGGTTCTAGAATCAACATCCATTGGTTTGCCTTTTTGTTTTTGGCCCACACCTATTGGTTCTTAGGGTGGTGCTGGGTGAGTTGTTCCCAGTTATGTGTGGAAGACTGTGTAAGCTGAGGAACAATCCAGGCCCTCCTGCATATAAGACATGATCTTTAACCCACTGAGTTATCTTTCTGGCCCTGTGTGGGATATTTTGAAGTTTATTAAATGCTATTTAACTTTTTATTCCATACAAATGATTATAAACCTGTTTATATTTGTGTGATTTCTCTACTACTTATATCTATCATCACAGGTCATTAATTTTCACTTCTGAAGACTAATTACATACATAAGTAATTTGTCTTACAAACAGCTTTATTGATATTTAATTAAGCTGACATACTGAAAGTGCAGATTTGATGTTTTAAAATATGTGCAAACCCACAAAACAGTCACCATAATGAAGACAATGATCATAGCCCCAATTTTCTTCCTGCCTTTTATGATTCATTCTTCCCTTTTCCCTGCCACTCTGCATTAAGCAATCATTGATTTATCACTATAATCTCTAAATTCCAAATAAAATATTCTTACACTACCTATCATTTTCACCCTGGTGTCTTTCACTCACTATAATCCTAGCTTCATCCTTTTGGTTGGTTACATGTATCAATAGTTCAAATGATGAAAGAAATCTTTTCATGGCTGACTACCACCAGTTTTTGTGTTCATTCCTTTTGGTGGCTGGTACCACAAATTGCTGATAGTCATCTTGGGGCACTACATATAACAATAACAAGAAAAATCATGCATGAGTCTTGTATGGCCATATACTTTCATTTCTCTCAGTAAATGTTTAGGATGGTAGAATCAAGTGATAAGGGCATGCTTACTTAAGAAATAGCCAAGGCTGGAGCAAAAGTCCAATGGGTAAAAATTTGCATAGTAGGTGGTAGAGCTGGGTTTGATCCCCAGGATCCCAAAGGGTCCACTGAGCCTGCCAGCAGTAATACCTCAACACTGCTGGGTATGAACCAAAGCCAAAAAATAAAAACTATTTAAATCTTTTATCCTTTTATGTGTAGCAGATACTAGTATATTGCTACACAAATAATTTCAAGTATTTCCTTCTACTTTTTGGTTTGATTTTACATTCTCATAACAGTGTCCTCTGAAAAGACATATTTTACTTGGTGGTGGCAAACGTACACGTGATGGTGCTTAGGGGTGATCCATAGCGGTACTGAAGTATCAGAAGTGGGTTGGTGGGCTGCAAGTGCCTTAAAATCTCTCCAGAGATCTCCAAGAAATTTTTGGTTTTGGTGAAATCCCATTTATGAACATTCCTTTTATATTTTTGTCACTGTAAATTAAAATTTCTTTTTTTCTAATACAAGGTCACCAAGACAGTTTTCTGTGTTTTCTTCTATAAGTTTTAGAGTTTTATCTTTAGCATTTATGTACCTGATCTATTTTGAGCTAATATATATTTTTGTTTTTGTTTGTTTGATTTTGGGACACACTCAGAAGTACTCAGGGGTTATTCTTGGCTCTGTGTTCAGAAACTACTCCTGGCTGTGCTTGCGGAACCATATGGGCTATTGGGGATCAAATCCAGGTAAGCTGTATGCAAGGCAAACACACTCTACTCACTGTGCCATCACTCCAGTGCCTTAAGTTAATTTTTGTGAATAGTGTAAAATTTCATTTTTATGGGTAAACATCCTTCCCAATACAAATACCAAAGCAGTTCCCAAGTTTCAACTGAAGCTGAATTCTTTGTAATTTAACTGCCTACATTTATTATTTATTATTTATGATTTATTATTTTCATACCCACTTTTTTCATATATCCTTTTAAATAGCCTTTTAAATATATCCTTTAAATGTCCTTCTTTCAGATTCACATTATTTTCTCTTTTAAAATAGACGTGACTCCTTCATTTATACCTCCAAACATCTTTTTCTTATTTTCCCATAAAATTAATTTCATCTGGGGTGAGATAATGTCTGTTGATTTTGTCTACTTTTAAAAATTGAACATTTTTTTAGAATTGTCATTTGAAGCACATGGATGGGATGGTTCATCAGGGCTCAAATCCAAGGCTTTACACATGTGAGTTATGCAGTCTATCTCTGAGCTACACCACTGACCCCAAAATTGTGGTCTAGTTTCTGCTTTAAAGAGAAGAAATCATTCATACTCTTAATTTTTTTTGCTTAGACTGCTCTATCTAACACTTTTATAATCAACTTCCTTTGCTCTTTGGGGTAATTACTCAAGAATTCCAGGTATTGGTAGGAAGCTTATCACAAAAACTGAAGTAGAGAAGGGTCTACTGTGGAGGTGATAATTTGAATTGATCATTCTGGATAAAAACTGGGTGCATAAGGGGAATGGAGCCCTTCATTGACAGTAGTGCAAACCATAGGAGAGGGAGAAGGAGAGGGAGAGTAAGAGAGCGAGCAAGAGAGGGAGAGAGAGTGAGCATCAGGGAAGGAGAGAGAGAATGGGGACATTGGTAATGGTAAATGTGCACTGGTGAAGGTTGTTGTGTACTGTATGACTAAATCAGTCATGAACAACTTTAATTGTGGGAAAAATACCTATTAAGATACAAGGTTAAGAATAATCTTGTAACAATGGTGTTTAGATTAAAAAATTTAAAAATAGGGGCCGGAGAGATAGCACAGCGGTGAGGCTTGCATGCAGAAGAACAGTGGTTCGAATCCTGGCATCCCATATGGTCTCCCGAGCCTGCTGGGGCGATTTCTGAGCATAGAGCCAGGAGTAGCCCCTGAGCGCTGCCAGATGTGACCCCCCCAAAAAAACCACCAAAAAATTAAAAATAATTCCATGTATCAGGTCCAGAGTGATAGTACAAAGGGTAAGGGGCTTGCCATGCAGCTGGCTGACCCAGGTTTGATCCCTTCGTCCCAGATGGTCTCCTGAGCAGGTAAGTACAGAGCCAGGAATAATCCCTAAGCTTTGCTAGATGTCCCCCCCCCCCAAAAAAAACAGGAAAAGACCCCCAGAAAAACCCAAAACAAAACAAAAAACGAAAGAAGAATTCTATGTATGTCTGCATGTCTGAGGATCACTGTGAGTACTGATTTCAGAAACACTACAGGACAATGCTTTACTCCACAAATGACTTCTTCCAGAATCCTATGCCTAAGTGAATTAATCAAAAGCTACGTCTCTGGGTAAAGACGGTCAATAATCTTTTATATTTCATTTTAATGAGATGCAAAGTTTTACATAGCTGCAAAATTTTACATTAAACAATGAGCCTTATTTTAGAATCTCATATCATTGAAAAGTGCATCCATCTGCTATTTCCCAATGCCTCAAGAGCTAGTTCTACATGGGAGTTGACGGTTCTTTCCAGATTGAATCCCAAGTATTCTATTTCTTCAGCCATAATCATGGTCCAGGAATCTTGTCCAATTTAGGCCCATGGAGATGTTCACCTTGATTTGAGTACAACTATGTGTCTGTGCTTGTGTTTAACTTTGTTCTCTGTCAATGACATGTATATAGGGTGGAGTGACTGTACCAAATGGTGAATATCTTGGCTGGAACTTGGAGACATCCCTTTGCTACTTTGCTGTAGTTCCTAAGAGAAAATCTCCAGATGGACAATTCAAGCTAAGAAAGGAAAGGGAGGGGCCGGAGAGATAGCATGGGAGGTAAGGCGTTTGCCTTTCATGCAGGAGGTCATCGGTTCGAATCCCGGCGTCCCATATGGTCCCCCGTGCCTGCCAGGAACAATTTCTGAGCCTGGAGCCAGGAATAATCCCTGAGCACTGCCGGGTATGACCCAAAAACCACAAAAAAAAAAAAAAAAAAAAAAAAAAGAAAGGAAAGGGAATCAGGTTGGCTCAAAAGATGTGGTAAAGATTCATTCACTGCAGGCTGAATAATTCTTAGATGTGTTATTTTATACAACAAAAGGGCTTTGCTGTTGTGATTAAGGATTTTGAGATGGGATGAGGAGAGGAGATTTTTCTGGTTGGTGCTGCTGATTCCAATGACAAAGCTCTTTCTGAGTGAAAACCTAGAGTCTATACCAGAAAGACTAGGAAATTGAAGCAAAGATCAAGGTGATGTGATGAAGAAACCATGAGCCATGGACTGTAGGTCGCCTCTGTAAACTTGAAAAGGATTTTGCCTGTTAAGCTCTAGAAAGAAACAGCATTTTCTTGAGCTTGAGCCTATGGGACTGATTTTAGACTTCTGACCTTTCGAAGGTCATATCCTAAATCTGTGTTGTATTTAACCACCAAGTTTGTGCTAATTTGTTGCAGCAGCAATAGGAAAAGTTGAAGTAGTAATGAGAGCTGACCTTTACATGTGACCAATTTAGCAGAAACAACTTGTGTTCCAGGTGCTAGTGAAAGAAAAATCATCATTCATTAATTATTAAATAATATATTCATGAATACTAAATGGATGCTATGTTTAATATCCAACAATAATGAATTATTACAGATGTCTTTGAGGTAATATTGTGTCTGAGAATATGGAAGACATTGAGTACCCAGAGCTGTACACATGTGGTACATAATTATGGAAGTGGCAATGAAGCCTTGAGTCTTGTGAAGATTCCAGGCTGATACTTAGTGGTTTTCAGAGCTGTACAATTTATATGTGGGGAAAAGTAGCTTTTCAACATATGTGAGTCAGTCCTTGACCAGAGAATAATTTCATATTAATTTACTAAATCACTATTAGCAGCTTTAAAATCTATTTAACTTTCAGAGTACTACTACAATTTACATATATAAATATCATTCCATCTATGAGACAAATGTACTCTAAAATATTATTTGGACCAATAACATGGCTTAGAAGGACATGCATTGGATGTTGGAGACCCAGAACTACATGCATTGAATGTTAGAGACCAAGGTATGATCTCTGGTACCATATGATCCCCTGAGCACTGCTGGGAACAATCCCAGAGCACTAGGGTATGCACAGCCTCTGAGCCTGCCAAGTGTGGCCCCCTAAAATAGAAAACAAAAAAATGAAGCTGGAGAGATAGTACAGGACACTTGTCTCATACACAGCTGATTTGGGTCCAATTCTCAGCATGACATAGGTAGCATTGGTAGGAGTAATCTTTGAGCAGAGCCAGTAATAAGCCCTGAGCATTAGCTAGATGTGGTCCCACACATCCAAAATATAAGAACAAACTTTTAAAAAATTGTTAAAAGGGGGGCCGGAGAAATAGCACAGTGGGTAGGGCATTTTTCTGGCATACAAGTGGCCCGGTTTTGAAACTTGGCCTTTCAAATGGTCCAAGGAGCATAACTAAGAGTAACCCTGAGCACAGAGCCAGGAGTAACCACTGGGTGTCAACCCCCCAAAAAAAGGTTAGAAAGGTTAAAAGACAACTGTTAAATTGTTAAAAGACCTTTTAAATGTCATACAAAAAAGAGAATATACATTATTATAATCTATGTGCTACTTAACATTTGCTAGTTTGTTTTTTATTACATACTTCATAAGTTATGAATAATAAGAAATTCACAAATGTATTGGGTACTGAGTGAATATCTCTATTTCAAAATATTTATAAAAAAAACTATCCTTTGGGGGCCAGAACAATAGAGCATTTGCCTTGCACACAGCTGACCCAAGACAGACCTTGGTCGATCCCTGGCAAGGCATCCCATATGGTCCCCCAAGCCAGGAGCGATTTCTGAGCGCATAGCCAAGAATAACCCCTGAGTGTCACTGGGTGTGGCCCAACCCCCCAAATTATCCTTTGATGTAGCATAGAAATAAGAACAATGAAACAGCTCATATGTATTTCAATAAAAATATGAGTAATGTAAAATAGAATAAGGTAATTCTAAAGTTACCAATAGTTTTAGAATGAATGAATTTTGCAGAATTAAGAAACTGGTCCTACTCTGACAAAGATAGTTGAAAATGATCCCTCTTAGATAAGAACCTGGTGCTGAAAGAAGGGAAAGTGATAGATAGGCATGATACCCCTTCAATAACAACATTATAAAACACAGTGTCTAAAAGGGGTAGGAAATGTGCACTGGTGAAGGGACGGGTAGTGGACATTGTATGACTGAAATTCAATCACAAACAACTCTGCAATTGTGAAAAAAAGTATTATGATCAACATTGTAATTATGGTTTTAATTTTAAAAAAGTACTCTTACAGAATGTAAGATAAATTTGTGAATTACTAGGAATTTTAAACTTATAAACACTAGAAAAGGAGTACTAGCAATACAGTCACCAAGGAGTATCTGAAATAACGGAGCTTTACCATGATGAAATTATACATGCCTAAAGTCTTTCATGGTTATTGGAAATGATTTCATCATTTTTTTTCTATTTGGGGTCATATCCAGTAATACTTGGTGCTCAGGATCACTCTTGGTGAGGGCAGGAGACCATATGGAGATAAAGCCTGAATGTACCATGTGCAAGGCAAGCATAGTACCCACTGTACTATGTTGTACTATGTACTATTGTTGTAGCCTCCCATTTCATAATTTGTATATATTTCTTTAAACATTCACTTAATTCTGTATTAATTGGTAAGATGTCACCAAAAACACACAGCGTAAACCCTTGCTCTGTGGAAGCCATCTTCTTACAGAGATGGGATAACTTGGCAGGACTCCTCAGACAGATAAGGATGCATAAAGGGTTGGAGACATAAAAGGTCCCCTGGTGGTTTTGATATATCATAAAGGCTTAAAGGAATATTATAGAAAATCTAGAGAAATATTTCCTAACCTACTTAAGTTTATGGGAGTATGATATTTTCACTGGGTATAAAATATGAAGATTTTCAGCCCTAGAAATCATACCTTTCCTTCTTTGATCTTGGTTCCAATAATTTGCCGTCTTTGCTGAATGATCTCAATGAGAAGATCACACTCTTCCATCAGTTTGGCCTCTTGACGTGATGCATTGACCTAAAGGAGAGATCATATCGTAAACATGACTTTGCCCTTTGTCTTAAGTTCAATGGCCATTTTAATATAGACTAGTTTCCTCCTGGGAATTGGTAACAAATGTTTTAAAAACTAAGTCTTCCTCCAGTTACACAGGGTGGTAAATACAGAACTTAATAACCACTTCCAATTTGTCATTACTCAAAGCCATTGCTATCTAATGATAGCAACATTTTTTTATTGAACCAGACAGCCTCAGATTCCACCTTAATATAACTTTTACATCACTATCACCAGTGGCTTGGAAATCAACACTTGAAATATATTTGCAATTCCTATGTTTTTATTTTGAAAGAAAAGAGCAATGTTGGTTTTTTAACATAAAAAGTAAACTTAAAATGATTATTTTATGGAATAGAATGTGTTTCAGATAATTTTCCAGAATTAACATCTTATGACATTTATTAGACTTTTGCATATTGTTTAGGAAATATGGTTACAATAGTGTTAAAATTTATTGAATTGAAGTAGTACAAAGTTTTTCAACCTTCCCATGATCAAATTGCCCATGACCACTGTCCCTATGTCATTTGTTTTTAAATTACATTTATTACATCTTTCTCTTAAAATCAACTTTTATATTTAATACCTATAAAAACATCAAAGAAAAAATGTGA
The DNA here is from genome assembly GCF_024139225.1 of Suncus etruscus. NCBI lineage: Eukaryota > Metazoa > Chordata > Mammalia > Eulipotyphla > Soricidae > Suncus > Suncus etruscus. Next base: position 16,880,014 of record NC_064868.1, on the reverse strand, counting down.
ATAATCTTACAATCTAAATTTATAATTTCTATTGGGCCAACATTGATTTCCAACAGTGTAAGTTTTAAGAGTATACCTTAACACTTCTTCAAATGTATGATACCATGCCATGACAGCCCCATATTTCTTTTTTGTTTTTGTTTTTGAGGCCACACCCATTTGATGCTCAGGGGTTACTCCTGGCTAAGTGCTCAGAAATTGCCCCTGGCTTGGGGGGACCATATGGGACGCCGGGGAATCGAACCGCGGTCCTTCCTTGGCTAGCGCTTGCAAGGCAGACACCTTACCTCTAGCGCCACCTCTCCGGCCCCGACAACCCCATTTTTCTAACAGAACTCTACCACATCCAATCCATTCCTCTGTTCATCTGTTCCTGTTTCTCCCCCCACCCCAATAACTATCCCTGTGTTGTTATGCCATAATTTAACTTTCTACTTCTGGTCTATTTCTGAAAGATGAAGGTTCTACAAGGAAAGTAAGCCTTGCTCCCTGGAAAGCTCATATAGAATAGCTTGTATTTAAGACTCATTGTATGCACTGAGGAGTACAATGAGTTCATTCTTGGCAAAGCAACTGGGCTTAGGAAACACTCTGCACATGCTATTTTCTTTACCTCCTGACAATTCTTCAATGCTTCTTCACAAATAGAGACCCAAAAATCACAGCTGTGGGAACTGGACAGAGATCATGACTTTTATGATTTTTAACACAGTGCAGGAGAAACTGTGGTATCCTGAAGACGGGCAATAGTGCTCTTTACTCAAGTATGATAACCCAGGGAGACGGCATGGGCCGATCATAAAGTCCTTTTGAATTAAGATACTTGATCTAAGTGGAGTCATTTCATTCTTTGAGAATGAGATAAACTGAAAGCAGGATCAGAAGTTAATTTAAAAAAAATCCATGGATGGCTGTTCCGAGAGCTCATGTCCTGTTTCCAGAGGCCAGGATGCCCTGAGTTTTATTCCCAATCATAAGGCACAGCAGAGAGAATATTCAAGACATGAGAGTGACATTTGCAGCAAACCATGAGATTATAGCCTATGTCAGATAAGCACTCTAGTGTATTTTTCTACTTGACATTTAGTTTTATTATTTAATTTGTTAATGTGGGGCATACCCAGTGGTGCTCAGAAGGCTACTCCCTGTAGTGCCAGGGGGACTAGATGTTGCTTGAGAGCAAACACAGGAACTCCAGCATGTGAAGCTTTCTTTCAACCTGTTGAAGTGGCTCTCTGGCACCAGATATGCTTGCTAAATGTTTAATTAACAAAGGGAACATGGAAACTGAGCAGAGGGGCACAAGGCGTGGTTCAAAGGCAAGTGTTTGCTAAGCAGGCATGAGACTGAGTTTGACCACTGGTGCTGAGCAGTCCCAGTGGCTCTGTAGATCCTGTGTCTGTGCTTCATTCCTTTTTATCTCAAAATAATATTCCATTTTGGGGATAGGCCACGTTTTGTTTATACATTCATCCATAGATGAAAATTCAGGCTTATTTCTAATTCGGGGTGATGATAACTAATTCTGTCTGAACAGTCAGGGACACATTTTTGTGTGCATATATGCATTCCTTCATTTTTGAGTAGAAAAGCAGAATTGTTGGGTTCCTTGTCAACTCTATGTTTCATGTTCTGAGGAACTGCCAAAATGTTCTCTAAAGTAGCTGCATCATTTTATAGGCCAATGAAATATGATATGGGCTTGCCAATTTCCTCACATCCTAATCAATATTTGTTATTACCTGGCTTTTATATTTATTCATCTTAATGAGTGTGAAGTAGAAACAATTTTTTAAAGAAATAACACTGATTTATATCAAAAGGGAGTAAGGAAGTAGGAAAACTAGAAAAAAGGTGTTTATGTATATAGGATAATGGAACTTCAATTTGCATTTCCCTGATGACTAATGTTGAGCATCTTTTCCTGTCTTAAATGGTCACTGCGTATCTAATTTGGAGACGTGCCTTTTCAGATTCTTTGTTTAGTTTTAACATTGACTCACTTGTCTTTTAAATATTGAAAAACTGAATGATTTCTTTATATGCCCTGAAGACAAGTTTCTTATCACATATGTGATCAGCTATATTTCTCCTACTATATTCTGTAAGTTGTCTTTATTTTCTTTCTTTCATTTTATTGGGTGTGCTCATTTTCTTGATGGTACTTTTGTAAGCATAAAAGTTTTGAATTTTGATGATGTTGGGTTTTATCAATTATCACTTGTGTTTGTAGTGTCACGTAAGAAACCAAATCTGGGATTATGAAGATCTACACCTCTGTTTTCCTTTAAAATTTTCCTTTTATTTAGATCTATCACTTTGCGTTAAGGTGTTTTTTTTTTTGTTTTTTTTTTTTTTGGTTTTTGGGTCACACCCAGCAGTGCTCAGGGATTACTCCTGGCTCTATGCTCAGAACTCGCTCCTGGCAGGCTCAGGGGACCATATGGGATGCCGGGATTCGAACCGCCGTCCTTCTGCATGCTATCTCTCTGGCCCACACATTAAGTTTTATGCACTGAGAAGTCATTTTGTTAACAGATTACGGTTTACTTGGGGGTCAACTTTACTTGCAAAAATCACTGGGCTTTGGTAGGAAAAGTATCTCACTTTCTTTCCCTAAGGAATTCACATTCATCTAGTTCTGATTATCCAATATTTACAATGGTCAGATTTGTTTTGAAGAAAAAAAAAGGTAGACTGAAATCTACATTGTTGAGCAAAATATGTTTTGAGAAAGCTGATATCACAACCATCATCACCCTCAAACATGAATTCCCAGAAATTTGGGAACATGATCTGTTGTTTTAGCCAAGTATTTCTTTAGATCTTTCAAAGAATAGAGAATTGATTTTTTTTCTCTGAAACTATGAAAGTTGAATCTACTTTTTCACTTTGATGAAGCATCCAAATTTTTGTAAATCTAGTATTCTCATATTCTAATAGTACAATAAAAACTTTGAAAGCTACCCTAGATTTCTACAATTCTTCCACTACAAAGAAGTTTTCCTGGTTTGCTATTTTATATGCCAACATAAAAAAGTTAATGGTTTCATTGCTTATATGGCCTATTGATTCAAATATGGTATAGCAGTGTTGGTTCTTCATAGTCATGAGTATGGGGGATTTATCCAACTTATTAGTTTCCATAAAATGTGTATAAACGTTAAAGTGACTTAATTACATGTTTATACTAGAAGTCAGACTTTAAGAAATGATCTCTAGCAGTCTGTGAGTAGGTGATATTTATCAAAATTTGCTCTTTTCATTTTACTTGTCTGCAACTCTGAATTGACAGATTCAGATCAGATTGTAAACATCAGCTTCATATGCATGTTTAGCTTGCAAATGTTTAGGTATATTTTATGGCATGTTCAGACAAAATAAAACATCAGTGGGATGGATCTGGCTTGGATCACAGAGAAAATGGGCTAATGGACATTTTAGAAATCCTCAATTTTCCATTTGGTGGTGCTTTGGGGAAAGGAGTTAACCACCTGAAGATTTTTTGAAGAAAACCTTCTCATGCCTCTTGGGAAATGGGTAGGTTGACTAGAAGAATCATTCCCTGGCCACATGCAGATGCTAACCAGGCCATGAGCTGAACACTGGTGCTCTGGACACAAGGCATTTACTGCAGGCTGAGGAGGAAAGGGGGTTGTTGGGGTTGCACACTTCTAGATACCATCGTTCTCATTAAATTCCCCCCTAAAGGTACTCCAGGGAGTGTCCAGGAGCTCCCCTTCTTCTCCCCTACCCCACAACACTGGCCTTTTGAAACCCTATCATTGAACTGTTATCTTGTAGTTTAAGTATCTAACCTTGTCTTGGAAATCGATCCCAACAAGGTCAGGGCTTCAAAAGACAAATGTCTGCATTAGACATTTGTCTAGAAGAGGTCCTCCTGGCAAAGCAAACCCATCCTCTGATTCAAATGAGGAAGACCCAGATTCTTTTTGATTTGATGCTACTTTGATCTGGTTGTTCCTATTTCAACCCAATAGCACTTTCTCCCTGCTATTAAGAAAAATGTCACTTTAGAGTCTGCATGCAAAGTTAAAGGTGTTAGTGTTCTTAACAATTTAATCCCATCAGATTAGTTTAGGACACCCTCTGTTGTCGCACTGCTAACAGTTCAATCTCACAGAAAAAAATAAATTGCTAAATACATCCCTTTCCATCTTCCCTGGGCTGAAACTACTGCCATGCAAGTGAGTAGCAGGTCAGCTGACAGCCCAACTGGGAGAGTGAGGACACAGGGGCCCTGCACAGTGTGGGCTCGAGGGCGTGCCTGGCTGGCCCACCAGGTGCAAAGAGAAATCTGAAGATCTGAGGATGCTAGGGGTTTGATTGCCAAAGGCAGCTGTGATGAACATTCCAGACACTGGGACAGAAGTCAGGCAGTGCTGCCAAAAGGAACAATGAAAGAAAGGCACACTAAGACTTGCATTTGTATATAAAATGGAGCCAAGGAGAATTGAGTAAGAGCAGACTGTATTACTGCAATTCATCTAATATGTTTATATGTAGCCTTCACCCAGCAACACTCACACTAAAGTCAAATATTTGTGGACCTAACTTAAGAGGATGAGAGAGCAAAGAATCACCGAGTTCCCAGGGTCTCTGTCTGCTTAGGAGAAACCGAAGTATACATCACCAGTTCTTAATGTTCAAATGGCCCGTTCACTTCATAATTTGGATAAAAACTCTTTAAATCCCAAATCCCTTTTTTTACACAAAAAGAAAACATATAGTTGGTTCGACGTAATAACAGTGATGAAGCTATATGGATGGAATTCAACACAGAATGATGTGGTAGGAAATGATTTGGCCCAGAAGAGACAAATTCTACAGATTGATTATCCAGATGGGGCAGAGCTAGATTTTTGCTATGGAATAAAAAAGTAAAGCCAAACAATTTTATGAAAAGCTTTCATTCTATGAAGGTGCTAAGATTATGAATGAATGTTGGTTAAGGCAACAAAGTCCATTTAGAAATGGAACCAGTTGGACCAGAAAGATAATATGGGGTAAGGCACTTGTTTTGCATGAACTCGAGCCTGCTTCAATCAATGGCACCACATATGGATCTTGGAGTCCTATTAGGAATGAGCCCTGAGCACAGAGCCAGGAATAGCCCAGAGCATTTCTGGGTATAATCCCAACCCCTACACAGCCTTCCAATTTGCACCACACTGTGGTGAGTGGGCAATAAAAGTCTTCTTATACATAAAACACAACTGGAAGAGGATAATAAAATTTCACAAAAAATGGTGCCCTGCTCATGAGACTACAGAAAGTAATTTGAAGTAGAAGAGCAGTACACATGACCTGCCCATGTGAATGTATTGTTTGCTTTCCAATAAAGCAAAATCATCCAACAAGGCAAAAATCATTCAGTGCCTTTTCTTAAAATGTGGGCAACAGTACCTCCTGGGGGTGCCAGAATAATGGGATATAGTAACTTTTGATGCCTGTAGATAAAAAATATAAAGTCCATGTGTTGGGACTTTATATTTTATAATTTTATATATAGGTGCCTTTGCTGGGTGTATATCCACTTCAAAAAGGTACTTTTTTTTGCAGGTGGTGATGGTAACGGTATTGAATACTTTTCCTTCAGAAAAGGAGGCAGTAGGTTGAAGGACATTTGGGAGCCTGCTATTTTGGGGTCTGTGAGATACTAACATTGAGAATTCAAGGTCCTGGAATTGACCATCAGATCAGTTTCACTAGTTCATTTGGTAGGTTCTGAGGCCATTTTCTCCACAATCTGATCTTTAGCTTCCTTACTGTGTAAGGAAGAAAATAACAGTTCTTGCCTGTGATGAGGCATGAGCTGTCACATGACAGGCCAAGGCAAACTTAGCATAGATAAATCACTTACCAAATGTTAATAATGAAATGTTTATTAACTCTTGCTAGTGTTTAAAAAACTCTTTATCTGGACTTTATAGGGAGTCAAAGTTGGCTTCAAGGACTAGGTTTGCTGAGTGTGTGATTATCTGGGAACATTTTCTAGCAAAAATCAAAACTTTTATCTGGGGCCGAAGAGATAGCATGGAGGTAGGGTGTTTGCCTTACATGCAGAAGAACAGTGGCTCGAATCCTGGCATCCCATATGGTCCCCTGAGCGTGCCAGGAGTGATTTCTGAGCATAGAGCCAGGAGTAACCCCTGAGCACTGCCGGATGTGACCCAAAAACCAAAAAAACAAAACAAAAAAACCCTAAACAACAAACAAAGAAACAAAAAACCTTTTATCCACCGATTTTTTTTTAACCAAAACAATGACTTTGGAATGAATGCAGATTAACTCCAAAATTCTGATTCTTGTTATCTTTGTTTAGTTTTGTTTTGGGGCCACACCTGACAGTGCCCAGGGCTTACTCCTGACTTGGCTCTTAGGAATCACTCCTGGCAGGCTCAGGGGACCATATAGAATGGCAAGAATAGAGTCCAGATTGGTGGCATGCAAGGCCCACTGTGCTCCAGTCCCCAACTGTCATTATTTTATTAGTATTTTGTAGTACCAGAGGGAATTTTTAGAAGTCAGCTTATTTTCATTTAATTTAGTTTAATTGAATTGCACTTCACTAGGCTATTGGACAATGTTCAGTGGTGCTACTACTTCCAACTTTGTACTCAGGGATCACTCCCTGCAATATTCTGAGGACTATGCAGTGTGGAAATCAAACCAGGATCTCTGACATGAAAAATAAGTGCTCAGCCCATTGAGTGATTGCTTCAGCCCTGGAGTTAAGATTAGAATCCCCAACATATTCTCTATTGGCTCCTTCAAGCTACAAATGGCTGAGGGCATAGAGCAAAGTTCCGGACTTGGAGAAGAAACTGGGAAATTTCGCTGCAAAGAGGCAAGCAAGCAGATAGTGGAGCTCACAGGCCACAAGGCCTCTCTGGCAGCTACTCAGCTCTGATTTGACAGCAAAGCAGCCACAGACAATAGGTAATCCAAAGGGCAAGGCTATCATCCAACAAAATCTTGCTTACAAAAACAGACCAAGAGCCAAATTGAGCCCTAGGGTCCTACTTTGCCAACCTCCGGCCTAGAGGAAAAGATCTGGACTTGCAGGTGTGACTAATCTGCTGGATTTCAGTGAGAATGTTTCCGCATTTGCACTCTTCCATCGCAACTATTGTGCAAACTTACTTGCTCACAACACTGGAGTGCTAAATTATGGCTTTCTTTGTTTGCAGGATTTCAGCTTGAAGATGGAAAGAGACACGTACTATGGTCGGATGTCTCCTGTCATCCTGTCCACCTGAGTCCATTTTGCCCTTCCATAATGCCTTGATCAGGGTGCAGAGAACATTCTTGGTTTTCAGGTCACTGCCCTTTCTTTATGTTTGCTGGTAACAGTTGAAAGCCATTCCAAAATAAAGGTGCTGCTCATAATTCAGTCAGACCCCACAAATGCCTCCCTTCGGTCCTCTTCTTAATGACCCACTTTATCAAACAAATACTCCACACCCTTCCGCTTGGGCTAGGCACATGGAATGGAAATGAAAATCTATTAACCTGTCAGGGCTGCTTGTCTCTATCAAGCCTTTTTTTCCCGAAATGTGTTTAGGATTTTCAACAAATATACTAGAGGGGCTGCTGGGGTCAGAAGGAAAGGAGGTGAGTGCTAGGGAAGCAGGTGAAGGAAAGAGAAGGGAAGTCATTGCTAATGGAAAACGGAAGATTCTATTCCCCAACTGGCCATCATTCATTTTTAGTCAGACGTGCCATTTCTCAGTAAGTGATGTTTTTATAAGTTGTGCTGGCATGATTCTTGACCAGTGAGGTCCTGGAAAAGTACAGAATTAAGCACTAACTTTGGCTTAAGGTGGCAAGCAGAGATGCCATCTGCACCGTGTGCCCTTTAGATCAGATGGACAAGTCTGGACCTTGGGGGTCCAATTAGAAAATAAAAAGGGGTGTTGCTCTCTCTCTGAATTGAACTTTCTTTTTTCAGTTTAGGAGCCATGCCAGGGGTGTACAAGGACTATGCTTGGGGATTGTTTCAGGCAGTGCTCCAGGGAGCATGGGGTGCTAGATGCTAGATATTGGCTCATACCTGGGTCTCCTGCATGTAAAGCACAGGCTTAGCCAGTTCACAACTGATAAGTATCTTGCCAGGTTGTTGTCATTTCAGAATCTCAGCAGTCTCAGGTACGATGTTGTCATTATAGTTATTGTTATGTTTTCTCAAAAGGGTCACACCCAATGTTGCTATCAGGACACCAGGGTGCAGCAGGGATCTGCGCAGATGATACCCAGCAATGGAAATAAGCTCAGGGTCTGGCACATATGAGGCATGTGCTCTTACCACTTGAGCCATATCCTGGGCCCTTGACTCATTTTTAAAACTCCTTAAATCTGGAAACCCCTCATTTGGAATACTCACAACACTGGGTAGGAGAAGAGGACTTAGCGAAAGTGAACAGAGGAGCTCCGACCACAGCACAGATGCTGGGGAGCCTTGTGGGTCTCCTCCTCAAAGCAGGGCGTGAGACTAGGCTACAGAGGACTGGTTGTTGCCAGGAAACGCCATTAAAGAGACCAGGAAACTGCCATTCCACTACCACTATTGCTGATAAATTCCAACTAATGAAGCCAAGAATTAATTTACTCATCTCATTGTGGGTACTTTTACTCATCTCATTGTGGGTACTTTGGGGCCACAGTGGGGAACCTCCAGCCAGTGGGGAGGAAGAGCAGCACTTAAGTGCAGTCACATAAGTGACTGATTTATGTGGCTGATTGAGGAGGTGGGGGTGGGGGTGGTGGCTGGTAACTTCCTCCTGGAATGATTTTGTGTGTAAAACAGGATGTGGCGGGAGTGAGAGAAAGGTTCCATAAAGTGTCAGCAGCCAGTCCTCAGACCAGAGAACACAGAACAAGGTATGGATGATTACAGACAAGGAGACTGCGACCAGGAGGTTTCTAAAGAGTGACAGGCTGGTGGCACTCTTACTACCTTGCCCTTCCTGTAACTCCCAGACCTGGGGACTCACTACAGACCTGAGTAGAGTCAGTTTCTAGCTTGACCTTAGCCATTGTTGACTTTGGGGACATGAACACTGACCTGCATACATTTCTTGGTGACTGGCTGTAAACAGATCGAACTGTGAAGCAATGGCAGGCAATGCTGTCCAGAAAGAAAAATCTACTGGAAATGTGGTGGGCCTCACTGCATTCCCAGAACTCAGTCTGCACCTAGGAACCCTCGCTTCCTCCAGACCTTGCACTGTTCTGCTCAAACTCTGGCTTGACAGTTTTAAGCTTCCTCAGTGCCGACAGTTTTGTGCAGTCCAACGGTCATTTTGCAAAACTGCAGTTTGAGATGACTCAAGATGTCCCCCCCCTTCCATATCATTTTGTTTTCTGAAAGGTCAAATTGTATTTCTTGACACAAACTGGCAGGCTCTGGACAGATGCTAGGCTGTAACCTTTCGACTAGAACACTGTGCTTAACTTCATTGGGATAGGGTGGTGGAGAGAAGGCATCCTGCCAGGTACTGCAAACATCACTTGCTTTAATTTTATTACCGAGAACAAAGCCTTCTTCTTATTTAATAGAACCCTGCCAGGCAGGCCTCATGAGCATATTTCTCATTTTTTTGAGACCACAAACAAGAGGAATTCTTTAAGGCCATTTCATGAGAAACAGAAGGACAAATCTGTTCTCCTGCTAAAATGAAAGCAGCCATGTGTAGCAGTACCAAAGCCTGATGCCGGGTTAACATCTGCATCATGTGCCCTTTCTCTGGCATTTGTGACCACCAGTACCTTGGTAGCTATTCCTCTCTGCCTTAGATGGAGGTTTAGGCAGAGATAGGACAGAAAGCACCTTCCATTGCATACCAGCTCTTTGGTATGAAAAAAGAACCTACTTGGGGGTGGGGACACCAGACACAAATCAACACAACACTCTCCCCTTACAAGGCCTGTCTATTAAAACTGGGAACCACAGAAATTCTCATTCGGTGCTTATTGGGATCTTGCCAATAAACTAAAATTTCAATATTGCCCTTGCTTCTCAGCTGCAAGTGAATTTCTCTAATTTTACTAAGGCCCAGATATCTATGCAATAGTCTCAGCAGCTAAGGGGTAGCAAGGAGAGAAAATGATAATGCTTTTACTTCCACAGGAGGGAGGAGGAAGTGTACCCTATAAAAAAACACAAAGTACGTAATAATATGAACTTGTGGGGTTGGAGAGATAGCATGGAGGTAATGCAATTGCCTTGCATGCAGAAGGTCAGGTTCGAATCCCAGCATCCCATATGTCCCCCGAGCCTTCCAGGAGCGATTTCTGAGCACAGAGCCAGGAATAACCCCTAAGCACTGCCGGGTGTGACCCAAAAATCAATATATATATATGAACTTGGGGCCGGAGAGATAGCATAGAGGTAAGGCGTTTGCCTTTCATGCAGAAGGCCATCAGTTCGAATCCGGCTTCCCATATGGTCCCCTGTGCCTGCCAGGAGCAATTTCTGAGCATGGAGCCAGGAGTTTCCCCTGAGCACTACCGGGTGTGACCCAAAAACCACACAAAAAAATGAACTTGCAGGGTCCATACATTCATTATCCAAGGTGCCACACTAAGACCTGTGGTAAAAACAGAACTTGTCCTCTAGAAAGAATGACTTCACTAGACAGCAATTAGCAAGGAGGCCACGTGAATACATGATGAGCTGCCAAATCAAGGGCAATTGAAGGTCTAAAGTCATGTGGCCCAAAATGGCAGCCACAAGCCACATGTGGGTTTAGAACACCTGAACTACTACTAAACTCAATGGCCATGTGCTGTTGGAAGAAAATGCATATGGTAATGGTTTTCATAAAAATGACACATTGAAATGATCATGTTTTGAATATATAAGTCCAAATAAAATGAACTAGTCAAATGAGCCTGACCTATTTGCTTTTGGAAATATGGTGGTTACTTGGAGACTTGAAACTACACATGTGGCTCCCACTACATTGCAATCAGACAGTGGGGTTCCAGAGGGCTTCAGAAACGTGGCAAGTGGGGAGAAGTGGAAGAAATGCAGGAGGTTAAGAAGATGAAAGAGGTGTCCAGGCCAAACAAGTTCGACAACTGGTTCCTTAGGAGCAGAAAAAGAGAAAAACTGGAACCAGTCATACCTGAGTGACAATTGGAACATGCTCAATGGGGGTCAGTTTCCAAGTAGTTTTACATCTTTCCCCACTGTGGGCTGGCTGGGGTCCTCAGACTAGCAGTTGAAAAATCACTGAATTAGTGGACACATGCGTAGCCCTGTTTTGTATGCCCAAGGGTAACCTGGAAGGATTAGCTTTGGGGTATAGGCTCTAGGCGTTGCCTTCTTCTGACCTATCTGCACCACGTATCTTGGAGGCCAGGTATGATGACTCACTCCTGGGGTATCTTCTGAACCTGAGGCCATGGGGAAGGTAAATCAAGGAGGCTGACTGAAGGAGAGAGGAGAGATAAAGAGGTGAGAGAAAGAGAGGAGAAAGAGAGGAGAGGAGAAAAGAGAGAGAGGAGATGAGGGAGAGAAGTGAGAGGATGTAGAGAGAGGAGAGAGGGAGAGAGAAATAACTCTAAGAGTGTAAAGTAAACTCAAAGCTGTTCTGATAGAGAAAACTGGTATTTTTTATTTTTCTCTTTTTTTCTCTTTAGTTTTCTCTTTTTTTTCTGGTATTTCAGATATTCAGATATCTACCCATTGCTGAGTTCCTGCATGTCTATGTGAGACAGAGAGTAGAATCTGTACATGTATGTTCACTTGCATGTATGTAGGTCATATGAGAACAGCCATGGGCCATTATTTGTTTTACAAAACAGAAGGTAAGAATTTATGGGCCAGGTATGCAAATGTGCCTGGGCCAGAGCAAGGAGTCAGTCTGGTCTTTCTGGGGGCACTTCATCTTACAGTAACTGTCATGTGCTGTGTGGAAAGGCATAAGATACTAGAAGAGAGATATTATCCTTCTTCATAAGGAGCCCAGGAAGCTGGGGAGAAAACACAGGTGTACATCCTGACTATGAGGCATGTTGCTACATGTTGTTCAGGGACTAGCTCATTATCCACAATTGACTGCATCATTGATGTCACATCTTTAGGTTCAAATGATCTCAGTGTTTGATTCACAAGTGCAAAAATTATATATAGCTAAGAATAATCACTCTCACGAGTCCTCAAGTCAATGTTTAATGAACTCGAGGAGAACAGACTACATTCCATTTATAAATTACTTGGTCAAGTCCTTGTGCATAGTTTCAATTGAGGAAAAGTCTACATAAAAGGAAATTCATAGTTCTTAAGGGACAATTTAATGGCTTATGGTCATCCATATAGTAGCTTAACCAGATTTCTATTATCCCAGAAAGTATCCTCAAGTTCTTCTACCAAGCAATTCTCACTCCTATATGTAATCATTATTCAGATTTTTTGTTTGTTTTTGGACCACACCAGGCATGCTCAGAGATTGTTTCTGGCTCTGTGCCCAGAAATCGCTACTGGCAGGCTTGGGGGACCATATGGGATGCCGATGATTGAACCCATACCCGTCCTGGGTTGTCCACATGCAAGGCAAATGCCCTAACACAGTGCTATCATTTCAGTCCATTATTCAGAATTTTTTATGGGGCCACACTCAGCAATGCTCAGGGGTTACTCCTGGCTCTGTGATCAAGAATTAATATAGATGGTGCTCAGGGAACCATATGGGGTGCTGAAGATAAAGCCTGAGCCAGCATTGTGCAAAGCAAACAAATAGCCTACTTGCCAGCCCCACTTTATTGTCAAATTCTTATAACAACTTAATTATAAATATAGCTTTCAAATCACTTTATAAACATTTGAAATGACTAATAGAGTAAAATTCAAACTCTTAACAAGTTAAATCATCATAAGTATTTAAGTAGTTCCTAAAAATCAAATAAATGAAACATAAATACAGTGAAATTAAAATTCTTTTGAACATTCTAACACTGGTTTGAATCTTATCCTACACTTTCAAGTTATAAACACAGTTAAAACAAATGACATGGTTTTCTTTTTTTTTTGGTTTTTCGGGCCACAGCCATTTAATGCTCAGGGGTTACTTCTGGCTAAGCGCTCAGAAATTGCCCCTGGCTTGGGGGGACCATATGGGATGCTGGGGAATCGAACCGTGGTCCATCCTTGGCTAGCGCTTGCAAGGCAGACACCTTGCATCTAGTGCCACCTCACCGGCCCCATGACATGGTTTTCTAAACTAAATTCAATAATTGAAAAACCATGAGATACACAGTTACAAAGTTATTCATGACTAATTTTCAGTTATGCAATGTTCAACACCCATCCTTTCACAAATGCACATTTCCCACCACCAATGTCCTCAGTTGCCTCCCACCCTCTCTGCCTGCCTCCAGGCCACAATTTTTCCTTCTCACTCTCTATTTCACTCTCACTCTCTCACTCTCTAAATCTCACTATCTACCTACATACCTACCTACCTACCTACCATCTATCTACCTACCTACCATCTATGTATCTATCTATGTATCTATGTATCTATCTATCATCTATCTATCATCTCTCTCTCTCTCTCTATCTATCTATCTATCTATCTATCTATCTATCTATCTATCATCTATCTATCTATCAAATTTCTCTTCTCACTTCTCCCTCCCTTTTAGGGACTGTGGTTTGCAATATGCTTACTGAAGGGGTATCATGCATATCACTTTTCCTCCTTTCAGCACCCAGTTGTTGTCCAGAGTGATCATTTCCAACTCTCATTGTCATAGTGGTTTCTTCTCTGCCCTAACTCCCCCACTCTTTGTGAAAATCTTTCTACTATGGACTGCTCTTCCTGGCCACATCTCTATTGTCTTTAGATAGTATTACCATAATATTATGTTTTGTAGTCTACAAATGAGTGCAATCAACAAATTACATGTTTTTCATTGGAATCTCAGATAACCTGTCAAATTTCTATAAAATGTCAGTAAATTTAAAAGAAGGGAAAAAATAAAAACATAACAAAAAACAAAAAAAATCAACAACTACAAAAAAGCACAACAGCAACAAACAATAATAATCACGAGAACGAAATAAAATAAAGAGAAAAAAATAAAAAAAAAAGAATAAAAGGAATGAGGGCTCTACGCCTTCCCAGTAGTTCCCGACTGTGAGAAACTGTGAGTGTTGCCTATGCGTGTTTTTCCACTGTCCTGTCTCCTGAACCTCTTGGGAGTGGGCCAAAAAGGGCCCAGAAAAATAGCTCTCCCAGAGGCTCATCTAAGGGCCAGAACGCTAAGGAACTGTGTCCGACCATGAAAACTGGCTACCCGCAGTATTCTGCAGAAAGGCAGGTCCCCTGTTTGTGACATCAGGCTGGGAAAATCTACGCCTGCCCAGTGGTTCCCGACTGTGAGAAACTGTGAGTGTTGCCTGTGCGGGTTTTTCCAGTGTCCTATCTCATGAATCTCTTGGGAGTGGGCCGAAAAGGGCCCAGAAATATAGCTCTCCCAGAGGCTCATCCATGGGCCGGAATGCCACGGAACTGTGTCCCACCATGAAAACCAGCTATCCGCAGTATTCTGCAGAACGGCAAGTCCCCTGTTTGTGACGTCAGGCTGGGAATATCTATGCTCACCCAGTGGTTCCCGAATGTGAGAAACTAAAAGTGTTGCCTGTGCATGTTTTTCCACTGTCCTGTCTCCTGAAACTCTTGGGAGTGGGCCGAAAAGGGCCAGAAAAATAGATCTCCCAGAGCCTCCAGAAGAGCACTTAGCTCTGCTTCACTTTGCGGCCACACACTCTTTCTAACCAATGAACCCCACCACAACACACAGAAAAAATCACACTACAAGCGTGACAATGGGGGAAACCGCGCAGGCAAACACCATGCACAGAGAATGAAGATGATAGCTCAGATGACCTAAAAAATTCCAACCATCTGATTAACCTCTCGGATAAGGAGTTTAGAATAGAAATATGGAAGATTTTTGTAGAATTCAAAGAAAGCCTAGATCGATCTGAACAGAACACAAAGACAGAAATCAGAAAACTCCAAACTGAAATAACAGATCTGAAAAACACGGTGGCTCAACTGAAAACCTCAGTGGATGGCCTCTCCAGCAGGGTAACAGCAGCTGAGGAAAGAATTGGCGTGCTGGAAGATGAGATGCAGGAAAACTCAACACAGCAGAAGAAATTGGAAAAGAAACTTAAGACAAATGATCAGGCAATGGATAATCTACTCAAGGAATGTGAACAGATGAAAATAGAAGTTTTTGATAAACTCAAAAGAAACAACATAAGAATCATTGGAGTCCCAGAAGCCCAGGTAGGAGATCTTCAGGAAGAATCAACTGTCAAAGACATCATCAAAGAGATACTCCCAGATTTAAAGACTGCATGCAATCAAACCCTGCATGCCCAAAGAGTACCAGCTAAAAGAGACCCAAAGAAAAACACCCCAAGACACATCCTCGTTACGAAGACAAATCCCACAGAGAGAGAGATAAAATACTGAAAGCAGCAAGATCAAAAAGAGAAATTACATTCAAAGGAGCATCCCTAAGTCTTACAGCAGACATGTCACAAGAAACTCTCAAGGCCAGAAGACAGTGGTGGGATATTGTGACAAGACTGAATGAAATGGGTGCCTCACCGAGAATACTGCACACAGCCTGACTCACATTCAGGATTGAAGGAAAGATACATAGCTTCATGGATAAACAACAGCTCAGTAACTTCACAGTTGAAAAACCAGCCTTAAAGGAAAAACTGAAAGGTCTACTTTAAGACAAGAGAGACCAACAAACACAGCAAACTTATCTACAAAGATGACATTAAATCCTATGAAAATCATGTCCTTCAATGACAATGGACGATATTCACAAATTAAAAGACACAGAGTGGCAAAATGGGTCAAAAAGATGAATGCAACGTTGTGCTGCCTACAAAAAACACACCTGAATGGTCAGAACAAATATAGACTCAAAATCAAAGGCTGGAGGAAAATCATCCAATCCAACAACACCCTTAAAAAGGCTGGGGTGTGGCCCATATTAATATCTGATGACACCAATTTTATACTCAGAAAAGTTGTAAGGGACAAAGATGGACACTATGAACTAATCAAGGAATATGTGCAACAGGAGGAAATCAGACTATTAAACATATATGCACCCAATGAGAGACCAGCAAATTATTTAATACAATTACTGACAAATCTGAAAGAAGGCATCAATAATAACACAATAATTGTGGGAGACCTCAACACAGCCCTGTAAACACTTCATAGGTTAACCAGACTGAAAGCCAACAAAAACATACTAGCTCCGAAAAGAGTAATGGAAGAAAGAGGATTAGTAGATATATATAGGACACTCCACCCCCAAAAACATGGATACACATTCTTCTGAAATGTACATGGGTCATTCTCCAGGATAGACTACATGCTAACACATAAAACATACCTTCATAAAATCAAGAGAATAGAAACATTGCAGGCTACCTTTGCTGACTACAAGGCTCTGAAATTAGATGTGAACTACAAGGCACACAGAAGAAAAACTTTAACAATTGTAAATTAGACAGCCTGCTACTTAACAACCAGTGGGTCCGAGATGAAATCAAAGAGGAAATCAAAACTTTCCTGGAAATAAATGATAATGAAGACACAAGCTGCCAGAATCTATGGGACACAGCAAAAGCGGTCCTGACAGGAAAATTTATAGCTTTACAAGCACACATTAGGAAGGAAGAAGGGGCATACCTGAATAACTTAATGATGTAGTTCATTAAATTAGAAAATGACCAACAAAAGGAACCAAAAATAGGGAGACAGAAGGAAATAACAAAACTGAAAGCAGAAATCAATGAAGTAAAAAACCAAAGAACAATCCGAAAGATCAACGAAAGCAGAAGTTGGTTCTTTGAAAAAATAAACAAGATTGATAGACCATTGGCAAAACTCACAAAGAGAGAAACCTGATAACCTGTATTAGAAATGAAAAGGGGGGAGATCATGACAAATATTGCAGAGATCCAAAGGGTAATCTGAGACTACTTTGAGAAACTTTATGCTACAAAACATGAGAACATAGAGAAATGGAAAAATTCTTGGACACTTATAACGTTCCACAGTTATGTAAGGAGGATGTAGCATATCTAAACACCCCCATCACTATTGAGGAAATTGAAATTGTAATCAAACATCTGCCCAAAATGATAAGCCCAGGCCAAGATGGATTTACTAATGAATTCTTTCAAAATTTTCAAGAGGAGATACTACCAATCCTAGCCAGGCTCTTCCACGAAATTGAAAAAATGGGATCACTCCCAAACAGCTTTTATGAAGCCAACATCACCTTAATACCAAAAACAGACAGAGATGCTGCTAAAAAAGAAAATTACAGACTAATATCCCCGATGAATGCAGATGCAATGATCTTCAACAAAATCCTGGCAAATAGGATCCAATGCATCATCAAGAAGATTATACACTACGACCAAGTAGGTTTCATCCCAGGAATGCAAGGATGGTTTAACATCCATAAATCTGTCGACATCATACACAACATCAACAACAAGAAAAATAAAAATCACATGATCATATCAATAGACGCAGAGAAAGCATTTGATAAGGTCAAACACCCATTCTTGATCAAAACTCTCAGGAAGATGGAATGGAAGGAACATTTCTGAATATAGTTAAGGACATCTACCACAAGCCATAGGCAAATATTGTCCTCAATGGAGAAAAACTAAAAGCCTTTCCTCTAAATTCTGGTACAAGACAAGGCTGTCTGCTTTCACCACTCCTCTTCAACATAGTACTGGAAGTGCTTGCTATAGCAATCAGACAAGAAAAAGATATCAAGGGAATCCAGATAGGAAAGGAAGAAGTCAAGCTCTCATTGTTTGCAGATGACATGATACTCTACTTAGATAACCCTAAAGCAGGGGTCTTAAACTTTCGGCCCGTGGGCCATTTGCGGCCCTCCATACAACATTTTGTGGTCCTGCCCTAGAGGAATCTTTTTTTGTTTAGTTTTGTTTTAGTTGTTTGGGTCACACACCCCCTCCCCCCAATGTTCAAGAGTTACTACTGACTTTGCACTCAAGGATCACCCGACTTTGCCTTCTGCGGCCCCCAGGTAAATTGAGTTTGAGACCCCTACCCTAAAGACTCTACCAAAAAGCTTCTAGAAACAATAAGACTCGTGTAGCAAGGTGGCAGGCTACAAAATTAACACACAAAAATCAATGGCCTTTTTATACACCAATAATGACAGGGAAGAGATGTACGTCAAGAATGCAATCCCATTCACATTAGTGCCACACAAATTCAAATATCTTAGAGTCAACTTGACCAAAGACGTGAAGGACCTATACAAAGAAAAGTATAAAGCCCTGCTCCAAGAAATAACAGAGGACACACAGAAATAGAAACACATTCCCTGCTCATGGATTGGCAGGATTAACATCATTAAAATGGCAATACTCCCCAAAGCATTGTACAGTTTTAATGTGATCCCTCTATATATACCCATTACATTCTTCAAAGAAGTAGATCAAACAGTTATGAAGTTCATCTGGAACAATAAACACCATCGAATAGCTAAAGCACTCCTAGGGAGAAGGAAAATGGGAGGCATTACTTTCCCCAACTTTAAACTGTACTACAAAGCAATAGTTATCAAAAAGGCATGGTATTGGAATAAAGACAGACCCTCAGATCAGTGAAATAGGCTTCAGTTCTCAGACAATGTTCCCCAGACATACAGTCACCTAATTTTTGACAAAGGAGCAAGAAATCCTAAGTGGAGCAGCGAAAACCTCTTCAACAAGTGGTGCTGGCAGAACTGCTTAGCCACTTGCAAAAAAAAAAAAAAAGGCGACCATCATATACGAAGGTAAAATCCAAATGGATTAAAGACCTTGATATCATACCTGATACCATAAGGTATATAGAACAACACATAGGTAAAACACTTCATGACATTGAGACTAAAGGCATCTTCAAGGAGGAAAGTGCACTTTCCAAACAAGTGGAAGCAGAGACAAATAGATGGGAATATATTAAGCTGAGAAGCTTCTGCACCTCAAAGAAAAAGTACCCAGGATACAAGAGCGAGAAACTATTGACCCAAAACCCATCAGATATGGGGCTAATATCCAAAATATACAGGGCACTGACCGAACTTCACAAGAAAAAACATCTAATTCCATCAAAAAATGGGCAGAAGAAATGAACAGACACTTTCATAAAAAAGAAATACAAATGGCCAAAAGGCACTTGAAAAAATGCTCCTCATCACTAATCATCAGGGAGATGCAAAACAAAACAACAATGAGATACCATCTCATATCACAGAGATTGGTACACATCACAAAGTATGAGAACAAGCAGTGTTGGCGGGGATGTGGAGAGAAAGGAACTCTTACCCACTTCTGGTGGGAATGCCATCTAGTCCAACCTCTATGGATAGCAATATTGAGATTTCCCCCAAAATTGGAAATTGAGCTCCCATTCGACCCAGCTATTCCACTCCTAGGGATATACCCTAGGAATACAAGAATACAATACAAAACCCCCTTCCTCACACCTATATTTATTGCAGCACTATTCACAATAGCCAAGGTCTGGAAACAACCAAGATGCCCTTCAACAGACAAATGGCTAAAGAAACTTTGGTACATATATACAATGGAATATTATGCAGCTGTCAGGTGAGATGAAGTCATGAAATTTTCCTATACATGGATGTACATGGAATCTATCATGCTGAGTGATGTAAGTCAGAGGGAGAGAGACGCAGAATCGTCTCACTCACCTGTGGGTTTTAAGAAAAATAAAAGTCATTTTTGAAACAATCCTTAGAGACAATGAGAGGAGGGCTGGAACTTCCAACTCATTCTATGAAGCTCACCACAAAGAGTAGTGAGTGCAGTTTTAGAAATAACTACACTGAGAACTACCTTAATCATGTGAATGAATGAGGGAACTGGAAAGCCTGTCTAGAGTACAGGTGGGGGTGGGGTGGCCTGGAGGGAGATTTGGGACATTGGTGGTGGAAATGGGGGTATTCTTTACATGACTGAAACCTAGTCACAATCATATTTGTAATCAAGATGTTTAAATAAAGAAAAAAAATTTTTTTAAAGGAATGGTGCTGGGTGTGGCAAAGTTTTGTGCTTCTTCTTTTGCATAGGCATAGTAATATTGGAGAAAGTAGAAAGAGAATTCTCTTGGCCTAAGAGATACAGGGTATCTCTACCCATAAAGCATTCTGTTATGGGAATAAGTACAGGCTCTGTATATTCCCATTTTCACACCCCAAGGTCTTTTTATGGTGCCAGGAAACTTTCCACTCAATTGTGGATAATAAAATCAGGCCTTTGTAGCCAAGGATCTTGGTATTTGCACAGATCATAGGATGAAATCTAAGATAGAGTCTTTCTTTATGGTTCTAGAAGTTCTGCTCCATCTCTGTTGTTGTAATCAGTCTTCTATAATTAGTGGTCTTGGTTTTTGCACAGATCCTAGGACAAAGTCTAGGATAGAGTCTTTCATTATGGTTCCAAAAGTTCTGCTCAGTTGCAGTTATCAAAGGCAGACCTCTGGAATTAGAGATCTTGGGATTTTTTAGTTATGTTTTTCTTCTTTTTTCACTTTATTCTTTTAAAATTTATATTTATAACCTCTCAATGGACTCCTCCCAGTTTTTTCTTCTTTGTTTCTTCCCAACAGAACAACATAACTTGAATCTTCTTATCTGCCTCATAAATTGAGGGGGGAAATGGATGGTACTAGGACTAGATAGTCATTTGAACATTGAGTGTAAATAAAAATGATCAGACTTAAACACAAAACCCAAAGTCAGTGACACCAGAATTGATACCCAATCTACAACAAGCTATACACAGAGGGGACCAGTTACACTAGCAGTTCGTGGGTCAAATAAGGGAGATATGGGATGCATTCTGGGAACAGGGGTGGAGGGAGGACAACCCGGGAGGTGGGAATGACCGTGATTCATAGTCACTAGATACCTTAAATATTATTGTGAAAGATTCCTAACTCACTTTGGTCACAGGAAACATTATTAAAAAAAAAGAAAAGAAAAAATGTCAGTCAAAATCTCTTAAACACTCAAGTCCTATATCATAGCAAAAATTTTGATTCTATATAATGTTATTTAGGTCTTTTTCCTCTGATTTCTGGACTAAACCTTGAACCTGGTTCTATGCTAAGGGATTATTGCTAAAAGGGATCAGAGGATCATTTGGGGTGCCAAATCAACTATGTGCAAAGTAATGCCCTACTCACTGTTGCATTAACCCCAGGTCTTCATTTTATAGAGGGATTCTCTGATTTCTTGGGAAGGAGGAAAAAATATCATTTATTATGTAAAGCAAATAGAGAATTTCAAAGAAACCGAGGGATGTAATTCCCAAGAAGTAGAGTGGTAGTATACACCCTGCTTTTACCCAAAACAAAAGTGTTCCCACAACTTCCTCTTTCTTTTCACCAAGCCTTTTGACTTGTCTACCTGGATCTCACTCAACCCTTCTCCACCGGTTTGAAATTGTACTGGTAGATTAAAGAGAATTTTGAGTTTTGGCTTGGTACAAAGAAAGAGACCACTAGGTGAGAAGCCACTGACTCCACGATTCTCTTCTCACTGGCTTGGTTTATTAATTTTTTGTGGCTACAATGTATAACACACATCCACCTGGGGTTGGAAATATGGTGTGTGGGGTGATTTCATAATAGAGCACTTGCTTGTACATACACGTCCCAGTCTCAACTTCTCCCAGGCACCCTCTCCTGCCTCCTCTTAGTCATGCCAAGTGTGACCCACACATAACAACCAAAAATATCAAGGAGGCTACAGAAAGCAGGTCAAGAATAAATAGTTGCATGGGGCTGGAGTGGTGGCAGAAGGGGTAAGCACCTTGGTCACGCTAGCTTAGGATGAACTTCGATTCAATCCCCCGGCATTCCATATGGTCCACAAGCGAGGAACGATTTCTGAGTGCTTAGCCAGGAGTAACCCCTGAGTGTCAACTGGTGTGGCTCCCCCACAAATAATGATTAGTTCCAAAACAGAGAACAGATGGTTTACCAGATGGAAAGGCTCACTGAAGGGCTGGAGCGGTGGCACAGAGCAGTAATGCCTTGCTGGCACTAACCTAGGACGGACCACATGTAGATCCCCCAGCATCCCAAATGGTCCCCCAAGCCAGGAGCGATTTCTGAGTGCAAAGTCAGGAGTAACCCATGAACATCACTGGTATGGCCCAAAAACCAAAAAAGAAAAAAAAAAAAGCAGATGGAAAGGCTCACTGGCTTGACTGGTCTCACACAGTAGACCGTTATTATGGTGGGCTGGACAGGGCTTTCAGCTCCCAGAAATATAAACTTCTGGCTATGAAAATTTCCCCAGGAATTTAGCTTTATTTACTTTTAAACATTCTATCTCAATTCTATCACCTGGCTTGGGTATCTGAAGTTCTATAAAGCACACCAGGAGTTTTACTACTTGTTGGCAGTAAATTCATTCCTTGTGTTTATTTTATTTGGGGGCTTTATCCAGCTGTGCTTGGAAACTACTCACAGTTCTTTGCTCAGGGATGAGTCCTGGCGAGGCTCAGGAGACCATCCATTGTGGCACTGGGGATTAAACTTGTTTTGGCCACAGGTAAGGCACATGCCCTCCCCACTGTCCTGTCACTTTGGCTCCATCAATCCATTTCTTTCTTGGCAGATTTTTGTTATGACTGGCTTCCAGTCACATTTCTACAGTCCTATCAGTGACACGGTACTGAGGCTACTGAGATCATTAAATCATGCCATGATAGTAGGAACTGTCAAATTGTCATTATTGGTTTGGGAGCACTTTGTCATAAGCTCTGCTACTTAGGCATTCCTTGTACTACAGCTTATGCCATTCTGAGTATCTGCCAGGATTGACATGGCACCATCTTCCGAAGCTTTATGTGAAGAAATGAAAGGCTTCCTGGAATTCAACATTGCCCAGTTCAATCCAGGCCTCATCACCTTCAATAAATGTAAAAATGATGCTCCAGCTCCTGAAAATTATTTTAAAAGCACAGTCAAAGTACTGCCAGAAATTCCGAGTCTGGAAGTTACCTCACTTGGTTGTAAAAACCTTTATTTGCTCCCTAAGAGTCTTTGACATTCCATGGTATCCTCAGGATTTTGAAATAGCTGACTTTAAAAATTAATACTTTGGCTTCATGAAAAAGAATAAGGGCTACAATTGAGCTCTTGTTAATGAACATTTTATATGTATGACTCAATTATTTTGCAGTGTACTTTGAAAATTAGAACAAAGCTCTTCAGTCTTCCCTACCATGTTGAGCAATTAAAAATAGAAGTCAGTGGAATGAAGAGAAAGGACAACGCATCCCATTTCTCTCATAATATGTAATCATCTTATATGGAAATAATTTCACTGACGATTGTCCTAAGAAGTAAGTCTATACCCATTTACTGACAGAAATCATTTACACCAGATATCAAGATCCAGAAATAGGAAAGCCAAGTCTTTCTCTGAGATTATATTGTTTAACCAACACATATGTTCTCCTAAATAAGCCCATTATGTGATATTTAGGAACTGGCCTTGGAAACATTCACTAAATAGACCTGTTTTATATACATATACACATATATTATATCACATATATAATATGCAAATCTCTTGGTAAATTCTTAATATGACCTAACAGGTCATGCCATCTAAAATGGAAAGCTTAACATAGGAAGAGAGGCTTGGCCATGCTTTTAAAAAATCTCTAAGGTGAAAATTGGAAATGTCACTCAGAAAGTAATTCTTTTTTTTTTTTAATTAATTAATTAATTTATTTTTTTCAGTGATACCCATTACACTTTTCTCTTTTACATGGTATAATGTAGGAAATTTTAGGTTTTCTTTCTGTGTCTTGATAATGTTTTAAGCTGTTGTGATCATTTTAGTTGTGATAAATTTTAGTTCTAAACATACTCTAGATTATATGTCAAATGTAAATATATATCTTTTTTTTAAATATACTTTTAAATATTACCTTTTATAAATTTTTTTTAACACCACCCATCACCAGTGCAACATTCCCATCACCAATGTCCCAAGTCTCCCTCCTCCCCACCCGACCCCCGCCTGTACTCTAAACAGGTTCTCAATTTCCCTCATACATTCTCATTATTAGGACAGTTCAAAATGTAGTTATTTATCCAACTAAACTCATCACTCTTTGTGATGAGCTTCCTGAGGTGAGCTGGAACTTCCAGCTCTTTTCTCTTTTGTGTCTGAAAGTTATTATTGCAAGAATGTCTTTCATTTTTCTTAAAACCCATAAATGTGTGAGACCATTCTGCGTTTTTCTCTCTCTCTCTGACTTATTTCACTCAGCATAATAGATTCCGTGTACATCCATGTATAGGAAAATTTCATGACTTCATCTCTCCTGACAGCTGCATAATATTCCATTGTGTATATGTAACACAGTTTCTTTAGCCATTCGTCTGTTGAAGGGCATCTTGGTTGTTTCCAGAGTCTTGCTATGGTAAATAGTGCTGCAATGAATATAGGTGTAAGGAAGGGGTTTTTGTATTGTATTTTTGTGTTCCTAGGGTATATTCCTAGGAGTGGTATAGCTGGATCGTATGGGAGCTCGATTTCCAGTTTTTGGAGAAATCTCCATATCGCTTTCCATAAAGGTTGAACTAGACGGCATTCCCACCAGCAGTGGATAAGAGTTCCTTTCTCCCCACATCCTCGCCAACACTGTTTATTCTCATTCTTTGTGATGTGTGCCATTCTCTGTGGTGTGAGGTGGTATCTCATCGTTGTTTTGATTTGCATCTCCCTGATGATTAGTGATGTGGAGCACTTTTTCATGTGTCTTTTGGCCATGTGTATTTCTTCTTTGTCAAAGTGTCTGTTCATTTCTTCTCCCCATTTTTTGATGGGATTAGATGTTTTTTTCTTGTAAATTTCTGTCAGTGCCTTGTATATTTTGGAGATTAGCCCCTTATCTGATGGATATTGGGTGAATAGTTTCTCCCACTCAGTGGGTGGCTCTTGTATCTTGGGCACTATTTCCTTTGAGGTGCAGAAGCTTCTCAGCTTAATATATTCCCATCTGTTAATTTCTGCTTTCACTTGCTTGGAGAGTGCAATTTCTTCCTTGAAGATGCCTTTAGCCTCAATGTCCTGGAGTGTTTTACCTACGTATTGTTCTATATATCTTATGGTTTTGGGGCTGATATCGAGGTCTTTAATCCATTTGGATTTTACCTTCGTACATGATGTTAGCTGGGGGTCTAAGTTCAATTTTTTGCAAGTGGCTACCCAGTTTTGCCAACACCACTTGTTGAAGAGGCTTTCTTTGTTCCATTTAGGATTTTTTGCTCCTTTATCAAAAATTAGATGATTGTATGTCTGGGGAACATTCTCTGAGTATTCAAGCTTATTCCACTGATCTGAGGGCCTGTCTTTATTCCAATACCATGCTGTTTTGATAACTATTGCTTTGTAGTAAAGTTTAAAGTTGGGGAAAGTAATTCCTCCCATATTCTTTTTCCCAATGATTGCTTTAGCTATTCGAGGGTGTTTATTGTTCCAAATAAATTTCAAAAGTACCTGGTCCACTTCTTTGAAGAATGTCATGGGTATCTTTAGGGGGATCGCATTAAATCTGTACAGTGCTTTGGGGAGTATTGCCATTTTAATGATGTTAATCCTGCCAATCCATGAGCAGGGTATATGCTTCCATTTCCGCGTGTCCTCTCTTATTTCTTGGAGCAGAGTTTTATAGTTTTCCTTGTATAGGTCCTTCACATTTTTAGTCAAGTTGATTCCAAGATATTTGAGTTTGTGTGACACTATAGTGAATGGAGTTGTTTTCTTAATGTCCATTTCTTCCTTATTAGTATTGGTGTATAGAAAGGCCATTGATTTTTGTGTGTTAATTTTGTAGCCTGCCACCTTGCTATATGAGTCTATTGTTTCTAGAAGCTTTTTGATAGAGTCTTTGGGGTTTTCTAAGTAGAGTATCATGTCATCTGCAAACAGTGAGAGGTTGACTTCTTCCTTTCCTATCTGGATTCCCTTGATATCCTTTTCTTGCCTAATCGCTATAGCGAGTACTTCCAGTGCTATGTTGAATAGGAGTGGTGAGAGAGGACAGCCTTGTCTTGTGCCAGAATTTAGAGGAAAGGCTTTCAGTTTTTCTCCATTGAGGACAATATTTGCCTCTGGTTTGTAGTAGATGGCCTTAACTATATTGAGAAAGGTTCCTTCCATTCCCATCTTGCTGAGAGTTTTGATCAAGAATGGGTGTTGGACCTTGTCAAATGCTTTCTCTGCATCGATTGATATGATCATGTGATTTTTATTTTTCTTGCTATTGATGTTGTGTATTATGTTGATAGATTTACGGATGTTAAACCAGCCTTGCATTCCTGGAATGAAACCTACTTGATCGTAGTGGATGATCTTTTTAATGAGGCATTGAATCCTATTTGCCAGGATTTTGTTGAAGATCTTTGCATCTGCATTCATCAGCGATATTGGTCTGTAATTTTCTTTTTTCGTAGCATCTCTGTCTGGTTTAGGTATCAAGGTAATGTTGGCTTCATAAAAGCTATTTGGAAGTTTTCCTGTTTTTTCAATTTCATGAAAGAGTCTTGCCAGGATTGGTAGTAGTTCCTCTTGAAATGTTTGAAAGAATTCATTAGTAAATCCATCTGGGCCTGGGCTTTTGTTTTTGGGCAGACATTTGATTACTTTCTTAATTTCCTCAATAGTAATGGGTGTGTTTAGATATGCTACATCCTCTTCATTCAATCGTGGAAGATTATAAGATTCCAAAAATTTATCCATTTCTTCCAGGTTTTCATTTTTAGTGGCATAGAGTTTCTCAAAGTAGTTTCTGATTATCCTTTGAATCTCTACCATATCAGTAGTGATCTCTCCTTTTTCATTCCTAATACGAGTTATCAAATTTCTCTCTCTTTCTTTCTTTGTTAGTTT
Organism: Suncus etruscus; assembly: GCF_024139225.1. Classification (NCBI taxonomy): domain Eukaryota; kingdom Metazoa; phylum Chordata; class Mammalia; order Eulipotyphla; family Soricidae; genus Suncus; species Suncus etruscus. The sequence continues at coordinate 16,852,954 of NC_064868.1, read as the reverse complement.
TGCCAGTGGTCTATCAACCTTGTTTATTTTTTCAAAGAACCAACTTCTGCTTTCCTTGATCTTTTGGATGGTTTTTCTGGTTTCCACTTGATTGATTTCTGCTCTCAGCTTTGTTATTTCCTTCTGCCTCCCTATTTTTGGATCCTTTTGTTGAGCACTTTCAGAAAGTAATTCTAAAATGCTGGAAGAGTTTCTTCTGATACCATTTCATTATTCACCAAGGAGATTACAGAATCCAATACACTTTATCAATCAGTTTTTTAAGACAAGAGCATTGACCCCAAAAGAAAATATTGAAATCTGTGCTAGATGCCACTTAGACAGTTCAGTTTCATCTCCAGATAGCTTGACTTTGTAAGTAGCCAATTTTAGCAATGTTGGTAGAATGCAGTGGATACATAGCCAAGATACACATGTAGAAGTAAAAAATCAGTTTTCAGAGAAGATAAAGTACTCGCTGTTCCTTTGTTCTGACAATCCTCAGAGTTGAGCTTGGGAGCTCAACCTTTACTAAGGTGGCATACCACAATCCAGCTTCTAAATGCAATCATATTTCTCCCATCACATTAGCATCATTTTTGAGGGACCATACCTAGTGATTTTTGGGGACCACCAGAGCTACCAGCAATTTCCTGGGGCCTCCTGTGGTATGAGGATTGAATTGTGGCCTCATATATACCAGGCATGTGTTCTGCCATACAACGTCAGCTGTCCTGGACTTTATTGTCACTTTAGTGCTATTTACCAAGAAAAACATGGATGATATAAATTGCCTGGTGGGGTTTAATGAGGCCAACAATTTCAATTTATACCTTGAGAACATTCTTAGAGGGGTCCAGATTGGGGAAGGGGATGGTAGGCTATTATTTCCAAGTGGTAAAGGATATGACTTTGGACATCTAAGACAGACCTCTGCAGTGGACACATCATCAAGATTGGACACCTAGCCACTAAACACAAAGTTGGTGTTGAGACACTAATGCTTACTCAATGACTTAATGACCAGTGCTTCTCAACCTTGAGGCCTCCTATGGGCCCCCAGGATATTTCAAGGGGATCACAGGTGAAATCACATAAATTGGGGAACATGGTATAAAATTAGGAAGCCAGCCAATAACGCAGGGGGGGGGCAGGGGGAGATTCCTAGAAAGGGAAAAATATCATGTCAGAAGGGCATCATGTTTAGGTTATGGCTAAGTTAACACTGGTTGAGACAAAGAAATTGCCAAGGTTTCCAGAGAAAGAAAATCTTGACAGAAATTGCACAAAAAATTAAATGTCAAGGTTCTTCTTTCTTTTTACCTAGCAATTTTTTCATTTGAAAATTTATGATTAAATTAATGACTGAAAAAGTCATCTGCATTGCCAAATCAACACTTACCATTTCTTACAAGATACATCAGTCCTTTCCTCTCAATTTATAGAACCATGAAGTGAAATCTGATTTCAAGACCCAGATAATAACCATGTGAGAGCACATTTTTCCATAGCTTTGAAGTAGGAAAAACAAATGCAAAAAGGATCTTTAAAAGTAAGTTACAGGGGCAAGGAAAATAGTTCAAAGAGCTGAGGGAGAGGCCTGTGGCATGTGGAAGCCCAGGGTTCAATCCCTGGCACTTCATGGTTCTCTGGACATCACCAGTAGTGACCCCTGAGCAGTGAGGTAGGAGAAGACTATGAGCACCTCTGGATGGGGCTAAAAAGCAAAAACAAAAGTCATCTCAAACAAGGCAGAGCTGGTTCTCGGAGGAGGAACTTGGCAAAGATGGGGTGTGGGGTTGGGGTGGTGGTGGTGATGGTGGTAGTGGTGGTGGAGTGGAGTTCAGCTGAACCTTTAGCTTCAATGAGCCACCTGGCACTAAGGTCACCCTGTCCTGTTTTTTTCCCATCTCATGTGGATTCAGTCACCAGTGATTCCCCCAGTGATGGCTAACCTTTTTTGAGCCCAAGTGCCCAAACTGCCGTACAATGCCCAGTTCTCCCAATGGCCAGTCTGGCCCTGTTGCCAGGTGAGTTGCAAAGCAAACACTGGTACACTCACCTCCCGCTGTGCCGCATCTTAACTGCGGACCTTCCTGCGTGCCAGCTGCAAGGCCTTTGCATGCCACCATTGGCATGTGTGCCATAGGTTTAACATCGAGGCATGAACATTCACTGCATAGCCGGCTAAAACGTCATTCTCAGAAGGTGAAAATTTTGAGATTTACTAGTGATTCTAAGAATTCACCTGGTCAATACATGAGGTTTACTAATTGTTTTAAGAAAAACTTGTCTGAAGGATAGCTTAACCAGAGACAAATCCTTATATTTGATTCAGAAACATCAAACTCTGCTGGTGACACAAATTTTGGTCACTTCTCTTTGGCCTGCACAACAATTTGCTCCCCACTCATCCCAGAGGAATTTTCTACTGGCATCTTTTCCTGAAGGAAATAAAATACACTCATTTATAAGCATCCCAAGTGTTACAAATATTCTTTAGGAGTATACTGGGTATTGCTCTTCGGAAGCTTCTAAGTCCTACAGTGTCTCCATTTTTCAGTTTTGAAAATGATTTGGCCCTCCCTATCAAAAAAGCCAGCTCATTTGCTTACTTTCCTTTAAAAAACAAGTTGTAAAAACAATGGGTCATCTGTAAGCCTGGCTGATAGAACCATGACCGGACTGTATGTATCCTGGGACCAGTAAAAAAGCCCTAGTCTAGGGTTTGAGCTACGACCTGCACAACAACCATGATCTCTAGTTCCAGAGGTCTGTCTGAAACAATTACAATGGAATGGGTCTTCTGGAAACATAACAAAAGACGCTATCCCCAGCCCCGTCCTAGGATCAGCACAAAGACCAAGACCACCAACCACAAAAAATGGATTCAAAGGACATGGAGGGAACAGAACTTCTAGAACCACAAAGAAAGACTTCATCATAAATTCCACTCCCTGACTATGCGGATACCGAGATCTCTAGATACAGATAGGTCTGTATCTCCAGGATGGAGCAGAAGTCTTCCATTCACCACAAAAGAACCAAGGGGAGAGTAAATGAACCTGAAAGGAGTCTATAGTTAATCCTATGACAATATACTTCAAGGGTGAAGAAACCCTGTTTTTCTTAGGCCAAGGGAATTCCTTTTCGAATGACCCCAATATTTGTTGCCTGTGCAGGAGGAAAGAACAAAGAAAAAAAAAGAAGGCAAAAAGCACAAAATTTTTTTATCTAGTTTTTGCCAATTTATTTGTTTTGGTGTGGTTATTGCAGTTGTTGTCTCTGTTCATATTTAGTTTATTTTTCTTTTCTTTTCTCCCTTTATATGCTCATGTTTTTTATCTCAAGACCATGGCCTTTATGTGGTGCTTATCTTTATTGTTGGAGTGTTCACTGGATGTTTTATTTGACACTTCTTTTTGTACTGTGTGGTGTTCCACCTCCTTTTTTCCCTTCATCTCTCAAAATTAGGATGAGAGCTTCCAAAAGGACTCCGCCCATTTTCGGTGTATTTGATTTTTTTCCCCAGTTTATTACTTTTCTCTTCTTCAAACAAAACCACCTAACTTGAACTATCTAGTCCTGCCTCCCAACTAGAGTGGGAAATAAAGGAGGTACCAAGACCAAACTGGTGTAGGACCACTAAGTAGTTAGCTAGGCACAGAGGGGACCACTTATTCTGGCAGCCCCGGGGGTGAGGGAGGAGGATACGGGAGGTAGGATGGGAACGGAGCTGGAGGGAGGACAATTAGGTGATGGAAATTCCCCTGATTTTATGTTAATATGTACCTAAAATATTATTGTCAATGATATGTAGGCCACTATGATTAAAATAAAATATATATTAAAAAAACAAACAATGGGTCAAGCATGGAGGAGACCTTCAAGCTCTTTTCATTCTCAAGAGAAGCAGAAGCAAATCCCAGGAAGGAGGTGCAGGCTCATAAGGATGTGACACTTCCTCAGGGGTCCGTGGGAACTCATTGATTTTATGGAGAACAATTGAGAGTTGCCTCAACATTCAGAGCCAAAGACAAGGCCACTTTCAGGAAGAGGAAAAGGAAGAAATACAGTCTAGGAACCTAGGATGTGAACTAGGGAATTCTTGGCCACTTCACTGATTTCATTCCATTCTGCTAGTGCCCAATAGACCTTTTTGAAATTTACTAGCACTGCAATGTTTGCCCTTGAATGGTGATCATTTTGGATTTGGATGTGCAGATGAGTTTTACATGTAGAAAATGTGCACCAGTGAGGGGATGGGTGAGGGGAAATTGTATGATTGAAACTCAATCATGAACAATTTTGCAAACTCTCTCACAGTGATTTAATAAAAATTATGTAAAATAAAAGATAATTATTATTTTCTGAAAACAGTGATGCTAACTGTTGTTATGAACATTAGAAAGGTCTTCATGTTCCTTGAGTCCTTACTAAATCCTCAAGAGGAAATCAAGTTCAAACTCAAGCTATCACATAAAAGCCCCCACAGCTCCCAACTCTCCAAAGCTGCTTCCTACTTACCCCATCACAGTTTCTATTTCAACAAAACAAACCACTTGCTTTGAACATGCTCTTCAGTTTCCATTCCCATGCTTTTGCTTGTTCTGCAAGCAGTGCCCTTCCTGTTGAAAATTTTTCACTTCTCTGAAATTCCAAAGTATATAGCTCATATCTCTTTTTCAGCCACTGTAACTATCTACAGGATTTTGTATCACAGTTGTCCTTTTGTCCTAGTCAAGGCAATAAACTCCACTGGGTAAGGTACTTTGCAACACATAGACAAATGATACTCCATATACACAAAAGCAATCAATGAATGAAATGACACGACACTTTAACTGACCACAGGAAAAACCTAAATCAAAACTCAGAAATATGAGTTTAGTGAATAGATCTTATAGGCCAACAGTATCAAGGAAAGGAAGGGTAGAAAGCTATGTAAAACTAAATTATTCCAAACTTGGAAATAAGATGAAAAGAACTGTGAGCTTTACATGTGTCATACTTGGACTTTAGCAGGCGAAGGGAAAGCTAGTTTTAGCCCAAGGGAAAGCTAGTTGAACCTCCAGGCAGGGAGTGAGGAGTTACCTTGCATGGCAAACTCCACAGGTAACTAAAAAAAAAAAGACCCAATCATATGTAACTTATTTTGGCTGCAAGTTATGACTTTATGGCCCTGTGGGAAAATAATCAGTCTAGCTGTTTACTCTGGAATTCTTTTCCCCTCAACTATTGTCTCCCCCATGTTTGTAGGCAGATGTAGGTGTTCCTGCCATCCACTTTAAAGCTTGATTATTTGGGGCCCGGAGAGATAGCACAGTGGCGTTTGCCTTGCAAGCAGCCGATCCAGGACCAAAGGTGGTTGGTTCGAATCCTGGTGTCCCATGTGGTCCCCCGTGTTTTCCAGGAGCTATTTCTGAGCAGACAGCCAGGAGTCACCCCTGAGCAACGCTGGGTGTGGCCCAAAAACCAAAAAAAAAAAAAGCTTGATTATTTGGCTTGTTCCTTTATTAATGAGCTAACCAAGTCTTCAATGAAGACCTGTTTGATTTTTATATAAAAACTGGATAGTCTAAAAGGGACAAAATAGGGGAGAGAGACTGAAGAAAAAACAATGTCTGCTCTGTAATCAGGCAGGGGAAAGGGAGGGAGCGTGGAAAGGCAACTGGGGACATGGTGGTGAGAAATGTGCACGGGTGAAGGGTGTTGGACATTTTATAACTGAAACTCAAGAGTGGACAGCTTTGTAACTGTGTATCTCATGGTGATTCAATGAAAGAATTTACTTATTCAAACAAATCTTAAAAAAGAACTAGAGGGCAATTTTTAAAGAACAATACTGGGAGAATATCAATGCAAATGAATTAAAAAATGGACTACAACTGAACAAGTGCACCAGATTGAGATGAATAGTGTACGCCTCATGCTGGTGCCAAGGGCAAGTCAAAGAAGCTTTATGTGTGAAGAGGGAAAGCATGGGAAAAACTCACATTAATCAGGATTAGTTTGCTTTCTTTATCTAGAATCAATTTCCCCAACACCAAGTTTCCTATCCACAAACATATTTATCCATTGCAAAGGATTTATGCAAAAACAACAGTGAAAGGAATGACTCTTCTTTATACTTTGACTAAAATAGTTTTATGAGCCATAGAAATAATACAGGAAGGGGGTAAGGTGCTTATCTTGCATATAGCCAACTCAGCTGTGGTTCCCAGCACTCTATAGGGTTCCTGGAGCACCAAAAGAAGTGATCTTTGAGCAGAGTCAGGAGTCAGCTCCAAGCAAGTCAGGTATGCCACTCCCAGTCCAAACAAGAAATAAACTTCTAGTGGCATGTATGTGCCAAATTGTAAACCTGCGGGCCCGGAGAGATAGCACAGCGGTGTTTGCCTTGCAAGCAGCCGATCCAGGACCTAAGGTGGTTGGTTTGAATCCCGGTGTCCCATATGGACCTCCGTGCCTGCCAGGGGCTATTTCTGAGCAGACAGCCAGGAGTAACCCCTGAACACCACCAGGTGTGGCCCAAAAACCCCCCAAAAAAGAAAATTGTAAACCTGCTATAATTCAGTATTAGATTTATTGAAGAGGCTTATATTTAATAGCTTTACTTAAAAGGTCAACTAATATAAAACAATTTTTCAAAATAAAAAATCAAAGCTGCCTGTTTGTTAAATGACCTCATTTGAAATTATTGATTATGAAATATAATTTTAGATCATGTTTGGAGGAACAATATTTAAGCCATACTAATACTGCACTATGAGCAAGACCATTGTTCTGGCCATATGCAAAACAGATACTAATACTTTAAAAAGTAAGTGAATGAAATTTAATGAAATAATCATCACATCAATAAAATATTTCTAATATTTTCCTACATAACATAGATAATGGTGATAGCATAGGTAACACAGATAACATAGGTACTGTGAATGGATGAGAAATAATTCTTTCTTATTGCCCAAAACATCAAATGCCATTACAAGACAAAAATAAAAGATAGCACATGGATCATTCCATTCTGTTCATTTGTTCTTATAATAGATAATGATTTTATCATACCACACTAGAAAAATGTTCAGTTATTTACAATATTGTTTAATCAACAAGACTCCAAATGTTCTCTGGAGAGTTCACTAGCAAGCAGGATAGCATTCTACATAGAGGGTTAGAAACAACTTAGTTCTTGGTAAATCTTGACCTTGTTACTGAAGCTCACACACTCTGGAATTAATCCCAACACATTGCCTTGGTGGTCAACTTAATAGAAATGTATCTGACAACTCAGATGTTATTGCCATATGTGGTATGTGCCCAAAGTCTAACACCAGTAGCTATAAATGTGACCTTTGATAATAAATTCTTTGCACATCTAACCAAGTCTAAGTACAATGCTACTGGAGAAGATTGGCCATGATCTACTGCCTTCTGTCTTGATAGGAAGGAGATTTGGATCGGATACAAACAACACAAAGCAGGGATGACAACAACACTAACAGCAGCAGCAGTGTGCCAAGTATTGTGGTTACATACCAAGGACTGCTTGGAACCACATTAGGTTTTAAGAGGCAGAGTAGGTCTTTCTGTCTCTACAGCAATGGTTGGGAGCAAATGTCTGTCTACCCATATCTCCAGGTAGAACTTCTGGCCTCCAAAACAGTCAGACAGCAAATTTCTGTTTCAGACAGTAAATTCAAAGTGTATAGTACTTCATTACAGCAGCCCTAGGAAGCTAATACACCACCATCTAAACAGTGCTTTGGGGGAGAATTACTTGTAAGATGGTTAAAATCTATAGTGTTGGGGCCAGTGAGGTGGTGCTAGAGGTAAGGTGTCTGCCTTGCAAGCGCTAGCCAAGGAAGGACTGTGGTTCGATCCCCCTGTGTCCCATATGGTCCCCCCAAGCCAGGGGCAATTTCTGAGCTCTTAGCCAGGAGTAACCCCTGAGCATCAAATGGGTGTGGCCCGAAAAAAAAAACCTATAGTGTTGGTAATGTTCTATTTAGTTGGGAGAGCAGAGAAGACAAAGAAGTAAATGGGACAAGATTCTCTGATATTCTAGCTGCTTCCAATTTCATCTATCCTATACATATTTCTGTCAAAGATCTACATTTAAGACGATTCCCATTTTTGAAATGTAAGGAATGAGGCCAGGAGTTTTTCATGTCACACAAGAATACTCACCTCCACATGCTGACAGGTTTGGATGAGTTTGGCCAAAAGCGTCTCCAGTTCTGTGTTCCTCTTAATCAGGTTGGTGAGGTTACTCTCTAAGTTTTGCTATTCAAAAAAAGATAGAGAGGAAAATTATCATTCAGAATACAGTTAAGACTTACTATACAACATTTCTCATAATCAGGAAAACTGAAGATATTTTTGAGAAACCTCAGGGAAGTCTATGCAAGCATAGACTATTCAAGCAGTACAGAAATAAGCTGGCTTTTGAAAAGTTGTACTTAAGTGAACAATTTCAAAATGTCCAACATTCATCCATCATCTTTCAGCTTCTTGTCCAGCCTCAGGCATATTAAACAGAGTACTGACTTCTAGGTTGTGAACTGGAGATAAAGCAGGTAATTAGATTTCTAGTCCTATATATGAATCAGAAATGGAAATAATGAGAAATTTATGCCCACATCAAATCCACTATTATTGAATTGTTAATACTGTCCATCTTCAGGGCAGGCTGAGGTCAGTCCCACCAAAGAAAATTTGGTCCTGCTATTGCTGACAATGTGGACATTTATAGGCATTTAAAAGAAATCAAATCATGCACATTTACTCACTCATGGTGCATTTTATTGTATGTAGTTCAATTCTTTGCCTAGCAACTCCTCAAGGTCAGAGGACATTATAGATTTTACTGATGAAATAATCCAAATTAAAACTATAAATCTATATAAGGGCAAAAATATTTAGTGATGAGGGAGGGACCTAGTGAGAGAAAAATACTTCCAAAATGATGATAGAGGACTTCCTAAGTATGTGGATTCTGAAAAAAATTGTTAATAATCAAATACAGCCTAACTCGGGTTCCTAAGGAGAGGTTTCTATAATGGTCTCAAAATGCTTCAATCACTTACCTCTCACTAAAAGCATCACTGGCAAGTATTATTTGTTTATGTTATATGCACCTTAACGTTGTCAGTCTTTGTATTAAATATTAGTAAACCTGAAAAAGATGTCCTTTAATGCTACATGTTTTCTGTGATTATTCTGTTTATTGATCTAAAATTAGGGACCAGCGATAAAGTATAGGGGCTAAGGCACATGTCTTGTATCAGCAGATCTGAGTTCAATTCCCTTGATGGAAGTAAGGATCAGTTAATTCCCAGCATCACAGGGCCTAATCCTTGGACCCCAGCATTTAAATTTGGTTGGCCAAGAATTACTAAGAGTGGCCCTGTAGCCCCTTGGGCAAATAGGATCTAAACTTAATCCCTAACATTTTAGAGATCAAATTTAAAGTCCTTTGTGATGCTTCTATTTCCAACCACAATAAACTTGTCCTGGGTAAGTTTCCATTAGAATCCACCATTGTTATTAATTCTGCATGCTGTTCAGTCATTAATCTCTTCACACAATAAGTATTTCTTAAACAGAATAGAGACTACAGGTCTGTCTCTGAGAGACCAACTGAGGAAAGAAAAAGAAAAATATCTCCTCCCAGGGTTGGAGAGATAGCCCAAAGAGCTAAATGCATTCATTGCCATCAGAAACTCAAGGAGAAATCCCTCCCAGCATATGACTCCCCAAGTACCACTGGGTTTGATCCTTGAAATTCTAGAAGATGGGGTAAAGAACAAACTATTCCCTGTCCGTGAGGAGAAAGCTGTGCTGCAGGGGAGTGACTATACACAGAGAAAGGAAAGACAGGATGGCCTGGAGAAGAATTGGAAGAGTCCAGGCAAATTTCAGCAGAAGCTGGAAAGACAGGAGAGATATCATTTAATGAGAGCAGAAATGTCTTGGGAAGCTGGAGTAAACGTGTAATCGAACTTAGGGAAAGAATAGAATGATGTCATATGCCAAGATAAGGGAGGTGTCGGAAGACGGTTTTTTAACATAGAGAGTTCCACAAAAACAGTTAAAGCAACAACACAGGGAATCAAGAGAATAGATCTAAGGTTTACAATGCCAGATTTCAAAAAGTTAATAGCTTCATAACCATAATTCATTATGCTGTGAAAAATGCTTCTAAAAATGCTAGTTCTACTTTCCAGACTTAGATTCTGAAAGTATATTGAAGAAGAGAAAAGCTGTCATGAATGCTTGAAGTGCATAAACCAGAAACAGAAACTTATCCTTGGTAATTCTCAAACAAGTTACCTTTTTTAATCTATTTTATCCTACTGCTCAGTTCATACTTTTGAGTGATTTCATTTTTTGCTTCTATTCCTGTTTTTAAAATACATTTCTCCCTTCCATAATTTGAAGGGAACCAATATGCTTACATGAAAAAAAGGCAATTCCTATTTCCTTGTGTTTGCATGATGCTTCCCGAAACCCTGAAGTTACCTGCCCCTTGTCAGTTTTTGTCTGACAACTCCTTGACTGTCAGCTCTGTTCCCTGTTCTGTGGTAAAGCGGGGGTTTGCTCTGGTGTTAGGACTTTGGTTTGTTTCCCTAGACAAGGCTTTTCCACATGACCATTTGCCACAGAGACAGAGCCTAGCACCTTTGCTTCTGTTCCTGACAATTCACTCTAGCTTTAATGCAAGAACAAATTAACCCTTTTAGGCCAATGTTTTGTATGAATGGAGATTCCTGGAGTCCAGGTGTAAAGGAGGCAGTTTAAGGCCCCTGCCATGTGCCAGGAACACTCAGCCCTAGCTCATGTCCATTTCTCTTGAGAATCCAGCTTTATCCTCCCTCACCATTATGTATTTCCTTCCACATTTGCCTCTTGGAAACTTTCTATAAATGTTTAAAGTTGGTTCAGATGCACTTTAAAAAGATTTGATTTACAATTCTCATGTGTTTCCAATTCAGGGACAGGTTGTGTGCCTCTTTCATGTGGCCTCAAAACCCAATCAAAACATTTTTATTTTTACTTCATAACAATCAAAATATCTCAGATCGGGATATTTTAAAGGAGAAATATTTCTGATTCACACCTAAAGAAATGGATACAAGAAAAAGTTAGAGAAGGAAACCAGACTGTGATTGAAGCGCAACTTAATCTCGTGTGTGTGTGCATGTGCATATGTGTGTGTGAGTGTGTACAAACTTGCTTCCAAAGCTCTTACAAGCAACAAAAGTCCCGAGTTTTTCTATTGTTTGAATTAAATGAGTTGTGGATACAAAGCATATTATACAGAGAGGAGGGGAGGGGAGGAGAAAATTTTTGAAGTCCTTCAATATTCGGTGTCCTTGACCTGATAGGACTACTTTATGGCATGTTTGTCAACTGCTTTTGGTGTATTAATCTCAGGGAATCCTTTTACTTTTCTATTTGGCTGACCTTTTGGAGCAGGAAATTTCTAGGGAAATACATCATCTCTCTGTTTAGATTGTCATAGGTATGAGTTTTCTGAAGCTAGTCAGCAAAAGAGCCAAATAGAATCTAACAAACATCTGCTTGCTTCTCCCTCCTGTTATTAAGTACACATCATGTATAAAATCTGTTTTTAATCATCAAATCTTAGACTAAAGCCCATGTGCTTGGACCCATCATCCTATCTAACTCCCTGGGGATTATTAAAACATAAATAGTACAAGTGTTAGTAACATCTATGTACAATGACTAAGTTGCTTAGAGATATAATAAAGGCAAATGAAGATGGGAGAGAAACTAGTTTCTACAAAGAACCAAAGTACATTTTGAAGATAAATGAACAAAACTCAGTCTTCAAATGAACTACACATCCAGAAGCTTCCACTGGAGGAATTCTACAGAGGTTTTCTAGAATGTAACTCTATCATTAAAATCCTACATTACTATAAGTATATAGGCCCTATAACCTCTTGCTTATGGCTGATTTTGTACAAAAGACCGATAATATGATGTGGCATAAGAGCCTTGGGACTGAGTGAAACAAAGTATCAACTTCTCTGAGGATATATAATAAATGTTACAGCGTACAAAATAGAGTTTGAATTTCTTGTTCTCACCTCCAAATTGACAATATATTTCTACCTTGCAGAGCAAAACTTCATAGAAATTCAAGGAGTCAGGCATGAACAGCCATTCACCTATGCCGAAGGAAACTGAGCTGTCACACAGCTCAATCCTCTTGAAAAATGACTTGGGCTCAGTTTTGCTACCATAAGGTGTAGAGAGCTATAAACCGACTTATCCATGCTGGCATGATGATCAGATAAGAATGTGAACACCCCATGAACTATACAAATGTTGCTTAAAATAATAAATTATAGGATAAAACATTCCGTTGGGATTTTAGTTCCAAACTATTTAGGTACTAATCCCACATTTCCCACTGGCTCATCACATTTCCTCCACTAAAAGCACCTTTGTCTTTTGGCCTCAGAGTACTATATCAGACCACAAACAGAGCATACTAGAGTGTTGGGAAGGACACAGGGGTGTCCTCCAGGGAAACAGCCCTCAACCAACAACCCCTAATGGACAAAGGATGAACAGTCCAGTTCTTTCACCTCCTAGGTAGGACCATTTCAAATTGCATTGCACAAAACCCTCTGAGAGCCCCATGGGGAGAGTTCAGGTGCCCAGTGCAATGACTTGTAGTGAATACACCCCCTCTACTTCCCTTCTTTCCAGCTCCCCCCTCCCTTAGAGATGCTTCCTGGCTCACCTTCTGACTCCAGTTCTTTGTCAGGACCAGCTTCTGGGAGAATTCAACTAAAAATCTTTTCTACCAACATCCTCACCCACTGTTTCAGTATGTTTTCTGAGACAGGGTCACATTAAAAAAGGGATTTCTAAAAAAAGGGGGATTTCTTTTATAAACTATATAAGCACCATAATTATAATTATAAGCATGGTTGGGTTTCAGTCATAAACAGCACATCCCTCTTCACCAGTGCAACCTTCTTACCACCAATGCCTCCATTTCCTCCCCCACCCCTGCCTGTATTCGAGACAGGCATTCTGCTTCTCTCATTCATTAACATTGTCATGCTAGTTGATAGTGTAGTGGATTTCTTTCTCTGTGAATATTTGCATACCCACAGGATTTTATCTTCTCCCCACCTTTCTTCTCTTTAACTATTTCTGGAGGTCACATAACATCCAAATTCCAGGGCCCAAAAGACACACCACATACAGTCACTAGAAATACAACTCAAACCACAAATGTAAATGCCAATGGAACTTTTCTAAGTCATGGTATCAAAAGTCAAAATAAACATGCAATTCCTTCTATTATTTTGTTGGTTGGTTTTGGGGACCATACCTGGCAGTGCTCATCTTATTCCAGGCTCTGCAGTCAGGGATCTTTCCTGACAGGACTTGGATGGGACCATATGGGATGCCGGGGCTCAAACTCAGGTTGGCCACATGCAAGGCAAGTGCCCTGTCTGCTGTACCATGGCTCTGACCTTGCAAACTTTAATTTACTTAATATCGAAAAGATGGTCACTTAAATGTGTAAACATGGTTTTTAGACCACTGAGTTATTTGAACTTCTCTTTCTTTTTTAACAGAATCTTTGGAATCTGATATATGTTTACATTAGGCACATTTCCGTGTCTCAGCTGCTACATGCAGGCAGTAGCTATGTTATTAGCCAGCACAGTGCCAATGTTTACCTCACTTTTTCTAGATACAAGGCTTTGTAGAAAATACTTTGGGATATAATGGCCATGTTCTCTGTTGCAGTTATTTAGTTCTGCTGAAGTTCTACCCATAAACAATATGCCAAGAGTGAAACTTTTTTTTTTAAAAAAAAATAGGTAGTGAATGAGATTTGGTCAAATTCTTCCTGGGCCTTTGTAAGTGTTCTTCCCCATAACAGGAAAAATCTGTTTCCAAGGAGAAAACATGAAAAAGTCATTGAATGTATTGAGTATCTACTATAGATAAACATTGAATCTTTGTCAATCTGTTCACATTATAAAATTGCCAGTAGTCACTGAGGAAACAATAAAGATGTAGAACTATCTGTTGGCCAACTCTTATGAAGTCTAATGTAGTAAACTGGAATACTGATTATTAGTTCATTTAACAACTATGATAGATTATTTAAACAAAATTTTTATTCTTTAGGGAAATACTTTCTATTTCTAATTTTTGTTGTTGTTAGGGAGATCACACATATGATGCTCAGGGAGCTCATACATATGCTAAGGGGACCAGGTGATTCTATAGATCAAATGTATCCCTCCTGTACATGCTCTGGCCTTTTGAGCCATCTCTCTGGCCTGAGGGCTTTCGGACTGGTGTCTGAACCCAGGAAGACGGATTTGTCAATTTAGAAGACTTCTAAAATAATACAGTATATAGAATTCCATACAATCATAAGATTTCTGGGAGGGCAAATACAATATGATTGAAGACATTCTTTGAGTTACACCCAAGCTCAGGGGTTACTCCAAGGTCTCTACTTAAGAATTACTCCTGGTAGTGTTGTTTCACAGAACTATTTCATAGAAGTCACCAAAATGCCCTTCACACCATCATCACCACAAAAAAGATGGAACTTTTCTAAAGGTTTCTAAAGGCTACAAGAGATAGAGTTAGTTTCTTGATATGAAGCAAGAGATTGGGTGGAAGTCAGATTTGTGCAAGCAAAGGTTGTAGAGCATTTGTTACATAAACAGCAAGGCTTCCCTGCAACTTTTATGCAAAAGGGATAACTTTTTCCTCCAGTTTTGAGTGCATTATTTTCATGGCCTTGTGCTTAGCCTACTTCCTGTTGGATAATTTGCAGTGAAGGTTATTTGAGGTGATAATTGAACAGTGTAGGGCAGGACAACAGACTTTCTACCAAAGTCAACCTGATCCCTTAGGCATGGCTCTGGACAACCCCTGAGAATAGTATAGCCAACTTAACAGATGAGCTTTGTATGTCTGCCTACATTAATACCCAATGAAAGAGCAAGGTAAGGCAAAAATACCCCTAATTTTAGCCTTTGGAGACCTGCACCTCGAGTCATGTTACAGGGAATTAATGACTGGTCACTGAGCACAACTATTAAAATGTATGCCTGAAACAGGAGATTTCAGGAACTCCTTTTTGGTTCGGCCAGGCTTTCAAGAATGTTTGCTCTTATTACGAAGTCCATGCTTCAGAATGTCTTTAAAGTCTAATATTAAGCCTGGAGACTTTTCAAGGCAAACACAGATCTGGCTTGTTTCTTTCCATAATATTCAGAGTGACATTGAAGAACTGTGTCTGTGATCCTGACTCCCAAACCACCACATGAGCACCATCAGGCTATGAACATATTGAGTGCCACAGCCCGTATATTTTCTTCTCCAAAACTTTAATCGCAACCCTTAATATGAAAACATACCCATATTAACACATGGCACCTGCAGAAAAAGCGTACATTATTTATATGTAACGAAGCACTTATGTTTGAATGATACTGAAATTGGGGGGAGAGGCTTAAAGATATCTTCAGGTTCAGCTCTGGCAGACAGCAGACATAAGGTTTTGTTTTTAATGACTTTTTCATTGGTTATGATAGTGAACATTTCCAAATGTCCTGGCTGTTGCAAGTCAGCCCCTGAAAAGGTTGACTGTTACATACACAACACTGGCAAGGTAGCCCACTCAGGGAACTTCAAAAACATAATAAAACTCAGTCTACATAGAAATTTAAGTCTCCTGTTCCCTAGAATACAATTTAAGCTATTTTGATAGGCAAGACCATATTTACCTTGTCAAGTTTTATTGTATATTTTTGTATCAACTCAGCAGAATTTGCTTTAGATATTTATAAATTCCATCAATGAGAATTCAGAATTTTATTATTTTAGCTGCTAGTCAATAATATACAGGATGTAGTTTATTGGTTTAAAGTATCTTTCAAATTTTGATAGGGATAAAGATATAGCTTAGTATATTTGCTGAGTTGTAATTTCAATAGCTCCAATGAGGAATACTTCTTACTGTATGCTTCTTATCTCCTGGTCCTATTTCTACCAATGAACTACTGACCAATAAGTACATTTAATATTGGTCTGAGGATTTTTAGATGACTAAGAAACTTTGAAATAATGATGTCCATTAAAAAATTGAGGAACTTTTTATAAATGAAATAAATGAAAAGAATTTTTTAAGATTGTAGCCTGTATAAGAGCTATGAATTATCCCATATGGTGGCATTTCCACCTGTCTTCTCTATTCCTTTACCCCAATTCACCTTTTCTTTCTAAACAAAGTCCTCAGGTTGTTACCATATATCCATGGTGCTGACTCAAGGTAAATGACCTAAGACAAGGGTGAAGAGAAATGAGCGCTATGGTGGTGGGTCTGGTATTGGAATGTTGGATGCATGGTACCCTACCATTGACAGTACTGCAAAACAAAATCATAACAGCTACAACACACACACAAACACAAGTGGCCAATATGTCAGTGAACGTTAGATGGTGAAGAATTCCTGA
The DNA here is from genome assembly GCF_024139225.1 of Suncus etruscus. NCBI lineage: Eukaryota > Metazoa > Chordata > Mammalia > Eulipotyphla > Soricidae > Suncus > Suncus etruscus. The sequence continues at coordinate 16,836,430 of NC_064868.1, read as the reverse complement.
GTGTCAGCCATACCCCTTCATCATTAGGATCCATAATAAGGTTGGACAAATCACTTAACTGCTCTCAAAGGCATTCAATTTCCTCCTTTATAGAATGAGGATATTCTCTGTTGACCTTACATAAGAGGATTTGGCTAGGAGTTAATTGGCTGGTTTGGAAAACTGGCTCACTTTTCCCCCTAGTTTTTGTTAATTGTAAATTTCAAATAACTAAGAGTAACCTAAGACTAGAAAACAGCTGGCATTTAGTGTTGTTTCTGTGAGCATGTTTATTTACCCAGACCTCTGAAATATAAATGGTAGCACCCTAAGTTATTTATGGTTACTATAATAAAATATTTTAATTAACAAAAGGAAAGTAATAAACAAAAGGGGAAAAAAGAATAAGATAGTGAAAGGATTATAGAGATATTGGAAAGCACATTGATAGTAGTTAATTATTTTGGCTCCAAAGAAGCTTTCAAGTTGGGGAAATGTTTAATCCCCCTAAACCCTGGGTCAGCAAACCACAGGCCAGGACAAATCCTGCCTGCTGTGCCTGCTTTTGTCTGCCTTGCCAGCTAAGAATGCTTTTCATAGTAATGATTTTTAAAAGTCAAAAGAAGAAAAAAATCTGAGACACATGAAAAGTATATAACAACTTTTGTGACCATAACATCATATGGGAGTAAAGACACTCCCATTCATTCATATAGTATCTATTCATATACTATCTACTTTGGAGGGTCAGTGGTCAGGTTTATATATATATATATAATACACCACATAAAAATGGAAATATTTACTATCTTGACCTTAGCTGAAAGCTGCTTTCTTCTTTTCTTTAAAAAAAACCTGGGCTGGAGAGCACAGCGGTAGGGCATTTGCCTTGCATGCTGAAGGACGGTGGTTCGAACCCAGGCATCCCATATGGTCCCCGGAGCCTGCCAAGTGATTTCTGAGCTTAGAGGCAGGAGTAGCCCCTGAGAGCTGCCGGGTGTGACACCCCCCAAAAAAAAACCAAAACCAAACCAGAAAAACCCTCTTTAAAATTATTTACCTTTAGAAACAAAATGTTTATTGAAAAGCCTAGAGAAAAAATATTTGTAAATTAAAAGTTCATTTATCATTAGAATTTCATGTAATGGGTAGAGTCTTGTACTTATACATGTGTATAAGACTCACCATGGATCCTTGAAAAGATACTCCAAGCCCTTTTTTTTTTTTATTGAAACAGCGTGTTTATTCAACCAGTAAGAATTTTAGATAGAACTCCCATTTCCTTAACATTTTTTCAATGTGAAAGAAAATGATCTCTGCTATCAGAGTATAGGCATATATATACAATTTCAATTATTAGGGTAAATTCTAAGGAGAAGACTTTGGCCTCTTTTCCCTGACTACCTAAATCATTTGTAATTCACAAAAAGGAAAAAGCATCCAATCATGGGCAAAAAAAACCTGAGTGAATACATTCTGCCATCTACTTTTGTTCAGAGAAGCAGAAGATTCAGAGCGGGAAAGAGTAAAAAAGAGTCTTACATTGGATTATGGTTGCCATAGCAAGAGCATGGTCAAGAGTGAGGGAAGCAAACCATGAGAATTAGTCAGTCCTTTTCTTTCTATAAATAAGTAGAAAGCACTGGGTCGTATGTGTACAATTTCTCAATTGATTGTGGTTTCCATCAATCCTATTTTATGTGGTTTCTTTTTTCTAATCATAAATTATACCTCAAAGGGGAGGGGGGCTTAGAGCACTGGATAATTAATGTTTTAAGAAATACCCTGCTATTGATGGATGTCACACACATTGTTTATATATGTTTTCTCAAGCTTTACTTCCTCCATCTCACAGAGATTGAATAATTTTGATCTTATCCTCTTTATTCCATCTTAAGTAGATGATGACATTACCAGATACTCATTAACAAACATGTTCTTGGCTTCCTACTTAAATAGAGTTTTAACTTGATGTCTTCATATCAGAATTGAGATTGAGCATGAAATTAGTCTCATGGTAGAGGATTAATCTTAGATTTATGGGGAATTTTTTACAGAGCTTTATACACACAAGGCCTTACCACTAAGCAACATCCTTTTTAAGATATTGAAGGAAAACAACATTTTTTTCTAAACTAGTATTTCGCATACTTCAGATATTTCATGTTTTGGAATTTAATGTTTCAAGCTAAAATAGTTGATTTTGATCTATTAACTATGACTTGTTTTGCTTTTATGAAAATATTACTTCTTCAAATATAGGGTTTTAGAAGCTGGTCCTTGGCCAGACTGACAATGATTATTAAAATTCAATACATGACTATCTTTTGCTCTTGAATTTATGGTTTTCTCAGAAAGGTTCATATTGTTCACAAAATCCATATGACCAGCTGGGTGGTACAAAATATGTTAAAGGAAAAGAGATTATACTCTTTAAAAAAATAACATAGATGAAAATTCCATTCCATCCAAAGTGGATCTGGTCTGTTAAAAATTTACAAAATCAATGTATGTGATAGAAATCCCTACTTGGGACAGTTGGGAGAATCAAAGAATACAAAAGCATGTCCTTAGTAAATGACTAAAGCAGAAGCTTCCCAGGTTTTAGATTTCTGAATCTTGAATTCATTGTATCCTTGGTACCTAACCTGACCATTTTTTACTCAGTCTTTTACATTTTCCTTCCAGATTTATTAGAACCAATGCTATGTCCAATCAAGATGATTTGATGATGTCAAAATCTAAGCAACATGGAAGTTATTAAAAAAGGGGGAGACAAGTGAATGATGACTGTCCACCAGGGGGGTGGTTTCCACCCATCTTGTACCCTGCAATTACCTGAGGGAGCATGTACCCACATCACACTTAGTCATTTCCAAACAGAGTCTGAATACAATCTAGAGTGAGGACAAAAAATGAAAATACTTAAAATTCCTTGAGATATTCTACTCTGTATGCAAGGCACTACTGTTAGAAATTGAGGAATTGGGTTGCAATGTCACAGGATCTGTGGTTCAGTGGAAAAAATAACTTATTCGATTTAATTGCTTCATACATGAAGACTTATTCAAAATCAAAATAAAAAAATTTTTTTTTGTTTTTGGGCCACACCCAGCGGTGCTCAGGGGTTACTCCTAGCTATCTACTCAGAAATTGCTCCTGGCAGGCACGGGGGACCATATGGGATGCAGAGATTCGAACCAACCACCTTAGGTCCTGGGTCGGCTGCTTGCAAGGCAAACGCCTCTGTGCTATCTCTCTGGCCCCATAAATGGTTTTTAATGCAACATCTGCATAAACTACAAGAACACAGTTTCAATAGATAGTTATATGAATGTAAGTGAATCTTTCTGAGTAAATGTCAGGATCTGCCTAGCTTTTGTGACGTGAAAATATAGGGGAGTGCTCTGTGGACTCATTCAAGCATGTCAAGAAGAACTCTGGAATGGTCACATAAAATTATATGCCACTGCAGTATCATACCAATTTGGTTTGCTGATTTCAACAAGAAATTATTTTATAGGGCTAGAGTGATAGCACAGCAGTAATGTGTTTGCCTTGCATGTGGCCAACACAGGACGGACCCTGGTTCAAAACCTAGCATCCCATACGATCCGTGAGCCTGCCAGGAGTGACTTCTGAGTGCAAAGTCAGGAGTAACCCTTGAGCGGCACCGGATATGACCCCCCTAAAAAAGAAATTATTTTACCAGAAAAGGTAACAAAAATATTACAGATGTTCTTAATTCAATGTAATTTTATGGATATTAAGACAAGAGTTGGGGAAAAAATTAAGGATTCTGATCACAAAAGAATAGACTCACTGCCTTATACAGAATTTTCTTTTTGGTTTTGAGGCCATACCTGATGGTACTCAGAACTCACTCCTGGCAGTGCTCGGGGGAACATATGGGATGCAAGGGACTGAACCTGGGTCAGATGTGTGCAAGGCAAGCACACTTCCTGCTGTATTATCATTCTGGCCCCTATCCATATATTTTTAAAGGTCAACTCAGACTAGAAACTTTGTTGGAAATAAAATGCAAAGATTTATAATAAAGGACCCCACCCGTACAATGATACCATTTCTTCCCCTTCCATCTCTGCCCATAAGGTTCTGTTTCTTTGATATATGGCCATTTGTGTTCTAACCAAAAACATTCTGGAGAGATCATTTAATTTGCAGTGCTTTACTGATATTATGAAGCAATTTTCCCAGAGTCAATATGTGTAAACATGACTAAAGACAATTTGAGGCCAATGTATTTCGGAAATGAACTAATGCTCATTTCCCTGGAATATGTTTCAGTTTACATATATAATGTTTTGCTAAAGAGAAAGTCAAAGAACGTCACCTCAAAACTGTTTCAAAGGCCCTTAGCTTTTAACTCAGTGAGGGAACAAAACCAGCCCAATAGCCAGAGAATTAAAAGGAGACCTGAAAATTATAGCAATTATGAATCACAAAGTCTCATAATTATTCTCCAGCACCTAGAATAGAGAGTGAGAGTTCTGAAAAAGTAGCAGGGATCCATAGCAGTTTCATGGAGAGCTTGAGGGAAAGACAAATTCACTACTGACAGAGATTCTAAAGATGGGCCCAGCAGCCTGTGTTTGAATTATCTTTCCATGAAGTTCTGGTTGAATGTTCAAATTTGAGAACAACTAAATATTCTTCAGTGTGGGGTGCAGGGAGCTCAAAGTACCTAGGTGGGAGCACTGAGTAATCCATGCTATTTCCATCTTCCCCTTTTCCATGGACACCTTTATATCCCGTTACTCAAGTCTCTTCTAGTTGGGGAACAGAAAACATCATGAAGGAAGGGTAGGCAAAATGCAGAAAGTAGGTAGGAATGGAGAATTTAGGGGTGGAGAGATATTGCCACACTGTAACAGAGGGAAGGTTCTGAAATGGATGTACTCCTCCATTGACTATAGTTTTTACTGACATTGCTAGTAATTCTGAATTGCTTTTTTAAATCAAAACACAGAACTCTAATGTTCAAAATGTGCCAGAAAGAAATCATCTTGATGAAGCTTCCAAATGTATTCTCAATTACTTATAATTGTGGGTTTTTTTTTAAATTAAGTGATGTAGAAAGGGGAGAGGGCTGTGAGCCAGAAGAGGCCCCCCCTCATCTGTTTATGATGAAGATCCAATGCCCACCCTCTAGCCCTGAAATCAAAGCACCTCCTTAAGATTTAACCTGACAGAAAGTGTAAAAGCTGAAAGCAACTTTGCTTTCAAGACATTTTAGTTAGACTTGGTCATTTGATTTTCAAAAATTTCTAACTTTGGTCAACCACCATGACAGGACACTATAGGGAGGAAAGATAAATATATAGATTATATATCTATTTTTATATATTATATAATATATATAAATAATGTATGCCATCTGAGGCTATTGAGCAATTAGATATCAAGAGAAAGTCATACAGTGGAAATTTGGCTTTCCTCAATCCACCACCACCTTTCTCTAATGTGTTATTTTGTATTTGAATTCAGTGTCATTTATATGGATAATGAATAAATTTCAAATCTAATGCATTGAATAAAATTAAAGATGGATTTTTGAACCACTCAATTTTTACTGGAAGAGCTTTTTCACCAAACTGTGTTCTTTCCCTCTCCAAACTGAAAAAGAAACTTCATTTATATACACACTTCAGCAAACACATTCTCTCTTCCAGCTTCAACACTGTATTGATAAGATACATATTTTGAGACCTCAGCCTAGCAATGCTAAGCCTTATTTTAGCATTCCCACCTCTACACAAACTTTCAGCTTTAATGATGTCTGGTTATTTTAAACTCAACGTCCTTGGGCCAGAAAATAGTATGCATTGATGTGGCTATCCCAAGTTGAATTCCCAGCACCCCATATAGAAACCAAGCCTTGCCAAGAATAACAGCTGAGCACAGAGCCAAGAGTGGGCCAAAGCACCACTAGGTGTGGTCCAAAAGCACAAAATAAAAAATTTAAATAAAAAATAAACTTTAACAACCAAACTTAAAACTGTGAAGATGGTGGGCTGGGAGAGGGAAGTGTGGGCTGGTTTCTGGGAAGGTTGGTGGAGGAAAGTTGGCACTGATGGTGGAATTGGTGCTGAGACATTTTATGTCTAAAACTCCACTATGAATAACTTTGTAAATCATAATGCTTTAAATAACAAATTTTTTCTTTGTTTTTTTTTGGGGGGGGGGGGGCCATACCTGGCGGTGCTCAGGGATTGTTCCCAGTTCTGTACTCAGAAATCACTCCTGGCGAGCTTCGGGACCATATGGGATAACAGAGATCAAACCCGGGTCGGCCGTGTGCAAAACAATGCCCTCCCTGCTGTACTATCACTCCAGCCTTAAATAAAAGATTTTAAAAATACACTCAACAGATGACTGCATCATCTGTTCCTTTGAAACTTCTTCTTACTTTGTAGTCTTTACAAAGGGTATTAGAGTTCTCAAGATTAGAGCAGCAACACAGTATTAGACTAAAAGGTCATGTCTTCTATTAGTCATCCTCTAAAGGGTTTTGGTAGTTCAATTAAAAGACAAAAAAAAAACCACAGCAACAAAAAACCCCACCTGTGTTCACTCTTCCCTTTTCTTCCCAAGGTTACCATTATCTTCTTCCATGAACTACTTTTGTTTGTTCTTTTAATTTTTCCCCCAATCAGATCTACATGTGGCACCAAAGTAATCTTCCCAGAAAGCTTGTATTACCACAGGGACACATTCCTGAAAGTCCCAAAGCTACGCATTCTTAAAAGATCAAGTTCAAAATACTGAGTCGGAAAAAAAAATACTGAGTCGGCACACAAAGCCCTCAAAACTATAGTATGTTTAGAATTTCTCCCAGGTAAAGCTAGCTAAAATTACCACCATCCTGCCAAATAAATGCTCAGCTTCACTTAAGCTGGATGTCTTACTGGCCAATAATTACCATATCAGTGACTCCTTCTGGGCCCTTAGCTGCCTATCCAGCAACCTTATCATTTTTTTCCTTCCTCGACAGAATCTTAAGAAGCTAGCAGAGGTGCAAATTGCGGTGCCCATAAGTACTTGTTCAAAAGACTATGTGAATAATAATACAATTAAAATTATCCTGCCCATCATAAACATCACATAAAGTCAAATCTTAATGCTATTTCACAATTGAATATGATTAAATTATATGTTTTTAAAGACATCAATACCTATTTGGGACATCAAGCAAGAGTTTGCCATATTACAAAAACACTTTGATTAAATTAGTTTCTGAAATTGTTCTCTGGCCAAGGAACTATCTACTCCTCAATGGGCCAGGCAATAAATCTTAGACTATAGGTGCTGACAGGTGGAGGATGATTTATTGAATTGTAAGACAAGGAACTGTGAAGCATTACTAAGAAAATAAACACTCTGATCCAGCACAACATTATTTTACTTAAAAGCAAATGGGGAGGAAACTGGATCATTAAAATAATAGCAAACAGTTCCTATACATCTCTAATTCTATATATTAAAAAATAATCCAGGAGTGAAATCATTAGATTGTGCTGCTGGCTTGATTTCAGACAAGTGACTTAATAATGATCCATTTTCCTAAACTAAAGCTCATCTCTCTCTGGTAACAATCAGGAAAGTCCCACTACCTGTGACCTTCACAATCCTTCAATCACGTGTCAGCACTGGGAGTTTTCTTCTTTTATCTGATTTCTTTCTCTGTAATACTATTTTATTTTACATCAGAAATACCAAAGAAATGGAGCCCCATACTTAATTTTTTTCTTCTCAATTTTCAACTTGATTATAATTATATCTTGAGTTTTACCATTTAATCAGTTCCTTTAAAATGAGCAAACAATAAAAAATTGAATAAAAATGTATCAGAGGGGATTTTCATGTCAGTTTAATAAAAAATGACATCTTTGGTACTTAGGATGCAGAAGTAACCCTGCATACTCTGAGAGAGGTCGGGATGATTATGCCATAAATACATGTGGGATAAGTTGGAAGTATCCCAACCACAAAGGCGTATTTTGTTTTGTCAAGATGTAATTATAATGCTAGAGAGAAAGTGATATTCCTGCTCTTGGGCTCTGGCTCCCCAAAGAGTATTTTTTAATTCTAGACTAGATTGTAGGTCTAGAAGAAGAGACCTTAGTTCTCTAGTACAGGGTGTTAAGAAAATTTGGCACCTGTGTTTAGTTTCTAGCTAAACAGTCGTCCTTGTGAGCTATTAGGAGAGTAAAAACTATTTGTAGACCTTCATTCACATATTCAGACTCTCCCTACCTTATGTAATTAGAAGACCATACATGAACACATCTTGTAGAGTCCTATAGAAGAAAAGTAATGGTGCTTTGGGACAGGTCTTTCATCTCTTTAGTCCTCAATGAATTCACAGTGACAAATCCAATGGGGAATAGAGTCTCAATAAATACTTGCTAAAGAAATAGGCAGATGGGGGGCCGGCGAGGTGGCGCTAGAGGTAAGGTATCTGCCTTGCAAGCGCTAGCCAAGGATCAGGACCGCGGTTCGATCCTCCGGCGTCCCATATGGTCCCCCCAAGCCAGGGGCAATTTCTGAGCGCGTAGCCAGGAGTAACCCCTGAGCATCAAACGGGTGTGGCCCGAAAAACAAAAACAAAAACAAACAAAAAAAAAAGAAATAGGCAGATGGCCATCAGCAGACAAGTGGATTATGAAGATATGGTACATATACTCAATAGAATACTACATAGCAGTAAGATATAATTGTGTAATTTGCAGCAACATAGATGGATCTAGAAAATATTATGTTAAGTGATGTAAGCCAGAAGAAAAATAAATACAGAATGATATCACTTATATATGGTATTTAGAATATCTACAGGAAAAAATGCAATGGCCTAATAGGTAGATATCTTGATCACCATAGGTGTGAGAAGGAAGCAAACTCTGTGGAAGAGGAGAAATATACTTCAAAGAAGTCTGCAGCAATGGATAGAGATGTTTAGACTGAACAGGTGTTCAATCAACTGCTCATAATAGAGACAAATAATGTTCTAATACATTTATCCAGAAACAGGTGCGGTATGTGTTAGAAATCCAAGGACTCTCACTGCAGAACTCACTATCAGAATATTTCAATGCCTTAATTATATTACATCTATGATAACTCTAACCTTTTCTTGTCCATAGGGGTTCTTGAAGATATAGGTTGGTCACCAGTTTTGCATTTCAGTGTTTTATCATACTAGACTCCGAATACAGTCTTCAATATGGTAATGTCTTAACAAAATACTCCAAATCATGCCTACTCTCAGATCTAATGTTTATGTTTGCAGACACCATTGAAATAGGCAACTGCACACCTTGGACTTTTGTTACAAGCCCTGTTCATTGACTATATTTTTTACAATTTGATTTTGTTTTTTAAGCCAAGCTAGGTTACTATTGGGCTACAAGTTCCACATTGTCAGTTTGCTTCCAGGAAAGGAATCTGGATGTTCAAGGCATGGTAAATGATACACCATAGGGTAGACTCCTCTTACAGAGACCACTAACATATTGCTAAGTACCCTTGATTGGGAAATTATGATTGTTCTAAGAATGCTCCATGCACAATATAACCCAGGAAGCTTTTATCTAGCAAAGTTTATTCCCACCATCAATGAATTGCCTAGATACTGGAAAACTTCCCCTGCCACATGCTAGCCTCATTTTTAAGAGCTTTGACCCATTCTATAAGGGTCAGTCCTTCTACTGTAACCTAAGAATAGATCTCCATTGTCTATCTATATGTGTGTGAGTGTGTGTACGTGGTTGACACTTCTATGCTTGTCTAATCTGTATTGTACATAATCCCTGTCTATATTGTATATAGTTCCTATTATATAATATCCTTCCTTCCCACCCCCTGTCTACTACCTTACAAGTCATCTTCTATTTTCTTACCCCCTTAACCCTGATCCCTGAGCTCCCCTATTTAACTCCTTTTTCTGTTTTTCGGGCCTGTCTGATGCTCAGGGGTTACTCCTGGCTAAGCACTCAGAAATTGCCCCTGGCTTGGGGGGACCATATGGGACACCAGGGGATCAAACCGTGGTCCTTCCTTGGCTAGCATTTGCAAGGCAGACACTTTACCTCTAGCGCCACCTCGCCGGCCCCCCTATTTAACTCTTTTAACCCTCAGTTCTTAACTCCTCAGGTATCAGAAACTTCTCCCTACCCTAGCAAGCTGCCAGCGACTTCTGAAGTGAAAGGATACCCTATCAGTCTGCTATATCTTGCCCTGGGAAGAACCTGCAGACAACGCTTTGGCAGACCCACTTCTTGTGGGCCTTTTTCTCCCACTCCCTTCCACCACAGACTGTTGCTTGCTATGGGATTCAGCTCTGAGAGACCCTCACCTCGAGGACACTACCTGATGCCTGACTTCTACTAACCATTTCTCAGACTCCACAAGACAACTAAAAACTGTGCTCTGGATTCTACACCCCCCTAATTATCTCAAAAGACTTAAAGGGGATTTATATGTTTCTTTTGTATGTTTCTGTAGATGCATTTCCTTAATAGTTATAATTCTTAGTGTCTATTTCCATATGTACAGGTAGTTTCCCCATCCCTGCTTTGGATTTGCTTAGTAGAAAGTTCTTGTAGAAAAGTCTCAGTTGGGTTATGAGCTCAGGTTACAATCAGGTTATAGAAATTGTTTAGCTTGTTATTTTTACCCCCATATGCACCAGGAGTATCATGTGGCATTGTTCCGTTTTGCATAGGGACACTAAAACGGGAAAACTTACATATAGAAAGAAGTTCTTAGGCCCGGAGAGATAGCACAGTGGCGTTTGCCTTGCAAGCAGCCAATCCTGGACCAAAGGTGGTTGGTTTGAATCCCGGTGTCCCATATGGTCCCCCGTGCCTGTCAGGAGCTATTTCTGAGCAGACAGCCAGGAGTAACCCCTGAGCACTGCCGGGTGTGGCCCAAAACCCCAAAAAGAAAAGAAAGAAGTTATTATCTAATAAATATAGGAACTTATAAATTTTATAGTACAGGGCTGCCTTTCACCCTGAACATTTGTCATGGAGGCTTGATTTAGGCCTCAATGGATCGGACATCAATCGTCCAACCCCAAACCTCAGATCCTGATATCTGTACCAGCACAGATTACAACACCAGCACCAGTATTCAAATTCTCCCTGGGGGAGGCCCGAATGCCACCCTGGCACAAACCTGCTCCAGAGTAGTCCCATAAGACAACCTGATGATGAAGAAACAGCAGCAACTTGACCTGGGGTTGCCCTAACTCACCACCCAACAGTGAGATGAAATCAAAAGTTGCTCTGTCCTAGAATCTATGCAAGAACCAATATCTCTAGTTACAAAACACTGTCTACAACAATCGCAACTAAGCAGAACTTTTCCTAGGATCACAAAGAAAGACTTTCCTAGGCCTTATCCTAGATCCTGTACAAAAATCAAGATCTGTAACTACAAAAGACAAACTTTGTCAACCATGACTGAACAGAATTTTTTCTGGGGTCATAAAGAGAGACATTGGGGTTGGACAAGCAACATACCAAAAAAAAGAAAACCACACTAAAAACAAATAAGCAAAAAAAGCCCCTCTTTTTTCTTTTCTTCTTTTAATTTTACTTATATTCTAGATAGGGGCTCCTACTTTTCCATAGAACTTGAATCTCTTTGTTCTGTCTCATATTTCTATGTCTTTTTACAAATTGAACAAAGAAGAAAAAAATGTAGATGGGGCCCAGGGACCAAGTGGTCTCAGGAACATTGAGTGAGGGAGGGATAGAACAGAATCAAGAGACCCAAACTATAACAAGCTAACCACCAAATGAACCTGTTACACTAGTAGTCCAGGAAGCTAGGGGTGGAGGTTTGGGATATCCACAGGGAACTATGGTGGATAGAGGTCAACATTGGTGGTGGGAATGGCACTAATTCACTGTCACTAAACACCTGAAATACAACTGTGAAAGACTTGTAATTCACAATGGCCTCAACTAATTTTTTTTAAATTCATAAAAATGAAATGGGCAGATGGCACCTCAAAGGCAACGATGATTAGGACACAAAGACAGGCCATGGAATGGGAGAAACTATTCACCTAATAATATTCTGATACATATCTAAGAAATATAAGGAACTTCTAGAGTGTAACAAGAAAAAAACTAACTCCATCCAGAAATGGGAAAAGTAAACAGAAACTTCTTCAAAGAAGAAATGCAGGTGGCAAAGAGGCATATGAAAAAATACTCCACATAATTAGTCATCAGGGAGATGCAAATCAAAACAACAATGAGCTATCATCTTATACCACAGAGACTGCCACACATTACAAAGAATAAGAACAACCAGTGCTGGTACAAATGAGAGGAGAAAGGGACTTTCATTCATTGCTGATGGGAATGTTGACTGGTCCAGCCTCCTTGAAAAACAATACGGATATTCTTCAAAAGTTAGAAATGGAGGAGTCAAAGCAATAGCACAGTGGTAAGGCCTTGCACATGGCCAATACAGGACAGACCCTGGTTCGAATTCTGGCATCCCATATGGTCTCCCAAGCCTGTCAGGAGTGACTTCTGATTGCCAAGCTAGGAGTAACCCCAGAGCGCTGCTGGATATAACCCAAAAACCAAAAAAAAAAAAAAAGTTAGAAATTGAGCTTCTATATGACTTAGCAATCCAGTCCTAGGAATATAGCCTATGGGCCTAGAAACACAATGCATTAAAGCCATCTGCACTGCTATGTTAATTGTAGCACTACTCAAAATAGCAGATTCTGCAAACAACCCAAATGCCTGAGGACATATGAGTGGATAAAGAAACTGGTATATCTACACAATGGAATACTATGCAGCTGTTAGGAAAAATGAGCTCATGAAATGTGCTTATACATGGATGGAAACAGAAAGTATTATGCTGAGTGAGAGGGATAGACATAGAATGATCACACTCATCTGTGGGATATTAAAAATATAGTATGATAATAATATCCAAAGACAATAGATATGAGAGCCAGGAGAACTCATCCATTGTAGGAAGCTTGCCATAAAGAGCAGGAGAGTGCAGTTAGGGTAGAGAAGGGAACAATGAGAGTTGAGAACAATACCTCTGGACAAGATCTGGATGCTGAAAGGAGAGATATGCATGATATCCTTTCAGTAACAATACTGTATACCAGTGTTGAGAGAGAGAGTGAGAGAGGAGAGAGAGAGGAGAAAAATATCTACCCCAGAGGCAGGTGAGTGGACTGGGAGATGGGGATATTGGTGGCAGAATACATGAACTGGTCAAGGGTTTTGGACATTGTATGACTGAAAATCATGAACAACTTTGTAACTGTACATTTTGGTGATTCAATTAAAGAATTTATTTATAAATAATATTTTTAAAAGAAATGAGCAGATGGTGGGTGAGCAGGCAGATGGGTGAGAGGGGAGGTGATGAGGGTTCAGGCAGAGTTTGAGGGAAGTAATTTGACACTTGGTCCCAAACCTAGAGAAGGCATTTGGGAATTATAGAATGTTCTCAGATTGCAGAACTCTAAGTGGTGCTGCTCCAGAGCTAGAAGTTTTTCCTGGTTTTCTTAATTGGGTGCTTCTGATTCTAGATATTTTCTAAAACTTGGCATCCTGACATTCAATGGAAGACACCAAAGATTATTTAGGTCTTTCCTACATTTTCTCCTCTGTCTAGAAGGCTGCTCTGCATGTAAGCAGAGGAAATGAACAATTGCTTGTTTTGAACAAACAGAAAACAGTCCCCTATTTTCAGATGCGGGCAATATTGGTTTTTCTCTCCCAATAACTCACACTGGGCTCTTAAAGGGTCTCGTAGTCTGAAATTGTTAATTAAAACCCTGGAATCTGAACAAAGGATTCTTCAAAGCACTTTTTCTGAGGCAGGCCACGAGGCCACTCCTTTTGGTAACCAATCAGAAACAAATCTAGGAAAATCATACTGAGACTGAAATGCAGGAAGCAATTGTTATTGGCTTTTATTTTCTATTGGTTATTAAATTCACAAGTGTGAGAATTTAAAAATGAGATCACATGGAGTCAGAGATGAGACACATTAGAACACAGGACTTGCATGTGTGAAGCCCTGGATACAATCCCTGGCACCACAAAACAAAACAAGCAAAATATGAACACAGTAGTTTTATGTTACTTGTGTCTAGTTAAAGAGCAAAGTGTCTCCTCAAACACAGAAACCTGGAATTTTGAATGTTCATTTTAAGAAGCATCTCAGGAGCCAGAGAAATAGTGAAGTGATAGGGCATTTGCCTTGCACATGGCCAACCCAGGATAGACGGTGGTTCGATTCTCAGCTTCCTATATGGTCCCCCGAACCTGTTGGGGCTATTTCTGAGCACAGAGCCAGGAGTAGCCCCTGAACGCTGCTGGTGTGACCCAAAAACAAACAAAACAAACAAAATAGAAGCATCTCAGACAAGCTTAGTTACAAAATAAGTGAGTATTATCACAAAGTAACAATACCAAGCATTAATTTTGTGAGCCTAAGGAGAGTAGATGAAAAGTTGAATAGAAAAGCATAGGACTGGAGAGATGGTACAGCAGGCAAGACGCGTGCTATACCCATCAGTCATGATCCCTGAGTACTAAACTGGGAGTGACTCCAAAGCACAGAGCTAGGAGTAAGCTTTGAGCTCTGCCATGTTGGCTCAACCCCTTGCACCCAGCGTCAAGAAAAAAAGCATGAAATTCATGAGAGGATGGGAGCTTTAAGGGAGAAATGCTTTTGATTTCAAAGGATTTGGGGGACCCTCCATAGATAAGTATTGCCACTAGATTTTCCATGCTTGAATATGCTTCCCCAGGATTGTGGTTCATTTCTTTCAGGAGCAATTTTAGTGTTTAATATAACAGCCAAATCTATCACGGGTGTTTTTTTTTTTAATTTTTTTTTTGTGGTTTTTGGGTCACCCCCGGCAGTGCTCAGGGGTTTTTCCTGGCTCCGTGCTCAGAAATCACTCCTGGCAGTCACGGGGGACCATATGGGACGCCGGGATTCGAACCGATGACCTTCTGCATGAAAGGTAAACACCTTACCTCCATGCTATCTCTCCGGCCCCCCCCTTTTTTAATTTTTATTGTGACCAAAGTGCATTACAAATCTTTCACTGCATCATTTATGGTACATAGTGACAATGAATGAGGGGCATTCCCACCACCAGTGCTGTCCTCCCTCCACCCCTATTCCCAGCATGCATCCCACATCTCCCTCCTCTACCCCCCAGTAAGCCAGTGCAACTGGTCTCCACTTTTCAGTTTGTTGTAGATTGAGCATCCATTCCATCATCATTGGAGATAAAAAGGATAAGAAAAAAGGGAGAAAAAAATTTGGTGACAACTACCAAAAAAAAAAAAAAAAAAAAGAAAGGAGAAAAGAAAAAAAAATGGAAGAAAACAGAAAAAAAAGGACCCGGCAAATAAAAATAAAAATAAATCTCTAAATAATAACCACAAGTGTGAAAAAGAAAGAGAAAAGTGGAAGAACAAAAAGAAGGAAAATAAAGTAAAAAACTAACAAATCAAAACAAAACAAGAAAAAGTATGGGTGCTGGAGTGGTAGGGTTTGGCGTTCCCCTCACTTTTTTTTTTTTTGCATAGGCACAGTAAGCATTGGGGAAGGAAGGGAATTCCCGTGACCTAAGAGATTCAGGGTTTCTCCATCCTTGAAACATACCATCATGGGATCAACTCCTGGCTCCATATATACTCATTACCCCATCCCAAAGGCTTTTTTGTGATGCCAGGAAAGCTTCCTCTCAGTTGTGTGTCAGAAAATCAAGCCACTGTAGCTAGCGATCTTGGTATTTGTGCAGGTTATACGTCAGGGTCTAGGATAGAGTCTCTAGGTTCTAGCGGTTCCTATCCATCGTTGTTGTGGTGTTCAGTCTTCTGTAACACTTGCTCCCTGTTTTTGTTCAGTCCCTAAGCCGAAGCCTAGGATATTATGGATCCAAAGGTTCTGCTCAGTATCTGTTGTCCAAGTTGGACCTCTGCAATAAGACATCTTGTTGTTGTTGTTGTTGTTTATGTGTCCAGGACACATATCACGGGTGTTTTATCCTCACTAATGGAACCTAGTGTTGTCAATGTTCTTATGGTGTAAAATGAATGGAATAGTGGCAAAATCAATAGGCAATTAAAATGATTAACCAACTTCTGGATCATATCAATTAAACCCTTCATACAATTTTCACCTAAATCAAACATTACAAATGTACAGCTGGAAGGCATGTGAAGAAAACGATCCTTAACTGTATACATTACAAACATTAACATGTTTTACAGACTTTTTTTGAAGGTTGGGATGAATCCAAATTGACCATGTGCATGCTGTCTTTGGCAATCTTATGGTTTTCTAAAAACAATTATAAAAATAAAAGAAACATTTGCTCATTGCTACTCATGTATACAATGTCTCCAAAGGGTACTTTGAGCTGCTGGTATAAATGCTCAAAACCATAAAAACTCTTATTGTTCATTATTTACCAATGTCTACAAAGTAAAAAAATTATGTTAAAAATGTGGATTGGGAGTTTTACATTCAGCAAAAGGCAGAATAAGAGAGCTGAACTGAACTTTGTTGCTCTTACTTTCTTCAATTACTACACAGTTTATAATTAAATTTTTTTATCCTTTAAATATTTGAGAAAGTCACACCAGCGGTGATCATGGCTCTACACTCAGAAATCACTTCAGGCAGTGCTCAGGGGGTCATATGCTAGGATAGAATCTGGTCGGCCAAATGTACCTTGCCAACTGTACTATGCTTTTGGCACCACATCAATAAATATTGAAATTAACTGTAATGACTGTGGACATTAGCAATGGTAGAAACTGAGGTACTTTGTTCTACTTCAAACTTGAAACATTACAAAGATTCTCTAATTTGGGTCACATGTAAAAGTTTCATTCATACAATTTAAATACAATTTTATTCAAAATTGTAAAATAAAAATCCACATGTTGTGAGCTCACCCCATACATCATGTTTCTAACACCTTAGGTGGATGGATCTGAAGAATCAGGGTAGCAACAAAGAAATTATAAGCCAAGCCAGTCAGGAGAAAGCCATGAAACCAGTCTGTGCCTGTTGGTATATCTGAGCACCAAGCCAACACTGACTTCTCTTTATTATATCAATACCCATCCACTAGTAGCATGAGATCAAAGTATCTATCCAGTAGGCTTTTACACATCAGAGGAAGAGGTTCAAGGAAGGAGGAAGTTGGAGGAACACCTTTGTTGTTAGCTGGGTGCTATCTTACACAATATGACAAAAACCACTTTTTAGAGACCAAAATAATTGTATACCAAGTAAGTGCTTAACTTGCACATGACCAAACTAGGTTCCATCCCTGACCCCCCAAATGGTCCCCTGAGTATGCTAAGAGTAATTCCTGACTGTAGAGCAAGGAGTAAGCTCAGAGCACCTCAGGTGTGAGACACACACACACACACACACACACACACACACAAACATAACCCCCTATCTTTTAGTGCAATTCTACTATTGTAGCTCACTAAGTGGAAGTATTGCCAAACACAATAGTCTTCCCATGTGACATACTTATTAGTAATAAATATTTAGGAAAAATATCTATACAGCAAAATCTTTAGACTTCTAATCCAATTTGAAGTATGCAGAGCAGTTTTCAGCTTCAGGAGATCAAATACTGGTCATGTGAGAAATCTCAACATCTTTGACAATATTAGTTTTGGGAAGACAATTTCACCATCATGCAAACTCAGCACTGGAGATGGACTTAGTTTCTCCTATCTTCCATGCCGGCACCATTTCCCCTAAGGTACTCTAAAGTTTATCTGATTTTAAAGCACTTGGTCATTGTCCTATACCAGCTAGTAAGTAAGACTAGGAAGAAGTCCAAATGCATTCATTGTCATTTGAAGATAGTGATCCTTCTATTCACATAGCATGCCTCATATAAGAAGAGTCATAATAGGTTTAGATGAGCAAGTTGCCACTTCAGAAAGTAGTAGCAAAGAGTTAATGGTAACAGTACTAGAAGCAAGAGTCATAGTAACATGGAGAAAATACTTTGCCAAGTTCACTCAGCTAAAAAAAAAAAGGCAGGGTTGGGCATCCAAGCTCAGATCCATCCAATTTCCAAGTTTGTTTTCCTCCTCTTGGCCTGGAATTGATTTTACACCCATTCTGAGGAGAGTATTCTCCATTTAAAAATATCAGAGTAGCAATGCATTCTTTCTAATACAGGGGTGGTGAACAAGTTCGACACAAAAAGCCAAAATTTTAAACTGTGAGAATCAGAGAGCCACACCACACAGTGACCTGCCAAAACAGGCAAACACACACAAAAAGCATATAATTTTAACAATAAAAAATTAAACACTCATTGCATTTTGCTATTTTGAGTAAGGGTAAAAATCCTGCAGTGATGGTCAGGGTATGCTATGTCCTCCACACTAAGAACTAATGGCAAGATGTGACACAACATGTGACACATGGTCTCCCCACTCGTTGACCCGTGCAGTTGTTTCCGAGGGATGGGAGACGGGATGACGCAGCCTGGGGGCTGGACTACACGCTCGGAGATCTCTCCTCAGAGGTCCCTCCTCAGAAGCAGCAGAACAAAATCCAAACTTGGCAAAAAGCCACAGTATACAAAATAATGATAAGAGGCAAAGAGCGCATTCATTTTGGCTCGAGAGCCGCGTGTTCGCCACCCGTTTTAGTATATATAATTTACAGATAAAAAATTAACATGGGAAATTTGATGCTATTTGACAGATACATTAGTCACGTAGTCATCATATAGGCAAAGCCTATAGCATTTTCCTGATGCAAAACTTGACCCTGGACCCTTTGCTGTAACCCTGCTTCATTCACCTCACTTCATGGCAACCACTGCTCTGGTTCCTGATCTAAGTTTATCCTTTTTCAGAATGCCATTTTATCTAGACATTTGTAGGATGTCTTCTTTTTGTTCTGGTTTTTGAGAGATATACTTTTTTAAAATGGATTCATTTTCCATGCATCAATACTTCCGTTTTATTGCTGAGTAATGTTCCTTTATATTAATAATACAAATCTGTTTGCCCATTATATTTGCATTTCAAGATAGTGCAGTTATTTAACAAAGACTGCTGCAAGATTCATGGGCCAACCATAGGCAGAGATGTTTTAACTTCCTTGAATAAATCATGGAGCTTTATTTAATCCCAAACCTGCGATTAGCAGAGGTCTGTTACCTCACATATCTGGGGCTATGGGGTTCAGCCATGGCACTACCCCACATGGCTAATTTCACCTATTTTTTTTGCTTCTGTGTCATTTCTCCAGAGAAGGTCTATTCTGAGTACATACTGTAATTTTCTACAAATTGAAATGCAAAGAAAGAGTCAGGGCTTCAAAGGGCAGGTTGGAAGCACAACAGTTGTTCTTAAGGGAGAAAAGCAAATGAACAAGTTTCTCTGTCACAGTAACACTGGACAGAACCAAGAAGTTTTGGATCTCAGTCTACACTATACTATGTGAAGTCTTGTCTGGGAAAAGGTCTGATCAGAACTGCTTGTCTATGAGAACTTAATCAAGGACATCAATTTAAGGAACACTTTTCTGTCAAGAAATGAATCAGTGTCAGAACAATTCAGAAGACATTTTTGGTTTGTCTTGGGACCACACCCCGTGATGCTCCTGGGCTACTCTCGACTCTATAATTAGGAAGTCTTCCTGGCAGGCTCAGGTAACCATATCAAATGCTGGGCTTAGAACCCCAGTGGGCTATGTGCAAGGCAAGTGTCCTCACACTGTACTATTTTTCCAGCCCCAGTGTCAGAAGATTTTAGTTAGGAAATATCAATCTATTCTCATCTGCAAGCACCCTAACTAAAACCAATTCTGAAATCTGACCAAACATATTTGTATTTTATAAATAATCATAGGAACTTCATCTTAGCAATAAAAATGCATATAAAATTCCTTATTATCATTCCTACAATAGAACAGATTCCTCCCCAAAATTTTATTATTGATAAATTCCTAATTAGATAGATATCTAATTGGTTGTTCCTTACTCTGAAAAAAGTGAGGCCCTGAGTTTGAATGAAGAAAAAAGGAGGGAGGAAGAAACGTGGGAAAGAAAGCAAGTAAAGAAAGAAAAAGAAAAGAAAGCTTAGTTAGTTAAATCAATTAAAAGATCTATTTGGCCTGATGAAGTTTGGTTTCAAATTTGTAAGAAAGACTAATGGAAAAACTTACACCAAGTGAAAAACATCTCATATAGTAGAAATGCAACATGATTATGAACTCAAATTTATGAAAATAGAGCATGCTTCTTTTCAAAAGTAAGTTTTCAGTGAGTATGTAGGTAGATTTTGCTTGACTTCAGACTTTAACAAAAGAAAAAAACTAAGTGTGTAGGTGAAAGTCAACAGAGAAAACAGTGGGAAGATTGGTCCCTTCTTTTATTTTTTAAGAATAGTGAGTCTTCAGGAACAGAACTGCAAACCAGAGTGCCTAAAAGGA
This sequence comes from Suncus etruscus, assembly GCF_024139225.1. NCBI lineage: Eukaryota > Metazoa > Chordata > Mammalia > Eulipotyphla > Soricidae > Suncus > Suncus etruscus. Next base: position 16,815,919 of record NC_064868.1, on the reverse strand, counting down.
AATAAAGGAAGAGTGAGAGAGTGAGTGAAAAGAAGAAAGAGTGAGTATAGAAAAACACCTGCCACAGAAGAAGTCAGGGGAGAAGGCAGGGAGGAAAGCAAGAAGGAAACTGGGGACACTGGTAGCGAGAAATATGCACTGGTGAAGGGTGTTAGACAATATGCATGACTGAAACTCCATAGTGAACAATTTTGTAACTATGCCTTTCATGGTGATTCAATTAAAGAATTTATAAAAAATAAAAACAGAATGTTATCTTGGGGCTGAAGACATAATAAGGCAGGTAAAAACACTTACTTGTCTGGCATGATGCCAGTCTGAGAAGAGGGTAGCAAACTTATGCAGGCTAAATTATTTTGCTAGCCTGTATACATATTAAAATAAGATAATGTTCTTCACCCTTTGCTCAGTGTACAATTGTAGATAGGCTCCTATTTTCCTTCATAGCATATAGGAATCTCTTTGCCTTCTCAAATGATAACAGTCACACCAAAACTCAAGTTGCAAAATTAAATGAGATATATCTTCAATATGTGTTGTGTGCCTATGGTGATATAATTAATATTTGGGGCTGAAGGAGGAGGGAGAGAAAGGGGAGGAGGAGCAAGAAGCACATGCTATCACCCTTGGGTCCACAGCATAGGGAGATGGAAAGAGTAGGATGAACAGGAAGAAAGACAGATGAGAAATAACAGGGGTTAGAGGTCAAGGGTTCACAGGGACATTGAAGGTGTTAAGAATGGAGCTAAATATCCAAACTACAGAGTCAGCAACATTAAAATCAGGAGACTCAAATGTCAACAATCAAACTTCAGGCTGGGGGTGTGGAAGGGGTATATTATGGGAGAGATCTTGGGGACACTGATAGAAGTCGACAGTGGCAGTGGGATTGGAGCTGGAATCGGTTTATGTGTAGAACTCAGCAACAGGAACTTTGTAAATCACAGTGCTTTAATAAAATAAGAATCTAAAAAAAGAAAAGAAAGGAAACGTGCTAAATAACACTACTTTAAACAAGGCAGAGATTGTTTTCTTGCTTATAAAACCTGGCACAGGTTCAATCCCCGGCAATCCATACAATCAGCCAAGAATTGCTAGGAGTAATTCCTAAATGCAGAGCCAGGAGTAAACCCTGAACATAAAGAGGTGTGGCCCCCAAAACAAAACAAGAACAAAAGACTTTTTTTTTTGGTTTTTGGGCCACACCCAGTGACTCTAGGAGTTACTCCTACTATGCACTCAGACATCTCTCCTGGCAAGTTAAAGCCTCTTCAACAAATGGTGTTGGGGCAATTGGTCAGCCGCTTGCAAATAAAAGCACTCAGACCTCCATCTAACACCATGCACAAAGGTCAAATCCAAATGGATTAAGGACCTGGATATCAGACCTGAAACCATAAGACATACTGAACAACAAGTAGTGAAAACACTCCATGACATTGAGACTAAAGGCATCTTCAAGGCAGAAACAGCACTCTCCATACAAGTGGAAACAGAGATAAACAGATGTGACTATATCAAGCCGTGAAGCTTCTGCACCTCAAAGGAAATAGTGCCAAGGATACTAAAGCCACCCACAGAATGGGAGAAACTATTCACCCAATAACCATCAAACAAGGGGCTAATATCGAAAATATACAAGGTACTGATTGAACTTAATAAGAGATAAAAATATCTTACTCCATCAAAAAATGGGGAGAAGAAATGAACAATTTCTCAAAGAAGAAATACAAAGGGCAAAATAAGACACAAAAAATGCTCCACATCTCTAATCATCAGAGAGATGCAAATCAAAACAACAATGAGGTACCATCTCACACCACAGAGACTGGCACACATCACAAAGAACAAGAACAATAAGTGCTGGTGGGAATGTGGGGAGAAATGAACTCTCATTCACTGTTGGTGAGAATGCCATCTAGTCCAGCACTTATGGAAAACAATATGGAGATTCAAAAAAAAAAAAAAAGAAAGGAAACGGGGTGGGGGGGGCTGAAGCGGTGCCACAGTCAGTAAGGCATCTGTTTTGTGCGTGCTAGCCTAGGATGGACCACATTTCTATCCCCCAGTGTCCCATATGGTCCCCCAAGCCAGGAGGAACACCTGAGCATCACGAGGTGTGGCTGTAAAAAACAAAAAACAAGGAAGGAAGGAAGGAAGGAAGGAAGGAAGGAAGGAAGGAAGGAAGGAAGGAAGGAAGGAAGGAAGGAAAGAAAGGAAAGGAAAGGAAAGGAAAGGAAAGGAAAGGAAAGGAAAGGAAAGGAAAGGAAAGGAAAGGAAAGGAAAGAAAAGAAAAGAAAAGAAAAGAAAAGAAAAGAAAAGAAAATTGAGCTACCATATGATCCAGCTATACCACTCCTAGGGATATACCCTAGAAACACAAAAATCCAATACAAAAAAACCTTCCTCACACTTATATTCATTGCAGTACTATTTACAATAGCCAGATTCTGGAAATAACCAAGATGCCCTTCAACAGATGAATGCTAAAGAAACTTTTGTACATATACACAATGGAATATTATGCAGCTGTCAGGGGAGAGGAAGTCATGAAATTTTCCTATACATGGATGGACATGGAAACTATTATGCTGAGTGAAGTAAGTCAGAGGGAGAGACATACAGAATAGTCTCGCTTGTCTATGGGTTTTAAGAAAAATTAAAGACATTATTGTGATACTGGCCAGAGATGAGGGCTGGAAGGATAGGCTCATGATATGAAACTCACCTCAAAGAGGGGTGAGTGCAGTTAGAGAAATAATACACTAACAACTACCATGACAATGTTAATGAATGAGAGAAATAGAATGCCTGTTTCAAATATAGGCAAGGGGTGTGGGAGGAGGGAGATGAAGGGCATTGGTGGTGAGAATGTTGTACTGGTGGTGAAGGAGGGTGTTCTTTTGGTGACTGAAGCTCAACTACAGTCCTGTTTGTAATCACGATGTTTAAATAAAATTTTAAAAAACATAAAATTAAAAAATCACTCCTGTATCTGGGGAACATACGGAACATCGGGGGATCAAACTGCAGTCTGTCCTGGGTCAGTCGCGTGCAAGGCAAATGCTCTACTGCTGCATCACCGATCTTGCCCCAAGAGCAAATGACTTTTACAAGACAAATGGACAAGTCCCTGGAGTGTGGAACTTTCCACTTCGGAAACATTTTTGGCGGCTGGAGCAATAGTATAGTAGGTATGGTATTTGCCTTGCACGTGGCCAACCCAGGTTTCCCCCAACATCTCACAATATGCTCCAAGCACCACCAGAAGAGATCTCTGAGCATTGCTGCATGTGCTTCCCCAACAAAACAAAACCAAAAAAGTAAATGTTTTTAGATGATAATCAACATTCCTTAATCAGTAACAGGAAATTTAAAAATATATACTTAAAAACCTAAACAGTAGTCTCTGAAATGTAATTTATTGTCTTTTTGTATAAAAAGAAAACATTAAAATTATTTTGAAATATATATATATATATTTAGATAAAAGTAAAAGAAAGATAATTGCTTCAATTTGGAGAGTGGTCTGAAAACATGCTCTAAAACTTTGTTTCATAAAAATTATTTGTATTTTTGGCTGGTGTGATTGTACAGCAGGTATGATATTCGCCTTGTACATGGCCAATCAAGGTTAGGTTCCTAGAACTCCATATGATCCCCTGAACCCACCAAGTATGATCCCTGAGCTCTGAATATTCCCAAGTATGGCCATCTCCCCCCAAATTTTGTATTTAAGCAATTTACAAATCATAATTGAAGAGTTAAGTAGCATTTATGGCTACAATCTAACTTTTCTCAAGCTGTTTTCTTGATGATAATGTCAAACAAGCAGGTTTATTTTTACAGCATTTTCTAGGTCTACTGTCCACCCCTTAGACAGTGTTATTCAGAAATAATCTGAGTAAAATGTCTCCTCATAGGCTACCAGCACAATGACAATTAGAGATTTACAACTGATCTCTTTAGTAGTTGGAAAAAACTCAAACCCATTTTCTTAAGCATATGCCTCTTTCCTCTTCTGACCTTGGTTATCTGACTTTCAAGTTGTGGACTTGAGTTCCTGCATGTTTCATGTTATTTATTGCTTTAGTAGTATTTCTCAGAGTTCTGTATCAACTGGGGTTAGTAGTGGTAACTGGAGCAGGGGATCACTTTCTGTTTGTTCACGTAAAGAAAGAGTTCCAGTGGCACTGAATGACTTTTTTTTTCAGGTAAGGAGTGGTGGCCCAAATAAGTCTGGGAACATCTGCTTTAGTAGAACAGACATTGTGCTTATTACTAATATTTTAAAAATGCAAATAATCTTCAACATAGAGACCTGTTATGAAGACGGTTGTGCTCTAGTTAAGGAATATTACTCTGAGATTCTTGTCATGACTGACATTGACTTAACTTGTACAAAAACTAGATGTGCTAGAGAAGTACCTTAAATCCTATCTGAAGTGGAAGGACATGAAGATCGCTGATATATTTGTGGTCTAGCATATGAGTTGCCACTAGCTAGTTGTGAGATCTAAACTAGAAGCTTTCAACCTTTTGCCTCACAAGCCAAAGAAGCCAATTGCCTGTTTTTCTACAGCTTTGTGGACACATGGACATGCCATATGTTTAAGTAGTACCTGGGGCTGCTTTCACACTCTGGTGTTTTTGAAAAGTTCCAACAGGAACCATATGGCATGGAAACTGATATTTAGTAGCTACTTGGCTACTTCTTGTGTTTGCTTGCACCTGCATTTAGGAATTAATGTGGGTCTCAGTTAGCTCATTTATAATTGAGAGGGTAGGCAAGGCTGCACCTTAGAATCACTAGGCGCACTTGGAGGTAATCTCAAGGCCTGAGGTGCACTCCAGAGGATCATGCTCCAGTGGATTAGGCCCATGGTCAAGGTGATCTCTATGTAGCCGGGTATGAGGATGACAGTGACGTAGACATGGGTTAAGCCCCCTGCCCAGCTTGGGGCTTTTCATAACCTCAGTTTCTTGTGAAAAACAAAGTATCTGTCTATAGGAACAAACACTTAGAAATACTTGGAACTGATGCTGAAATAGCTTTGGCTTCCAACTTGACGATTCCCTGACAGGGGTCTCAAACTCAATTTACCTGGGGGCCACAGGAGGCAAAGTCGGGGTGATCCTTGAGTGCAATGTCAGTTGTAAGCCTTGAACATTGGGGGGTGTGACCCAAACAACTAAAACAAAACAAAACAAAAAAAGATTCTTCTGGGGCAGGGCCACAAAATGTTGTACAGAGGGCCGCAAACGGCCCGTGGGCCGCGAGTTTGAGACCCCTGATAGGCTATTTCAAGCCTCTGATTTGAGGAGTTTAGAATGTATAGTTTTGCATGGATAAGAATGCAGAGCTGTGTTCCTTTTGGAAAACATCTAAAAATGACTAAGGGATTTAATGACTGACCTTTGCTCCATGGAAATCATTTTATTTGGCCTATATCACAATTAAAACTATTAGACATCAAGTTGAAGCCATCGGATGAAAAAGAGGCAGCAGGCAGTTCTCTGCAGACTCCCCACTTGGTAGAAAGCCCCAGGCTGGCATTGAAATCTATGGCCACACCTGGAAAGTGGTCATGAACAGCTGCCATGTAGTAACTGGGAAATTCGGGGGCTGGCAGATAATATCAAATGCACCTAAGTCATGTTGGAGGAAGGATTAAAGACTATTTCATCTGCCTTCGGAGGTTTAACCATTGTTATAAGAGCCTGTGCGGGCCCAGACTGTTCAAAATGGGCTGAGGGCCTGGGGTGGAGGAAGCCTGCTGTTTGCAGAACCTTGGGGCTGCTGCCAACCTGTGGCTTGGGTTGTTCACAGTGGTAGGAGGGGGATTCTGCAAAGGCTGAGTTTTAAGATTGCAAAACAGATTTAGTCTTAGAGGTCATACAAACAAGTCTATGCCTCTGGGAGCAAAACTGAGCTTTAGCCTTTGTGTTGCTAGTAAAGAGGTTCCAGTTCAACTTAAAGTGTCTCAGCTCTGGCACCCACAAAACATTAGGAGCCAGATGATTCTCTATTGTGGGGCTATTCTGCATTTAAGAAATCCAGCAGCAGCCTGGGCTTTGATCTATCAGATGCCAGCATTGGCTCCTTCACCCAATTTGTAATAATCAGATAATGGTGAATTGCTTAGTTTTTTTTTAATTCCTGCTTTCCTAATTCCTTATCATCCTGCATCTAAGTTGGATTAAGGAAAACTATGCTGAGCCAACAAGGAACTAAACTTATGCATGCACAAAATGAGAAACGATAAAAAAATATGGTATTTTATCTAGTCATTTGTGAATTATAAATATTTTATCCCCTCTGCATGAACTAAGATTTTAAATCCAGTGGTTGTTTCATGAATCTTGCTCCAAAGAAATCACAGAGGAGCAATTTGTAGATTCAGAAAATAAATGCAGGGACCTAAAAAGGCAATATTTCACTCATATGTTCAAAACTCCAAAGAATGACTAGTGGGTTATGGTTTTCCTTTTTATCTGATGGGCAAACTCTATCGAAGCTATGGAGATGGTAATCTGATTAAATTATTACAGGTTGTTCCATGCATTTCAACAAGTATTTACCATCGATAAAATACTTGGTAACTTTTAAAAGTACTCTAGTCATTAAGAAATGAGTAATCAGAAAAGAACAGTAAGATACAATCACTGGGTTTAAGAAATGGACACATGATTGAGGTGGGGAGGCCTGTATCCAAAGAATTATTATAATGGAATATGGGATGTTACGCAACAATGAAGGGGACATGTCTAACACTATGGCATTTTTTTTTTTTTTTTGGTTTTTTTTGGGTCACACCTGGCAGTGCTCAGGGGTTATTCCTGGCTCCAGGCTCAGAAATTGCTCCTGGCAGGCACAGGGGACCATATGGGGCGCCGGGATTCGAACCGATGACCTCCTGCATGAAAGGCAAACGCCTTACCTCCATGCTATCTCTCCGGCCCCACTATGGCATTTTTTTAAAAGATAAGCTAAGGTTGTTCTTAGTGAGCCTGGAGCTGGCCATTTGAAAATAAGGCAGAAATAGGGATGTGGTTTGGATTCCAAAGCCAGAACTCAATTCCAGAACCTTTGCCTTCCCCCAAGACAGCACCACCCCATTCCTACAACAGTGAAAAGAAAAAAAAATCCAGAGTGAATAGAGGAAAGGAGAAAAAGATGGAGAATGGAGATCATTCATTTTTTTTATCATTTTTTAGACTTAGCTTATGTACTTTAGATAGATATGTGTACAAGTTTATGTGCTTAAAAATAACATTAGTTTGGGACCAGAGCAATAGTACAGCAGGTAGGGAGCATGCCTTGCATATGACCAATCCGGGATTGATCCTGGGTTGATTTTATGGTCACAGGAGTGATTCCTGAGGGAAGGGCCAGGAGTAACTTCTGAGCATTGTCAAATGTGACCTAAATTAAGAAACATAAAAGAGTAGGGGCTGTAGCACAGTGGATAGGGTATTTGCTTGTATATAGCCAAGTTGTATTTGATCCCCAGCATCCCATATGGTCTTCTGAGCCTGCCAGGATTGATTTCTGAATCTAGTGCCAGAAGTAATCTGAGTGCCACTGAGTATGGCCCCCAAACGAAACACTAAAAAAAACCATAAAATAGTAACTGGGTCATAATATTATGTTGTTCTCACCTGTACACACTTATATATTAACATCTGAGTATACTACATATGCTTATCACCAAACTTTAGCTTCCATAAATCCATATTCTTAGAAAATCATATGAACTTTATAACCACAGAAGAGGCTACCATGGTTGCATACAGGGAGAAAAGTATGAAGGTTTCAGAGAGCCACAGAAACCAGGAACATGGGCTGTCATCCTTGGGCCACAGTATCTCAGGGGTCAAACCTTCAAGATTTACTCCTAAATCACTAACTTTAGTGATGAGGAAAAGAAGTTTAGAGAAGTCAATTTTCCATTTTTCCTTTGCCTAAGTTCACACCTTTAAAATGAGTGGAAATAAGCCTCCCGTCCTCCCTCAGACCTGTTGAAGAGGAATCTGCATTGGGTGCAGGGAGTGTTTGGGCCACACCTACTGGGGTGCTGCTCTAGGCTCTGTGTTCAGGAATAAGCCTTGGGGATACTGGGAATAGGGGGGAAATCACATGAAGTGCCAGAATCAAACAAATGCATGCAGGTAATGACATTAATTAAACACTTTTTTTCCCAAACCCTCAGAATTCACATCTTAATAAGAGTCTCAAGTGGATCCTGGGTATGTTTATGTTGGAAAACAACCTGCTCAAAACAGCCAATGTTGGGCCAGATTGATAGCACAGCAGTAAGGTGTTTTGCCTTTCAAGAAGCCAACACAGGACGGACCCTGGTTAGAATCCAGGCATCCCATATGGTTCCCCGAGCCTGCCAGGAGCAACTTCTGAGCATAGATCCAGGAGTAATCCCTGAGTGTCACCAGGTGTAACCCCCCAAAAACAAACAGCCAATGCTAGCAGAGTTGTGATGAGAAAGGATTCCTCATTCACTGTTAGTGGGGACATCATCTGGGTCACCCTTTATGGAAGGCAATATTGAGATTTATTAATAGACAGGAATAGAACTACCTTATTTTTACAACCCAGCAATACCACCTCGGTATCCCTAAAACAGAAATAAAACATTCATTTAAAAGGCTATGTGCATACCTATGTTGATCACCACACTTGATATTAATAGACAAGACACGGAAACAACCCAAGTACCCAGCTCCAAATGAAAAGACAAAATCATGCAATTTTCAGTGACATGGATGGAAAAAGAAGAGATCATGTGGGGTCAGAAGGAAAGAAAAAATAGAGAATGATCTCTCATATGTGGGACTTAAGGGCAACATCCTGGGAGAATGAACCCACACAATTGAGTTGGGAAGGGTGTTGGGGTACTTGGAAGAGGGAGGGAGGACATGGTGATGGTTGTGGTGTTGGAATTATGTGCACAAGAACCCGTTATTAAAGGTATTGTAAACTACACAGTCTCAATAAAATAATTTCAAGTTTTAAAATAGTAAAAGAAAGGAAAGTTCTGGTTCAAGAAACTACCTGAAACTTACAATGCTAATAAAAAAAGAAGATATAACAGAATGCAAAGCTTCACTAGAACATGTGGTAACTATTTTTAATTGTATCCATGCTTTGTCTCAAAAAACTGCACATGAGGCCCGGAGAGATAGCACAGCAGTGTTTGCCTTGCAAGCAGCCGATCCAAGACCAAAGGTTGTTGGTTCGAATCCCAGTGTCCCATATGGTCCCCTGTGCCTGCCAGGAGCTATTTCTGAGCACACAGTCAGGAATAACCCCTGAGCACCGCCGGGTGTGACCCCCCCCAAAAAAAACAAAAACAAAAAACAAAAACAAAACAAAAAACAAACAAACAAAAAAAAACTGCAAGAACTCAATTAGGTCTTTTGCAGTATTTGAAATGCCAAAATCCAGAGGCCAAGACTCCAAATTACACTTTCAATGAGGGCAAATAAATCATTGCATTTCAAATTATGAAATAAACTTTGTTGGGACCATCAGTGATTCATTCACCCTTTCATTTAACACTTCACATATCTAGTGGTTGATGAATATTGGATAGATAATCAATTTCCCTGCAACTAAATCCAAATTGTTCCAAATGAATTTCTATATTTCAGCTCTGTATATTTGGGATTGGGGCACATCCGGTGGGGCCTAGGGCTCACTCCTGGTTCTGTATTCACTCAGGGGACCATATGGGATGCCGGGGTTTGAACCCAGGTCAGCAATATGCAAGGCAAATGCACTACCCACTGTGCTATTGCTCCAGCACAACTTTCTTTCTATTTATTTATTCTATTTGAATTAGCACCAAGAGAGAATAAACTTCATTCATAGCCACCACTTTAGAGAAAATTAGGCCCTCATTCCGGGAAGTGCTTGCCTCACAAATTAGGGCAAAGCTGTTTGCCCATCACACAACCATTTTTTCCTACTTAAATTTGGAGAGGTGGCACTTAAGGACAATAAATCTTTCTCCTTAATCAGAGCTGACCATTAGTTGGGGCGAATATCCAGTACCCCCTGCATTTGAGTCACAAGTTTCCTTTTTAAACCACAGTTATACTAGTAATGTCCCATTGCCTTATTTCACACCATCAAAGTCTTAATATATTGGCATTCTCCCACCTACTAGACACTGGGCTAGACACTTGGACCTCTATTATCTCATTTAATCCTCCCAAGACCCCCTAATGAGTAGGTATTCTCATTCTCATATTTTTTGCAAGAGACACATGGTTGTTCCAAGGATCAAGTGATACTTGAAAGTGCTTTGCAGACTGTCATTCTGGAGATTTACAAATACTAGTTATTATTCTGGGTAATAACTGGTTCTCAGTGTTGAATCAACAAATACCCTTGAACCACATCTCAAAACAACGTAAAGAAGCATTTTGCAAGTTGACACCCTTTCTTACTACCAACCAATCCTCACCTACAAGAATTGGTATTTTTTAGTATTTCCATTTCTCTCCCTATTTTTTAATAACATCTTTATTTAAGCACCATGATTACAAACATCTGCACTTGGGCTTCAGTTATAAAAAGAATACCCCCTTCAGCAGTGCAACATTCCCACCACCAATGTCCGCCATCTCCCTCCTCCCCACCTCCTACCTATATTATAGACAGACATTCTATTTCTCTCACTCACTACCACTGTCATAATAGCTGTTAGTGTAGTTACTTCTCTAACTGCACTCACCACACCACTCTTTGTGGTGAGCTTCATATTGTGGGCTGGTCCTTACAGCCCTCATCTCTATTGTCTATGAGTATTATTACAATGATTTCTTTTATTTTTCTTAAATCTCACAGATGAGTGAGACTGTTTTGTGACTATCTCTCCTCCTCTGACTTATTTCACTTAGCATAATAGTTTCCATGTCTATCTATATATTGGAAAATTTCATTACTTCCTCTAAGAATACAAATAGCCAAAAGGTACATGAAAAAATGCTACACATCACTAATTATCAGGGAGATGCAAATTAAAACAACAATGAGTTACCATCTCATGCCACAGAGATTGGCACACATTACAAAAAACAGTCAGTGTTGGCGGGGATGTGGGAAGAAAGGAATTCTCATTCACTGCTGTTGGGAATGCAATCTAGTCCAGCCTTTATGTTAAACAATATGGAGATTCCTCCAAAAACTGGAAATTGAGCTCCCATATGATCCCGCCATACCACTCCTAGTGATATACCCTAGGAACACAAAAACACAGTATAAAAATGCTTTCTGCACACCTATATTCATTGCAGAGCTATTTACAATAGCCACAATCTGGAAACAGCCCAGAAGCCTGGCAACAGATGAGTGGCTAAAGATACTTTGGTACATATACACACTGGAATATAATGCAGCTGTTAAAAAAGATTTTTTAAATGGTGGCAGCACGATGGCGTGGCCTCTCATGTTTATAGATTAATCTTTTTAATAAAAGAAAAATGAAAATCAATTCATTCATTGAGCTGAACAATACAAAGAGTTAAGTTCTGTATGGGTTGGGACCCTAAAAAGCTGCATTTGCAATATAAGGTAAGAAATTTATCTCCCTTGAAGTGCTTTCTGTGGGGTTTGGAGGTTGCTCAGATCTTCTAGAAGCAATAGAAGCATGAATCTGAAAGCCTGGTCATTTCACTTCCCACTGTCCTACATCTGAGGACACCAATCAAGGCTGTGTCAAGGGTTAAAGGAAGAGGAAATTAACCTGTCAACCAGGTCAGCATCTTCCATCCTGATGTCTAAGTAGGTACAAAGCCTGCAACAGATAAAGTGAGCTTGGAACAACACAATCACACTTCCTCCCTGGCCTCTCCTACTGGCTTTCAGTGTGGAAATGACTGTAAGTGCTTCTGGAATAGGATCTCTCCTATAGATAGAAATGTTTAGAAAACAGGGAACTGGGCAGTGAGCACCTTCAGTAAGAAAGGACCAAACTGGGTCTGCTCCTGGGTGGAGCATTTCAGTCTTCCCTCCCACAGCAGAGGAATGCTCTACAGGAACATCCTCTCTCAAATTTGCTTGGCATTGTGATGTGCTTTTTGTTGTTCTTTAGGAGGACCATTCCAGAGACCAGCATCTATATCAGTGAATTTTTTGGTTTTTGGTTTTTGGGTCACACCCTGTAGCTCAAGGATTACTCCTGGCTCTATGCTCAGAAATCGCTCCTGGCAGGCTCGGGGGACCATATGGGATGTCAAGATTCGAACCACCAACCTTCTGCATGCAAGGCAAATATCTCTCTGGCCCCTTTTTTTGACTTTTCATACTGAAAACTATCTGATAGATCGAGCTCTGTAAGGGCTCCCCTCAGTGCTCCCTTTTTTTTTGGTTTTTGTGCCACACCCAGTGGTGCTCAGGGGTTATTCCTGGCTGTCTGCTCAGAAATAGCTCCTGGCAGGCATGGGGGACCATATGGGACACCGGGATTCGAACCAACCACCTTTGGTCCTGGATCAGCTGCTTGCAAGGCAAATGCCACTGTGCTATCTCTCCAGGCCCCCCTCAGTGCCCTTTATCTACTCCTTTCACATGCTATAATTAGGCTGAGACAGAGAAGCAATAACTTTACTTTGGCTATTCATTCCCAGAGTTGGCTCAAGGCTTATCTCATTGGCTGTCCACACATGCTCTTTTTTTTTTTTTTGGTAAAGCAACATTCGATAAAAACAGATGGAGAATGGGGCAGGGATGATAGCACAGTGGGGAAGGCATTTGCCATGCAAGTGACTGACCTAGGTTTGATTTCCAGCATCCCATAGGGTCCTGTTAGCCTGCTACGAGTAGTTTCTGAGTGCAGAAGCAGGAGCAACCCCTGAATGCTGCCAGATGTGGCCCCCAAAACAAAACAACAAAACCAATAGAAAAGACCATATAGAAAGGCAAAATGGATAAAGATCTGGAAGATCTATAAATTCTAACAGGAATCTCAATCCCTTTCAAGGTGAATAAAAAGTCATTATTCCCCTGACCTCCCTCTGCAGCAGCAGTGACAGAAATGTGTCCAAACAGTGCAGGTGGGAACACAGAAAAACAGCATCCCAAAGCCACTACCAGGGACAGTCCACAAGCCACTTGGGCCTCACCAACCAAGAGTCCTCCCTCCTCCCTGGCCCACACCAGCACTGTCTCCTGTTTCCCATTCCCAGCCAAGTAGCAGAAGCTGCCATGCAGCCCAGGCTGGCTGGCTCCAGCCATCACTCAGGTGCCACTGACAAGCAACCACAAGCAAAAAAGCTGGTTGGTTGACAGTGTGATTGGTCCTCGCTGTCTATGTGTCATGTCCCCATCATTTGTCACATCTGTCTACATGTGCCTAAATAGGACAGTCGCAGAAGAGCCCAGATGCCAGCGTCAATTCTGAGCAATAGTTGCAGGAACTCTGTCAACACGTGTGAGGCTGCTTCAAGCAGATAAACCAGGATTGAAAAATAGGGTTTGTTTTTTTTTAAATGTATTCCTGCATTTATTTTTAATTAAAACTTTTATTTAAACACTGTGGTTACAAAGTTGTTCCTGACTGAGTTTCCATCATCCATTGTACACCCCTTTCACCAGTGCTCATTTTCTACCATCGATATCCTCAGTTTCCCTCCTGCCCTCCCTCTCTCCATTGCCTGCCTCTGGGGCAGATATTTTTTTTAATATTTTATTAAACACCTTGATTACAAACCTGATTGTGGGTAGGGCATGAGACTAGCCTGGGTTTAATCCTTAGCATCCCATTAAGCCCCAATAAGAGTGATTGCTGAGCACAGAGCCAGGATAAGGTCCCTCAAGCCCCAATAAGTGTGAGCGCTGAGCACCACCAGGTGTGGCCATGAAAGAAAACAAAGCTCGGGGCCGGAGAGATAGCATGGAGGTAAGGTGTTTGCCTTTCATGCAGAAGGTCATCGGTTCGAATCCAGGAGCAATTTCTGAGCATGGAGCCAGGAGTAACCCCTGAGCACTGCCGGGTGTGACCAAAAACCACACACACACACACACACACACAAAAACACACAAAAAAACAAAGCTCACTTAGAACTTGTCAGTGATATAGTTGAAGAAGACTTATTGTTGCTAAAAACGAAACGCCATAAATATAATTTAGGCTACTTGCACTAGCTTTAACTTCGTAATTAGCTGGTCAAGAGTGATGGTGCCTCCCTTTTTTGTTTTGGTTTTTTTTTTTTGGTGGGGGGGACACCCAGTGACGCTTAGACGTTACTCCTGGCTCTGTGCTCAGAAATCGCTCCTGGCTTGGGGGACCATATGGGATGTTGGGGATTGAACTGTGGTTCATTCTAGGTCAGCACGTGCAAGGCAACTGCCCTACCACTGTGCCACCACTTCGCCCCCACCCCTTTTATAATTTTTGACTTAAATACCAACACCCTACACAGATTCTACACTGCTGTAGTAATACTTGTGGGACCTATATAATAAAATTAGATGTGAGGAGTTCCTTTAACTGAGGCCTCATTCTGAGGTGATGGGGCCTATAGAGGCAAAGCCAGCTCTGGGCAAGAGGGTTGGCCCATTTGGAAATAGCCAATCTGCCTGGCTCAGAGATAGGAGAGCTTTTAGAGGTGACTTTTAAACAAGGGTCTTTAGTAATACTAGAAAAATAATTCGAAGCCTCCTCTCTGTAGTAGTTTCTCAAACCTATGCTATGGTACCATCTTTCACATAGGATGGTAAGCGAGAGCTGAGCCAGGTTTGGGTAAGTAAAAGCATGGGAGGGAGCCCCAAACCTGACAAAGGACCTCAGGAAGCAATGGGCTCATAAGGCGGGACTGCCAACCTGGCCTGGTGAGCTGTCACAGAATAAAGGAAGAAGAAACTCAGAACAAGTGGATACCACATTCAAGCCCAAGTTCAGATTATCTGCTGGGGATTTGGAGCTACCCTCTTCCTACTTCTCAGTTCCAATTATTTCCTCTGTATAATGGGCTGGCTATAAGGTCATGAGCTCTGAGATACTTCTGGAGCAAAGATATTGCAAAAGTCTGTTGTCTGAATGGCACCTGCCTTTTGGTGACACATAAGGCCACAGAAAAGAAGCATGAATGTGCTGCTGTGCCAGGAGAATGGAAAGGGGGCTCTTTGGCTTGGCTCTAAGAGCCAATCAGCAATGGCGCATCCTATTCCTTCTGGGTCTTCACGGTCAAGTGTCTGAATGCATGGACAGTGTGGTGAGTTCTGACCTCTGCCACTTTACCTTGCCAAGTCATTTCAACACCTCATCCTCCCTGCCCTTCCATTTTGTTGTTGATAAAGTCATTGACCAAGTTGCTGACAGTTGCCTGAATCCTCATTTGACCTTTTCTTCAGAAAATATACTTTACATCAGCTTTTCTACAAAGAAAAAGACTTCAGTGTCACCCTATGGAGAAAATAAAAAAGGATGCCAAGGCATGATCCTGGCAGTAAGCCTTTCAGAACCTCCCCTCTACACACTGCTTCTAACATTGGCTCTCCTGGCCCCTCAGTTGGCACCCTGTGCTTTAGCCAGCATTGTCTAGAAGTGCTAAGCTGTCTTGCCAGTTCCTGCCAACAGGTCTCTGCTGGCCTCACTCCTTTTTGATGCATAATCCCCCGATCTGTCAAGGCAGCTTCAGTCCCACCACCCTGCAGCCAGGTTTCTTGTCAAATCAAAACCAGTCATCTCTTCCTCCTTTGAATCTCAACCCATCAATTCTGCACATATCCATCAGCAAATGTTATTCATTGTGATGCTTCTATCCTTGGCCAGGTGCTATAGGATGAAGATGACAAAACTTATTAAAACAACCACAGGGACCCTTATCTCACACACAAATTGTATTTGCCAGGGTTCAAAGGACTGGGCAGGCCAGCTCTTTCCAGCATCCACACCTTCACCATCACACCATGAGTCCACCTGGTCTGGAACAGCTGTTGCAGTGTCCAAACAGAGTACAGGCTTCCTTTGTGCTGAGTAATACTTAATTTGCCCTCCTACATTTCTCTGAAGATAAGCACTTTACTAATCTTGTTTTACAAAGGAGGACAAGGCAGCCCATGAGTGTAAGCACTGTGCCAAGACTTCCACTTTTTTTTTACACAGCCACAACAGGTACTGCGTTCTTATCTGTACATTGTCTACAGCTCTCAGGGTTTATTTAAAATAAAAAAGGTTCCGATAATAAGGAATTGTTGTCAGATAGTAGTACAACCACTCAGTAGGTAAGGGAAAGGGAAGATTCAGCAGAGGAAGAGGAGAAAATATGGCTTTGCTGCCTATTTAAACATCAGGAAATGTGGGCCAGAGAGGAATACAAAGGTTCGGGTGTATGCCTAGCATGTGGCTAAGTTTGTGATCCTGGTTTGATAACCAGCATCACATTATGGTCCCTTCAGCATGGGCAGGTGTGGCCCCAGAACATTAATAAAACCATAGGGAAATGCAAATAAAATGATAGATATCACCACATACCAGCAAGAAGGAAAGGAAAGGGAAGAAACTAAATTAAAAAAGTGGGGTCGACAGAAAGAAAGCTTGAGTGTTTGTCATTCAATCTCCACTAACAATTTTCTCATTGCAAATAAAATTTAAGACTTTTAAAATACAGGAATTTGCGATCTATAAGTGAAACCTAAGAGAGCAATCACGTCTTCATTTCTAGATGAGAAAGGCTACACAAAGGCAGAGTCCTTATCAAAAGACATTTAAGGGATGAAATAAGCATTAGATACACAAGCACACTCAACCAACCTGCAGTCAGAATAGCAAAACAGTGCTTTGGAGTGTCAGCCCCAACTAGCTTGAAGTCAGGGCCATTCTGAAATCAAAGGGCAACGAAAGGTCAATTGGTTTCAATTTGTCTGTTTTTCTAAGTGTAATGAAAAAAGAAACAACAATGCATGTTGGAGATCTCTGGAATGTATTATATTAACTTCGCTTATATGCTCTATGTATGGTTCACAGCCTAAACTTTTAATCCAAGTTTGGAGATCTGAGAGGTGGCCTCAAACTCAAATTCAATAATGTCAAAATTATGATATGCTCCATTTAGAGATTTACACATTTGGCAAGCAGGTTTTTTTAATCTTAGAGTTGAGAACAGGCTAGCTTCATTTTCCTCTTTGTTTCAGTATTAGCCAAGTCCCACCAAGGCAAATCTCTACATTTCAAGATTGCTTCTCAAGGCATAGTTTCTGCAAACACCAAATTACTGGCATGACAGTATTTCAGATGGTGTGGATGATCTGATTTGCATGAATTCTATATGTTGGAACAATATTTTATGCCAAGAAAAATTAATGTGCAAAATTATCTTTCAGTTTCTTATAGAAACCCATGGATACTGAGACCCAAAAGAGTTAAAATAACCCCCAAAGATTAGTATTTGTTGTAAGAAATAATTATCCTTCATGGCATCACAGAATTCCCCTGCTGATAGAATGAACTTTTACTAATGAAGGGACAAAATTAATTTTAAAGAAGAGACACTAGAGTCTCACATATTCCAGTAAGGGAAGCATCCTCAGGTATCTCCAGGTTTGGGGGGCTGGAGCAATAGTACAGTGGGTAGGTGTTTGCCTTACAATGTGGCCAACCTGGGTAAGCCCTGGCATCCTATATAGTTCCCGGAGCCCACCAGGAATTCCTGAGTATAGAGCTAGGAGTAACTCCTGAGCAACACCAGGTTTGGCTGCAATCACAAAAGAATTCCTCCAGGTTTTGTGCTTCCGTATCATCACAAAGCCATTTCTACACATTTCTGACTGTATGGGCTATATGACTGTAATGCTTTGCCCAGAAGGCCTATGCTTGATCCTAGGAACACACAAACCCCCGAGCATTAAGCACTGCTGGGAATTCCCCCCAAACAAAATAAAATAAAAAAAAAACACAAAAATACACTTATCCACACAGTTACTCTTGCAGACAAAAATAATTAGTACAGGGCCAGAGAGATAGCATGGAGGTAAGGCGTTTGCCTTTCATGCAGAAGGTCATCGGTTCAAATCCTGGCGTCCCATATGGTCCCCCGAGCCTGCCAGGAGCGATTTCTGAGCATGAAGCCAGGAGTAACCCCTGAGCGCTGCCGGGTGTGACCCAAAAACCAAAAAAAAAAAAATTAGTACAAAGATGTGGAAGATCACATGACCTAGTGGATAAGCCGACTGACATCAGATTAGAAGGCTAATATACACTGACTTCATTGCCTTTAATTCTGTCAAACTGCTTTCTTCAAACCCCAGCTTATATGGTAGTTAGGCATTTCAAAATGTATGTCCATATGCTCAGAAATGTGTAGTCACTAAAACATCGCTGGTATCCAAATGTCTTCTACTCTGGTGCTTCCTCACGGTGAATGTTAGTGGCATGTTTCTGAACAAACATGTGAATAAGCACACTTTGTGGTAGGCTGTAAATAAATGGTTGGGAGCTTAGTTTGCTGAGTAGCTGTAAAAGTTTTTCTGGTGCACTGGGGATTTTGGTGTGTTTGCAATTAGGTGAGAAAATATATGACATGGTTAGTCATGCTTTCTGACAGTCTAGAAAACCATTCACTCATGGGCTGGATTAGAAGTCTCATTTTCATCACAAAAGGGGCTAGAATATGACAAGCATCCATACATGACAAGCATCTCCATACATCTGGAGATGTAATGACAATCATAACAGCTCCCAAGAAATGAATGGAACTTGGCTACCAGATTTACAAAGCAAAGGGGCAGTACATAATGACACCGATCCACTCAATGAAATATTTCTGATGGGGAGAGGGATGAAAAGCATCTCATTTCTAAGATATTTCAGTCAAATCAGTTTCTGAATATATATGAATATGTATATTACATGCAAGGCAGTGCTCTACCTGCTGTACTATCACTCCAGCCCCTGAAGAAATTATTTAAAAGGCCTATCTCAGACTGCATTGCCTTTGCTCTTACTGTTTTGAGCTGGTTTTTTGGCTAAATCCTTGGGCTTTTCCTTGGTAAGCCTGGCCTGCAGCATGCAGGAGGCTGAGCGCAGTTCAAGTCTTTGCTGGTTAGGTAGCATTTCTGTGAGTCAATTTTCCTCAGTATCTCAAAGAACAGAGAAGCCAAATCACAGCTGTGGCCCGTCCCACCAGCCAAAATGAAACTCTGAGGTCCTGGCAAACAATTTCTCATTAGCTTCAAGTGCCAAAACCGTTTGTTAAAGATGACGCTGGACTTGGTGGGGTAAGAGCTACTTAATCATGTGATTCGGTTTGTGTTTTTCCCGAGAGGAGACTTCAATATCTATTTACCGAAAGCTCTTAATTTATACTTCCTTACCTTTTAATTGGCATCTTGTGATCTAAAATTAACTGCTCAACAGTGGATCTCACGCTCTGAACACACTCTCTCGGCTGAGTTGTCAATAATTAGCCCCACAGTCGCCCAAAGTAGAACAGGCATCTGGGGAGAGTTAGCTCATTTCTTCCCTGGTGCATTCTACCCAGATTGAGAGAAGGAGGTTTTTTTCTCCTTTTTCATTTGATGTTGACTCATATTAATTATCATCCCTCAAGCTGGAGTTAGGTTAATCATTTTATGCTAAAAGCCAGATTCAAACCATTTATCTTGCCTGGGACCTTCTAGAATCAGAAAGCCAGTATGTTGAGAATTTTTTTCAGGAAATCAGAGCTAGTCAGTGTGTTCTAGCCCACCAATAAACTGGATATCATGGACATGAGGAATCAAAGGTCATGTGAGCTCCAGATGCCCCTACCTGCCTCTAGCTTTGGGTTTGTGCAATAACTACATACAAGCACAATGGCAGTAAAATTCAATTTCCCTGATGAGTAAGAAAATAAATAAATGCCCCCTCAATGTCTGCAGCCCTATTTTCTCTACCCTTCTAACCTCTCTCTCACCTCCCTCCCTCCCTTTGTCTCTCTCTCCCTCCTTCTGTCTCTCTTTCTCTTTCCCTCCCTACCTCCCTCCACCCACAGTGGCCAGGATTACAACCCATCCAACCTTGTGAATGGGCCTTCGCCTTGACAACATTGAAATGACAAGCAGTAAAGTCAACTTTTAAGAGATCCCTGGATTGTGTAATATTGAGAGGCTGCCAAAGGGACATGCTACGACTCCTCAAATAACAAAGGTGATGCGTACACCTTCACCTGCCACACAGCTAACAGCAAAGACACTTTTGATTTCCATGACATAGGCTGGCAGAAAGGAGTTGGCTTAAGGCGGATGGGACTAACCTTCAATTTGTCATAGCGCTCACTCAAAGCTGCCACCTGATGATCTCGGTGCCGCCCAACCAGTTTACACAAGGCACAGATTAACTGCTCATCGGTCACACAGTACATATTCACCTTCTCATCCTCGTGTTCCAGGCACATCAGCCCCCGGATATGAGAGTCCGGAATTGGCTCAATCAGACGGTGGCCCGTGAAGGGCTTCTTGTTGGGGTGAGTGGCTTTCAGGCACTCATCACAGTAGGACACTTCACAAGTGACACAGGTCTTCACCGCATCCCGGGCAGGATCCTGGTCACAGAACTGGCAGAGCACTTTCTCGGCGGAGGTCATGGTGTGGGCTTCAAAGGTGCGTTCTCGGCGGGTCTCGCTGGGGGAATTGGGGCCGCTCACCGAGGCCTTCTGGAATCGGTCGATGATGTTCTGCAGAGTGACGTTGCGTTTCAGCCCGTCTAGACCGCGGTGGCTGAGGGTGATGACATGTCTGCAGGTGGGGCACTGGAAGGCGGTGATGGACTCCACAGACTCGTTGGTGGCACAATGCGACACCAGGATGCGATGGGCACAGTTGAAGCAGAGGCTGTGGGCGCAGGGTAGCAGAAGAGGGTCCTCAAAGAGCTCCAGACAAATAGGGCAGGTCAGCTCCGACTCCAGTGTTTCCATCTTCAGGCAAAACTCGCCCGTATCATCGGCAAAATCCAAGGCAGCTGATCAGCTATCTGCAAAGAGACAGTCAGATCGGATTAGGCATGATGGGGGTCAGCCTGGACAGGAAGAGTCTGGCCATTCTCACAAATCTCAGAATTATTCCAGACCCAAGTCTTGGGAGGGGGGAAAGGGCCTCTATTCCAAATAATTGTTTCTCTTTGCTGTGGAAATGAGGTGCAGGGAGTGGGTACCCTAAGCTAGCGCTCTGGCTGAAGCTTTCTCTGAGTTCTAGTCACCAAAAATGGCCATACTTTTTGTTCCCTACCAGCTGTCTTTTAAAAGGTCTTAGTCCCAAATGGCCAGTAAGTTACTGGAACTGTCATTTCCAGAATTTGATTTAATCACAAAAATCTTACTGCATCACTGCCAAGTTTGGCCTGGCAATGAAAATTAAAAGACAGGTTAATGAATGACTTACAAAGTCTTTTTTTGTAAGTTGGAATTTATGGACTTACATGTTATGATTTGTGTGTTTCAGGATTTGTGACTCTGTAATAGCAAAGGCTTGTAAGAAGTAAAAAGGCATTTATTGTTGAAATAGGCATGAAATCGAGTGCCAGATTTCAGTGGAAATAATGATGCTTAAATATGGGATGGCAGTTTCCAAACTATATCTTAGAAAAACAACATGGACAACAAAGAAGACTGTGATCAAGACATTCTGGCAAATGATTTGTGACTCTTCTGAATAATTTTATTGTTGAATTCAGCAGTAGGATGTGGATGGAGAGAGACATGCAAAGACAAATATTCAGGGACCATTTTGGGGGCCACTATGAGCTTTAGTATCAACTAATAATGATGAAGTTCATCAGAACAGAATTTTTAGGGTAGGTGTTTGCTTTGCATATGGCCAACTGGCATCTTATATGGCCTCGAGTCCATCCTGCATCCTATATGGTACCCCTCTGTGTACCACCAGGAGTGATTCCTGAGTGCAGAGCCAGGAGTTAAGCCCTGAGCACTGCCACACATGGCAATGCAAACAAAGCAAGCAAGCAAACAAAAAACCCTAAGGAATATTATGGTGACCATATTTATTTGCTAAGTCATAGAAATAGTACTGATTAGAAATCAGTATTAAGTGGCCTATGAGGGACCCTGCAGAGCCCTTCTGTCCTAAAGGCTCCTATAAGAGTTTGTCACAGTGGCCAGCAAAGGATGAGCCAGGCAGGTGGACCAGCCTCTCACTCAGCATTGTGCTGGCCCAGGCATGCCCCTTGCCAGCTCTGCCACTCACTTGCATGCTGCTTTCAGGTGGGCCAGCTGCAAGCACCCTTTGCCACCAAGGCTTGCTGCTTCTCTGAATCCTTTTCTGCCTTCCCTGGAGGGATGGATGAGGGAGAAGGAATCCCACCTAAATCCCGCCTATGAAAGGGAAGGAGACCTCACTACTCATTAGCAAGCAGCTTGGAACCTTCTGTCTTTCAAGGCCATTAGGGAAGAGCTATGAGGGGCAGACACTGTGGGTGTGAGAGCAGCGAAGACTTCTGGGCCAGCAGAGCAGTAGGGTGACTTTCAGCTTACTTCGGTGTCACCTTCTCTGTCATAGGGAAAGGCAGGCTCACCTCTAAGGCAAGGTTAGTGATTCTGTCACTGTTTCTGCACTCACAGCTTCATTTATTTACCAAGCATGGCACTTGTAGACTATTCTTATTCGGAAAGAACAGCTTTTAGAAGTGCATTGTTAAAATAATGTTCTTCTTGTTTTCCACTGCCTGGTAACTCATCATTAAACATAAATAAGTTTGTGCTTAGCTGGCTAAAATTTTTTATAATTCCTGACTTTTTCAAAGCCTTATTCCTTTTTCTCTTTTTTAAAGCAGCCTTTTGCTAGTATCAACTATAAAAGAAATATTGGGCAACTGAGGCTAGAGACATTAAAGTTTTCCCATCCTTCCTCAACCTGCAATGGAGATACAGCACAACAGTCAACTCTTCCAACAAAGGGTCTGCAAAAAGCGGCAACCTTACTTGCTTATCATTACTTTGGTCAATCATTAGAAAATAGAGTTATTGCTAAATCAAATTTCTTTTTTCTGTGGCTGGAGAGATAGCACAGCGGTGTTTGCCTTGCAAGCAGCCGACTCAGGACCTAAGGTGGTTGGTTGGTTTGAATCCCGCATCCCATATGGTCCCCCGTGCTTGCCAGGAGCTATTTCTGAGCAGATAGCCAGGAGTAACCCCTGAGCGCCACCGGGTGTGGCCCAAAAACAAAAAAAAATTATTTTTTCTGCCCATCAGAAACAAGCAAGTTAAAGGAAATATGTTGTCCTTTAGTCTGTTCTGTTGGCAGATAAAATGAGGATAATACCCACCAATGGAACTCAAGAGAGGGCTGGGTATCAATTTTAATCTAGAAAGTTCTGATCACTGAGTTTTTATGGAGGCACCAGGACTACATATCATAGTCCAACTGGAATTTCTATAGGTGAACCCACTGCTGACTCCAGTGAGAACTGACATTTCCTCAAGAGTCACAGAGCTGCCTTGGAGGCCAAAACTTGCCCCCATCTGCCTCTCTGATCACAGACCACATCAGCTCTGGCCTGGATAACACAGTAGTTTTCTAAGATCTCTTTCTGGCAGGAGCCCTTCCCACCCCAACCCAGTCTTTCCTTCATTAAAAGTTCCTGGGAAAGGACAACAGAGCCTGCTTCTTCCGGTCCACAGTCCAAGGGTTTGCAAATGCCCCCTCAATGAAGCCAAACCTAGGAAACAGACTCAGACAGTGACCTCATTTCCTCCCATGGGCCTGTTCTGCTCTGGGTTTATGAACTCCTGGTGATTCCTCCAACATGCCAAGCATGTCCCCACTCCCTCTCACAAGGTCGTTGAAATTGATATAACTCTGTTCTGGTATTACTTTCTTTGTGAACCTCCCGCCAAACAACTGCTCCCATAAGCATTACCCATCTATCACATACACACATGCACACATATACCTCCTTTCATTCACTTTGGCAATCCTTTCCTTACCCCAGTTTGTGTATGTGTTTTTATTTGTCATATCAATGAGTTTATTAGTTTGTTCATAGCTACTTAGTTTGTTAAGTTTGTTTCCCACTACCCCAACACTAGAATAGATGCTCTAGGAGAATAGGCTTGGCTTTTGGATGGATACATCAGTGGTCCTGAAACAGTTACCATGCATATAGTAGGCCTCCAAAGTTCATTTAATTGAGTCAGTAAATGTACCAGTTTTTAGGCTGACACCAAAAGCAAACCAACAAAAATATAACCACAGCTTTCAAGGAGCTCTCTCAATATCTTCAAACAGAGGTCAGCAAAGTTTTTCTAAGAAAGGCAAGACAAGGGCCAGCTATAGAATAGAGGGTAGGACATTTGCCTTGCATGTGGCCACCCCAGGCTCTAATTCTGGCATCCCGGGTAGGACATTTGCCTTGCATGTGGCCAACCCAGGCTCTGATTCTGGCATCCCATATGATCTCCTGAGCCCACCACGAGTGACTCCTGAGCACAAAGCCAGAGCAATGCTGGGTATGACCACCAAACAAAGCAAAACAAAAAAGAAAAGCAAGAAAGACATTTTTTGCACCGCAGACCTTGCAGCTTCTGCTGTAACTACTCAACTCCCCCCATTCCAACAGGCAAAAATAGTCACACCCTAGACAACAATGAATGAGTCCAATAAAATTCTATTTATAAAACCCAGGAGCAAGTTAAACTGGCCTGCAGAACTTATTCTGCGGCCTCATGTTATGAAGACACAAGAAGCTAATGAAAACATAGACAAAAATGACCATGGGAAAGGTGTGAAGAAATTGGTGGATGGCCAACTGGGCATGCATGGAGTAAGACTTGGACACGCACGTGCAAGTTTCCATGCTAAAAGGGAAATGAGAGGGGATAGGAAGTCACCTCGATATCAGTGGGTGAGTGCTTAGAGGCAATTAATGGAAGAGTGGTTTAACAGCTGCGGCTCAGAACTGGCTCCTTTTCTTTTAACGCCACAATGCTTGGCCTGGGGCTTGGTACAAGTATCTACACAGTAAAGTCAGTTACTCGTCAGAGGTTATGACAAAATATCTAGATGCAAAGCAGTTCAGTCAGTTTGGAGAATCTTTTCATCTGGATATTGCAGAAAGAGGGTAAGGAATTTTGTTTTGAAACACTGCCCTCTGTTTTTCCACTTTGATCTAGATTTCCCCTGGTATTGAGATGTCATTTTTTTGTGAAATGACTCAATATATTCCTAGTAAACATGCATGCCATGTTCTGACCTAAAAACAGCACAGCTGGTTTTCTAGCTTCTTTTAATGTATCTTTAATAACTAAAAATGCCATTCAGTCTTTCACCAATTATCAAATTCACTCCAGGTTCTGGGGAAAATCATGGTATAACCTGACCCTCTGTCTCGGGGATTGTATGATCCAACCAAAGAGAGAAAAAATATGAACACATTTTGTGCAATACAACAAAAGATATGTGGCAAAGTGGGTTGGAGGAAGCAACATGGGGTGTGGTTTCCCCAATATGAGTAAGGAAGGCTTCACTTGGCAGAAGTGGGAGGGGAGACTATGTGAGCAAACCAGATCTGCTTTCCCCCCAATTGTCTAAATTTCTGTCTTAAATAAAAGCCCATAGAAGTAAGAGATGTGTGTGAGAGGATGATTCTCAGCCTTAACGACAATGGAAGTCATATATCCATATCATTACTAGATTATTCTATACTTCGACATTTTTTTAAAGTATGCTGATTGGTCTTTCTTTAGAGCAGGGGTCTCAAACTCAATTTACCTGGGGGCCGCAAGAGGCAAAGTCGGGGTGAGGCAGGGCCGCATAAGGGATTTCGCTTACCGAATATTCGCAATAAAAAATTGCATTAGTAAGAAAAAATCGCAAAAAAAAAATCACATTAAACATTTGCATACCCCGAACGGAACTGCTCGGGGTATGCGAATGTTTAATGCGATTTTTTCTTACTAATGCAATTTTTATTGCCATTATTTGGTAAGCGAATAATCGTGAATACTGCGATATTTGAAGGCCGGCCGCGGGCCACAAAATGTTGTATGGAGGGTCGCGAGTTTGAGACCCCTGCTTTAGAGGAAGATATGGGAAATGTGAATGGCAATTCCCAGTTAGTTGCCAAGGATTCCCATTGCAAGTCTGAGCATACACCTCTGCTCACTGTGCACTGTTGCCATAACAAAGCACAAGAGAGTGAGTGAAAGTAGGGTCACCTGGGATGATCAGCAGCTCTGCTGTTCCCAGGTGCTCATGGATGAGTGGTCAGTCACATATGTTCCCTCCAATCCATTTAGTGCTCACTATGCTCACATCTCTAAGCACAAGTCTTTCAGCCCAGGATGGAGCTACACCTTGTATTCTGGGGTGTGCTAGTTGCCAGACATCTTTTCAAGACTTAGATATCCTAGACATTAGAAGAAAGTACTTCCTTAGGACAGAACATGAAAATAAGATTAAGATCTATTTGGCTGGAACATGATGACTGGAGATTTCTCTCTCCATTTTCCCTCACTCTCCTGTGGATCACCAAAATTGTATTTTTCTGGTTTTCTTCTCTCACCCAAGGCTGGCTTGTGATAACACATCAAAGTTTATGGATATGCAAAAGGTATGACTTCCCATGAAAAAGCCATCCAACTATCTGATGGTGCTCCTCTCTCCTCGCTGGGGCACACTTCACAGAGTCAACTACTACTAGATTCCCAGTCCAGCACCAACAGGCCTTTGCCTCAATTACCATGAGTGCCTCAACTCAGTGTGTTTCTGAGAGGATTTATCAGCCTCCTGCCAAACTTGTATGTCCTTAAAGCCTTCTGACATCTTTTCGTGGTGCTTCTGTCCTCTTCTTCATTTGTG
This sequence comes from Suncus etruscus, assembly GCF_024139225.1. Lineage (NCBI taxonomy): Eukaryota > Metazoa > Chordata > Mammalia > Eulipotyphla > Soricidae > Suncus > Suncus etruscus. The sequence continues at coordinate 16,789,107 of NC_064868.1, read as the reverse complement.
TCACTAGACTTGCCATGTTTCTACTCCTCTCTGTGAGGGACAGAATAATGAGTTCCACCCTCATCCCCAGAACCTATGACTAGTTATAAAGCAAAACAAATGGGATTTCACATTTTAGATGGAATTAAGGCATGGATAGATGCCAGCTGATTGCTGAGAAGCTGACTTTGAAAAGGGCTCTCTTCCAAGGGGACACAATGCAAGCCTAAGACTCCCTAAAAGTAGAAATGAGGAGACAAAAAGAGAAAGTGATCAAGGCCATGCTGTGAAAAGGGTTTGACCAGTCATTGCTGACTCTGAATATGGAAGGGACCATACACGAAAAAATGAGGGACTATCTTTGAAACTGTCTCTTCACCCTTATCCCATGCCACTCACCTCCTGTACTAAATGGGAACCTAACAATTGCCTTTGCTTTTCTTTCTTAGTAGAGTCTACACTGGAGGCAAGTCATGAATAAAAGACCTGAGTCAAATGCCCACCTCCCCTTGCAAACCTTACATGATAAAATCTGAATGTAAGAGACTCTTGCTTTTGCAAGGGTTAAGGGTCGTTAATAAACAGAGATGGAAAGCTGGCAGTAAGAGCTACAGGAATGATAGCAGCTGGGCTTCTGAGATCTGTCTGATTCAGTTGCCCAAGCAGATCTCTGTGATGATGGCATGACAAGGCAATTGGATTCATGGCCAAGACTAGTGAGCAGGCTTTAGGCTTCAAAATCCTAAGAGTGTGTAACATTTTTCCCAGGCATTAAAGACATGATCAAGAATTAGGTATTTCCAGACAAAGTGCAGTCTGAGTTCAGTCACCCACTAGGATAAGGAGCTATTTCATTGTCAGTACATCACCCATGAAATTTTGGATTCTGAATTTCTTGTATGACACATGACCATTTTAAGCATAAGATAAGCTTAGCTCTCAGAGCTACCTTGTCAAATCTGTACTCTTTGGAAAAAATCCTCATTTTGTCCCTAATTTTGGTCTAATTGACCAACATATAACTGAATGGAAAAGTACTCAAAACCACACAATGCTACATCAAATCATATGAAAACAGTTTGGACAAGGAAACTCCTAAAAGCCTAGTGAAAAAGACAGCATCAACAATGCTCTAAATAAATCTAATCCTCAAAGAGTCAGAAACTTCAAAAACTCAATCAAGTCAGTCAGCGCTCCCCTGTCGTCACATGACTAATTAATATTTAGTTGACTTAATGCTGCTTGGCATTTTGCTATGAGATTATCCCAATTACAGAACCTGAGGTAGAGTCACATTTCAGGGGTTATGGATTTATCTTGGATCAGCAGAAAACTGGACTTTCAGAGGATTGAAAGCTTGAAAGGTGTGAACTGCTGGAAACCAATTTCAATCAGTGAGGTGGGGACCCAGGGACTAAGCTCTTCTCTCAACTCAAACAATGATCTAATAGAAACTTCCTAAACACAGGTGCTAGCTACATCCAAGTTGAGTTGCCCACAAACCTAGTATTTTAAATAGTATAATACCAAGACAGAGATTTATGTCTATAGAGTGACTCATGATCTTCTTTTATTTTGGGGGGTCACACCCAGCAGTGGTCAGGGGTTACTCCTGACTCTACACTCAGAAATTGCTCCTGGTAGGCTTGGGGAACCATATAAGATGCCAGGATTTGAACCACCATCCTTCTGTATGCAAGGCAAATGCCCTACCTTCAGGCTATCTCTCCAGCCCCACTCACAATCTTCTATTGAACTATGAGATTAAAAAAATACAGAATTTACACTCCACCCAAATGCTACTTTATAGTGAGTGGCCTGGCAGACTTAAGAGTCAGGCCAATACATGACGTATAAAACAAGGTTCCAAGGCATAAAGTGAAGGGAAGAGAGAACAGGGAGCAGCACGTGGCATATGAAAGACTGGACAGTCCTCATATGTGTAGAGTGCCCATGGCTCTCCCTTAGCCCAAATAAAACTGCAGAGGGATCTTAAAGCAACAATAAGTTTAAGCCATTTACTAAGTAGAAAAGGTAGTGGGAGGGACAATGATCTAGAACATTCTAAAAGTAAATCCTCAGTGTCACTAAAATGCCCAACTCACATTCATTCACTTACTTCCTCAGTGACTGACAGGAATTTCTGTCAGTCAAATTTGATGGAACCAAGGGGAACGAACTATAGTACAAAATGACAAGCTGCTAAGAACCGAGGCCTAAGCCTCCAAGGGGATAAAATAACCGCCGAGTACAAGGGAGATTTTTCACAACATGCAATTTCACCTTTCTTCTCTGGAATACTGACACTCAACTACTTTACCTGAAGTGCAAAGCCTTTGGATGGCACCAAACACCCACCTCAGTGAATCTGTTGCCCACAGAATAGCACTGCTCACAAAAACTTTCCTGTCTGTCCAATCTGTCTGTAACACACTCCTTTTGCAGTAATTGGATCCCTAGGATATTCTTTAAAATAATCACAGGTGCTCTTGACCATGCAACGTGATTCATAATGAATGAGCATTCCTGAAAAGAATCACTTGGAAGCATAGCAGATGTCTTGAGGGACATACAGGCTTGAATGATAAAAATTAAGGAGAAATGGAAGCCAGGTCACACTGTCTGACGATTTTAATTGAAACCTCAGCTTCCACACTGACTGAACAGAATGCTTAAATATACAGGCTAGAGTTCATTTCTACAAGCAGACTAGCAGAAAAGACATGATTGACAATGCATAAAAGTCATCCTGATTTTTGCAGTGAAGAATTTCCCATGCCTTTCCGCCTTCAGACTGGAGAAAGCCCCTCAACATTCACCAATGTAATTCATTCCCAGAAAGGCAAAAAAAAAAAAAAAAAAAAAACAGGTTAGACAGGAAACAACACTTTTGTCCCTTAAGAGTCCTTTCAGCATCACTCCAGACTCACACAGACAGATCACCATCAATACCCACCAATGGACTGCACCCTAGTTCTTTTTGAAGAAACATCGCCGTAGGCAGAGGATGGAGACCCACAACAGGACAGACAGGCCACCAAGACCCAGTGAAGGTGGCAGGCAGTGCCGGAGCGGTCCCGTCTGTCTGTGAGGGCGTCAACAGTGAAACACAACAGGAAAATCGACGCGACAATTCCAGGAAGGCCAGCTCCCCCCAATCCACCCCGCCAGTGCTGCTGAGTCGAAGAATCGAAATTCTTGCTTTCCAAATGCCTTTTCCACAGACCCCGCCGTGACTTCCCCTGGGCCAACAGTGACCAGTGGACAAGGTAGCTGGGGTAAGCTCACACCCACAGCCTGGTTCACTCCCCGGAGATCATGACTTGGCACCAGGATCTGTGCCCTTGGGGCTGACAGAGACCTGCAAAGGGTCAGCGTGTCACAGCTGAGCTGTGGGCACCAGCCTCACAGGATACCAACAGGAGCAGTCCTGCCAGTTCACAGGGTCAACAAGGGGCTCAGCTCACCCCCATATGCAGCAGGCAGAGGACCCCTTTTTTGGTGCCCTCTTGTTACACAATCACTTTCTGAATGCTGGAGTCACCTTCTTTATGTCGCTCTTCAAATTGAAATACAATTTCAGAAAGGTTTTTTAAAAACATTTCTTTTAAAATGTTTAATTCTTTTATTTTGGGGGGTACATATCCAGTGGTGCTTGGGGCTTACTCTTGTTGGTTTTATTCTCAGGGAACACTTCTGGTGGGGTTCAGGGAACCCTCTGTGGTAGGTAGCAGGGCTCAAGCTAGGATCTGCTGCATTCCTAGCAAGCACCTTAACCCCTGAACTATTTCTCCAGCTCTTAAACAATCTTTTATATGGACAGATACATCTGGCTCATGTACTGAATGACACACCACATTGGATATTTTATCTTCCAAAAATAGAGGTCTAAATTGCAATTCATTATCCTAACAATTGAATCTATGTGTCTATAAAATGTGTTATAAAATATATATAGACACCAATAGGTTTGACATGTGTTTGTATGCATAGAATACATACATAAACACATACAAGAGGGTCCCAAATTTCAGTGTCCAGAACGGCAAAGAAAGAGTGACTTGAGATTGCAAAGTCATTTCTTTAAAGTGGATTGTCTGCTGTATCTCACGGTGATTCAGTACAAAAAAAAAAAAAAGTAAAGAACTGCATTGTCTAGGGAAGTGGGCTTTCCCCAAGCCAAATAAATTTCCCCTGAACTGCAGTTTCTTTCAAGGATGCTGCTTATCACAAGGCAAGACAAGAAAGTGCAATTAAAGTAAATCCTCCAGAAAGCATGGAAACACTAAAAACAAGATTGATTGCAAACTTTGTAATTCTACTTACAAAACAAGACCCAAGCCTCCAACAAAGCTTTTTATTGTTTTGTTTTGAGGGCTACACCTGACAGTGCTCAGAGGCTACTCTTGGCTATGTATTCGAGAATGTAACTGGGGTCAGATGCATACAAGGCAAGTGTCTCAACTCCTGAACTAGAGAATTCTAGTTTTCCTTTTTTGATTTTTGAGCCACACCCAGCGTGTCAGTAGTTACTCTGGCTCTACACTCAGCAATCATTCCTGGTAGGTTCGGGAGGTCCCTCTGGGATGCCGGGATTGAACCTGGGTCAGCCCTATGCAAGGCAAACAAATCCTACATGCTGAACTATTGTTCCAGCTCCCAAAACTAGAGAATTTTTAACAGGGGCAAGTAGGAAGTAGGAAAGTCTTTCTCCTATTGCACACTGCACATGGCTGGGCACCAACTTCCATGTCCTAACAGCACCTTATGTGATGTTGGCTTCCCATGCTTAGACAAAAAACATACAGAGATCTTTCCTTGGCTTATGTCTCTACATGTCAGGATTTCATCCACCTTTGAACAATAAACCAAGGGATTACTCAATTCCACAAACAGAAGCTAACTTCACCAAGAAGTCTTCCCTGTCCCTAGAAGACAAACATGTACAAGATGACACAAAACTGGAAAGAAAAAAAAATCAGCCAGAGATTGGAAAGTGTGACTTTTGATAAAAATAGCAATAAAATGGGGCTGGAGTGCTAGTACAGGTGGTAGGGTGCTTGCTTTGCATGCATCTGACCCAGGTTCAACCCTCAGCATCCTTTAGGGTCCCCTGAGCACTGCCAGGAGTAATCCTGAGTATAGAGCCAGGAGTAACCCCTGAGCACCTCCAGGTGTGACCCAAAAACAAACAAACAAAAAAATTAATAAAATAAAGTGGTCTAAATGCTTCTCACCAAGCCTGACATGTGCGTATTTGGGCACCACAGTGGAAAATTTGCCTGAACATCTCAAGTAGAGACTCCAGGAAACAAACACTGACCCCACCTCTGAAAAAAAAAAAAACAAAAAACAAAAGAAAATGACAAGCAACCAATTTGATATCTAAAGAGCATAAACTCACAACCTCAACAGGAAATTCCCTGCTGTCAGAAGGTCTGAGACATTTCATATCTTTTATAATTTATGCCACCAAAATAAAGTATTTTTAAGGGCAAAGAAAACTTATTTTTTATTGAAAATGATAACTGGGCCTAGAGAGATAGCACAGCGGTGTTTGCCTTGCAAGAAGCCGATCCAGGACCTAAGGCAGTTGGTTCAAATCCCGGTGTCCCATATGGTCCCCCGTGCCTGCCAGAAGCTATTTCTGAGCAGACAGCCAGGAGTAACCCCTGAGTACCGCCGGGTGTGGCCCCAAAAACCAAAAACCAAAAAAAAAATGATAGCTATTTTAAAGATCTAGTCCTCAAAACTTTTTAAAAAGGGGGCCATATCACTGTCCTTCAGACTGTTGGAGGGCCAGATTATAGTAAAAACAAAAACTATGAACAAATTTCTATGCACACTGCATATATCTTATTTAGAAGTGAAGAAACAAAATGGGGATAAATACAATATGTGGCCCGTAGGCTGTAGTTTGAGGACCATTGATCTAGACTATACCAGGTAGCAGACAAGAACAGAACTCCAAAGTCATGGTGCAGATGTAAAAGAGCAGAAAGAATATGGGGCACCTTGTCTCCAGAACAGAAGCTTCAGTCTAGAGAGCAAGCTGGTGGCAGATATAGAAGCAAGCAATTCCTGTGAAATCACTTCCCAGATGAAACTCCTTAAATGCTGTCTTTCCTGAATGTTCGCTCTTCCAAGGAGAATTCTACTTTGACAGATATTCCCACATATATTCCGAAAACAGTTCTAGGCATATATACATAGGGTACATCTAGCATGGGATGAGTATTTTTCTGGCTCTATTAAAAATATTCATGTGGGGCTAGAGTGAGTAGGGTGTTTGCCTTGCATGTGGCTGAGCCAGGTTCAATCATCAGCATCTGATAATCCCCTAAACCTTTCAGGAGTAATGTCAGAGTATAGAATGAGGAGTTATCCCTAAGTGCTGCACGATTTGGCTCAAAGCCAAAAAATAAAACAAAAATAAGCATCTGTGGGCACATCAGCTTTGCCACGTGACTCTGTGCCCAAGCCCCTCAGTCAGACAGCCCACCTATCTTTTACTATTCCTTTCTCTGTGCAAAACTAGAGACATATAGCTAACATTTGGGGGATATTTTGGGGGGACTACACCTGTTTTGGGGGGGAAGAGTTTCAGGGTTTATATCTGGAAAATATTTGATGCCCAAGGAAATGTACTTCATCCACTTGTCTTAGAGAAGCTCTTCTTAAGCTTTTCCCACTGTGGTTCTTTTTTGAAGGGGTGGACACACCTGGCTATACTCAGGGCCAATTCCTGGCACGCTGGGGGGGCATATGAGTGCCGGGTATCAATCAAAGGTTGGCCACATAGGAGTACCCTACCCACTATACTATCACTCTGGATTTTATGGTTTTTTTTTTCTTATGGTCCCTAGCCAGCCAGTTAACCCACTGGTGTGTCTTTGTCACAACTCTCACCCCCAAATGTGACCCACTATCCAGGGTGCCCTCAGGGGAAGTAGGCCATGTGGCTGCTCCTCTTTAGAAGATTGGTTGAGGCTCATTCTCTCCTGCCCACTTACTATCCAGGGAAAAATTCCCCAAGAAATAGTTGCTGATGATAGTCAATGGGGCCTTTCTGACTGTTCTCTGCATAGTGGAAAGCTGGAATTCAAAGACAGGAATAACTATGCTGACTGGTCCTATGACTCCCAGAGGTGAAGTCAGTGTTATAGAGGAACCGGTCCCATGGAACAAACACACTGGGAAACCTTCTCAAACACAGTAGCTGTGTTTCTTAAATAGCCCTCCCTTCATTTCAAAGTTGGACACCACACACAAAAACCTCATGTACACAATACCCTGAAACAACTTGGTAATCCAGAATGAGGGGCCCTTCTTCCCACTGGTTAACTGTGATGAAGTTACATCCTTTCAATGTTTCCTGTGATTCTAACCACCACCACCCCCCCCCCCGCAGGCTGGAACAAAAAGGAGTGCCTCTTTTGATCCAGGTTGTTATTATAAAGGAGAGGGAGAGATAGAGATAGAGATAGAGATAGAGAAAGAGATAGAGATAGAGAGAGACAGACAGACAGATAGACAGAGACAGAGACAGAGACAGACAGAGAGAGAGAAACTGGTGGACTGGTGGGGACGGGGCAATGAAAAGGACAACAGGATATTAACAGCAGTGTGGTCAGGAACGAGTGTCCTCACAAGACAAAGGCAAGAGGCTTCTTGGGAGAAAAATGAAGCAAAACCACTTTGAAGAGATTTGAATGCTGAGAAGTGAACTCATTTTTCCTGGCAGCAGGAGCTCTTGAAGGCTGGGGCAATAAAAGTAGGTTATCATTAAGAGACAGGCACCCAATTTCAATGATCATAAAACTAGAAATGGTTTCAAACTACTCCTCCTTTCAATCACTTTGAAAATTTCTATGGGTCTGTATTTTCTTCTTTTTTTTTACTTTATCTATAAAGCAGGGGCATTTTTTTAAATAGAAGTAATTGTCAATAATATTCTATCCTTTTTAGCACTAGAAATCAACATCTAGAGAAGATACATTAGGTGTACCACTAAAACAGTCATACCAAAATAAATAAATAAATAAATAAATAAATAAATAAATAAATAAATCACTCATTCCATCCATCACCAACAATGCTGACTTAGTAAATAAGCTGAAATAGTATCAGTTTATAAGGAACTTGAATTTTTTTTGTCACACCCAGCAGCGTTCAGGGGTTACTCCTAGCTCTACGCTCAGAAATCGCTCCTGGCAGACTCGGGGGACCATATGGGATGCCGGGATTCAAACCACCGAACTTTTGCATGCGAGGCAAACATCTTACCTCCATGCTAACTCTCCGGCCCTGAAACTTGAATTTTTTTTAAACAAGCTATGATTCTCTCCACTCAGAGCCTTTAAACATGCTTGAAGTGAAACATTTAAATAGGGTTCAGAACTCCTAGGATATTGTTGAAAACTATCATGGCAACTAGTATCTAGCTAGATCATATGAACTTAACAGACAATGCAATCATGATAATAACCCTATCATCTGAAACTTTTCTTACGATGCCAATTCTGCTAAAGCTGATACTTATGATGCATGAATCTAACTATACATGACTTTGTCTACTCTTGAACTAGTCTAATATTATTGCATTATAAGATAAAGGGGCTCTGAAAAAATCCATCCTTCCGATCTTGCACTTCATCTAAAATGCTGCTTTTCTCGTTGACTCTGTTTGTTCCCCTGCCCCCATCCTTGCCTTCCATTGTGAGATGAACCAATTGGCTTTCGTCTCTGAGATGCTGTGTTTCCTCCAGCTTTCCCTTTGAAGTGCTGGCAGAAAGAAAGCTAGAGGTTAAGCCTCTAAGTCAGTTGGTCTGACTGTGTTCTGGTGTGGGGTAAAATTACTTGTTTGGTGTCATGCAAAGAAATATGTACCTGGAAATGAGATAAACCTGAGTTCAAACTCTGGGTTCTGCCATTTCCTAGTGAGGCATCAAGGAGCCAATGACTCAACCTATCTTGCAGTCACAGAGCGTCTTCATATCATGCATGGTTTCCTTATCTGAAAACTGTGGACAATGGGAACAGTCTTCAAGAATCCTTGAGAATCGCTGAAAGGCCAAGTTTTTGCAGCGCTTGGCAAAACTCTAGCTTCTTTCACACTTCTTCCCCTCTCTTCGGAATACATTTCTATCTAGAAATGTTCTTGCCAATGTCCCTGAGCCACTTTTGGAAGCAGGAAGGCTATAAATCTACAGAGTCAGTTATGTTGGTGTAAGGTCTTCTATGAAATATCAGTATATGAGTAACAAAGAAGATCGCTTCTCTTTCATTAACATTGACTACTTCTTTGGTTTTGTTTTTTCTTTTCTTTTCTTTTTCTTTTTCTTTTTGGTTTTTGGGTCACACCCAGCAGCACTCGGGGTTTATTCCTGGCTCTGCGCTCAGAAGTCACTCCTGGCAGGCTTGGGGCACCATATGGGATGCAGGGATTCAAATCCCAGTCCTTCTGCATGCAAGGCAAATACTTCACCTCCATGCTATCTCTCTGGCCCCTTGTTTTTGTTTTTGGACCATACCTGTTGGTGCTCAGGCTGACTCCTGGCTCTGCACTCAATAATTACTCTTGATCAACATTTCCTCTTGTTATATAGCTGAATACTATTCCATTGCATATGTATATCATCTTATTCATTTATCAGTAAATAAATGAGCCTTTGGATTAAAAAAAAAGAATTACTCCTGGTGGTATTTGGGGAACCCGATGGGATGCCAGGGATGGAACCCAGGCAAATGCCCTCCATGCTGTCCTATCACTCCAGCTCCTTGACTAATTTTAATCATCATCTTCACAATCGCATCTCTCCCAGATTTGCTTGCTTCTTGCTAATGAAGCAAGTTATTTTTGAGCTTCAGCTGTCTGCTCCTCGGACTTTTTGATCTTACCAGAAAAGGAAATCAGGCATGAGCGAGAAAGTGAGACTCACAAATGGAGAGGGGTTTCTGATGTATCTATCTCGCAGGTATATCAGTTCATGTGCCAGGGTGAAGTGCCAGCAGAAAGCAACAAGGAGGTCCCTTGAATCTGAGACAAAGGACATTTTGGCCAGTGGGCAGCAGCATTTTTGTGTATCTTTAATTTGGCGGGGAGCTGGGAATTGTTGCTTAGTGCCACACGGTGCTCTGGGAATGCTCTAATGAACAATGGGCGCAGAGACCAGGTCTGGGCAGGCTTACAATATAATAAGGGAAACTTGAAATAAGGCAGGAAATGGGTGAGAATGTGTGATCATTTCAAAGAAACATACATAAAAGGAAAAATACAAAGCCTACAGGATAGAGGGATGTAACGAGGGTCAATTTGAGCCAAGAAAGTGTTTTTACTCATGGCTGTGCAGCCTTTCTGGATATTTCGTTGGCTTTTTACTTCGCCAATAATCTTGAGTATAAAATTTTCCAGCATTTGGGCAAGAAGAACAAGGAATCGACTTCCCAAGGTGTTCAAATCTTTCATTTCAGGTCTCTGTAAGGAATGATTTCTTTTTCAGGGATTTCTTTTTCTAGCTGTTTCTTACATGAAAAGACTAAGTGGTAAATAATTGGAAAGCAGGGGCTGTGTATTTGAACAATGCAATTTGAGAAAGAAAGCCATGATCATGGTCCTTCCAATTCCCAGGATGTGTGAGTGTTTGATGGCAGGGAGCTAGTCCCAGGTTGATAAGAACAGGGAAGGGTGTGACAGAAGAGACATTTGATTTTGTCTGTAATGACCTGTATTTCCTCTTTAGGAGAGGTCATTTCAGAAAGGCCAAAGTAGGACATGTGGAGTCAGAGTAAGAAGAAACAAAGACAGTCATGAATTCCTGACTGTAGGATTAAAGGTGACTTACACCTAGGAGATCCCATTGTCAGAAAACTTCCATGGTGTCTCATTAACAGTGACAAAATGACAATGACAAAGGGGGCTCTCAAAATCAATAAATTACTGGCTACTTGGATAGATCATGTTAATAGCTGTCAGATCAAGGGCCAGAGAGATAGTACAGCAGGTAGGTTGTTTGCCTTGCAGGCAGCTGAAAAGGGTTCAATCCCTGGCATTTCATTTGGTTCCCCGAGCATGCCAGGAGTGTTTCCTGGTTGTAGAATCATCTGGGTATGGTCCCCAAACAAAAAAAAATACAAAACACCCTGCCATATCCTAATTTTTAGAGTTCACCTCTCACTCTCATTTCCCTTATTTCTCTCCTCTCTCTCACCTTACTCCTTGCTCTGCACTCAGGGATCTTTCCTAACAATGCTCAGTGGTACCCAGGATCAAGCAACACTCTGTGGTACCCAGGATCAAACTGGGGTCGGCTGCATGCAAACTGAATGTCTTATCCATCTGCTATGCCTCTGATTTCTAGAGTCCATCTATTTAAAAGGACACAAGAAAAGTGATGACTACAGTGATGTGGCAGGACAAAAATTTCTATTGAGACAACAACAAAGGAAAGACTTAGAATGGCAGGTGCCAGTATTCTATAGTGAAACCAATGAAAAAGCATAGGAAAAATAAAGTGGCAAATGAGATGGGCCATAAAGCAAGTTCTGTATACACTCAAGTATAAGCTGACCCCCCCTCCTAATTTTACCCTAAAATATGGAAAACTTAGTGACTCAAGTATAAGCCAAGGTGGAAAATGCAGCAGGCAGGGGTAAATTTCAAAAAATAAAAATATATACTCAAAACAATTACAATACTTGAGGAATCACTAGGTTAAATGTTTTTCAATATTTATTGCTAAAGAAAAACTGTAAAGTAGCAACAATAACTTTAAAACTTTAAACAAAGTGCAGAAAACAGTAGCTGAACAGGTAATCAAGCTAAATCCCAAAGGTTAAAATCCTTCAAAACTGGATTCCTCCTCCTCATCATCTATATGTCCAAACAGAGCTTCAGCTGTATCTAGTGTGAGGGTAGCAGCATAGACATTGTCATCATCACTGAGTCCGCAGATATCATCATCACTGCTGTCGGTCTCATACAAAGTACAAAATATTGTGGGTGAAATAGTTCAGTTCAGCCACCTACCTCTTTAGCTCAGCTGTGACTGAGCAGTCAGCATGTTTCCTTACTGTGTCTTTCAAAGTACAAATGTTAAGTTGTAAAACTGGAAGAAATTCCATGATGATATCTTGGAATTAATATTGAAAAGTATGATAGCAGGAATTTGACTCAAAGGGGTTTTATCTTTTGTTGTATTGTTGAAGATGATGTGAATCTTTTTTTGTGTGTGGTTTTTGGGTCACACCCGGCAGTGCTCAGGGGTTTTTCCTGGCTCCGTGCTCAGAAATTGCTCCTGGCAGGCACAGGGGACCCATATGGGATGCCGGGATTCGAATCGATGACCTTCTGCATGAAAGGTAAACACCTTACCTCATGCTATCTCTCAGGCCCCAATGATGTGAATCTTTAAGGGAAAAGGTGCTATTAAGCTAATGAGTGTGCATCTGATCTTTTACATTTATTTCTCCTTTCACTGAATCCACTCATCTAAGAAGCTGACTTTAGGAATATAAGAAAAGTGACATTGAAGAGACTCAATACTTGCCATGAAACCCAAGATTTGCAAATTCACTTGTGAAAAAAATGTATAGCTCTAATCACTGTGATTTTTTCCAGGTAACAAAGTTATCTTCAAGCAGAGATCTAATTATATTTTATGTGTACATTCATGTTCGTGGCAGGAAGTATTACAATAAAAGGAGCAAACATAAGGGCAAAAAGAACCATTTTGAAAGCTTGGTTTGCCTGAGTATCTGGTCCACACTGATGGGTATATATATCTTGTTCCATCGCTTCTGAAGCTTGCGCCCTTGTGCAAACCAACAGACACTGCATTCAGGGCACAGGTCCAAAGAGTTCAGCCAATTGTCTGCATCTCCTCTTTCCATTACTAATACCTCCCCTTACAAAGGGAGGCAAGGATTCCATTTCACAACTCTCTCCACTCTCTTCCTGAGAGAGAACACGGATTGGGAAATCTCTGGCTTCTGAGGGCAGATCAGAATGTGCATGACAGTGTGACTTCTCAGAAAGGAGCTTTGTTGGGCCCTGACACACTGCCAGGCACCTCCCCCCAAACAGCAACTGCCAAAACATCAAGGTCCAAACAGGGGCACAGCCCCCCTTTCACCTATCAGCCTCCAGGAGCAATTCTTTGCATGGGTGCTTCTTCAGCATGATCCCAACTGGCAGCTTGGCGGATTAAACTCGGGTCCTTTGTGCACATTAGCCCCCTGGAGAGTTGAACTCCAAAACCCCTTTTCTCATTCTCCCCTCTTACCCCGCCCTGGCTTGCCCCCACACTTCTCCCCAGTTTTCTCTGTATCTCACAAAACCCTGGTTTGCACTGTGAGCCAAGACCCCTTCTTTCACTTGAGCTTATCAAAGAAAAATCAAACAAAACACCAGACCCTCCCACAATCTGATAGAGATGGTAATGATGGAGGGTTTATAGATAGTGGGGGAGATTCAAAGCTCTTTCAAAGCTGAGACTTGGTAAAAAAAATTATTTGTTTGTTTGTTTGTTTGTTTTTATTATTGAGACGTCATTTTCTCATGAGCAGACCAAGACTTACAATGACACAAATGATCAACTGACTACATAAAACTGTGTGTGTCATGTACAAGGAGATGTATCAATTAAAAAAGAAGGGGGATGGAAATAGGCCCTCAAAATTGCTGAATGAAAGAATTCTAAAACCAGTGTCTCCTTAATCAAGCACGATTTCCTGCTTTGTGCTGCATTTTAAAAACAGACCATCTGGCCTCTCTGTTACAGGAGACTTTTTGCTCTTCACTTCCTGGCTATCTTTAGCCAAATATTATAATTTCACTTATAAGTTATTTTTACCACAGTGCATTTCCTTCTGTGCACTGCTTTAAGAAACAGGGTAGGAAGCTTGTTCTTTTCCGAGGGAAATCCTCCTCAGTTCGAAATGGCAGGTTTGTAAGAAGGAAAGTGTACTTAAAAGAGGAAAATGGAAGTGAAAACGTATTCACTACATCCATTTCTGTAGCCATAAATACATCTGCTACTGAGCAGCCCTTCTCCAGTTTTATTATAATGAGAATTAAAACTCCCAAACAAAATAGTGACCATTTCCCTGTTTACCCAAGGTGTTCACTGTGCTACCCCCACCCCCAAATAAGTCAGAAATGCAGTCTTTGAATCTGCGTGGGAACTAAGATACGATAAAAGTACAATCAAACTTCAATTAATTGCCATTCTCTGGAAATGAGAATGTTCTGGTTAATTTAATTTTCTGGTTAATTAAACGCCAACTAGAAAACCTTTCTGTTTAAATTATCATTGAAACAGTCCTAAAATGCTTGAGTCTACTTGACTGGTAGAACTACAAACCACACATAGATCAAAGTGCACAATTCTTAGGTAATTTCAAATGTATAGTTCCTTGAGCCCATCATTATAAACATGTTCACATTTGATAATAAATACTGGATATTTAAGAGATGAGTTGAACATATACTTAGAGTCAGAACTGTGAGGTTTTAGTTTTTACATGAATCCCCACTTTCACTCCTTTCCTTATATTTCACAAATATACTTTCTTAGGAAAGTATAATGTACACACTGTGGTGAGTAAAGATATTGATTCTTTTGGCAATATTTAGGTACACTGAATTTTAAAAAATGTTTCTATGCTAAAGGAAAAGACAAAATTCCTTAATGCTTATGTAGGTGTAAAAAGTGAGTGTTTTCAGTGTTTCTATTCATTTATTTGGGAGAGACCATACCTGGAGGTGCTCTGGTTTTATAACTAGTTCTGTGCTTAGGGACCACCCTTGGCAGTACTTGGGAACAATATGTGGTTCTGGGAATCAAACTGGGTTTGGCTATATGCAAGGCAAACACCTGGCTTTTGATACTAGCTGAGACTCAAAATGAATAACTTAGCTATAGGACTTCCAACCAACTTCATTAGCACAAACTAAAGATCAGCTGTGTTTCACTGCTATAGAAATCTAAGATCACTGAGAAAGTGCTGGGTCCATTTCATGATGAAACTTATGGTGGCTCAAAACTGGCTGTAAATTAATATTTCCTTGTACAATGTGGTTTGCTACCACACAAGCCCTTGTTTGGGTTTCATGGTCTAATTTCCCACAGAACTTCAAACTTTGCGACTTCAAATTACCAAACATCATGCTTTATTAAATTACTGTCCAACAAAGCCCTACAACAGTCTTCTTGAACTTCGGGTCAGATGGCTGTAGACTGGATTGATATGAATGGTCTCTAATTCTGACTCAAACTCAGAACAGTGGGTGTCGCATTGTCAATTGTGCCTCGAGGAGACTGAGGCTCAGAGCCATGTGGCCAAGACCAGTTTAGGGCTCAGGTTCCTCAGCTATAAGTTGCTGTTATATCCACCAGGTAAATGGAAATTTCTCATAAAGTTTGAACACTATGGATTCTGGTAGTACTTCAACTATTTCAAAAGATGCAACTTAGAAAGGTAGATAGTTATATGTGGATTATACATTTTCACCAGGGCAAGACAGGAATCTCAAAGTTACATTCACCTCCATGTCCCTCAGAAGGGCTGACAACTGAATCATACTGGCTAGTGGGTGTTTTCAACAGGAATGAAAGTTAGCAGGAACCCCCCACACCCATATATAGGGCAACTAATTTTTCATCCTGTCTACTCAGTGAAGAATGGCTTGCAACCTCCCAGTGTGCAAGTACACAGGAGAAATATATCAGTGATAATGTTTACTGGAATCAATGTAAATATTTAAAAACACATAAGCTTTCTAAAGTACACGTGATTTCCATTTTATTTTATGAAACGCTAAAAATCCACTTGTCCACCCATTAATTATAAGCGGCTCTCAGCCCTGACCTGTATATAATTCCCTCTGACGTAAATTGGAACAAGGTGTGCAGAATGGAAGCAGCCTGCACCCCGAATGAGCAACACAATGTCAAGTTTCCAACGTATCCAATGTGTAATCTGACATTTTTCTAAGATTACAGGCAGTTTATGAATTTCAAACAAGGACTTAAAGACTCACCACAGTTAAGCCATATAGTAACTCCAGAAATATCCAAAGAAAACAGGACTAAGGGGACTCTGGGGACACCCAAAAGCTTGCTTGAAGAAAAGAACCAGTCTTCAGTAGGTGGTATTTCTTTGCACCAAGTCATGTACAAGCATTCAACCAGAATTAGGGAGAGTGTAACAATAACTTGGGAGGCATAAAACCCTAAAGGAGCCACTCATGGGCCGTGTCATGCGAAATATTTCTCTTTCTTCTACAAGTGAATGACTGATTTTACACTGCCCATTAATCCTCAGTGCTGAAGGCAGAAAGGAGAATGGCTGACTTTTCTAATGATATTTTTCTTGACACCGATGTAATACATATTCATTTGTAACATTTCCCCAAAGTAAAATGCTCACAGAAGGCTCTAACTGCTAAAACTTGGGAGATTGATCTTCTGAGTCATTTTCTATACATCTTATAAAACTGCTTTATAAAACTTATAAAACTGCTCTAACTGCTAAACTTGGGAGATTGATCTTCTGAGTCATTTTCTATACATCTTATCCACAAACAGGGAATCATACTTTATATTTTGCCTTGCAAGTTGTTCTTTTCCATGTAATATATATGGTAATTTTTCATGTTCAAAGACTTTTTTGATTTCTCGGGATTAACCTTAAGTACCTTTTAGTACAACTGAAGTATTACTGCCAGTTGCCAAATAGACCATGGAAGCTGAAGATTTAATAAAGATTAAAACAGGAGCAATTTATTTTTCCCATTACAACAGGCATGGTCAATGAAGCTGATATGGCCCCCAAAGGGGAAAATTAGTTCTTGGTGGCAAAAAAAAAAACCTCAAACCCCACCTTCCTCTTTTATGTACAAAGCACAGTATATATAATGGATCTGCAGCATGGCTGGGCGAGCAGGAAAGAGATTTGAAAAGGCCTCTTTGGGAGGGGCCCACAATGCAAATAGATTATTAACCACTACCGTGTGACAGGTCAGACTTGGAAACAGTGGCCTTTACATATCTCAAAATTAAAAAGATGTTTTCCCTCCTTGCCTTACCCATGAATGAATTCCAACCCATTTCTGAGCTGGAGAAACCGAGGTTTCAAGACATGGCTCTATTATGAGCTGATTTCTGGCTCTCTGCTACGGGCCAGCCCTTCTCTTCTGCCACGATCATACTAAAGACTCAGTGGGGTCCGAGATGGGAAGCACATGTTGGGTGAGGGATATTTGTGCAGCCATCATGGCTGAGAGTCATGGCGGGGAGATCGCCCCACAGTTCCACACTGACCCACTCTTGCTCAGTGCTGCCCTCCTGTGTCAGCCATGCCCTATGCACGACTCTCCCCCCCAACCACATCCAGCGGCCTCAAAGTGGGAGCATCTGTTCTCTGGTGTTTCTTGGCACCATCACAAAGGAGGTAGTCTGGGAGAGAAGAGAATGGCAGAAGATATAGATTTCCTTGCAGGAAGGAGCAAGTGTCTGTTGGAAGGAAAAGCCATAAAGTTTCTCATCAGTCCTTTTACTATAGGACAGAGTGGAGTAATCAAGCCACAAACTGCTACTTCCCCAGCCCAGAAAAGTCAAAGAGGAGGACAGCAACAGTGAAGTGGACTTTTGGGGTGCACACAATATCTATACTGCTGGACCCTGGGGTTGAAGCGATAGCACAGCGGGTAAGGCACTTGTTTCGCATATGGCAGACCCGGGTTCAATCCCTGGCACCCATAGGGTCTCCAAAGCCCACCAGGAATGATGGAGTGCTGAGCCAGTGCTAAGCACTACTGGGTATGCCCTCCCCCCCCCAAGAAAAACAAAAATAAAATAAAATGGCGGTTCCAGATGTACTTTTTTAAATCCTTGAACCTCTGACTCTGAGACACCACTGCTCTGAGTATGTTATGTTCCATGGTACAACTGATGTTTGGGCAGCAAGACACGCCAGATAGGATGGGCCTGGTCATATTAATCTGAAAAAGAAAGGAACTTTTTCTGACTGATGAATAGCAACTAAGAGCTACAACGTGTGCCAAAGACTTGGGCTGTTGCTGCTTGGGAGGATGGACATGGCCATGTGAAAAGGAATGTGGGTGTCATGTAAGAAGCATGGAGTCTTCATGATAGTCATCAAGGAAATTCAGTCTTACAACCATAAGAGAATGTATTCTGCCAACAACTGGAGTGAGTGGCAACATATCTTCTCCAAGGCCTCAAGATAAGAACCTAGCTATAGGAGCTGGAGTAATAGTTCAGTGGATTGGGTACTTGTCTTTGCACATGGCTGACTGGGATTCAGTCCCCAGCATCCATATCACCCCCCAAGCCCATCAACAATAACTCCTGAGTGCAGAGTCATGAGTATCCCTATAGCAATTCTGGATGAGGCCCCAAAACCAAATACATAAACAACAAAAAAGAACCTAGCATGACCAATATCTTGATTCTTGCTCATGAGACTCTGAGGTGAGAGCAGTCAGGCTACCCAGTCATGTAACCTCCAACACTATGACCTATCTCACGGATGTGATTTAACTTGTAAATTGGGGAATTCATTACCCAGCAATAGTAAACCAATATACCTTCCCTTTTCAGCTCAAGCTAGACCAAGTGTACCTGTGAATAAATGATATCCTGGGAAATCATATCTGAGCTCATTGGTTCTCAACTGGGGAACATAGGAACCCCTGCAGGCCCCCTTGGTATCCCAAGATTTCCACAGATAAAAATTATGGAAATGGGGGGTTGTAGCACAAGACTAGGAAGCCAAGTAGAAGAATAGGGGAACCATGGAAAGAAACAAGGATAGGAGGGAGCCAAAGTTGGGAAACATTGTCCTAGGTCATGATCAGTTCAGTTTCTGACTTGCTTTCTCAATCTCACTTGTTTTCTCAATCCTTAGAGACTCTTAGAGACAATCACTTTTGTCAATCAAGTTTGAGCTCTTGATCTCTGCTCGGTTCAGGGATTTAATGATCAGGGTTTCAGGGATCTTCACTCTCCCATTTGGTTCATTATGTGCAGAGCATCTTCACCAACTCAGGCATTCACTCATTGTCTTATTTATTGGTTTGCTTTTGAGATCACACCAGGATGCTCCTGTCTTTGTGCTTAGGAGATGCTCCTGGTGGGACTCAAGGGACCATTTGGGATGTGAGGGATTGAATAAAGGTCAGCCCTGTGCAATGTAAGTGTCCGACCTGTTGGAGTAGCTCTCCAGGCCCCATCATTCAATGTCTTTCATTATGATTATCTTTTCTCTCACTTAGGACATTGCTTTCTACGTCTGAAATATATAGTGCCTGCCAAGGCTTGAAGCTCAATGGATTAATATAAGAAGGTAGATAGGGCCAGAGCAATAGCATAGTGAGTAGGGTGTTTGCCTTGCTTAAAGCCACCCCAGGTTCAATCCCTGGCATCCCATATGGTCCCCCTAGTCTGTCAGGAGCGATTTCTAAGCACAGAGCCAAGAGTAATCCCTGAGCACTGCGGGGTGTGGCCCAAAAACAACAATAACAACAAAAAGAAGGCAGATAGGAATACTGATGACCCGTGGATTAATTTTCCTAAACTTTCACCATGGAAAATAGAAGCAATAATTTCTAAAAGATATGCTGCTATGGTGGGATGAGAAGAGCTCGAGAGTTACACCTCATTTTCCCTATCCATAAAAAGTATATAAAAGCAGTGAGGAAGAATAAAGACAAATGCTCATAAACCAAAAATGAAAACATAAAAACACCTAAAATTGGGGTCGAAGAGGTGGCACAAGTTGTAGGGTGTTTGCCTTGCACATGCTAGCCTAGGATGGTAGGACAGACCACGGTTTGATCCCCCGGCATCCCATATGGCCCCCAAGCCAGGAGCAATTTCTGAGCACATAGCCAGGAGTAACCCTTGAGAGCCACTAGGTATGGCCCAAAAGCAAAAACAAAAAACAAAAAACAACAACAAAAAAAAACTAAAATTGATCAACTTTATCATAAACAACCTTGTAACCATGGTGTTTAAATAAGGTAATCAATAAAAAGAAAACTGTGAGAAGTCAGCGACCAATTCCATTATTTTCCATTTTTGGAAGGCAACTTTTTTGGCTTTTTTGGGTCATACCTAGTGATACTGAGGGATTACCCTAGCTCTGAGCTCAGGAAACACTCCAGGTGGTGCACAGGGGACCATATAGAATGCCAGGGATCAGATCTGGGACAACAGCATGCAAGGCAAGTGCCCTCCCTGTTGTATTGTCACTCTAGCCCGTCAGGAAGTAACTTTTTAAAATAATCTATCTCTTCAGCTATCACAAGAACCAATCCACAGTTAAACTTTTTGCTACATTTTCACTTGAGATTCCAGGGAACTGTGCCATGTGGAAGCAGTCTTTTGACACAGAACATTGTATTCATTACTCTGATCAAGGACAAAAAGAGTGAGTTTAAGGATAAAATAGAAGAAAGTTCTACAGTTGCTTGATCTGTGATGTTATTTTTACTGCTCATTCTGAAAACGTGAGCAGACCACAACCCCACAAGGACAGGAACATGTATAATTTATCTTGGCTATCTACATTCTATATCTGATAAATGCGGTTTTAGGAGCTTCTGTAACAGTCAGATCTAAGGGCCTTTTTTGGGGGGAGCAAGGAGTAGGTCAGACCTTCCCTAAATCTCCAAACTCTTTGACTTGCGACTGGAGCATGAATGAGTAAATAAACCCACAATGTATAACATAAAAAGAACTGCTTGGTTGCTAAGTGATTTCTTCCTTATGCATCTCAGCTGTGACCCAGGAACCCATTTATGTCCTGGTGGCAACATCTTGTATGATCTACCTCAGTCGGGAAATGGAATATCAGGGAACATTGACTTCTAGATTTAATATCTGTGCTTGTTCAAGAGGTCTTCATTCTGTACATTACTTACCTTTAAAATAATAATAGATGTACTAATTAATCAAATTAGAGATAATCTTTCTGGAAGTTTATCAAGTGCATATAAAGTACAAAGAAGCATTGTTGATAGGCATTTTTTAAATGAACTTAATAAATAACTTTACTGTTAACATCCAGTCGCTAGGGCCAATGAAAATTTCCCAGGGCTTTCAAATTCCTAGCATTGGCACACTTTGTAATGGAACTAAGCTCAAGATAGTTTGTTTTCCAATTTCTAAATAAAAATCTCAGCCTGAGAGATAGCACAAAGGGGAGGGTCTCATGTGTTGGTGTCCTAGACCCTGGATCTGGGTGTAGCTACCTGAGACCCACCCATTTCTGGGAGGGGTCTTGGGAACTGAATATTAGGTGTTACCTTACCTGCAAGACCCCGCCCATTCCTGGGAGGGGTCTTGGAAAAGTTAGATAAGCCTTGGACGGAGGGGATTCAGCCCCTTTTTCTGCGCTGCTGGGCGCTCTGGCTTTTGGGCCTCTGTGTTCTGGTCTTTGACCAGCATGGAGCCAAAAGGGAAGATGGCTAACAGGAGATAAGACACAGGGCTAGCAAAGTATTGCTGTGCTTGAAAGGTTATGAGTAGGCCACACACATGTGGTGGATAGGGCATGAATAAAGTTGTTGCTTCCTGATGCCTGCCTGTGAGTGAGTGATTTCGACTTTCACCTGGGCCTGGGACCCGCTGGCTGGATGGGGGATGAAGCCACGTGGCTGGGGCCTAAGCACAAAGGCCTCCATCCATCGCCATCCAGCCCCATCATTAATTATTTGATTCAACACTCATGCCCTATCTGAATGCAGGCATGAGACCTCAACCCCACCCCACAAGCATCCAATGAGCACTTCAGGTTGCAGACCTGAATTGTCCCAAGCAGCCTTCCTCCCTCAGGCCCACACTCAACTCTCTAGTCTGGTTGGCCAACCATCACTGAGAGCGACCCCTAAGCCCCCTCTGAGCACTATTTGGGAAGTCAAACATAAATTAAAACCTCAAAACCAAATATGGCTGCATTATTATACTCTAACTGCTCCTTAGAAAAGAGCATATTGGCTAATATTTTGCAATTGACTCTTATAATTGAGTCTATTCATAATCTGATTTGCAGCTTGGCATGGCCCTGGCCTTGGGTCCACATGCTTCACCTACTGATTAGTTGAGAGTCCCCTCTACTGACACACCTGACAGTGCTCAGAACTCAATCCTGACTCCACACTCAGGGATCCCTCCTGGTAGGCATAAAGAACTATACCAGGGGGCCAGGATTCAAACTGGGGTGGGCTACATGCAAGAAAAATCAAGCACCTTAATCCAAGTGCTCTCACCAGCTCCAGTCTCTTTATAAGCCTAATGTCCACAATTCACACACCACCCTGCACCGATCTAGCCTCTGCTGCTTTGTATAGCTCACAAACCAGTTTCAACATATCTGGTGGCTGAAAAGAAAATCAAGTTGTATGTCTTTATAGACATGTGAAAATGATCTGAAATACATATCTTAAAAAAACAAACCTTGCCCATAAAAAGACTCCGAATTTCCAGCCCAGAAACTAGACCAAGTCCCTCTAATCTAGGCACTGAAAGTCTAATATATGGCATTAGGTCACAGAGTATTAGAAGCCAAATGATATCTCTTTCCTCCAGTCAGGTGTCTCTCTCTTGTGGAAAGCTCATTTAATGGTTGGACATTTGTAATTACTAGCACTGTTTGATCCTAAAGGATAAAGTCCAAATCAGACACATCTGGGCATATTTAACCTGAAAAAAATGCCTCCAGAAAATCCCTGTTCACTTTGTCTTTGATGTATTCTCAGAATGAGCAACTGCATGTGCCCTCTCCCATGCTGAGAGACCCGAAATGAGTGAAAGCAAGAGGTATAGATTTCATCTAAGAACTACCTCTGTACTACTGTGCAAACAATGTCCCATATATTGTGGTGCTCCTGGGGATAATGGGGTGCTGTGTTGGTATTCATGGTTACATTCCAAAGGAGGTGCTCTAACAAGGTTGAAAGAGAACAATGGGGGACCAGGTTCAATCCCTGGAACCTCTTCAGGTCCACTGAGCACCACTAGGAGTTATTCCTGAGCACAGAGCCAGGAGTAACGTCTGAGCACTGCCAGTTGTGGTCCAAAAACAGAGAGACAGATAAACAAAAGAGTTGATGTGATGTTTTGTTTAAAGCAGTTCTGATAGTTCAAACCCAAAGATGATGTTTTTAAAAGTGATCAAAGCAATATCAATGGCAACATATTTTTAAAAATATTATGCCACATTTAGTAAATAAAAGTATTAGCTAACATGTATAAGTAAATATTGGAGATTTTGACCTGTCTAGATAACAAAGACTATTTAAAGAAAAGGTATTGGGTTATAGAGACATAGTACAGTGGCCTTGTAAGTGGCTGACCTGGATTCTATCCCTAAGACCACATATGGTCCCCCAAGCCCTGTCAGGAGTGATCCCTGAATCCTGAGCACTTGACAGGTATGGTCCTCCAAAATAAAGACAAATGAAACAACAACCAAAAAGAACTGGTACTTGGACAAAAGTAGTTATTTTAAGAATTTAAGGGGCCGGAGAGATAGCATGGAGGTAAGGCGTTTGCCTTTCATGCAGGAGGTCATCAGTTCGAATCCCGGAGTCCCATATGGTCCCATATGGTCCCCCGTGCCTGCCAGGAGCAATTTCTGAGCCTGGAGCCAGGAATAACCCCTGAGCACTGCTGGGTGTGACCCAAAAACCACAAAAAAAAAAGAATTTAAAACATATACTCATACTTATACTTTGAATGATGAACTATCTTATAGACAAACTTTTTTCAAATGATCACAAGACAGCACCTCATGAGAAAATGTGAAATTGAAAAAATACGGGCATGTTTCTTTTAAAAGAAACCTCCCGTTTGTTGGAAGACTCGATCTTGACATTAATTATAAGGAACACATTGGTCAAAAATCTTGTTCTGCTTCACTGCCTTAGCTAAGCCAACTAGAAGTACTGTGCATTATTTGAAATTACAATACCTACCCATGGTTCAAAATTCAAAATCTAAACTATTGTCCAGTCTGAAATGTTCTCAAAAGTTTTGACATCAGGAAAACTATTTGCTATTTGGAAAACTGAGAAATCTGTTTTTATTGCAAATATTTTTTGGTGTGTTGTTTTTTTTTTACCACTTTCAACTGAATGGGCTTTAACAAGATTTAGCATCAGTGCGAGAAAAAATTCTATACCATCCATGGTGATGTTCTGTCCCATGGAAGTGACATATTAACCTAAAAAGCAGATGTTACCTTTTTAAAAAAACTTATAATCATTAATGAATAAATTCAGTAATCCATACATCCAACAGAAAGTAACCTTGGAGACAGAAAAATGTGGGACCATTCCTTATATACATTCCAAGGACTTTTTCAAGGAATTATGGAAAAGAATGACTTCTGAGGAGGAGACTGAGTGATAACACGGTGAATAGGGTATTTGTCGTTGACTTAAATATTAATTAAAGAGTCCTAGTATAGTGGTTTGATGGATGGTAGTGAGGCCTTTCTCAGCTAGGCCCAGCTTGGCATCTGCTGCCCCTTCAGCCTGTGAGTCTGTGGGTTCAGGATAATGGTGAGGAAATGATCTGCAGCAGTCAGATGAAGTTTCAGGAGGCATTCAGCTTTATTACAAGGCATATTCCTAACATGGCCTCTACGCTAAGCAGCCTCTCGGCATCCATCCAGTGTCTCTGATCTCTCCCTTCACTAAGTCTGCCTCTGCCCCCTAGCTGTATCTGCCTCTCTCCTCCCCCCAGGCAAACCCTTTGTTACCAACCTCAGACCCCCCCCTCCCAGCGGTGGGAGGGTCTCATCTTCCAGGTGAATTTAGCATTTGGCTTTGGGGGAGGATAACATTTGTCTCGCACTTGGCTGATCTGAATTTGATCCCTTGTACCCCAAGTTCACCAGGAGTGATCCCTGAAGGCAGAGACAAGAATAAGCCCTGAGCACTACTGGGTGTGGCACAAAGTTTTTTAAGAAGGGTCCCAAGTTGAAGTCTTTGTTCTGATTTTCTTTGGGCTCAGAAGGGGTGTCCTGTTGCTATTATGACCTCAACACATCAATCCCAGTTTATACAAAGATATTATAACCCCAAATAACCATCCTACACATCGCTTGCATGTACAGGAATGAGGGAAGGCAAAAATAAGCATATCTAGGAAGCTAAAGTGGCATAATTAGACTCACCCCCAAAGTACTATTCCTTTCAAACAGAGAACTTCAGAAGAGTTAATAGAGACAGTACATGAATGGGTAGATCACTTGTCTTGTATTTGGCCAAGCAACATTAGATCCCGGGTACCATATATGATCTTCCTCGACTACTACTAGGAGTGATCCCTGAGCACAGAGCAAGGAGGGTAAGCCCTTGGGCACAGCAGGACATGGGCAAAACCAAATAAAATAATCAAATAATGAATAAGTCTTTGGGCCCTCTTGTACATGTTTGTCTTTTCTACTGCTAAAATTACTTGATTGTGTAGAACTTATCAGTCAATATTGGAAATCAGAAGCATATTATTTTTTAGCACCTCCCTGCTATATATCTCCCCAAATAAGTGAAACTCTTTAGTAAGGAACGTGTTCAAAATGTGTGTGGTGTTACCCTCACACAGATCTTTAATGGAGTTACAGAAAGTTACAATTTAAAGCTTCAAAGAGACTTTCCAAAAGAACCTCATATAAAGTACATAAAGCAAATCCTGACCATTTCCTTCCAGAATACTTAACTGTGGAGTAATTTGTATTATCTCTTTAGAAGGAAAATTGCCTCTAAAAATCCTATAAACAAAGGAGGATTATATCTTTGGTTCATACGTGGATAGTTCTTCTTTCTCCAAAGCCTTCTCTCAATAGAATCTATAAAACCCTTGGAGTACTTTTCAAATTCTGTCAACACACGTTTTGAAGGACTTTTGAGTTATTATGTTATAGAATGAAGGAGATATTTTTGCAAATACGTTTGGTTTTTTGAGGGGTCCATCCTTATTTCAGCATTTCTTTTTCCTCTTGACAAAAGTTCTTGTTAAAACTCATCCCCAAGAGCCTTTGCTGTATTTAAATGTCACCTGAATGTAATCTGCTAAGATCACAAGAATGTGGTGAAAAAGAAAACAAAATATTTGAAGACACACTTTTGCCTAGAAATAGTGTTCTTCCTAAGCAGTTTGGAAGTCTCTATGCATAAGAAAGGAAGGCTCCATTTGGGATTCTAATATAACTTAAGGGCATAAATTCTAAAGAGAACCATGATAACTGCATGAGAAAGTCTGAGAAAGAGCAACTACTGTGCGAATCTCTGACCACACTGACAATCATCTATATATACATACATATATACATATTCTATGACTAATAAAATGAGGAGAGGGTAAAATACAAAAGCTCGGCAGATCAAAGGTAGAAGACACTTCACTGGATCCTCCTGGTAGAAATTCTCCGGGGAGATCTTGCAATTTTTCACATCTTAATGATAAAGGTACTGGTGCTCGCTCTATGGTGCAGACAATCCTTTCAAGGACTTGTGTCTAGTAACAAGCTTTGAAGCTGGTAGCTCCTTCCTCCAGGGCAGCTTGCATCCCTGCATATTCTTCATTAGAAGAGACTCAGGTTCCCTCAGCTCAAAGCCATAACTCTGAGGCAACCCCAATTTCTACACATCATCTATGTGGTTGTCCCAGCTACCTGCTGGGGACTAGAAGGCAAGAAAAGCAATTCATGAGGCTCATGCTCTATACTGTAGAGTAAGAGTCTTTAATCTCTGACCCAGGAGTTTCAGGTCACCTGCCACTAAGAGACTCTAGCAGGCTAAATATTGACTTGAAAGTAATATAGCTCTCCATTACTTCACAATTCTTTATGTGGTCAGGGGGTTGGGCTTCACTTGGTGGTGCTCAAATGTTACTCTGTGCTCAGAAATCAATCTTGGCAGGCTCAGAGTACCATATGGGATGGTGAGAGTTGAATCTGGGTGGGCCACGTACAAGGCAAACATCCTACAGGCTGTGCTCTGGCCCCTCTTTACAATTCTTTTTTTTGTTTGTTTTTTGGGTCACACCTGGTAGAGCTCAGGGGCTACTCCTGGCTGTCTGCTCAGAAATAGCTCCTGGCAGGCACAGGGGACCATATGGGACACCGGGATTCGAACCAACCACATTTGGTCCTAGATCAGCTGCTTGCAAGGCAAACACCGCTGTGCTATCTCTCTGGGCCCCTCTGCACAATTCTTAATGGCTACAATTCTACAACTTATTTAGTATTTAGTTTAGTACTTAGTGTCTACCAGGCACTATTCAAATGGACAAATACTCATTACCTTTATCTTCATAACAACCCTATAATACAGTTAAGTTATTTCTGATTTTACAGGGGAGGTAACAGCACACACGAGATAATTAGATAATTAATAATAGATCATTCCTATAAACCCTCATATACATGTATTTGTTCTTTGTCTTTAAAAGCACTATTTTTCTTTATTCAAAAACATACATTATAGATAAAGAAATAGCTAGTACAGGGGTATAAGCACTTGCGTTGCATGTGACTCAATCAGGTTCAATCCTTGATACCATATATTGTCTCCTAAGAAATGCCAGCCGGGGTCCCTGAGCTCAGAGACAGGAGCAAGCCTAGAACTCTGCATAGCAAGAACCTAAAACAAAGAAAAAAACCAGCCCCCAAAACATGTCTATTAAAATCTCAGATGAATGTAACTTTCCTGTAGTTGGTTTGATGAACATAAAGCCCGGTGGTCAAGCATGGTGCTGAGGAACTATCCTAATGTGCAGAAATATTAAACCCACTCTTGTAGATGCAGCACCCTAACATTTGGTATCTGAGGACAATGTAGGACTTTTCCTATATCTAAAAAGATATTTCCAGGCTCTGCAGGGTTTAGTGAAGGATCTCAGATCCTTGGAAAACAGTTGTAATTCCAACAAACTGTGCTATCAACTTAAGACTCTGCCCAGAATTAGATCCTCATAGCAGCTTTTCAACTTTAGGGGTTATTTTTACCATTTTTATTTTAGGCACTGTGCTTTCAAAACCCATTAATATTGAAGTTATTTTTGCTTTACAGAACTTAGCCCTTGAAATTCATCACTGGCTAGAAGAAGAAAAAATATGATGAAGGACCCAGAAATCTAGATACTCACATGGAAGCTGTGAGCCAGCTTTACTATACACAGAGAGTCAATAATATATATATATTTATATATATAAATATATATATTTATATATATATAAATTTTATAAAATGATAAAGATCTATTAAAGGAACTGATTTTCATCTTGGGCTTACCCAGAAAGCTCAAGACTTACTCCTGGATCTGCACTCAAGAATCACTCCTGGTGGTTCTTGAGGGACCATATGGAATGCTGTGGATGGAACCCAGATCAGCTGCATGCAAGGCAAATACCCTACATGATGTACCATTGCTCCGACCCCAAATAAAAGTTATTATTAAGAACAAGCTCAAATGGTGCTGGAGAGATACAACAGCAGGTAGGGTGCTTGCCTTGCATGTGATTGACCTGGGCTCGATCCCCAACATCCCTTGTTCAGCCAGGAGTGATTCCTGAGTGCAGAACCAGGAGTATGCCCTGAGCACCTCCATCTCTGATAGTCACCCCAAACCGAAAAAAAGAGAGAGAACAATTCCCAAAGGCGGAGTAACCTGAGGAGATGACTGCAAGGTTTGGAGCACTTGCTTTGCATAAGACAGCCTGACATCACAAGAGCACTGTTGTGGGAGGAGACCCCACAAACACTGAGCCAGGAATACCCTCAAGCAATATGAGATGTGGTTCTAAAATCAAAAGACAAAATAGGTGACTGTACTTGTTCTTCACAATCAGACACTTCCGTACTTTGGTTCCAGCATCGCTACTTTTATGGATTGGTAACATACACACTTGCTCCACACCAACTGATGAATGTTCAAGTCTTTTCTATGCACACTGGCATAAAGGCAAAGATTGCAAACAACCTTCTTGTTAAGTAGGGAAGGATCAGATAAATTAAGGTACGTGATCACTATAGAATATTACATAGTGAAAGAAGTGGAGGGAAGCTCTTTGGTACTGATAGAGCTAGAACTTCAGAACAGAAGATAAAGTGGAACAAATTTAGGACTCAAATAAAGCATATGAAAAGGCTATATTCACGCATAAGTAAATGTTAAGGTTATAATTATGTTATGTATAAGATGAGAGAAATATATTTGGACATACCTATGATAATAAAAAAATAATAGTTGGGGGCCGGGTAGGTGGCGCTGGAGGTAAGGTGTCTGCCTTGCAAGCGCTAGCCAAGGAAGGACCGCGGTTCGATCCCCCGGCGTCCCATATGGTCCCCCCAAGCCAGGGGCGATTTCTGAGCACATAGCCAGGAGTAACCCCTGAGCGTCAAACGGGTGTGGCCCAAAAACCAAAAAAAAAAAAATAATAGTTGGACATCAACACCCAGCAATGTGTATGGTATTAGGCATGTGGTGCATGTCACAACTATGGGTCGCTTAGAAATGAGAACATTTCTCTACCAATTAGGGATTCGAGAAATTCTCTAAAGGAGTTTTCCTAAGATGTTAGCATTCAAATTAGCATAAGGACCAGACAGGGAATACAATACTCAGAGATGACTATTTCAAACAATGTTTCTTTCGAGTCTGCTGGGACCCGTTAGGACTTGTGCTATCCCAATGACTTTCTTACTGTTTCTTGAAAGGATTCGAAGCTTATCATAAATTTCCGCGGTGAAAACTCAATTGGTTTGGTGGTACTTTAAAGGGCATATGCCCTGTCTTAGGTTTCTGCATTCTGATAGAGGATTTGCAAAGGAGCTCATGATAGAGAGATTTAACTACAACACAAGAGTAAACGGTTGATTTTTGAAGAGGAGCCTCACATTCTTGTGGGCTTTGGCCCGATTGCAGTCGTTAATAAGGAATGCCAAAACACGCACACCAAAACCTGTTCAAGGTCTTTTGGTAGCAAATTATACTTGGAAATTTGATGTAAGTAGATCACTGAAAGCATTCACACTCTTTGAAGATTTGAATTAATAAGCGTATGAAAGAATTAAATGGTTCTTTCCCCTAGTGATATAAAGTATTAAATGGCAGGGAAAATGTGTTTGAAATCAACTAAGGAAATAATTCATTTTGAAAATTATTCAATAAAAATGTTAAATAGGAAAAATATGTCAGGCCAGTTCCTACTAGATGAAGAAATCAGAAACATGTCATGGGTAAATGTAAGAATGATGAGCTCAAAAATTTCCCAACTCTCAGTATTGTCCTTTTTTCTTTCTTTTTTATTATTCGACTCTGGCAGTCTCAAACACAGGAATCTAGTCCACCCCTGTAAGACTAAGGAAAGAAAACGAATTCTGATCAGCAGAAAACTGGCTGGCCTCTCAGAACCTTCAAGAGCCTTGTAGTGGCTCAGGATCAAGGAGAAATGAGAGCCTTTGAAGATTGCATCTTAGATTGTTTGTTTAATGCATAAAATTTTCTCTTTAGCATCCAGTAGACCATTTTTCAAAGGAAAACACAAGTCAATGTGCATGAGCTGGGCTTCTCGAGGTCAGAACTAAATATAAAAAACTAGGAAAATGACTGTGAAATAAACAAGATATGAAATTGCTCATCCGTGGGCCATGATGTAACTAATACTGACATAATTTCTGAGCAGAAAAATAAAAACTAGGTCATGGCATGTTAGCCTAATATAATAAGCATTTTTGCTCCCAGAATTGTGTAGGCAGTGTCTGCAGGCATTTATGTCTTCTGTTATCAATGACTCAGGGCTGTCATAAACAATTCCTTTCTTATCACTCAGTGTTAGTTAAACCCAAACAATGGCCTTTATATGTGAACTGCATGGTGTCTGACAGATAAAAATGTTGCAAATCTTTGTAAAGTGTCTCCTTCAGGCTAAGAAGCGTGTGTTAATAAATAAATATTTATAACTTAATAGTCAACTGCTAAAACACTGGGTTGAACTCGATTAAATCAAGTCATAAAAGTTTCTCTGTGGGATTTGAACTCCTAGATTGCACATCCCATTTATTTTATTTGGGGGGGGTCGCCCCTGGTGCATTTGGATTACTCCTGGTTCTGCACTCAGAAATTAATCCTTGCAGGGGACCATATGGGATGCTGGGGATCAAACCCAAACCCGGGTTGGCAATATGAAAGGCAAATGTCCTACCCACTGTGCTATTGCTCTGGCCACATATTCCATGTTTTAACCCTTTCTATTTTACCCTCCAGCAGAGTAAAGTTGCCTTCCATGATCCATGTTGGCTCTTGACCCAGAATCCACTCAAATAGACATGACCAATTTTATTTTTTATCTAATTTCATTCTCCACATTTCAAATGCCCATTCTTCCCCAAAGCCCTTCTGATCTTCAAGTGCATTTTCCATTTTTTTTCTTCTGAAATTCATCAAGCTTGTACCTACCAAATATGTGAGGTGGGCCTTATGCTCAGACATGAAGACTTTAAGAGAATTAAAATGCAATTCTTGCTCTTGAATAACACCATTCTAACAAATCTAGACAAAGAACTGAAAACACACACACACGTGTGTGTGGAGTGGAGCAAGATTCAGCCTTCTTTCCATCTATTCTAATGCAAACAGTGTACAAACCACCTAAATCCACAAATGCCATCACCCTCCTCACTTGGGCTCCCTATGGGTCCCTGGTTGTCACTCACAAGGACCCCAGTGGGTACAGAAGTTCAAGCAAAAGACTGAGGAAAGAATCCACAAAAATATCTGACCTGAGGCAGACAAGAGCACACACGAGCACACATACCAGTTAGTTTTGTCCACCAATGGCTTGGTTCAGCTCATATTGTCCTTGAAAGGTCAAAAAATTTTGTGGAGGTCATACCCAGCAGTGTTCAGAGGTTACTCCTGGCTCTGTGCTCCAAAACTGCTCCTGGTGGGCAATGCCGAGGATCAAACCCTGTTTGATCATGTTCAAGGCAAATGCCTTACTTGCTGTGCTATTGCTCTGGTCTCTAAAAGGTCAACATTTTGGGCAGCTCCATTGAAAGATGCATCTGGAAGGTTAGTCATGAGCTCTTAGCTCATCTTACTGCTTTTCTCTCCCAACATCTGGTGAGGCCCATTGTCTTTAGGAAATAGGAATGTGGGGAGAGTGACAGGAGGGTATTGGAGAACATGGGCAATGTTGGAAATTCAATTCATCGTAGATTAGAAGGTCTGGTAGCAAGAAAAACGAGATGCAGAACATATTAAAATGATGGAGGAAATGAAAAGGTGAAAATGAGAGCAAACCTTGTCCTGTTTCACTGGCTTGTAACCCAAAACATGGCAGCTCTCTGAGGACCCAACCTGGGTATCTGTGGAGGGAATATTTCCCTGCTTGGAACTGAATCATTACAGGAAGCAGATTATCTTTGAAAAGAATGTTTATGGGGCTGGAGAGGTAATAGGACACTTGTCTTGCATACAATCAACCTGAGTTAGATCACATATATCCCATATGATTCACTTGAACACCAACAGGAGTAATTCCAGAGTGCAGAGCTAGGAGTAATCCCTATGCATTGCTGGGTATGGCCCAAAAGCCAAAAATTTTTTGATTGCCCCAATTGTGACAACATTCTTAATGGAAACCTGAACTGCTTTCCAAATATCAAACTCAGAGCTTAAAGCACTCCTAGGCTGAGAAATAGGAAATCAAAATTTTTTTGCTAATGGACATGTAGTTAAAATGAACAAAATCTCAAAATCTCATGTCGCTTAAGATCGGGGAAGTCTCAGATTCCATCATTTATGGAGTGGATCTTTTTGGTCATTTCTTTCTGTTTTTAGAACCATACCTGGCAGTATGCAGTGGCTATTCCTGACTGAGTGCTCAGGATCAATCTCAGTGCTGCTCAAGAGATAGGCTAGAATCCAGTTCTAGTACCCAGGCCTTCTCCATGCAAATTATCTGCTATTTTTGTTGAGGGAGAGGGGGAGGATTTGGGGCTTCACCTGGCAGTCCTCAGGGTCTACTCTAGGTTCTGTTCTCTGGGAGACTCCCAAGCAGTGCTCAGGGGACTTTGTCTTCCTCGTGTCTGTGATCAAACTGGGATAGCCCCATGCAAGGCCCATGCCTTAACTGCCACACTATATGCCTCTAGCTTCCTCTCAGCCTCTGAGCAATCTCCCAAGTCACTTCATGTGGGTTCTTATCCATACATAGTTATTAATAAATGGGCATTTTCCCCATAAACAAATCAAGATGTGTGCTATTCAACTTTGGGTACAATAAACTATACACCAGATCAAAATCTCTTTGAAGTCAGGGACCAGATCCAAATCGAAGTAGCTTCACTGCAAACATGAGAACCAAACTTCTAAGGTGTGTGCCAAGGTGCCTAGCTGAGACAGAACCTGGGGACACTGGGGGAGGGGCACTGACAGTAGTAGGAGTGGGATGGAGGCTGGTGCTAGATGTTTCAAACTCAACAATCAAGAACTTAACCTCGGTTCTTCAATACAGCTTTAAAAAATTAAGATAGCAGGACTGGAGTGATAGCATACGGCAGGGCATTTGCCTTGCATGTGGTCAACCCAGGACAAACTTGGATTCTTATATTGACATCTCATATTGTTCCCCCAAGCTGCTAGGGGTGATTTCTGAGCATATAACCAGGAGTAACCTCTGAGTGCCATTGGGTGTGGCCCCAAAACAAAAAAAATTAAATTAGCTTCTCTAGGTTCATCTCCTTTGGGGGATAGCCCTGCTGGCCAGTGTGGGGGTCTTGTTGGCTGACAAATTAAAGTATTAAACTTTAAAAATACACAATAAAATAGCTTCTCTAAATCAACTACTATATGTGGCCCAGAATATACCTTTATATTATAGTCAGATGGCACAGCAAAACTTCCTTTCAAATCTACAAGGATGGGGCCAGAGCGATAGCACAGTGGTAGGGCGTTTGCCTTGCACATGGCTGATGCAGGATGCAGGACGGACCTGGTTAGATCCCAGCATCCCATATTGTCCCCCAAACCAGGAGCGATTTCTGAGCGCAGAGCCAGGAGTAACCTCTGAGTGTCACTGGGTATGCCCCCCCCCAACAAAACAAAACAAAACAAAACAAAACAAAACAAATCCACAAGGATGATAAATCAAAGTACTGCTTCCATTTTCTTTTCTTTTCCTGTTTTTGGACCAGACCTGGTGCTC
The DNA here is from genome assembly GCF_024139225.1 of Suncus etruscus. Classification (NCBI taxonomy): domain Eukaryota; kingdom Metazoa; phylum Chordata; class Mammalia; order Eulipotyphla; family Soricidae; genus Suncus; species Suncus etruscus. Next base: position 16,754,883 of record NC_064868.1, on the reverse strand, counting down.
AGGAGTTACTTCTGACTCAGTGCTCAGGGAAAATTTCTGGGAATGCTCAGGGATTGAATCTGGGTGTCCTGCATAAAAGCATACACTTCGTGTTTTCCTTTCCCTCCTCCTTTTTCTTTTCTTTTTTGGGGGGGGAGTGGGGGGATAAAGCCCAGGGTCCCTTCTATGCTGGAACCCCAGGAAGGGTTCCCCCCGCTGTGTTCTGAGCACTCTCCCCACTAGTTATGAAAAACAAGCCTTTCCTATCTGAAGCCCTCCTTTTATTTTCTTTACCTAGAAATTATCTTTTTTAGGACACAGCAATACGGTTCTTTTTGGGGGGCACACCCGTTTTATACTCAGGGGTTACTCCTGGCTAAGCGCTCAGAAATCGCTGAACCGTGGTCCTTCCTTGGCTAGCGCTTGCAAAGACACCTTACCTCTAGCGCCACCTCTCCGGCCCCAAAGAAAGGCTGTTTGTTTGTTTGTTTGTTTTAGCAATACATTTCTTAGGTTGTTTCTTTCCCCTTTTTTTTGTTTTTGGGTCACACCCAGCCTCGCTCAGGGGTTACTCCTGTCTCTGCTCAGAAATTGCTCCTGGCAGGCATGGGGACCATATGGGATGTTGGGATTAAAACCACGGCCGATCCTGGATCAGCTGCTTGCAAGGCAAATGACCCACTGCTATGCTATCTCTCAGGCCCCTCTTTTTTTGCTTTTTTAAAGGAAAATCCTTTAAAAACATTAAAAAAATCTAACCCTTCTGTATTTGGTATAAATTGCATATTTTACTCCTAGGAGAAAAGAACCAAACCAAACCACTTATGAGCCCGGAAAGCTCCTTCATCCTTTGTCCCTAATTTTGCCTATTTAAAGAGATTTCTAACACATGTCATTTCATAAAACTTAGTAAATGAGCCAGCAAGAAACCCCCAGGATTAATTTCAGGTGAAATAAAAGAAGTTGAGAATGAGCCAGAAAAAAATCTTGTTGAGAAACTGCTCGATTCCTGCTTGATCTGACTTTTCAGCCTCTTCTCTAATCACCAAGAACGTGCTATTCCCTTTCTTGAATGAACTCATTTGCACCATGGTGGGTCAGGAGATGAACGAGCCACTCACTGTTCTAACTCAGCACAGCCATTCTCTACATCCCGATTCCCGCTCAGCTTTCTGAGGCGGCGACCACGAGCTCCCTCATCACCACTTCGTGCCTGACCTCTGCAGGTGGCCAGCTGAAGTGCAGCGCCCTTGGTCCACCAGGGGTTTCTCCAGAGAACCTCAAATTCTGAATGGACCTGGCACACTCAGCTCAGCGGATAACTGATAGAAAACACCGGGTTCCCTTTTCTTTCACAAGCTGCTTTTGCAGAGTAACAATCAGTTGACTCTGAGGCATTTCTTTTGCAGCTGCAAATTCCATCTGCTGCTACTGAGAAAAAAATAAAGCAAATAATTTGGGTGCACTGAGATCCTCGAATAAGGTGGATTTTAAAATGTTTGAATGAGCCTCACCTTTTTATAATCAAACAAATTCGTCTTTGTCCAATGACCAGCCCCCACCACCACTACCACCTTTCTACAGAGCACAGCCCAGGTTGCCATGGCTACCTTGGATGTCTATTTACTACACAAGAGATCAAAGTCAGGAGACAGCCACATCCACACTTAGCCCGAAAACTTGCTGGAATGTCTGTGGATAACATGCAACTACTAATTAAAGGATTGACTTGCAGCTCCAGAGTAAGCAAACAACGGAACACAAATGGGCAAGAATGGCAAGAAAAATGCAGCTCCAGAATCGACTTTCCAAATGACCAATGCAACCCTTGAAGGGCTTTGCCTGCCAATGGGAAATATCAGGGAAGAAATAACAAAGTGAATTGCAGACAGGAGCGGAAACTTCAAACATCTGTTGGACGGGGACGTTTCTCAGCTACATAATTGAAATTCCGGTTCACTGAGGTATCTGGCTCTGGTGTCATAAAAGATGGCTGTTCTCAATGTTGGGGCGACTGGGAGCAGAAATGCCTCGCGAACTTTTACAGCTTGACTTTCAAAATCAAGGAAACCAACCCAAAGATGTATTTGAGATGCTGCATGTCATTACAGAATAGAAGCGAAACACTCTGTAGGGATGGATCTGTGTTGACCCTCCACTTTCCTTCTAGGACAGTTGTGTTTAGTCCCCTGCCTTGCTTCTAATTTGGGTCTCTTTAGACCTCATTTTTCTCTACCTACATCTCTCCATTTGTTCCAGTAAGATCAGATTGCCTGCTCCTCTCCTAAGGATGTGGCAGAGAATAAATAGATCATGTTTGCAACGGACTTTCCACTCCACAAAGGAAAAGGTCCATACAAAGACATTCATTATGAAACCAGATGTCCTTGGGCATTTTCATTCCAATCTGAAGAATGCAAAGTGGGTCACCCAAGTCACAGATCCCCCCAGTAACAATGCCAACCTAGCCATTCAAGAAGTGAGCAGCTACTCAAAATCTTGACCAACTCCCTAACTGTGTTCCCTTCACAATATTACAGCAGTGACAAAGACAGGACTGAGTCCAGTAAAGAAGCCTGTGTGCCTTCTCTTCTTGGGGCATTTTCTGAACTCATCAGGATCAGAGAAAAATAAATTCAAACTAGGTTTGGTACACAACGTGGTCTGGTCAACCTGATGAGTTTTGTCTGAGGTTTGTTTTCCCAGCTCGAGAATAAATGATTTGTTCTTCTCAGGAAGAGAGACAAAGTGTGGTGAGCTCAGGGGTAGGGGGTTATATGCAACTGTGGGCAAGTCACAGGCACACCTGTTGGTTTTGGCCAGGCTTTTAGAACAGGTGGTAGTCAAGATGGCTTTTATTTTGCCTGGGAACTTCTCAAAGAAGTTCCAGGAAAGTTTCCCACTTCTGATAAGTAGTTGATCTTGACCTCAAGACCCCCCTTCCCCAAACACTCTCTTTTTTTTAGGCCATTTCTCTTCTACTAGCTTTCCAGAAAGCAATAGCCAGCTTACCCTAGTCTCATCACCAGGCTTTCTCATTCTGCTGGAAAGTTCTGGTGACCTCTGGTTTCCAGCATTCAGTGTAGATGGCTACAACGCATCTACCACATTTCTGCAACTCTAGGGATGGGCCATTCCTCAGAGAAAAGACTAAATTGCATTGCCTGCCAAGTGAGCCACATGCAGACCTGTTCACTAGTCAACCCTGCTCCAAGTCAGCTCAGATGCCAAACTACCTCCCCAAATTCCAATTTCCCTCCCCCCTTCAAGAAGAAGTCAAGCTGGGGTTGGTCTACACCACCATCTCATTCCCTCTACATTCGAGGTCTGACTGTGGGTGGAGTGAGGTGAGTGCCAGCTGAGATTGTGGACAAGAAGGGAACTCTCCCCCACCCATCATTCCCCACAGTTCACTTTCCAGAGTCTGGACAAGAGATTTGTAGCATCAACAGTTGCCCATTCACTAAATAACTAAGCAGTGAAGTGTCCCCCTCGAAACTTCAGTCCTGGGCTGAATTCCAACTCCACGTGAATGCCACAAGCGCCAGGCATGGGAAAAAAAATCAAGGCAGGCTGGAAAAGCGTGCCAAGCAGCAGCGTGGGGAGACCACGGCTCGGGAGGAGATGTGTGGGAACCGGGATCTGCAAACTGAGCTCAGACACCAGCGACAGGGGCAGGTGGCTCCGCGCAGGATCAAATGACTTCTTTGTTTCAGCTAAGGACCTGGGCTCCCCTGTTCTCCCTTTCAGCTGCTTGCTGTCTTGTGCCATCTCAAGGCCAACGCACTAAGGTGGGACCTTAGTTGGGGTTGGCCCAAGTTGGTGAGTCACAGCCGAAGTCTCTAGGCAAGGCAGAGGCAAATCGTTTAAAATAGGCAACTCTTGCTCTTTGCAATGTGCCTCTGTACCCCAAGGAGCAAGGCGAACACTTGCTAGCTCCATAGGCAGAGGGAACAAGGAAGCTAGAAGACAGGGACTCTTTCCTCCTGGCCTTTTGGGGGCTGAGTGCTACTTTTACCACTCCCCAAGTTGCAGAAAGAGGAGCACGGGAGCTCTCCCCTAAACAGAAGAGGGCGCTTCCCAAGCTCCCTATGCAAACTATTCCCAAGCCTTCCCCTTGCAAGTAAGTAATCAAGAGTCCAGACCGGCGCTGGGGGACAGAGATGCTAATCCCCCACTCCCGGATTTGCTGCCATCTGGTGAAAGCTCTATCGCTCGTCTTGCTAGCCTCGTCCCGGTTCTCGTTACCCTAGCGTTTGTGCAACCTGGTCTTCCCTCTTCCATAACCACAAACCTGGCAATTTAAATAAGCATATAAGATTTCCCCCTAAATTGGACTCAATTGTCAATCAGACCCTTTTCTTGACTCGGCACGCCCATTCCACCCACCAACCCTGTCCCTTTGCTGGAAGGAGAAGCCCAGAGAATTTTATCACGATGCAGACAAGTCCTGGAAGAATCTTTTCAAAAACTCGCTGAAGTCACTAATCCCCGAGCCCTTTCTCCCCCCTCTACTTTGCACAGCCGAATTCTCACGTCCATGCAGTTCACAAACTGCACTAACAGAAAAGCAAATCTGCATATTGTCCCCCCCCCTGATTGTCTGTGCTCATTTCGCGCTGGGGCCGCCTCCAGCCGTAAATACAGTAAGTGCTCAGGGGAGCCCCAATGAGATAAGAGGCACCCTGTGTAATTCTTTTTCAGCCTATTCCGCCGGCAGAGTAGGGAGCCTAAGCAGCTCGCCACAGACCCCTGCACAATACATTCCAGCCACTGCGAACTGGAATTGATTTACATATTCTCCAAACCGCTTGTTAAGCCCTTTACAATGCCTGCCTGGCATCGCCAATCACCAGATGAGGCCAAAGTGGGGAGGGGTGGCGAGCAGTGGGGGTCACTGCTGGGGACCAGGGACAATCTGCTTCTTTGGTTCCCGTAGAGAAAAGGCAACTGCGCAGCGCCAAGGGATCTGCTTGGGTGTGCGGCTGCGATTGCGTTGCAGCACGTTGCCTGCAGTCACATCCCGGGCGGCCCCCCCCTCGCCCCCGAAAGCAGCGCCCTCCCTCCCTCTCCCCTCTTCAGCCGCTGGGACTGGCCCGGACCTTACCTGCCTCATGTTTAGAATCCCATGACCCATCCGGCAGGCAGCGATCTGCCTCGGAACCCGTAATCTTCAGTGGGGGGGGGGGCGCCGAACCCCACAGCAGCCCCGCAAACAAAAGCAACTCGGGCGAGATCCCTGGGCAGCCAGGAGCACGTTTTCTGGCTTTTTCTTTGATCTGTTGCTACACGCACTCGGCGCAAGACAATGTCAAGTTTCTCCAGCTTCTGCCGCCCAGCCTATGAAAAGTCGGGTGCAGGGAAGCGAGGACCGCCTGGCTCTTATTTCAAATCGGGTCTCAGAGACGTCGTAGGTGGCTGGCTTGGGCCCCGGAGGAACCTCACCAATCAGGAGGAAGGGGTGGGCCGGCAGGGCTGCCTCGCCAGGATTAGAGCGAGCGAGTGAGCGAGCTAAGCGAGCGCTCACCGGATTGAAAGGATTGCGCGCAAACTGGAAGTAAAACCCGCAGCCCAGAATGGCAAAGGATGGATGGAGTCGACGCTAAGTTCAGCGCTCGAGGTCAGCTCAGAGCAGAACCCGCTTTGGACCTTCAGAGCCCCAAAAGGTGAATTGTTTCTGCCAGAAAAGTGCCACACTCCGAATCCAGCCAGAATTGGAAAGAGAAATCTTGAGCCTTAACTGGATTTTGACATAAGAAGTCACAGGGGCAGAAACCAAATTGTCCTTACATGAAAAATCTGAAATGAAACGGGGAATCCAGGGAGGTACCATTTCCAAGGAGACGAAGCCACCTGGCCTAAAGCTAAATGATCACTTGCACAGAAATTTGTGGGAATGTAGCAAATGAGCCAGGAGCTTGATCTTTGAGACAGTGTCCGAGGATAACACTGTTATTAGTTTTGTAATCATCAGTAATGATGATATTTCGTCCATTAGAAAAAAAAATTAGGTCGTCCATCTAACTTTATGGTTCACCTTTCCCTACAGGATTGAGCTGCGGATTATTGGTGATTAGAGATTAATAAACTGGTGTTTAGTAGGTTGAGCTACTAATTAATAGGCATGAGCTGGACAGGGTTGAAGTAGAGGGAGCGGAAAGTTGGCTGCTCCTAACAAACTTATGCACAAACCTAAAAATAAATTATTTCCTGCAACTGGTGAGAGCATAGTGTGTAAGGCATTTGCATCGAAGGCAGCTGAGCCAGGTTTGCTTCCCCAGTACCCCAAAAACGGGCTCGAAAGAACCGTAAAGTTCCCTCAAGCCATGCCAGGAACAATCCTGGTATTCCACTGAATGGGGTGAAAAATAAAAAGCAAAAAATAAAATCCTCAAGTTTGCCTTTTTTGTTGTTGTTTTGGAGCCACACCTAGCACTACTCAGTGGCTATTCCTGACTCCTAGTGGTGCTCATGGGACCATATAAGATGATGGGGATTGAACCCAGGTCAGCAGCATCCAAGACAAAAACCTCCCCTGCTGCATTATGGCTCTGCTCCTCCAGTTTGCTTTTCAAACTCCATGTAAAGAAGACACTTTACACTTACACTTTACAGGAGGCACTGAACCTATTTGATTTCAATGCCAATCTATCTTGTTTTGGGGGGATCACACTCGGTGTTGCTCAGAATTCACTCCTGGCAGGCTCCAGGGACTATATGGGATGCTGGGAATTGAACCAGGGTCAGTCAGGGTGGGTCGCAAGGCAAACACCTACTGATGTGCTATTTTGGGGGTGAGGGGAAAAGTGCAAGTTAAGCAATGATGACTTCATTGATTAAGCAATGAAGACACGTTTTGGCCCCTGTGGCTTAATGTCCCAAAGTAACTATCAAGACTTCCAGAGGATAATTCAACAAATAATTAAAAAGTGGGAGTATTAAAGAGAAGCAATAGACTCAGCAAATAGTAAGCTGTCAGCCCCAAGAGGACCATCTGCCTGAGTAAGGTTCTTCCCAGTTCTTCCAAGACTGGAACCTGGGTGGGTGGAGGGGCTTTCTCTAGCCCCCTCTAGCCCGAGTGACCCACACAAACTGAGTTGAACCCATTTCTTGTATTTATTGCAGACACCTATACTCAACCTCTGCACTTTTATTTCTGGGAGGAATGGGGAGTCACATCCAGTAGTGTTCAGGGCTAACTCCTTGCAGGCTTAATGGCACTGTCAAGGTTGTTAGGGAATCGAACCAGCGTCGACCATGTACAAGGCAAGCACTAGTCTGCTGTCCTATTTTTCTGACCCCAATCTCTGCCTTATTGATACCATTGTGGTTGGAACATTCTGTGGGCTGGGCAACACCATTGTCCACGGTCCACTAGATGTCAGTAGTGTCCCCACATCGAGATAAACAGACTAAAGTATCGAGAAACATCCTCGGATGGGAGAGTGGGGAGCGAAACTGGACCCCATTTGAGAACCAGTAAAGCACAAGCTTCAAAATAAAGCTTCCCTTTCTTTGGGAGGGAGGGGTTTGCTACATCTGGCTGTACAGGAGAATCACTCTTGGTGGGGGCTCAGGGCACACTGGAGTTCCAGCGATCGGAGTGCCTGACCTGCTCTATTATTGCTACAACTTGAGCTTGCAAGGAAATTCCTAGAGAAATTCTTTTCCTTTGTATCTGGTGAAGCAAAAATAGTTTTAATGGAATGAAACTTACTTAGAAAGATGGGGGTGGGAAGGAATCTGAGCTTGAAAAAGAACAAGAAAGCAAACAAAGACACATAAAGACAAGCCAGTGAGAATGCATATGAGGGCCAACATAAGCTTGATGAGATTCTTGAAATGCAAATCCTCGGGAACAGGAACTCCAAAGGTCTCGGGTTGGAGCTGTGGCAAAAGCGGTAGGGCGTCTGCCTTGCATGCGCTAATTTAGGACGGACCAAGGTTAGATCCCTCAGTGTCCCATATGAACCCCCAAGCCAGGATCAATTTCTGAGCACATAGCCAGGAGTAACTGAGTGTCACTGAGTATGGCCCCCAAACAACAACAACAATTTTTTTAAAAGGTGCCTATGTGTTACTCCACTGCCAACAAGAAATAGATATTGCCTCCAGTGCTGCCCTAGTGACTCCCTGAGCCCCAGAATGCCTGGAATGATCCCAGGCTTGCCAGTGTTACTAGCCTTTGAGCTAAGTCCCAAGGCACATCTATTTTTCTCCTCCAGGCGTGAGCCTGCCTTATGCTGTCATTGCCCCCTTGGTGACATGCTGTACTTTCCTCACTCACTCTGTCTTTCCATGTTTCATCCACTTTCCTTCACCTTTGGCCCCACCATCCTACAAGGTCAAATGTCACCACTCTTTTGTGGCTGCCTGAATGCCCCGAAACAAATTAATCTCTTCCGCCATCTCTGCACATAAAACAGTTTACATAGTGTGCTGAAAAGTGTTTGACGAGTTTTTTTTTTAAGCTCAGATAGATTTGTCGGAACCTTGAGCCAATTTCTGTGCTGTGAATATTCCCTCCTTTTCTCTGAGTGAGGACACTGAGGACCAAGTGGGATAGGTCCCAGCTGGAGGGAGCCCCATCACTCTGCTTTCCCTTCCACCGTGAAGGGTGACCCGATATTCCTGCATCTGTCTCTCCTGCCAAACTCCCCAACTCTCCAGGGAAAGATCAGAGCCTGTTTGTCTTCACAGTTCCAGCTGCTCACAGGGTGCCTGCAGAAAGGAAGCAAACACACACAGAGCCGCCAGCTCTGCGTTAAGGAAGGAAAAGAGCCTCTTGAAAAGGACACTATTAAAGTCACCTGGATTTCAGAATTCAGTCTGCATTCGGTACTTGAAAAAGGCACTATGAGAGAAGCTGGAGCAATAACATAGTTCAATCCCCAAGCATCCTATAAAGTCCCCTGAGCAATGCCAGGAGTGATTCCTTAGCTCAGAGCCAGGAATAAGCTACAAACACGAAGAGCAAACCAACCAGGATACAAACGCCATCTTTCCTAGCACTCCGATATCCAAGCCAAGTCCAGTTAGTTGAGAGTGAAGAGTAAAGGCAACAAAACCTCAGCTCCTCACATGGATTTAGGACACAGGATACTGGAAAGGTTATTTGATGAAGGCATCACAATTGACATAGTCTTCATTTCCTCTACTCTGACTGATAAGATCACTGATCATTTATAGATACATACCCAGAAGAAATCTCTGGCAGATATGAATGAGAGTATTCCCACAAGTAAGAGACAAACCCTAAAAGATGCTCTTTGCACCAGCTTCTCATTATGCACTAGGACAGGAATGCCCATGGCGGTATCATTAACAAACACCCCTTCAGAGTGGGTTCAGAATGCTCACTCTGAACCAAGCATTTTCTGTGGCATTTCTACATGCTCGATGAGATATCTACCAAAATACCAGAAGAGGCATTCACTACCACTAGCAAAGGCAGAATGGACAGGAAAGGTCTTATCTTTATATATTAATATATCAGGAATCAAACCTGGGTCTGCCCTTCCCCCCCCCAAATAAAATCCAACAAAACAACAATGGTCTTACGTTTTTTGTTATAAAATATGCTAGCTCCAGAAGTGATTAAAATATTTAAAAGAGTGAGCAAGAGCAAGAGCACAGTGGGAAGGGCATTGGCCTTGCATGTGGCCAATCTTGGTTCGATTCCCGGCATCCCATATTGTCCCCTGAGCACCATCAGTAGTGATTCCTGAGTGCAGAGCCAGGAGTAATCTTTGAGCTCTGCTGGCTGTGGTTTGTTTGATTCAAACCAAACAAGTTACAATAAAAGCTAACAGTGTAGTGACTGAAGAGGCTGTGCAGGGGTAGGAACCTCCCTTGCATGTGGGTGGCATGTACCCCCCAGAACTGCTGAGGGTGTCCCCCAAGCACTGAGCTGGGAGTAGCACCCAGTGCCAGCTAAGTATGGCCCCAAACCACCCACCCCCAAGGAAAAGTGAAGCATATAAATAAAAGTGTTTTTCATTTACAATTCTATGTCAAAAAGATTTCTACAGAAATGGTTTTTGGGGAATGAAGATCAGATCCACTTATTGGCTACTAGAAAGAGTGCCAACAAGGAAAGAAACTCACTTCCCAAAAAGAGCTGACATTCCGTCCCCCAGTCTATGATGAACAGTGTTTGCAAAAGTCAGCTGAGAAGATGTTACAGACTTGACAAATCTTCCTGCCCAAAGCAACCCAGATGATAACCCTGGGTGAGTCAATGCAGCCTTGGCTTTGTCACACTTGCTCAGGCGAAAGTGATACCTATTGGGCAGCTGGTCTGCGACAGCTGTGCTGGACCAAAGGGACGCTGCTAGGCCACCTTCAAGGAAAATGAGCAGTACCCCTCTCTTTTAGTCATTGTTCTACTAGGATGAAAGCTCCTAGAATTGGTAAATAAGCCGTTGACTATCAGTAGCTTCTTATAAATCTGAATGGTGTGTGTGGCAAATCACACTGTCAAAACCAAGCTGAAGCTGCCCACTGAGGCACTTGGAAATTTCCAGAAACCAAGTTGTTTCATTGCAATGTTTTTAAATGGCTGAGGGAAGTTGGAACATTGTTTAAATATTTTGAAACTGCAGGGGGGCAGGACACGGAGTGATAGCAAAGCTGGGAGAGCATTTATCTTGCACAGGGCTAACCTGGGTGGGTTAAATCCCCAGAATCCTATGGGGTCTTCCTAGCCTGCTAGGAGTTATTTCTGAGCATAGAGCCAGGAATAACCCCTGCGTGTCCCCCTCCCCAAAAGGAAAAATCCACCCAAAACACACACAAGTGCTCAGGTCCACCAGGCCCACAGCTGGAGCTAGAGAGCATATATGACCAGGGATTGAAGTCGTGCCTCAAATATGTAAGAGACACACTTGATTATTGAAGTTCAACTCAACTCAGGAGATTCAGTTAGTGTTTCTGTTTAAGCTGACAACAACTTTGCTCCCAGCTTAGAAAAGAAAACCCGGGGCCGGAGAGATAGCATGGAGGTAAGTAAGGCGTTTGCCTTTCATGCAGAAGGTCGGTGGTTTGAATCCTGGCATCCCATATGGTCCCCCGTGCCTGCCAGGAGCGATTTCTGAGCATAAGCCAGGAGTAACCCCTGAGCTCTGCCGGGTGTGACCCAAAAACCAAAAAAAAAAAAATAATAAAGAAAAGTAAAGAAAACCCACCTATAATTGACAAAAGGTGCCAGCAAGACAGAAGTATCTGTTTCCTGAGTTTCCTATTCAGGAAGTAACTCTGAGTTGGCTAATGATAGCAAAACTGTTATGACCACCAGCATGGGTCACAAATGCCATTCAGAATCCACTTCCTTAGTTGCTGTTGCTGTCATAGTGACAGATAGGCCTCGGGTAAAGTAACTGACATCTCTAAGCACAAGATTTTTCAGGAGACACGTGCAAATTTTAGGAATGGACTGACCCCCTTAATATGTTAAAACTCTCTTAAGATATTGGGGGCTTGAGGAACTAGGGATCAAACCTGGGGCCCTCCACATGCAAAGTAGGCACTCCAGCCCTTTGTGTAATCTCCCCGGTAGGTAGATGTAGATTAAAAATATAAAATATGGAGTATAAAGTCCACATGTTGTGTGAGGTCACCCCAAGCACCGTGTTCCTAACCCCTCAAGCGGACGGGTCTGAAGAAGCAGGATAAAAGTGGAGAAATCATTCACATTCCATTGGAGTCAGCTTATTTTTATTCCCTGGCCCTGTCCACCATGAGTCTCTCTGCTATGTGCTCATTTTTGCTGATCTCTCCCTATGTTGCTTATCCCATCTCTTTCTCGATCTTTCTGATGCTTCTCGCCTCCCCACTGCCACACTTTTCTATTCTTTACTTAAAACAGCCCTCCCAGTCCCAGGTGTGGGCGGGTCTGATCTAGGTGGGATTACAGTACATACTCGAGTATAAACCGAATTTTTCCAGCACAAATTTTTGGCACAAACCCCAAACTCGTCTTATATTCGGGTCATACAGGTTATTTGATTCAGTGCTTATGCACCAAATTAAATGCACATAGTCTCCAGTCATCTCTTGCGGTCTGCTGGAGGGGGCAGTGCTTCAACTCAGTCCACAAATCTCGGCTGAGCTCAAGAGGTAAGTGGCTGAGCTGAACTGGATGCCACTGAACTTTTTTTTTTAATTTTTTTATTTAAACAACTTTATGAGGCCGGAGAGATAGCATGGAGGTAAGGCGTTTACCTTTCATGCAGAAGGTCATCGGTTCGAATCCGGCATCCCATATGGTCCCCTGTGCCTGCCATGAACGATTTCTGAGCATGGAGCCAGGAAAAACTCCTGAGCACTGCCAGGTGTGACCCAAAAACTACACAAAAAAACTTTATTACATACATGATTGTGTTTGGGTTTCAGTCATGTAAAGAACACCACCCATCACCAGTGCAACATTCCCATCCCCAATGTCCCAAATCTTCCTCCTCCCCACCCAACCCCCACCTGTACTCTAGACAGGCTTTCTATTTCCCTCGTACATTCTCATTATTAGGATAGTTCAAAATGTAGTTATTTCTCTAACTAAACTCATCCCTGTTTGTGGTGAGCTTCCTGAGGTGAGCTGTAACTTCCAGCTCTTTTCTCTTTCATGTCTGAAAGTTATTATTGCAAGAATGTCTTTCATTTTTCTTAAAACCCATAGATGAGTGAGCCACTGAACTTTTTAAACCACAATATTCTATGCTTTGTATGAGACCGATATCTGCGAACTCAGTGATGAAGACAATGTCAATGCTGATACACTCACACCAGATACAGCTGAAGCTCTGTTTGGACATATAGATGATGATGAGTAGGAACCCAGTTTTGAAGGGTTAATCTTTGGGATTTAGCTTGATTACTTGTTAAGCTGCACTTTGTTTAAAGTTTTAAAGTGATTGTTGCTACTTTACAGTTTTTCTTTAGCAATAAATATTGAAAAACATTTAACCTACTGATTCTTCAATTATTGTAATTGTTTTGGGTATTTATTTTTATTTTTGTTTTGTTTTGTTTTTAATTTCTTGGGCCACACCCGTTTGACACTCAGGAGTTACTCCTGGATATGCATTCAGAAATTGCTCCTGGCTTGGAGGGGACCATATGGGACACCGAGAGATCAAACTGTGGTCCGTCCTAGGCTAGCGCTTGCAAGGCAGGTGCCTTACCTCTAGAGCCACCGCTCCAGCCCCTATATTTTTATTTTTGAAATCTACCAGTGGATACTGAATTTTATACTTGAGTCACTAAGTTTTCCTAGTCTTTAGGGTAAAATTAAGAGGATCAGCTTATACTTGGGTCAGCTTATACTCGAGTATAAATGGTAACATCTTAAAAGACAGCTTAGGTGTAAGGGCATTGGAGGAAACAGAAAGTTAGTGGGAGGAGTTCACCTTAAAGGTAGGGTCTTTGGGAAGTGGGGTACCCATGAGTAGAATAAGTGCTTTTATTACAGAGACCCCAGAGAGCTTTCTCAAACTGAAAGGGGTTCATTTCTGCTGTTTACCAGTCCTTGGTCTTTTGTTAGAGGAGCCCAAACAGACTAAGACCAAAAAACGAAATTCTGGGTATGAATGTTCTGGCTGAGAGATTCTGGAAAAACAGAAAGAAATCTGTGACTGTAGAAACAACCAAAAAAGACGCACTAATGAGAAACTGTTTCAGAGAATGTATCCTAAGGGCACACTCTCAGACATGACAGGGCTGGTCAGCATTCAGTATTTGAAATAAATTCAATGTGACATTTACTCATTTGAAAACCAAGGAATTGAAACAAATCGTGTTATTCTAATTTTAACTGCAATTTGTTATTCAATAACGCTGTGCTCTTTGAGGCTAGATATTTTCCATGGCTTCATTTTTTTTTTTACTGAATGATGAAATATATTGGATCCTTCATTATGTTCCTTGTACTAATGTGGTGAAGGTTTAGATACGAATTTGGCCATGTTGCTGTAGGTTCCTTCCCTATCAAGTCTCTACACTCCCAGTTGAACCTTCCTTCCTGCTTCATTCAACATAAAAACTATCACAGCTCCCCAAGAGTAAGTCTTCAATTTCTCAACTACTTACACTGTTACTATAGTTTTGCATTTAAATTTCTAAGCAAAAATGATTCCTTTTTAAATTGGGGAACTTGGGAGCAATATCCAACATTGCTCAAGGTTCCTCCTAACTTCGTTATCAGGAATCACTCCTGAGGGTCTTGGGGGACCATATAGAGTGCCAGGGATTGAATTCAGGTGGGCAACGTGCCAGGCAAGTGATCTACATTTAATGCATTTATTACATTTAATGCATTCAAATGTTTGAATGAAGCCAACCCACATTGCCAAAGATAATTTCTTTCTGCTGCAAGTCTACATCTACCAAATTCTTTCACAGCAACAGCTAGATGCATTCTTAACCAAATCACTGCAAACTATAACCAAGGACCTTCTATCAAGTATGCCCTGAATAACCAACACAGTATGTGGCCAGTACATATATCAAGACATGTTTATAGAACTGTAGCCTATAATAATACAATAATGATAATAATTTATAAATTCCACTAGAAGGTTTTCTTCTTTACAAAGCATGATTTTTTTCTAATACTCTTCTGATCATGTACTTAACTGCAACAATGAAAGGCAGGAGGAATTACATGATTATAGGCAGTGTGAGCAGATATAACCAAAAATCTGATTGCTTTTACTAACTCCAGAAAACTAAAACTAAGGATGCACCAAAAATAAAACAGCAGAGTCCTAATCCTTCGGAAACAGAGAATGATCTCTGATGCAGTCACTGACACACATTGTGAATCTAACAGGAATCTTCCCTCATTTATTTCCAACACAACTTTCATTTATTTGGAGACAGAAATGTGTCCAGCTGAAGAACATTTCCCAGGCTCCTTTGCAGGTGGCTCAATTATGGCTAAGAGAATTTTAATAGAAATTGCTTTATGGGTCTTCTGGGAAAGCTCTTAAAAGAAACACATACTGCTTTCCCTCTGCCCTTCCAAGATTCCCCCACTGGGAAGATGATGGCAAAGCCTGAAGGATGGGCCATTCCATGACTCTATGAAGGATGGAGCACATGGTAACCAAGTAACAGGAAAGGGAAGAGGATTTTGATAGCCCTGAGGACATTTTAGTGCTTCCAGGGAGCCTGTAGATGGGTCCTGAACTTCATGTTCTATGAGAAAAGTCAATTGCTAATTGGCTTGAGTCAATGTTTGGGAATTTATATTACAAGATGAGCACAGTTCCTAGGACACAATTATACCAGATGTAATTGTGTGGGGATGAGTAAGGTCATGGAAGAGACATTGTTAATTCCTTTTAGATCATATGTAGGCTGCTAAAGGCAAGGCCTAAGATTCATAAGGAAGACATGGAAGTAAAAGCATAATATGGAAAATATGAACTTTATACTTTATAAATATTTCCGAGACCAGAATTGGATAGGGCCAGGCTGAATTCTTTATTACCAGACTTTAACATATTAATATATTTGGACTTTCAAAATATATTAATATGATACATTAAGGTAATTAGAAATAAATAGAGTCAGGAGTAATTCTTTTTTTTTTTTTTGGTTTTTGGTTTTTGGGCCACACCCGGCGTTGCTCAGGGGTTACTCCTGGCTGTCTGCTCAGAAATAGCTCCTGACAGGCACGGGGGACCATATGGGACACCGGGATTCAAACCAACCACCTTTGGTCCTGGATCGGCTGCTTGCAAGGCAAACGCCGCTGTGCTATCTCTCCAGGCCCCAGGAGTAATTCTTGAGCACCACTGGGCACTCAAACAAAAAAAATAAGATGTTCAGTTTATGAACCAATTTCTTTGTGTGTATGTATGAATGTATGTTTTTCACCACACACACTAGTGATCAGGGCTTACTCTGACTCTGTGCTTAGTTATTACACCTGGTAGGCTCAGGTGACCATATATTAAGGTACTGTGGATCGAATCCAGGTCAGCCATGTGAAGAGCAATCACCCTATGCACTCTGGCCCACAATGGACCAATTTCTTACCCTTAAAATCACTTGTAAACTGGCAATATTTTCTAATTATCTTATCCGTATTCATCCATGATGAATGCCAAGAGTAATGTTATCATGCCATATACATGTGATCTGACTGGCATTTCCTCTTTCCCCCACCATACATTTAATTTGTTCAGAGATTATGAGTGATTTTTCCTGCATAGTTCAATAGAGACTCCTAATCCAAACTGCTTTAGACAAATATTCTTCTAGATCTCTGGGGATGTAGATTCTACAATTCAGATACCTTAATAATTTAGACTAATCAAAAATCCCATTCTCTTCTTATTTCTAATTGGCATCATTCTGATATAAATCCATATTTGGGGGATAAGTATGACAAAAATAGCTGATTACTGTTCTTCCTATTATTATCACAGAACTTGATTCTTTTCTCTTATTTCTGTCATCTATGAGGATTAGTTTCTCAAACCTTTAATGTTTTAATGCCCAAAGCTGATTTTAAATTAGTCAGAAACCAAAAATTAGGTTTTGTAAAATAGATCTGTTTTCTATGTTATTAACAAACAAACCAGGTTGCTTCATGTACAATCACTTGGACAGAAGGAAGTGAAGAGAAATTTTAATCAAAAGAAGCTTTGAACAGGATTTGCTGTCAATGCTTTCACAGGAAAATGCTTTATCTTTTAGATTGGCACTTCTCAAATGCAAGAAGGATTACTGAAAGGATGGTCATTTTTTTTCTGGCTGGCCAAAACACTCTTCCACTTCACACATAATGTCTATACTTGAATTTAAGGTGAAAACTATCATGATGTTCGTGTCTCTTTGCCAGATAGAGATCACAATGTTTTATTCTCATTTAATAGCCAGGGAAATATTTGCCCTTATTTCATTATTACTGAGTGGCTCATCATGCACTTTTATTGCTGGGAACTGCTTCAAAAATTCAAATCTCCGAATAAAGGTTTTCCAATACTATTTCCCTGGTGCAAGATAAACATAGTAAGCTAGGGCAAAGAAAAATGCAAATATTGAGTCTGAGCACCTTCACTTTTTTCATATATATTAAAATGATCTCAATATCTTAGAAATGGCATTTGAATGAGGCTTTGTTTTATTTGTTTTGGTTTATTAATTTACAGGAGGAAGGTCTTGTCTGTCGATAAATGTCATTGTTTAAAATTATTTTAACATGAGTGACTTAAATAACATCATCCAATGAACAAAATAACTACTCTTATTCATAGCATTCTATGAGTTATATAACAAAAAGCCCTCTTGATATTTCTCAACCTCATTCATGTGAGGGAAAGAGAATTTTGTATTGGTTATCTTTAAACTTACTAACTAGGTGCTGAAGAATCGGGCAGACAGACAGGCATAAAACCAACAGAGGATGCCTGTCAGAACTACTGATGCCTTCTATGGGAGAAAGACACATTAACACAAAAGAAAAAGATAAATTTGACGGTGATATGGGGCCCTACTAAGCAGGAAGGGGAGTGTTGGCATAAGAGTGGGTAATGATGTATATTGTAAAGAGTAACATTAACAGGCAACAAGACCTAGCCAAGAGCAATGGAAGAGCATTGGGTAGAGTGAAGGCAGAAGGTCTAAGGCCAGAGCAAACTTGAAGAAGCACAGAGCTGGTGGTGTTGTACACAGAATGAGTCAGGTGGCTGAGGAAAAAGCACTCTTGGGGTGTGAGTTGGTGTTCATTGGGGATCAGAATTTGCAAGTTCTGTTGGGCCTAACTAGTCCAGGGTTTCTCAACACATGTTCATAATCCATATGGTCCCCTAAGGGCTCTCTGGATATCCCAAGTGAGGCAGAGGCAAAAATTACATAATGACAGAATGAGAGCATGAGACTAAGAAGCCAACTGCTGAAGATTGAGTGGGAGGGCACATGAAGGAATCAAGGCTGGAAAGGTCCATCAAGGGAAAGGATGAGAAACATCACCCACATCTCAGAGCCAGATGGGCAGGTGCAAAGATTTTGAAGTTAAGGACTGCTAACAATGGCACGTGGAGGTTTGTGCGGCTGCTGAGTAGATCACAGCTTGTGAGGATGTCCTCTGGCCCATCAGGGCCATAGGGTTAAATATGGTGGGAAACTGCAACCAGGGTAGCAGGAAGTAGTAAGAAAGACTTGAATACATTCTAGCTAGAGCAAGAAGCCAGTGTGATGGAGTGAGTGTTCCATCAAGAGAGATAATTTCCAAGATCATTGATGGAAAAACTGAAAAAATGGGCAGTGACCTGGTGGGGTTGGGTGGAGGGAACTGTAGGATTGTTTATGCAAATTTGGGCTCCCCCTTGCTCCAGGATCTAGGAAAATGTGAGGTTTGGAAGCATGCGTAAAAGGTCCAGATAAAACAAGCCCAGGGATACATGAACCAAACCCCCAAAAGTTTATACTTTCCACAGGAAAAACACAATGTCACCCATAAATACTTGATTATTGCTCCAACCAAAGCAGTGCAGCAGACTCTGTTGCTCAGAGGCACAGTCCAAATACCAGCTCTGTTACTCAATTACTTTGTGCATATGGCCCAACTACTTTTACTTCATACACAATTCAAAGAGGTGATTTAATTTATTTTTTGGAAAAAATAGCACAGGTGGCCTTTATTGAATGCTCAGACATGGTCGCGAACATGTCTCATTCTTCTTCACCACCCCAGAGGGTAGGTTCTAGTATTAGCATATTTTCCAGATGAGAAAACTGAGGTCCAACTGAAGTCAACTTGCCAGGGCCACTAAAACAACAACAAAAAATCAAACCAACAAAACCCCCCAAAACCCAGGAGGCCACAGATTCTGATTCTATGCTCAGACTAATTTTCTGCTGGAAAACTCGCTCTTTAATCCAAGAACTATGACAAAGCAGGACAGTGCAAATGCCTGAGTGCACTGTCAAACCAAACCTTCAAGCCTCCACTTATACTCCTCCTGCACCCTGCTTCCTATACTCCTCCTGCACCCTGCTTCCTTCTGTGCTTTGCTTCCTGAAGCATCCTATGAGCATTTCTTTGTGGAATGCACAGATAGGCTGAAGCCTTGGCTGAGATAATCCCAACCCAACATTCATCTGTCTGATGTTGCCTTTCAAGGGCTTCATGCACCAGATTCCTGAAGAGTCACAAAGCCCATTGCAGGCATGCAGCTGTGGGTTTCTGCCTGTCATAAGGGCCTTTAAAACTGCAACCTGTTCCAGATAAGGAAGAGAAACAACTGCTCAGACACTCTGGTGGGGAACCCCAGGGGAGGCTTGGACTAGGACGGGTTGCACCTTGGCTCTCCAGCTGAATCCAGCAAGGCTCACCTGGGCCCTGGGCCTGGAGTGTTTGTAGATTAGTTCTCCTGAGCTTCTGAACCGTATTTCTTCTAATTAGAGTCACATCATTTGGCCTAATGAGTTTCTACAACTAACTTTCATTTTATTCAGGGCATATTTCTAGCAGTGCCATAATTAATCAGTACAAGCAAGAGAACTGAACATGATGACCCCTCAAAGCACCTAGAAAGTATTTTTCCTACCCAGCGTGTTCTTTCATTTTTCAATTTCACTCCCAGCAATACTAAGGGGTGACTTCCAGCTCTGAACTCAGGGATCACTCCTAAGAGGTGCTCCGTGGACCACGTGGTACCAGAGATTATACTGGGCCTTTCACAGTGCAGTTAGCTCTGACCCCCAAACAGTGCATCTTCAAAAAGTGTCAGTGAGGGGCCGGCGAGGTGGCACTAGACGTAAGGTGTCTGCCTTACAAGCGCTAGCCAAGGAAGGACCACGGTTCGATCCCCCGGCGTCCCATATGGTCCCCCCCAAGCCAGGGGCAATTTCTGAGCGCTTAGCCAGGAGTAACCCCTGAGCATCAAACGGGTGTGGCCCCCCCAAAAAAAAAACAAAAAAAAAGTGTCAGTGAGCTATGCCAGACCTTTATCTATTTATTGTGTCTTGGCAAGTCAGTTAAACTCTCTGAGAATCTCAAATTTTCCTGATTGGTACAATGAACACAAAGTTCTTTGCTCACAGAAATCATCTGCAGATTTAAAGCTACTGGACTGGGCCTGAGTGAGTGCACAAGATTGAAGGCACTGGACTTCAGGAAGCCAGGAATAGCCAGAGATCATGCCTGAGGACAGAGCCAGGGAAGAACCCCTGAGTACTATAGGATGTGGCTCCC
Source organism: Suncus etruscus (assembly GCF_024139225.1). Lineage (NCBI taxonomy): Eukaryota > Metazoa > Chordata > Mammalia > Eulipotyphla > Soricidae > Suncus > Suncus etruscus. Next base: position 16,734,698 of record NC_064868.1, on the reverse strand, counting down.
AGCCCCCTCTCCTGTCCTCCCTAAAAAACTACTGATCTAGGTTAGGCCTGGGAGGGGTGATATTTTTGAAAAGTCCCTCTAGGGATTGGAGTTTCTCGAAGCTTCTTTTATCTGGTCCACTTTGTTAGCTGACTCCAAGCTCAAGCACGATATGAAATTTGGGTAACAGCTATTTCTGTGGGTATAGCCTCATCAGTGGGCCACCATGGTATGAGGTTGGGATGAAATGTGGGGCTTCCACAAACAAAGCATGTACTCCTTCCCTTTTGGGTCCCTTTATGGCCCATTTTAGTTTCAGAATTGACTAATTTAAGAGGTAACTATGGTTAGGGCCAAAGCAATAACACAGAGGGTAGGGCACTTTGCCTTCCATGCGGCCACCCTGGGTTTAATCCCTGGCATCCCATATGATCCCCTGAGCCTACCAATAATAAGTTCTCAGTGCAGAGCCAGGAGTAACCCCTGAGTACTGCTGGGTATGGCCCCAAAACAAACAAAAACAAAACAAGAGTTAACTAATTTAGGACAGAAATAGTACAAGAGTTGGGTTAAGGCACTTGTCTTGTAACCAACAGTGGTTTGATTCCCAGAATGATCCTTGAAGCACTGTCCTTGGGCATACATCTCCAAGGGATGCTATTTTTGAAAAGTACATGAAATTCAGGCCTCAACATTCTGAAGTCAAGTTACTCACAATGCAGCCACACTCAGTCAGCAGATCAGGAAACCAAGCTGGGCCCCAGTGTAGCTCTGCTTGCCTTTGAAGTCAGCTGTGGCTGAATGAGCAACACCAGAGAGAGTACAGAAACAACTGACTGAAAGAGGCCTTCTCTGAGGAGTTCCTCCACAGAGCTCCCAGAAACTTTCCAGCATTTTGCGATATCTTGAAGCCCAAATCTGCTTCTCTTTGTTCAAAGACTCTCTATACCCTGGAGTGGAACCATTTCTTGCCTTGTTTTTTTTTTTTTGATGAATTCTCTTGCATGTATCATATTTTTCGCGCTCTATAAGACACACCTGGCCAGAAACGCACATATTTTTTGAGATGCTCTCCCTGAACTCCGGCTTCAGCTCCAGGCAGCATTCGCTCCATAAAATGCACTTTTGGGGGGAAAAGTTTGACTTATGGTACAAAAAGTACAGTAAATATGAATAAAATGGTGTGCCTTGATCCCAGAGAATAGTGAAGAGAAAGAAAGAAATAGAGTGGAGGAGGAGAAAGACATATGTGAAGTTACAGGGGACAAGGGCCAATTGTACTCAGATGTCTTGGTGGAGTTAAAAAGGTCAGAACTCAATATCCAAGTCAGGGAGTCAACAACAATGAAAACATGAGACGTAAACTCTAACAACCAAAGTTAAAAGGGGCCTGTTATGTGAGCAGGCTGGAGTAGATGGTGACATGGGATGGATTCTTTATTGGTAGAAGGAGTTTGGCATTGGTGGTGGGATTGGTGCTGAAACACTGTATGACTAAAACTCATGAATGAATAACTTTGTAAATCAAATAAACAAAAATTTAACAAAGAATTTATTAAGTCAAATGACTAATAAAGAAATATTTTGCTATATTAAAAATGATGTGCCTTTTATCCAGTTAACTTCTTTATTCCTTTGATCTATAGGCCCCCAGTGACCAAATCAAAGAGTTGAGGAAGATTTCCCTTCCTGGTATTCCTTCAGCCAAGAAAGGAAACTGCTCCTCAGTCATAAAGGCGCCTCTATTTAATTCATTCTGTCAACAGAGTGCAGGTCTCTCTCTGGTGTTTTCCTAAAGTCCATGGCACCTGAGAGACTGACTGAAAGGCAACCCCATCAAAACAGTATCTGGGAAATAAGAGAGGGCACTTGGACTTGATCCTGTACCCTCTCACTTAACCAGTACCAGAAAGACGCCCAGCAGACATCACACAAGTGCAGTGAAGATGTCTTTAAGGAACTACTTTTGCTAAATGGATTTTTGCAGCAAGGAGTTGGCACAGAAGCTTGTTCTGTCCACTCAACACATTGATCTGGTAATGCAGTACTTCTAGAAACATTGCACCTACCCCAAAGAGGGCTAAAGCTCCCTTAGTGGGGGTCTGGAGCAATAGTACAGCAGGAAGAACACTTGCCTTGCATGTAGCCCAGCTGGGTTCAATCCCCAGCATCACATAGAATCCTCTGAATGCTGCCAGGCATGATTCTTGACTACACCCCTGGGTGTGTTCCAAAACAACAAAAAAGCGGCTCTTGGTGAGAAATGAGGCATAGCAACACATTCTACTAGAAATAAGTATACAAGGGCACAGGTTTCTAACCAAGCCCCTTTACTCCTGACTCATGTCTCTAATTAAATGTAAACCCACAGAATTCCACCCACAGTTAACTCAGAGGCCTTTACTTCTCCTTGTTTCTTTGAAAAAAAAAAACGTGTGTATCCTTTCAGGTGAACTATTCCCTTGATAGAAAGGTTGCTATGGAGACATTTTTGTTTTAATTGACTGCTGGTATTTTAAAGCCTGTGCAATTTAGCAAAGTCTACCTGGCCTGAGGGTTATACTAATTTAAGCGCTTGTCTTCACTGCTAACACTTTTATCTTAATAGAGTTGCGGGGTGCACTTGACACGTGGTGTTCGTGAGTGCTTGGAAGCCAGCGTGGGAGTTCCTGAAGGAAAAGGCAGGAAGGCAAATCTCACCCAAGCCACCTAGTTGGAATACACAGTTGCTTCAGTAGCTTGGAATCTGTCTGTTCTTGGCATGTTTCACAATGACTCATGCAAAGCATCTGCAAGACTCTCGGGACCCAGGGCCACAGATGATGATTTGTTGTGCCTGACTCTCTCGTCTTGGCTCCAACTGGCTGCTAATGTGGCCCACAAAGCTGCCCTCATGATTCCTTGGTGGTTCCATTGTTTTATTCTTGAACTAAATAGGCTATTTGGAAAATGGATTTTCAGATATGCAAATCAAGAGGGAAAAAACCCACAGTGGTCTGATAAGATATTACTCATGGGCAAGTGATCTGTGGTTCTCTCAGTTCTTGATTGGGACAAGTTAAAAAGTGGGACCAGGGCTGGAGAGATATCACAGTGGTAGGGCGTTTGCCTTGCACACAGCTGATCCAGGACAGACTGTGGTTCAAATCCCGGCATCCCATATGGTCCCCCGAGCCTGCCAGGCGCAATTTCTGAGTGCAGAGCCAGGAGTAACCCCTGAGTGCTGCCGGGTGTGACCCAAAAAACAAACAAAAAATGTGGAACCAATTGCATGCAGCAAGGATTTGAGCATTTTCTACCAATATTCTACCTTTGTCATGAATATAGTACACCCTGCTCCATTGACACACAGAAAATAGGGGCACCTACACACCCTAACTTCTCTTGTAAGCTATTCAATATCTCTAGCATTTTGATTACCGTTCTGGTGAAGTATCAACCACTATTGCTTCTTATAATCTCTCACTCCAATCATAAGGACACCAATCAGGGATACTTCCCAGGAACTCAAGCATTTCTTCTCTTTGGGCCAGAATGATAGCACAGTGGGAAGAGTGCTTGTCTTGCACAAGGCCTACCTAGTTTTAATCCCTGGCATGCTTATGGTCCCCTGAGCCTGCCAAGAGTAATTTTGAGCTCAGAGCTAGGAGTAGCCCCTGAGTGCACCAGGTGTGGCCCCCAAACAAAATAACAACAACAAAGGATTTCTTCTTAGAGCAATAAGAATCTTGAAATCTTGCTAGAAATAGAAAATATTAAATTGTTCTATTTCTTCAATAGATTCCTATCCTCTTCAGAAAATGAAACACATTTAAGGAGACACATACTTCAGTGATACCCTCTACAGGCAAACAAGGACTTTTGCCCTCCAACTCTTAGTCATGCCTTCTACAATGATGCCATTCCCTGATGCAAAACGCTGGTTTTGGTATTTGACAAGACTTACAACAGTAATGCCTTTATAGAACAACTTATTTCTCATGGAAGTCTAATTAGGGTGACATAGTAATAATACCAGAAAGCTAGTCGTTTTTCATGAGCTGGTCATTGTGTGCCACAGTCATGCCTTTGCTCAAGAAGGCTGAAAGCAATTTCACATGAAGAAACTGGTTTCGTTCTTCAATTAACAATTGAAATAAGTGTTTAGTTGTCTAAGATCATGTGCACAATACAGTACAGGCACTGAGACAATTTCTAACCCTTCTCTACTATAGCTACTCTGTTTAATGTCTGGCTCATTTCATCAGATAAAGAGAAGGATTCAAGAAAGAAAGACAGATATTTTATTTTCAAAATTAAAGAAGGAATAGCAGGAAAGCAAGTTCAAAATGGAGCTAAAATGTGAAAGAATAGAAACCATGTGGAAGTAAATATTGTGTGGAGTGTAACTCTTTTATTTTATAAAAAAAACTTCAAAAATCTTGTTTGAAAATAAATAACAGAGGAAACAATGAAAAAATGGCCAATGCTATTATAAAAATTACTAGTATCCTCCAGTATACTGGTAGACAAATCGCTGTTCAGAGTTCATGCAAACAAAATGCTCTGGGGTCTGTCAATCTTGGCCCCCCCCCATATGCACTAATAACTCCCTCTGACACTGTCCCTTTTTGCATAGGCACATCAAAATTGGAAAAGTTAACAGTTGCAAACATGTTCTTTTCTAATAGAGATGGGAACACAAAATTTTTTATACTGCAGAGGGACCTTACACCCTAGACACTTGACTTGGCTTAGACTCCAGTTGATTCAAAACTGACTATTCACCCCTAAACTGAGGATTTCACTATGGAAACAAACAAGGTTTCCCACACCAGCAACAGGAACATAAATTGTACCAAAGAAGGCCCTACTACTGCCATAGCACTGACTTACTCCAAAAACAGTTCTTATATCATCCTGACAACTAGGCAACAATAAAAGTCTGCTTTTAGGGCAGAATTCTCTGCAGTGTTAACTGGAGAGACGGAACCTGATGACACAACTCACCACCCGGTTTTTGACAAAGGGCCTCTACAGAAACCAGGATCTATAACTACAGAAACATGACAGCAACAAATATGAGACTGAAGAGCTGACCACCAAGAATGACTAGGGTGTTGGACAACCGAGTATGCCTGGAGCCTTGAGTTGGTGTTATGCCAAGGTGCTTCGGGGTAAGAGCTCCCTGTTTTTTAGGCTAAAGGTATTTATTTCCAATTTCTTCCATATTCTGCTGTGCCTATGCAAACAATTGCCACACACATTTTTAATGTATTTCCCATCTCTGGAGAAATATTAAATCTTTGCCTATTGCAGTAATGACTTAGTAACTGATACAAGAAGTTTCACAAATATAACTGCTAATGAATTCTCTTCCCTTCTTCCATTTTTCTTTCTTTTTTTTTTTGTTGTTTTTTTTTGGGGGGGTCACACCCGGCGGTGCTCAGGAGTTACTCCTGGCTGTCTGCTCAGAAATAGCTCCTGGCAGGCACAGGGGACCATATGGGACACCGGGATTCGAACCAACCACCTTTGGTCCTGGATCGGCTGCTTGCAAGGCAAACGCCCCTGTGCTATCTCTCTGGGCCCCCCTTCTTCCATTTTTCTTAGTTCTCTGTTCTCTTTCTATTTTTTAATAACTGCTTTCTGTCATCCTAAACAAATATATTATGATCAGTTATGTCAACAATGTGATACATTTTCTTTAAATAAATAATTTAAATTAAAAAGGGAGAAAGAGAACATGATTAAACGTTTTACAATATTGTAAATAGTGCTGCAATAAATATAGGTGTGAGGATTCTTACACCTATATTTATTGCAGCACTATTTACAATAGCCAGACTCTGGAAACAACCAAGATGCCCTTCAACAGATGAATGGCTAAAGAAATTGTGGTACATATACACAATGGAATATTATGCAGCTGTCATGAGAGATGAAGTCACGAAATTTTCCTATACATGGATGGACATGGAAACTATTATGCTGAGTGAAATAAGTCAGAGGGAGAGAGAGACACACAGAATAGTCTCACTCAACTATGGGTTTTAAGAAAAATTAAAGACATTACTGTAATAAGACCCAAAGACAATAGAGTTAAGGGCTGGAAGGGCCGGCTCACAATTTGAAGCTCACTACAAAGTGTGGTGAAATTCTGTTAGGGAAATAACTACACTAACAACTAGCATGACAACATTAAAGAATGAGAGAAGTAGAATGTCTCTTGCGAATACAGGCAGGGGTGGGGGATAAGGGGGGCATTGGTGGTGGGCATGTTGCACTGGTGAAGGGGGTATTCTGTTTATATCTGAAACCTAACTACAAACATGCTTGTAAACATGGTGCTTAAATAAAGATTTAAAAAAATTTCAAAGTAAAACAAAAAGTTTCACAATAAAGAGGGAAGCAGAGCTGTGACCTATAGTTTTTGTCTTGTTGGGCACTTTCTCTTTGTTGTGCCAGCCACTAACACCAACAACCACCCACCAGAAACTTTCATTGGCTGGGACCATTCCCAGCACTGGAGGCCAAAGCACTCCCTATGGGGTTGGCATCCAGAATGAAAAAAGGCAACTAAACTCAGAGTAGCCTTTTGCTTCAAGCTGTCCAAGACTCCTGAAATACAAACTGTCCCCAAATCCTGAAATTTCAGGCCATCTTACTGGTGTTCTGAAGATCTGGAGCAAAGGAAGTTACAAGGTAAACAACTTCAAGGCAGAGGCAAAACAAACTTGATTGGAACGGAAATGAATTCAAAGATGATTGCAGATATAGTGGACATTTGAGGCTGACAAACAGGACCACTCTGACAGTGGGGCAAAGTTTCCTTATGCTTTTTGGGGGGTAGGGTTTGGGTTTTGGGTCACACCCGGTGATGCTCAGGGGTTACTCCCAGCTCTTCACTCAGAAATCACTCCTGGCAGGCTCGAGGGACCATATGGGATGCCAGGGATCGAACCACCATTGGGTAGGCTGCATGCAAGGCAATCGCCCTAACACTCTTTGGCCTCTCCTTATCCCTTTTTTTTTTAAATCAGTGTCTACTATAAAATAAGTTCCAGCATTCTAAGTGTTGTGGACGTTGGTAGAGTAAAACACTGAAATCTGAACCAGCCCTAAAGCAGGGAGGCCTTTGACACAAAAGACCATCTCAGGAGCCTGGAAAGCCCTTGAGCAGCAGAATTCCAGGCAGAATTCCAGGCAAGGAGTGCAAGGAGGCTTCTGAAGTAGAGAAGTAGCTGGACCCCAGGGAGGAGAGACTCCACCACTGGAACAAAGACCAGGAAAAGTCTATTAAAATAAGACTATCAACTGTTGCATGATGGTCCATGTTCCTCCTGTCACCCCCCAAATATCCTAGCAATGAACTGGGGTGGTTTGGGAAAAGTATGTAAATAACTTGGAAAAAGAGTTGAGCACTTGCAGCCTGCATTCCTTCCCTATTCCAGACATGGGTACTGGCAATCTCTCTATTCTGGAGAAGCTGGTACTCTAATTTGAACACATACCTCTCTCTTTGTCACCCTTTCTTTTTCCTTCACTTTAATTTCTCAAGAAACTTGTTTTCCCTCACTACTCTTGTCTGAAATTTTTGACTGGGAGGGAGCAATGATGGAACAGACTTTTTTTACAACTTTTTTGGGTTGACTTTCCTTTCCTGCAAAGAGTGCTTCCTTGCTCCAGCCTCAGTACACGGCTCACCAGAAAATTGTGTAGCAAGGATAATCTTCCAGGCAGGGCTGAACAAGTGGGCATCAGGCACAGCTTGATGGCTGCCTTGAGGGGCTGGCTCAGGGTATGTCTATGCAATGCAGGGGTGCAATCACAGGATTTTATCAGTCCTGAATTCCCCCAAGCATCTCCTCAAGTGACAGAAGTGTGGAGAGAGGGAAGAAGTTGGTAACTCTCCTTCTTAAAGCTGCCATTTCTCTGCTGTGCACTGTACATAAACCACTGGGGAATCCCATTCTTCCACTGAACCAGTTGTGTCTACCACCAGGGACACAAAGATGTCAAATCACAATGCCTCCAGTGATTACTGACACCCAAAATTCTGACTTTAATTTTAAGCAACTGACATATTTTTAATGCTTAAAAAGCTCTGGTGTGTGCGTGCGCACATGTGGGGTGTGTGTGTGTAATGTGTGTGTGTGTACTCATTTTCTCATATCAGCTTTCCCAACTGAAAAACATCTGTTTAGGACAGAGGCCCATGGATTCCATCTGGTAGGCCATATCATCTGGGATGTTTCCAAAGGCCCCATGGCAGAGTTTCCAGCTCCTAAAGTCACCTGTGCCATTCATCAGTCTGTCTAAAGAGTGCTGCCATCTGCCATATCATTTTTTCTGAACACATCAGGTTTCCAATAGCATATTACAATGTTTTGTTTGAAGCCAGATCCTCACACTTGGCAAGGCAATTTTAAGCTGAATTAGGGTAAATTTGTGAATTCAAACACACTCAAAAATTGGTTTCAACTGGGTTCCTCTTTTCTTACATTTAGCATAAACAATTTGACAGTGCTGCTAGAAGCAATGTTGTTTTCATGGGCCTACCTCGAGGTGACACATGGTCATTTCTGAATGTCTAAAACTGAAAGTATAAAGCTCAATTACTTCTCATTCTCAAATTGGTTCCCCATTCAGTAAGACAGCAGCATTAGAATGATCTAGGCTCCTAATAAATGCCTGATATTTATAGAACATAGCTTTAGAAGTACAAGAAAGGAATTAACTCTAACATAACAATGTAAATTTCTTTTTTTTTTGTTTTTTGTTTTTTTGGGTCACACCCAGCAGCGCTCAGGGGTTAGTTCTGGCTCTACACTCAGAAATCGCTCCTGACAGGCTCGGGTGATCATATGAGATGCCAGGACTCAAAACAACCATCCTTCTGCATGCAAAGCAAACACCTAACCTCCATGCTATCTCTCTGGCCTCAGCAATGCTATTGTCTTTCTTTCTTTCTTTTCTTTCTTTCTTTCTTTCTTTCTTTCTTTCTTTCTTTCTTTCTTTCTTTCTTTCTTCCTTCCTTCCTTCCTTCCTTCCTTCCTTCCTTCCTTCCTTCCTTCCTTCTTTCCTTTCTTCTTCTTTCTTCTTCTTTCTTTCTTTCTTCTTTCTTTTCCTTCCCTTCCTTCCTTCCTTCCTTCCTTCCTTCCTTCCTTCCTTCCTTCCTTCCTCTCTCTCTCTCTCTCTTTCTCTCTCTCTCTCTTTCTTCTCTTTCTTTCTTTCTTTCTTCTTTTTCTTTCTTTCTTTCTTTCTTCTTCTTTTCTTTCTTTCTTTCTTTCTTTCTTTCTTTCTTTTTTTCTTTCTTTCTTTCTTTCTTTCTTTCTTTCTTTCTTTTCTTCTTTTTCTTTCTTTCTTCTTTCTTTTTCTTTCTTTTCTTTCTTTCTTTCTTTTCTCTCTCTCTCTCTCTCTCTCTCTCTCTCTCACTCTCTTTCTTTTTTTTTTTTTTTTGGTTTTTGGGCCACACCTGGCAGTGCTCAGGGGTTACTCCTGGCTGTCTGCTCAGAAATAGCTCCTGGCAGGCACAGGGGACCATATGGGACACCGGGATTCGAACCAACCACCTTAGGTCCTGGATCGGCTGCATGCAAGGCAAACACTGCTGTGCTATCTCTCCGAGCCCTACAATGCTAATTTCTTAAGTTTGTCACACAATGAAAGATTTTAGTGTGAGGAATAGAATGGAACTCTGTGGGCCCAGAGTTGGTTGGTTCGAATCCCGGTGTCCCATATGGTCCCCCGTGCCTGCCAGGAGCTATTTCTGAGCAGACAGCCAGGAGTAACCCCTGACCATCGCCAGGTGTGGCCCAAAAACCAAAAAAAAAAAAAAAAGAATGGAACTCTACATTTTTTGCAACTTTTCTGTAAATCAAAACATGGTCTAAAATTATTGATGTTTTTAAAGAACAGAGTGCATACAGGTGCATGAGAAAGGATGTAAAAATTATCTTACAGAAATAAAGGACAAATTTTCATTGTTGTTTCTATGTTCCAGACACTCAAACGTGCACCTTTCAATTTAAACTTATTAACATGGCACATTTCAGTGTTAAAAGAATACTGTTTCTGTTGCTGGCTCCAATTAAGCTAAAATTTTATTATTAAGGACAATTCTTCAGAAATGTGCTTATATCCTTACCTGTAAACCTTCCTTTCTGTATCCTCTCAGTCATCTCTCTAGCTCAGGGGTCTCAAACTCGCGGCCCACGGGCCGTTTGCAGCCCTCCGTACATTTTGTGGCCCATGGCCGTCCTTCAAATAACACAGTATTCACGATTATTCGCTTACCAAATAATCGCAATAAAAATCGCATTAATAAGAAAAAATCATATTAAACATTCGCATATCCCAAGCAGTTCTGTTTGGGGTATGCAAATGTTTAATGCGATTTTTTGTGATTTCTTTCTTACTAATGCGATTTTTTTTTTTTTTGGTTTTTTGGGTCACACCCGGCACCGCTCAGGGGTTACTCCTGGCTCTACGCTCAGAAATTGCTCCTGGCAGGCTCGGGGGACCATATGGGACGCCGGGATTCGAACCGATGACCTTCTGCATGAAAGGCAAACTCCTTACCCTCCATGCTATCTCTCCGGCCCCACTAATGCGATTTTTTATTGCGAATATCCGGTAAGCGAAATCCCTTATGCGGCCCTTCCTCACCCCAACTTTGCCTCCTGCAGCCCCCTGGTAAATTAAGTTTGAGACCCCTGCTCTGGCTTATCTTTCTTAGGATCTCAGACCCTCTCCAAACACCCTCTTGATTCCTTCCCTTTTCATTCTACCAAGATATCTCTTTCACTACTCATCTGTCTAAGTATCAGAAGACCTTAATGTCCAATATTTTCAATGTTCCAGTATTTGACTTTAGACATAACTAGGATAGATTATTTTCCAGATGAGAAAGCAAGGAGTAGGAGATGCACCGGTGACCCCATAGGAACCTTAGTTCATGGTCAACCTTTCTGGGGCTAAAAGGCTATTGGACATCGTTCACACCCAGTGGGACTCAGGGCTCACTCCTGTGCTCATGGAGCACTTCTGGCAGGCTTCAGAAGCCATATACAAGTCCCTCCCTGCTGTACTATATCTCTGGCCCCAAATACAATACTTTTAGCAGTTTCCCAGAGATGCTGGACTATTTTTCCAACTCATGGGAAAAGACCTAATAGTTAGTTGAAGTACAAAGTGACTGCACAATGGTAAATTGGACAAACTCATAGAAATGATCAAGGATTGGAGAGTCAGTACAGTGGGGAGGGTGATTGCCTTGCAGGTGGCTGACCTGAGTTCAATCTCCAGCATCCCATGTGATGCTTTAAGCAGCACCAGGAGTGATTCCTGAGTGAAGAGTAGGGAGTAATCCTTGAGGATTGCTGGTTCTGCTCTCCACACACACCCCTGGCACCTCCTCCAAATAAAAGGGAAGAAAAAATAATCAGGTTCAGACCTGGAGAATGTAAGACACCTGCATAGGCACTGGAAGGCTTTTTGTTATCTCTACCCTGCCTCCCCATCATTGAAATAAAGGCCAGCACTGAATAAGTTTTATCTTACTAGAGGTCAGTAAGGCTTCTCTTGACTTGGGAGAGTGCTTGGTGGTCAGTATTGCATGCCTTGCACATGGTATCTCTGACCACCACCAGGCATAATCCTGGAGATTTTCAATCACCAATAGGGTGGCTCCAGCACCACTGGGCCTGAAAAGCATCATTTCAATGACCCAAGCATTGGACTTTCCAGCCCAATTGACTGAGTATCACCGGAAGTGACTCCTGGGCCATTTTAGCACTGTTTTGGTAACCCCCCTAAGAGTAAGGATTCCTGATGTACGTACCTCCATCCCACCTTGTTATTTAGATGGATGAGTATGGGTGTCATGTAGACAATCCCATGTAGACTAGACCCTAATTCTCCCAGAAGGATTATGTCATCTGTAGGATCTGTTCTGGGAGAAGTAGCCCTAAGGAGGCTATCAGGAGCCAATTTCTATCAGGAGCCAATTAGCAATGATTCAAGCTGTGAAGGGAAAATGACTGTCTTTGCTCTGAGTCTGTTTATACCTTTTGTTCTGCAAACTAGCCTGTAGAAAATGGCTCTATGGAAAAAGCAATGAAAGAAACGCTGCTTTCTCAGATTCCCTCTCAAAGAATCACAATATTTGTCAATAGTTTTGCTTTTATTTTGGGGCCACACCCAGAGGTGCTTAGGGGTACTCCTGGCTCTGTGCTCAGAAATCACTTCTGACAGGCTTAGGGGACCATATGAGATGCCAGGGACCAAATCCAGGTCAGCCACATGCAAGGCAAAGACTCTATCCTTTGTACTATTGCTCCAGCTCCTATTTGTCAGTAGTTTAACAGTGCTCAGAAAACTTGTCATTTATTTAAAAGAGACTGAGTAAAAGAGATTTATTTACTCGATCCCCCAATTTATATATATACACATATATATATAAATCTTTATTTAAACAGCCTGATTACAAACATGATTGTAGTTGGGTTTCAGTCATGCAAAGAACACCCCCCTTCACCAGTGCAACATTCTCATCACCAGTGTCACAGATCTCCCTCCTCCCCACCCCACCCCTGCCTGTACTCTAGACAGGCTTTCTACTTCCCTCATTCATTCACACTGTTATGATAGTTCTCAATGTAGTTATTTCTCTCACAACACTCATCACTCTTTGTGGTGAGCTTCATGTTATGAGCTGGACCTTCCAGCCCTCCTCTCTTTTGTCTCTGAGAATTACTGCAAAAATTTTTAATTTGGACACATTTATTTATAATAATGGAAATTAGCCCTTGTCGGTGTCCTGTGGTTTTGATCTCCAAGAAAAAATGACACATTTCTCGCACCTGGGGTAGCACGCAAAAATGGGGGTTTTCAAAATGTTCTCCAGACCATCATCATCACTTGTTCTAAGCAGAAATGGAGATGATACTTCTTTCCCTGAACACATTTCTTAACACTCGGGAGAGACGGAAAAAAAAGAGCAGTTTCTAGGTCTCCTATTAGCCTATTTCTGTGCAAGTTCTCTCTCTTATATTTTCTTTCCACAGATATTAGGTCGCATGTAACCTAATCTATTTCCACTTACATTAGATCACTAAATTGCACCCGGGAAGTCCCTGAACCTGTTAAAGTCAGGCGACAAGGTGCAATAATTTTCAGTTCTCTTGACCTCTAGCCTTTTCCCAGCCTGCTTTTATTCCAAGGACGACTGGGTGGAAGTGAACACAGCCCATGATTTAGAATCAACAAAACAATCACCTGAAAAAAAGGCTGCAAGAGGTGGTGGTCTGAGTCTCAGTCCTGTCACTGCAGATTCTCCAAGAAGGCCTCCCTGTCTTGGGGGTCTTGGGGGACTTGGGGGGCTAGAGACAGTGAAAAGACCAGGCCAAGGGCCTGGGCAAGTTGACTCTTTCTCAGGCCACAATCTGGGGTGCCTGCCAGGAGGGCAGTGCAAAAGAGGCTGTGCCCTGCAGACTTAAAGAGTTCCCTGCCTGAACCCATGAGTGGTACCCCCAGAAATGTCAAGCCAGATGGATGAGTCCCAAACCTAGCAGGGAAGCTCCTTGGTATACCTAGAGACAAGACACCTTCACATGATGCTCAAAGGTGTTTTTGTTTGTTTGTTTTGAGCCCACACCAGTAATGCTCAGGGCTTTCTCCTGGCTCTGCGCTCAGAAATCGCAACTGGTAGTGTCTGGGGGATCATATGAGATGCTGGGAATTGAAATCAGGTGGGTCCCCTGCAAGACAAACACCCTCCCTGCTGTACTATTGCTCCAGCCCCAGGAAAATTGAAGCCCAGGTCAAAACTATGGTAATGGCTGGCTGAAGGGGGCATAAAACACAGCCTGGATGGACCCTAATGGTATTAAACCCACCACTGGGTGTGAACTAAAACCCTCCAATTCTATAAATAAATAAAAATAATTGTGTGGGTTTTTTAGTTTGTTTGTTTGTTTTTCGACCACACCTGACAGTACTCAGGGGTTACTCCTGGCTCTTTTCTCAGAAATTGATTCTGACAGGCTCAGGGACTATATGGGATGCCGAATTTCGAACCTGGGCCCGTCCCAGGTCAGCAGCTTGCAAGACAAATGCTCTACTGCTGTGCTATCACTCCAGCTCCCATATTGTATGTTTTTTTTTTAATTTTAACTCCAAATAAAGAACTGGATGCTCAAAGCATTACTGTTTAAAAGAGTGCTAAAAGGGGCCAGAGTGAGTACAGTGGGGAGGACATTTGCCTTGCACGTAGCCAATTTAGGTTCAATCCCCAGCATTCTGTAGGGTCCCCAGAGTACTGCCAGGAGTAATTCCTGAGCTCAGAGCACTGCTGAGCATGACTTAAGAACCCCTAAGCCTGCCAGGAGCTATTTCTTGCCAGGGGCCAGACCCTAAAATGGAGTCCAGTAGGACAAGCCAGTCTTGTGTGGCCTGAGTATGTAACCTAAGACATTGGCTATTGCCCAAGCCCCAGAGCTCAAAGAAATACCATAATGTCCTATCAGTCAATCATTCCAGGAAGCTTGTGACATTTTTGAAGCTTCACTAGCCTTGAGTTAAGAGTAAAACTGTTCCTGTGTTTCTGATGTAAAGACAGCATGTAAAGATTAACCACAAGATGCTCTCTGAAAAGTTGTCTGTAATACAAGCTGTTCCTTCCTGTCTTCTCTCCACCCCCTGTAAAATTGTGCTTAAAAGGAGCCTGTGCAGCTCAATAAAGTCAGACCTTGACAAGCCTCCATGCTTGGTCCCCTTCTTCCCCCGCCCTTCTCTTTCAGGCTGGATCCCCTCTGCGCCCACTGAGTCCCGCGGGACAGAACAATTTCTGAGCATAGAGCTAGGAGTAATGTGAGTGCTGCTGGGTGTGACCCAAAAAACAAAAAAACAAAACAAAACAAAACAAAAAACACCAACACCACCACCACCAACAACAAAAAACAACTAACTAAATCAAGAGTGCTAACCATACTTTAAATTGCAAACCTGAGTGCTCGCTTCGGCAGCACATATACTAAAAGTGGAACAATACAGAGATGATTAGCATGGCCCCTGCGCAAGGATGACAAGCAAATTTGTGAAGCGTTCCATATTTTTAAGTTATTTATAAAAAAAATCCCAGACCTGATAGGAAGCCCATGATAACTTGAAAATGGAAGAATCAAAAAGCTTATACTGTTCATGGTCCAAAAAATAAACAGTGTGTCATTTGGGGAGTGGTTTTTGACTTAAGGAAGTATTGCGTTAAAGGTCCAAAGCAAGCAATGAGCTTGACTAGAACAATTCCAGCCCTTGAGGCAAGATAACCTGGGAAACCCCTGCATGAAATCAGCAGGCAACAGTGTGGCCTTATATGGAGATAAAAGGAAAACAGAGTAACACAAATTTCTCAGCCACATTTTAAGTCGTTCATACTAGGAATTTCCTTCTGCTGTCAAATGTTAATGATCATCTGCTTGTATCACTGTGTGACTATTATCTTCATGAAAAATTACTGAACAAAATCCCCAATACTCCTGTCACAAGTTCTCACCTATTTTTCTTTGACTTTTCAGTTACTATCATCAGTGCTCAGGGCCACTCTCAGCAGTGCTAGTGCTGGGGGACCATGGGTGCTGAGGATTGAACCCAAGTTTCCTGCATGCAAAGCATGTAGTCCAGTCCTATCTAGTTCTTTTTTTATATTCAACTTGGTCAGAAATAAAAAATGAGTGGCCGGAGCGAAGGCGCAGCGATAGGGCATTTGCCTTGCACGTGGCTGACAGAGGATGAACCTTGGTTTGATCCAGGGCAATCCATGTGGTCCCCCAAGCCAAGAGCTATTTCTGAGCTCATACCTAGGAGTAACCTCTCAGCATCATGGGTGTGGCACAAAATGAGAGAGAGAGAGAGAGAGAGAGAAATACCACTGCCATAAATTCGGGGTTTTGTTTATGTTTTTCCTTTTAACCGATTCCATGTGTGTGTACAATGAGCAACAGCAATAAGATTTCTGGCGAGGTGAGATGTGGAGTAATACTACAGCAGATAAAGGCCCTGCTTTGCATTGTCAACCTGGGTTCAATTATCAACAACATAAGGTCTCCTGCACCAAGAGTGATCCCTGAACACAGATCCAGGAGGTGTGACCCCCAAAACCAAACAAATAAAAATGGATGGAGAGAGACAGAGATAGAGAGACAGAGAGAGCAAGCTCAAAGTAATGGAGTACCTATATAACCAAGTATAAGCCGACCCTCCTAATTTTACCCTAAAAACTGGAAAAACTTAGTGACTGAGTCTAAGCTGAGGTAGAAAATGCAGCAGCCACTGGTAAATTTCAAAAATAAAAATATATACCCAAAACAATTACAATAATTGAGGAATCAGTAGGTTAAAAGTTTTTCAATATTTATTGCTAAAGAAAAACTGTAAAGTAGCAACAATAACTTTAAAACTTTAAATAAAGTGCAGAGGACCATAGCTTAACAGGTAATCAAGCTAAATCGCAATGGTTAAAATTCTTCAAAACTGATTCCTCCTCCCCTCATCTGTATATTCAAACAAAGCTTCAGCTGTATCTGATGTGAGGGTATCGGCATAGACATTGTCATCATCACTGAGTTCACAGATGTCGGTCTCATACAAAGCACAGAATATTGTGGGTTAAATAGTTCAGTGGCCTTTGGGGCCGGAGAGATAGAATGGAGGGAAGGCGTTTGCCTTTCATGCAGGAGGTCATCAGTTCGAATCCTGGCGCTCCATATGGTCCCCTTGTGCCTGCCAGGAGCAATTTCTGAGCCTGGAGCCAGGAATGACCCCTGAGCACTGCCGGATGTGACCCAAAAACCACACAAAAAAAAAATAGTTCAGTGGCATCCAGTTCAGTTTAGCCGCGATTTGTGGACTGAGCTGAAGCACCTCGGCCCCCTCCATCAGACCAGAAGACTGGAGACTACGTGCATTTGATTTGGTGCCGGGGGAAACTTGGCTTATACTCGAGTATATACGGTACATGCTTTTCATATTGAGGACCCAAGTTCAAATTCAATTCCTGGCATGGCAAAATCCACTGAGCACTTTTTTCCCACCAAAAGTAAAGAGCAAGGACCAACTACCTTTCTGACATGGCAAGTGCTAATTATTATTAACTGCATTACTACACACGAGATGTTTGGTATGGCTAATGAGGTGCTAGATCTCCTTTTATACCTTCTTGAACCCTAAGGAAGTACATTATTTCCCAGATTCCCACGTGGTTAACTGCAACAATGTTACTGGGTTCAGAGGTCGTGGGAAAAAGTGATGCAATCTTCTTGTGGCCAAGTTAGAGACCACGTGATCCTGCTGGCTTCTCCCAGTGTCATGTTACACTTCTGTTTGGCAAGGTGAGATCAAGTCTTCCTATTGGTCACTAGATGGACATTGAGTATTTTAGCTTATTACCATATTTTACAAGATTTCCCGTTATTTCTTTTCACGCCTATCTTCTGCTTTCTATATTTAAAAAAAGATAAAAGGGGGGCCGGAGAGATAGTACAGTGGTGTTTGCCTTGAAAGCAGCCAATCCAGGAACTAAGGTGGTTGGTTCGAATCCCGGCGTCCCATATGGTCCCCCGTGCCTGCCAGGAGCTATTTCTGAGCAGACAGCCAGGAGTAACCCCTGAGTGCCACTGGGTGTGGCCCAAAAAACAAAACAAACAAACAAAAAAAATAATTAAAAAAAAGGTAAAAGGAATGGTAAGAAAATGAGCCTAAAATCTCTATTGTAATACATCGGGGTTGTAAGTGGCTTTAAGACCATCAGATAAAGTTTGAAGAGTCTGTGCGCAAATTCTCGTCAGGGAAGCTAAGCAATGACTTCTTGTCAAACAAGTCTGGGCTCTCTAAGTAAGTAGTTATTATTTATGCCGAAACATCTAGTAGGGAGAACACCTCTGAAGAAAATGATGTCTTGAGGCCCACCCATTCTCTTTCTCCCCTTTTCTACAACCTAGACATATTATCTTCTCTGGCTACGATTAACATGCTCTTTCCATTTCCATATTCTCTGGCAGGACAGGTGTAAAGTAAAGGAAGATGAATGGTTATGGGGAAAAAGCCCAAGGAGAACTAACTCCACCTTCAGCATTAGAAGATGTAAGGAAGTGAAATGTGTGTGCTGCTAATGTTAACCTTGATTCTGTTTTGTGATTCATATCATACTTACAACTTCTTGTGAGCCCGTACACTCTCAGTGCTAGTATTTTTATGAGTCCAAGTCAAACAAATGCCAGGAAAATGCATTTCTACATAAAAGATAAAGAAGCTTCTAGCAGTTTTCCAAAGAACCCCATCTGGAATGAAAATGTTAAGCCTTCAGCTTGATGAAAAATGTTTTTCATTTGAATTGTGATTTTGGATTTTACTGGAAGCAGGACAGAATAGAAGTAAATTGATTTTGGTAAAGCCTATCTTTGAAACAATGGAAAATTTGGAATCCTTATGGGTCCACTTGACTGGAAGATTTAAAAGAAACAAGCATCTCTACTCATAGGCTCTTTATTTTTATTTTTATTATGATTATATTTGGGGGTCACACCTGGCAACAGTGCTCAGGGGTTCCTCCTGGCTCTGTGTTCAGACATTGCCCCTGGCAGGCTCATGGGATCATATGAGATGCCTTAAATCTACCTGGAGTCTGTCAGGATTGGCTGCATGCAAAGCAAATGCCCTACCGCTTAGCTATTGCTCCTGCCCCTTATAGGCTCTTTATAACTTAAAAATATATATATTTATGCTCAGCCATGTAGTTCAGTGCTATAACACATGATTTGCATATGTGAATCCTCTGGCTCTACAAAAAAATATGTATCTAACTTGGTTAAGTAGTACAGGAATCTACAGAAACAGTATTCACATGTAAGACATAACTATGAAATAAGAGATTTCAAAGACTGTTCATTGGAAACTATATATCCTCTAGGACTACCAGAGTGAATTGAGATTCTTCAAAAGCACTGTATACATTACTTGATGAAGTCATTTATCTCTGGCTTGATTTTTGCATTCTGGTGGATGTTTTTTTATCCTATTCGAGGACAGGAAACTCATTTTCTTCCTTGCAGCTCTTTCTATATATATTTGGATAGTTCTAAAAGGTCAAAGATTACTAATCAAGGTAAGTAAATCTAGTTGTTATAATGAAAGACCTGTAAATCTCTATCACTTAACACAATAATGGCTTATTTCTTGTTCTCATCACCATCCAAATTAGAGTTCCTGCACAGCTGGCTCTTTTGACACACTCAGGAGCCTTCTACCTTGTGGTTCTCAGAGTTCTTTCCTCTGTACCTGGACAGCAGAGAAGGGAACAAAAAGTCCATTGGACAAAAAGCCCAGAAAGATCTCAGAATACATATTTAGGGGACAGGCCTAGCACAATAGACCCCATTCATATTTTACTGGCCTGACACAAGTACATGATCACACTTAGTAAAAAAGGAGATAAATAGTATAGCAAGTAGAGCACTTGCCTTGCATGAGGCAGACCAGGGATCCATCCCTAGCAACCCATATGGTCTCCTAAGCTTACCTGACCTTCCTGATCACAGGTGGGTGTGCTTACCTAACCCCTTCCCCAAACTGGAAAAAATACCCAAAGGACCCAGGGAATTACAGAATATCAGAGTCCCAAGGATGGATGAGTCACAGCTATTGGAGAGTACTAGGAGAGCCTGTTATGGAAAAGTATGCTTCCATTGTGTTCAAAATTTTCTTATTGTAGCTTGTATTTATAGGACACAACTTCATTTTGGGTACTACTGACCACGTTTAATCCTGCACATTTATATCTATATAAATTTGGGGACCATCCCTGGCTATATTCAGGTTTATTTCTGACTCTGTACTCAGAGTCCTGATTGGACTCAGCAGATTATAGATATGTGGTGCCAGAGATCGAGCCCAGGTCAGCAGTATACCTCCCCCAAAAGGCATCTTACTTGCCTCTAGCCACCCTATAGTCTTCAAATAACACTCCCTTGCTTCTAGGCTACTCATCCCATTATTCAACATGTTCTCATATGATCTGGTTCATGTCACCTCACAATTTTCCCAATTTCAATTGCTCTATAGTATTATTAGAAATTAAACAAGATACTGTAATAGTGATTCTACCTTGAGATAATATACATGTATTACTGCAAATTAACATATTCAGTTCTTGTGCTCACTTTGGCAGCACATATACTAAAATTGGAACGATACAGAGAAGATTAGCATGGACCTTGCGCAAGGATGACATGCAAATTCGTGAAGCGTTCCATATTTAAAAAAACATATTCAGTTCTTGGAAGTCACATTGAACTTACTCCCTCTGGTTGATTGGTTTTTATCTACAACTGCCAAATTCTATGTTGTTGAGGTTCAATATGTAGTCAAGCTTGCTCCTCTCTCTCACGTTTCAATATGTGTGACCATGCCTAAGACAAAGTAGGCATTTGGTGCCAGAGCACTAGTACAGCAGAAGGACACTTGCCTTGCACATGGCCAATCTGGGTTCGATCCCCTGCATCCCATATAGTCCCCTCAGCCTGCAATGGCGCAAACCACCCTCCACCTCCCAAACAGAGGCATTAGAAGCCAACCATAAACAAGGCCAAAGGCTCAGATAAATCTTTGTAGTTCCCTAATTTGTGTTGTTGAGGATGTGATGAAATAGAAACTCTCATTTAATGCTGGCAGGAATGCTACCTTTTCTAGTCCTACCCTATGGTAAAAAGATGGAGAGTACTCAGTAAACTCAGACTCCAACCACAATATGACTCAGCAATCCTGCTGAACAGAAAACATTCATCCAAAAGGATATATGAACATTGCTATTCATTGCAGCACTTAGTACAATAGCTAAGAGTTGGGGTCAACCTATATGTCCAACAACAGATGAGTGGATCATAAAATGTGGTTAATATATAGGCAGTGGGGGGTCGGCGAGGTGGTGCTAGAGGTAAGGTGTCTGCCTTGCAAGCGCTAGCCAAGGAAGGACTGCGGTTCGATACCCTGGTGTCCCATATGGTGCCCCCAAGCCAGGGGTAATTTCTGAGTGCTTAGCCAAGAGTAACCCCTGAGCATCAAACGGGTGTGCCCCCCCCCAAAAAAACAAAAAAGTATAGACAGTGGATATGACATAGCTGTAAAGAATGATGCTTATTTTATGCAATTAAATCATACAATTTGCTGCAACCTGAATGGAAATGAAAGCTATTATGTTAAATAAAGTTGGTCAAAAGAAGGATAAATATAGGATATCATTTATATGTGGTATTTAGAATAACTGCATGAATAAATGCAATGGTTAAATGGGGGTTGTCTCAAATACTCTTGGCCCCAGAATATAGTGAGAAGGAAAGAAATTGAGTGAAGGAGAAGAAGACGAAACACAAATATGAAAGGATGCAAGCCAGGGGCCAAGGGGACTCGGGTGCATTGGTGAGGTTAAGAAAGGACAAAACTAAATATCAAAGCCAGAGCAATGACAATAAAATATGAGACCCAAATTTGAATAACCAAATTGAAAAGGTGCCTATTATACTGACAGGCTGGGGCAGGAGGTGGTAGCATGGGATGGACTCTGGGGACATGGGTGGAGGACAGTTGGCGCTGGGGATGGTATTGGTCCTGAAACATTGTGTGTCTAAAACCCAACTATGAAGAACTTTGTAAATCACAATGATTATGCTGTTTTCCTTGAGTCTCACATCAGGTCTAATCAGGAAATCCTATCAATTTCACCTGCAAAATCCCAGTTGGGCCTCCCTTCTCTCTCTACTTATATCCCACTGCTCTGGTCCAGGTCATCTTCTGTTAATTGGTCTCCTAATGAGACCCTATTTGGTGTGCCTAACAGCGATTCTCCTTATACCCTCAAACAGCCTATTTAGAGGCCATAACTGTTTTTGAACTCCCTGCCCCATTGAAAACTCCAATATATCCAACATCATGCAAAGCTGAAGTTCATGCTCTATACGACTATCATGGCTATGACCTTATCTCTGTCTCCCTTGACTCACTCTCTCTGTGCTTGGAATACCCAGTATGGTAGCCTATACAGGATTTTATCTCAGGGCCTTAGAACTTGGTTCTCTTTGTGATGGAGCTTCTCTTCTCAATGCTTAAAGCATGATCTGTCCTCTTACTTCCTTTAGGCCTTTGCACAACTGTCATATTGCCAAGAGGCCATCAGAGACATTTTACTTTGTTGTATTATATTTATTTTGGGGCTACAACCCTGTGCTGCTCAGGTATCACTCTTGGTGGAGTGTGGGGATCCTATGTGGTACTAGAGATAGAAATAGAGTTGGCCAACTCCAAGACAAGTTCCCTACTCACTGAACTATCTTGCTGTTTGCTGAAGAACCACAAATGCTTACTGTATCAGCTTTCTGACCTACAAGATCTCCATGGCCTCAAATCAATGGTCTTTACACAAAGAAGTACCCCTGACCTTTGAGGTTATGTTTGTTTGTTTCCTTGTTTTGCAGTTTCAAAAACTAAGCTTAGAACCTCACAAATACAAGTCAATCCAAAGCCCCACAGCCTCTGAGTTTGAAAGTCAAAATATTGACGATGTTCCCTAATTTCATTTATTACCTTCCAAATGTTTAAACTGCTGAATGAAACACCAGCTTTGTTAAGGTGTAATCCCACCCCCATTATTCCTGTGTAACTTTCCCTACAAGAAAGACCTCCCATTTCTGGGAGGGGTCTTTGGTAGGTAACGAAAAGGTTTGGCCTGAGGGGGCAAAGGGGAATTTGCATGGATGCAGGATGGAGGAGGAAGCAGGAGTAGATCTCTGAGGGACAAGGTACAATGCAGGGCTGAATAGGAATCCAGCGAAAATGGTTATTATAGGCCACACATGTTGGCCAGGGCAAATAAAGCTGATATTTCCTGAAGCCTGCCTGCATGTGAGTTTTCTACCCGCCTCAATCACCTCAGAACTGCCAGCTCAACAGGAGGTGGATACATGTGGTCCTGAGCTGGAGGAGAAAGACCTCCATCACCATCCACCTCCTCCAAGCCCATCCAAAGGACCTTTTTAATTATTTAATTCTACATTAAGGCACTACTTTAAACTTTAGGCAAAACCTTCCAGTAAACCCCAGACCTTGCCTTTCCCCCTGTCTTCTGACTTAGAAGAATTTCCTGTGTAATAACCAAAATTTCCTCTCAAATACTGTTGGCATAAGGTAAGGTTAATGCAAAATTCATCACAGTACACTTCAAACTCTTATATATATGCATCCTTAATCAAGAAGAAAAAATAAAAGCCAAATTTTCTTTTTTAAAAAGGAAAAGTCAGCATTTCTAAGAAAAAAAAAACCCTAAGAATTGAAGTATATTAAAGGAGATTCACAGAAAACCCACTCAAATAGGAAAAACAGAGTAAAATGCAATTATTTTGTTGGTAGAGATGTGAAAAATATATTTCACAACCTTTTGCCAAAATCTAGTGTCGCTTTTGAAAAAGAAAATACTTCCCAGACATTCCTTTGCAGGGGTCTCAAACTTGCGGCCCTTCTTACATTTTGTGGCCTTGTCCTAGAGGAATCTTTTTTTGTTTTGTTTTGTTTTAGTTGTTTGGGTCACACCTCCCAATGTTCAAGGCTTATTAGTGACTTTGCACTCAAGGATCACCCCAACTTTGCCTCCTGCGGCCCCCAGGTAAATTGAGTTTGAGATCCCTGCTTTAAGGTTTTGCTTCAAGGAATGCAAAAGAAAGTTATCCCAATATATGTCATGTCAATTGCTCTACTTGAAAAACAGAAAATTCTCCACAATATTTAAACAAAATGTTCTTTAGCCTGAGTTAACTAAGTGCCTCGGAGAACAATGGAAAGACATGTGCACCATTTCTATGGTCATCCAGACAACATATTTTATAGAGAACATGTTTTATATGTCTGAGAAGAGAAAAAGGTTATTCTCATAAGAGAGTCTTGGAAAAGGTGGAAATTCTATTGGGTCAACTAAACTGAACTAGGACATCTAGATACAGACATAGATACAGTTCTAGTTATAAATAGACTTAACTATAACAGCCTCCAAAAGGAATTGAATCTTCTATATAATAAATGTATTCATGTACTTCCTTGAGAATCCAATTATATAGAGAAAAACTAATTTGGGGGCCTTCCAAGTAGTGTTCAGGAGGTTCAGGGGTCCCACTAGCAAATCTTTTGCAACTAGGTCTGAAGTTCAAAGCAAAGGCCCAAGAATGCGGAATTAGAAACTTCCTATGGTGTTGTGGATAGCCCAGGCCACCAAAATGGTGCTTGTGGCCCTCTGGGGCTGCACTCAGTGATGTCTGGGGGACTATGTGGTGCTGTGGAACAAACTGGGTTGGGCACATGCCTAACTTACACCCTAACTGTTCTACTATATTTCAGCCCCCCACAAATTTGTTATATGAAAAATCTATCCCATCCAATAAGCATGAGCTATTTTTGCCTTCTCAGACAAGTCAGATACTCAGGAACAATTTCTGGAGTTCCTATGCATGCCAACATATGTTTTATGCAAAGAATATATAAAATCGGGCTAGAGAGATAATACAGCAGGTAAGGTACTTGTACATGTCTCACCCAGGTTTGATCTCTGACACCCCTATGACCCCCCAGAACAGAGCCAACAGGAAACCCTTAGAATCACTGGATGTGCCCCAAAACTAAAAAAAATGTGATCAAGCCTTAAAATTGCCCAGAGTGAGGCCAGTTGAAGGGTAACAATTAAGCCAGATGCTATAGAAGAAGGCTCATGCTACCTAGATTTCTTTTTCCCTTTGATTGAGGTATTGCAGTTGGAATCTCAGATAGACAAGGTAAGAGGAATCTCAGATAAACGAGGCAAGAGTTCTACCACTGTGGGGCCGGAGCAATATATTATACAACAGAGAAGGTATTTGCCTTCCATGCAGCTAGACCCTGGTTTGATCCCTGGCATCCCATATAGTTCCCTGAGCTCCTCCAGGTGTAATTCCTGATCACAACCCCTGAGCATTGCAAGGTATCATTTCTCTCCTTAGGCCAAAAATAGTTCTACCACTGAGTCGCATATTCAGCCCAGAAGACTCATGACCATTCATTCATATACTCAACAAAAAATACATTGAGGTCCTGTTATATGTTAGGCACTTCTAGATATATGTTGGAGACATCAGTGAAATAGACCAACAAAATCTCTGTTCCACAGCAGATTAGAGAGATAACCAGGAACACAGTAGACAAGTGAATCTATCATACTTTAGAAAATGAACCCTATGTGAAAATAAAACATGAGATGGAACCGGAAGTATAGGTGGCAAGATATGGGCTTGTAACTTACATTGAAATTCAGAGACACTGAGGCCGAAACAATAGTACAGCGGATAAAGCATTTGTCTTAAACAGGGCTGACCTGGCTTCAATCCCCAGTACCCATATGGTTCCTTAAGTGCCACTAGGAGTGATCCCTGAGTGCAGAGCCAAAAGTAAACACTGAGTCTCCAGGTATAGCCCTAAAACACACACAAAGACACAACAGCCCTGAGCCTTCCAGGAGTTATTTCTGAGCCAGGAGTAGCCCCTGAGCACTGCCGGGTGTGGCCCTAGAACAAAAACACACATGAAAAAGGAGGAAGAGCAGAGCCATAGAGATAGTCCAAAGGTGAAGGTGCTCACCTTGCAGGCAGCAGGCTCCAGGTCAATCCCCAGCACCACATGGTCCCTCGAGCACCTACTAGAACAAACTCTGAGCTCAGAGTAGAAGTAACCTCTGGGTACTGCTTAATATGACAGCCAAACACAAACAAAAAATTAAAAACATAAAAGTTCTCAAATGAAAAATATAGAAATGTGATCTGATGCTGAAGAAGAACACACCCATGGCAAAGGACCTGACAACAGCTACTACCCCACTGATCTGCTGCCCAACAGCCTGAGCTGAGGATCCTCAGGGTAAAGTACCTGAATCAAATCTAAGAATATGGGGAAGATTTGTTTCTAATTCCCACTTCATTGGTAATACAGGTATCAGTCATTTTGCGTGATGTCCACAACGCAATACACTTGTGGAATTTATTTCTTTTCATGAGGAGCTACTTATGCATAACATTGGAGGCTTTTATGGGAGAATGATACTCTGATATGGTAATTTGTCTAGCAAAATAGAACTTTTCAAAGATAACCAGGAGTGTTCAAATTTGAACTCTGTTCAAATATTTATGAAACATTGACTTTTGGGTTATGGGCTACAGCACAGCATCTAACTTGGTTAGTTCTGGTGCCAAATGCCTTCAAACTTCATTGACTTTCTTGGAAGTAGTACAAAGAAAGGGATTAGATCCAAACTTGTACAGGATTCTGTGTGGTCCAGAAATGGGGGCGTTTTTAGACATCCATGTGCTCTCTCTCCATCTTTGGGGACAGTAAGTAATTCAGGTAGCTAAATCAATTGTGGCAAGACCTATGCTTCGAAGGAGGAGCAGAAAAAGTACTGAGTTCTGAATGATGAACTCTCTAAGGACAAACCCAGTGCTGCTGTATCCGGGAGGGAATGTCGGCCACCTGAACAAGCTGCTTGTCTTGGCAATCCACTTACAGTCTCTGCTTTGTCAAGGATTCTGAGATTTCTCGTGCATGAAAAGAAGGCTGGGAAATCAAATCTCTCCACTTAATCAGGAATGTATTAGAATGCTTAAAAATTAGCCTTGGCTCAGCTTAATGAAAAATTTCCCCCATTGTTCAGCAGAGGCTCACAAAACCCACTGT
This sequence comes from Suncus etruscus, assembly GCF_024139225.1. Taxonomy (NCBI): domain Eukaryota; kingdom Metazoa; phylum Chordata; class Mammalia; order Eulipotyphla; family Soricidae; genus Suncus; species Suncus etruscus. The sequence goes on along the minus strand of NC_064868.1, from coordinate 16,707,950 downwards.
CAAATGACGTTTCCAATTGGAGAACTCCCAAAATGAAGATTCTTATTTCTCTTCCTCAAGTTCACAGACATAGTGGACCTGCTTAGACTTCTGAGCTGGGCTGAGTCTTTAAATTCACATGAAATAGACCTGTATTATGGAACCAGAAGCTTCCATGCTGAAACTCAGCAGCTGTGCTCCAGAGTGAGATGACAGAAATGAGAGCTGGGGCTACTCCTCCATACTGGGGTCACTGGATTTCTGCAGCGGGGTTCTTTGGGGTTCCTTCTTCCCTTGAGGTTTCTCTTTGGCTCAGGTTCTATTAAGTTGCCCACACTGGCTAGTGATAAGAGAATTAGGATCGCTTCTCTAGCCCACCTCTCTCTCCTATCTTCTCTGCACATGCACACACAATCATTGGGTTTTCCAAACTCTTTAAGAGATTGCAGTACTAGTCCACATGTCTTTCTTCCCTGACATCGATTTGGGTAGAACGTTTGACAGCCAAATCTCGTTTTTCATTACTCACTCTGACTAGCCATCTCCCATTGGACTGAACAAGAGTGAACCTGAATTTAACAGTCTTCAGAATGCAGATCAATGCAGGAGCAGACAAAGCAAACTGCCCATTCAAATGCTACCACTGTCAAATAGTGATGTGTTTAATTAATGGTGTTTCCACTGGTGAGTCCAGTTTGATCTTTCATTGCTGGGATACCCTTGGGGTCTGGGACTCCCTGAGAAGCAGAGACATTTCGTATTTTTATTACAGCCTCATAATTAATTTATAGGCTGTGATGGAGTCAGGTGCACCTTGTTGCAGTCCCATCTATCACTCTGGGCAGTGCCAGTGTTAAGCAATGGCTTCTTCCCAGAAATCACTGGAAGGTGAACAGGAGAAGGCAAAAGGCAAATATGCCAGAGGAGGCAGAGCTTTCAGAAGCAATATGAATGGCTCAAGGTCAAGAGTTTCCTATGAACTAAGCTAACAAAGGAGCATTTCCCAATCATCTCCAGAAGGCACAATTTGCTATGTGTTATAGTGCAAATAGATTCCACAATTGTCTCTGATCCTTACACTTCTTTATCTACTTTTTCCCTGATCTGTATTCTTCAGGAAACTTTTGACAGTACACTACACCCGATTCAAACTTGGAGAAATTACTATTGCTCCAGGGAGAAAAGGAAGGGATTTCATCAAAGGACAATTTTAGCACATCAGGAAATGAGGTTGAAAATAGAGGAAAATACTGCAGCTAATTATAGCACTGATAATATATAAGCTGTGTCTTTTGGACAATGGCAGTTAAGTGTGAAATTCCTGTCCTTAGAACTTAAGGGTGCTGGATTGTAAGCACATGTGGATAAGTGGACAAAAAGAGGTGCAAAGTGCAAACACTAAAAGGACCATTTATTACAGACTTTCAAAGAGAGCAACCATGACAGAGGGAATGTTTACTATGTTCCAGAGTTTTTATACAGTTTCCTGACTTGTGGTAAGAGTTTTCTATGAACGTACTCAAGAATTCTATTCCCATTACTGCCAAGTAGGAATTCCCACCCTCTGACCACCGAGCACTCTCTATAATTTCTATACAAAAGCTCTGTCTTACAGAGCAAAGGAAGGATGGGTTGCATAAATCAGGCCCCAGCCAGTAGAATCTGAAACAAGTAGTAGAGGGATAAAGAAATCTCTGAGCAAATTCATAAGGAGTGTTTCTCGGGGGAACTTGTCTATGGCTGGGGGACAACGCCATTCTGAAACTGTTGCTATGGCAAAGGGTCTTGTTTTATTGACTATTGAGCACATTGTTTTGTTTAAGTCATGTAAATGATGGGGACACAAAGGGAAAGGCCCCTAGCAGCCCCTGTCCACCACACTGGGGTCTCTCCCCCTTGACACATGCCATTTATATAGCCAGGGGGCTGGAGTTCTTGCAAAATGCCTCTCTCCCTGGGTGCTGTGAGCTGGTCTTTGGATACATTGCTGAGAGTTCCACATCTTTCAGAATCAATTCTGCAGGCGGAAAAAAAAATGCACAATGGCCAAGGCCTAGCTTTTGTTTTAAGGCCAGGATATTTCTATAGAAAGTTTCCATTCTCTACCTATTAGCACATCCCCACCCCCCCACCAAGCAGCTGGTCTTGTCGAATGTCTCAACTTTCTATCCATTTTCTGTCACATGGCAGCGAAGTGGGAGACTTACTCTTTGTTTCCCACTTATATCTCAAATATGTGTATTTTAATTAAGTATTTTACTACAGCATTAATTCACACTGATTAGGCATAATTACAGAAATAAAATATGCAGAATACATTCTAATAATGCCTGCCACCCCTGAGGGGACAATGAGGATCTAATTTAATGATCTAAGTGTTGTTTGAAAGCAGTGCAGAGTTTAAAAAAATACTAATACATTTTGAAATGGAGCTTAATCATATTTTTGGATACAAATGTGAATGAAAAGGCATTATTATCGGGCTTTCGATTCTTGTAATTAAACACACACAGAGCAACATTTGTTTGCATGAAGACTCAACTGCCATCCACGAATAATAAAAGCTGGGTCCAATAAATACTGTTCCAGCCAGGGTACTTGAGTGAAAATGCTGCTGTCATGTGTACCCCAGTTTCAAAAGAAAATGGTTCATGGTTTTAACTGTTGATTTTTGATTGTCTTGTGTCAATGTCCACATTGACAATAGATACAATAGATGCTGATAAAGAATATTAGCATTAGGGAAGCTGCGCACAGACGACTCAGGGAATAGACACCAGTTGGTTCATCTCCTGTGAACTTTGAGCTATTTCAAAATGCCAAGAGCTACAGAATACAATCTTTTCACTCGCTTTGGGGAGTGGTAGAGCTGGAGAGAACTAGCCTGGCAGAACTATATTTCCTATTATTCCTAGCACATCAATCTACTGTGATGGGTCTGGAATCAAAGCAGGTTTGGCCAATGTGTCAACTTTCTCAATTCAAAAATCTATTTCATTCATTCAGAAAAGAATTCTTTGGATAAATAGAGGAATTTTCTTTCTTTCTTGCCTCATTTGCTCATCTAACAGGTTTTTGCTCCTTTGGTTTGGGTTTTTAGGTCACACTGAAGATGCACAGGGTTTTTAGGTCACACCGAAGATGCACAGGGTTTACTCCTGATTGTGCTCATGGATTACTCCTGGTGGTGCTCAAGGTACCAGTACTAGGATTTAGAAGTACTAGGATTTGAACCTGGACTGGCTAGCATGTAAGGCAAGTATCTTATCCATGAACGTTTTCTCCATCCCCTTAAATTTTTTTAAATTGAAGCACCGTGATTTCAACTACTGCTAATAGTCAGGTTTCATGCATCAAACATTCCAGCAGCAGACCCTCCAGAGTGTCCATTTTCCACTGGCCTGGTGTCGCGTTTCTTGTCCCCATTCCACCTGTAATCAACTTCCTACTCCAGACCAATTTCTCAGTTCCTGTTGTCTGGCCCTGACTTTTCAATACAGTACTTCAGATTGCAATAAGTCTGGTTGTGTCACTGACTCTATGGTGTTAACTTTCCAGTTGACTTTTTTTTTTTGTTTTCGGGCCACACCCATTTGTTGCTCAGGGGTTACTCCTGGCTATGTGCTCAGAAATTGCCCCTGGCTTGGGGAGACCATATGGGACGCGGGGGGGATCGAACTGCGGTCCGTCCTACGCTAGCGCTTGCAAGGCAGACACCTTACCTCTAGCGCCACCTTCCTGGCCCTTTCCAGTTGACTTTTAAAAAAACTGTGTAGGTATCATTATGACAATGATATTTGGAAATGATCCCTCTGGACAAGAACTGGGTGCTGAAAGGAGGGCAAGAGATAGGCATGATACCCCTTCAGTAACAATATTGCAAACCAGCGTCTAAAAGGGGTAAAGGGAAGGGGGAAAAGGGGGGGAGGGGGGGAGGGGAAACTGGGGACATTGTTTCATTGGTGGCAGGAAATGTGCACTGGTAAAAAATATTAGACATTATATGACTGAAAGTCAATCGTGAAAAATTTTCTAACTGTAAAAAACACCTATATTGGGGGCCGGAGAGATAGCATGGAGGTAAGGCGTTTGCCTTTCATGCAGGAGGTCATCGGTTTGAATCCCGGCGCCCCATATAGTCCCCCGTGCCTGCCAGGAGCAATTTCTGAGCCTGGAGCCAGGAATAACTCCTGAGCACTGCCAGGTGTGACCCAAAAACCACAAAAAAAAAACAACACCTATATTATGAAAAATCCTGTGACCTTGGTGTTTAAATAAAGTGATTTTAAAAAAGAAAACAAAAGAGGAAACAACAACAACAACAAAAAGGAAAAAAGAGCAGACAGGGCTGGAGCCTGCCTGTACAACAGGGAGGGCATTTGCCTTGCACATGGCCAATCTGGGCTCTATCCCCGGCATCATATAGGGTACCCTGAGCTTTTCAGGAGGAATTCCTGAGCATAGAACCAGGAGTAGTAACACCTGAGCAATGCTGGATGTGGCCCCCAAACTAAAACCAAACAAAAAAAAGAGAACCTTAGAACTCATCGAAGTCAATATAAATGTTAACATATTAAACACTCATATATTTTCTATTTAGAATAGACTACACTTATGCAGTGTCTTTACATTTCCATGTCATTCTTTATTGTTTGCCTGTATGATGGACATGCCTGGTGGTGCTCAGGACTTAATATGGCTCAAGAATCAGAATCCCTCCCAGTGGTGTTTGAGAGACATTCCTTATGTGGCACTGAGAATCAAACTGGGGGTCAACAGCATGTAAGGCAAGCACCCTAAGCCTGTACGATGTCTCCAGCCCCTATAGAGCATTCTTTTAAAATGGCCATCAAGCAGACCACTAATTTTGTCCTAATATAATTCTGTGAGCTTGCTAGAGGTTGCCATCATCTTTCACATTTAGCAATTTAATTCTAAAGAAATTCTGGTGCTCGTTTCGGCAGCACATATACTAAAACTGGAACGATACAGAGAAGATTAGCATGGCCCCTGTGCAAGAATGACACACAAATTCGTGAAGTGTTCCATATTTTAAAAAAAATAAAGAAATTCTGATTTCCAAAAAAATTTAAATCCAAAGAAATTACTAAACTTGTAAGGAATGAAAAGGGGGGGTGATGGATTAGCACCCAGATTCTGGACCAGAAATATGAGTACAACAGATAGGGCCCTTTGCCTTGTATGAGGCCTACTTGAGTTTGATTCTGCTCAACACCCCTGAAGGTCCTTGAGTACCATTGGGAGTAATGTCTGATTTCTGAGCACAGAGCCAGGAGTTAGCACTGAGTACTGAAATAAAACCTAGATTCTATATTCTTGATCATGATACTTCATTCTAGGCCACATCCTCTAAAGCCACACATGTACGTCAACTATTCAATAGTGTGTCTTGAAGAAAATGCTTCATTTAAATCAGGGGTCCTCAAACTTTTTAAACAGGGGGCCAGTTCACTATCCTTCAGACTGTTGGAAGGCCAGATTATAGTAAAAACAAAAATTATGAACAAATTTCTATGCACACTGCATATATCTTATTTAGAAGTTAAGAAACAAAATGGGAATAAATACAATATGTGGCCCGTGGGCCGTAGTTTGAGGACCATTGATTTAAATGGTAACGTGACTTGTCTCTTCTTAAATGGTAACAAATCTAAGTATTCATTGACATGTTATTAATGACCTAGAAACACTAAGAAGTGTCAGAACCTCTTATCTTTTCTTTGGCATTGTTGACATACAATCCACATGCCAAGGAACTCACTGTGCACAAGCCCAAATACTACTTACATATTTACAGAGTTGTGCAACTTGCACCATAATTTCACTTCGAAAAAGGCTTATCTCCTAGAAAAGCAATCTTGTATCCATTAGCAATCATTTCCTACGCTCCCAACTCTCTAGTTCATGAGAACAACAAATCTACTTTCTGTATCCACAGATTTACCTAATCTGGCATATATATATACAGAATAATAAAATATGTGATCCTATGGAACTCACTTCTTGTTCTTTGCATATTAGCACCACATTTCTCTCTATTGTGACTCATATTCCATGGTATGGATCCACCACATTTTATTAATATCCTAGTTAATGGACATGGCTTGCTACTACCTTCAGACTATGAATCTATGTTCATGGACACGTTTTTGTGTGGACTTTGCACATGGTGTTATTTCTTTTTTTTTTTTTTTTTGATTTTTGGGCCACACCCGTTTGACGCTCAGGGGTTACTCCTGGCTATGTGCTCAGAAATCGCCCCTGGCTTGGGGGGACCATATGGGATGCCGGGGGATCGAACCGCGGTCCTTCCTTGGCTAGCGCTTGCAAGGCAGACACCTTACCTCCAGCGCCACCTACCCGGCCCCACATGGTGTTATTTCTCTTGGGATATATCTAAGGATGAAGCTGCAGCATTATTTTATTTATTTAACTTTCCTTGAGGAACTGCCATCCTGTTTCTAAACTTGCTGTCCAATTTTCCTACCCCATCAACAATTCCTTTTCTTTTTCTTTTTCTTTTTTTGGTTTTTGGGCCACACCCAGTGACTCTCAGGGGTTACTCCGGGCTCTGCGCTCAGAAATTGATGCTGGCAGCTCCTGTCATTTGCTATTATTAGTAAAACTCCAAAGGCCCCTCTCTCAGACACTTCCAGGTCAAAGGTATAAGACTCTATTTGCCTCACCATGACTTCAGAAAAAGGATTGGAAATTAGAATAGGAAATACGGAAACCAAGGATTGTCATCAACTCTACACCTAGAGTGTTAACCACCTTTGGGTGAGGAAAATGTATTGATTTTGTGTGTGTGTGTGTGTGTGTGTGTGTGTGTGTGGCTGGTGCATTAGGCCACACCTGATGGTTCTATGCTCAGGACTAACCACAATATTTAGGGAGATTATATTCAGTACAGGGGATTCAATTGGGCATCAGTCACACATTTACTCCTGTACTATTTCTCTGGCCTCAGGTGAAGAAATTTCAAGTTAGCTTATAATGCATAAACAAAATTTGAACTTGTCTTTTATTGGTTTTTGAACCATACCTGGTGGTGCTAAAGTGTTGCTCCTGGCTCTATACTCAGAAATTACTCCTGGAAGAGCTTGGGGGACCATATGCGATGCCAGGGATCAAACCCAGGTTGGCTTCATGCAAGGTAAACACCCTCCTCACTGTGCTATAGCTCCAGCCCCCATAATTGAACATGCCTTTTTAAAAAAGAAACCAAATCAACCAACCAATTAAACAGAATCTCCCAATGTTACTTGTTTATTCTGACATCAGTAATCTCTAAAAGAGTTATTACACCTTTTTTTTGGTTTTTGGTTTTTGGGTCACACCCAGCAGCACTCAGGAGTTACTCCTGGCTCTGTGCTCAGCATGGCTGGCAAGCACCGGGATCTTATGGGATGCCGGGATTCAAACCACCATAAATGCCCTACCGCTGTGCTATCTCTTAGGCCTCATATTTCAACTGTTTTTTTATTGTTTTCAATGGCAAGAGATACTTTGGGCATGTATGCAAAACCTCTCACTTCTGCTTGTAGCTTAAAAACACAGAACTATTTCAAAGAAGTTCCAAAGATACAAGAACGAAACCGTCTATGATCTCAACAATTCTTAGGTTTCTAGACAGGAATTAATACAGATCCTAACTTAAAAGGCAAGCTGGGACACCTACTGGAATTTAAAGCACATGGTTGGCCCCTGACAAAGCAAGGGAGAGTCCGGACATGAATCGGATCAGTTCTGTTATGTAACTAGTTGGTTCTGTTATGTAAACCTAGTAACACTGACCAACCAGCTCTCGCTGTGATGCCAGAAAGGTGCTTTAAAGATGAGGAGTCTCAAGTCCTTCAGTCACATACTGCTTAGAACCTGGGATCAAGCAGTCATTTTCTCTTCACCTTGATGTTTTGGGCCTGTTTTATTTTGTTTTGTTTTTCTTTTTTGGTCTTCCTTTGTATTTTATTTTCACCTGGTTCTTTATCAGTGCTTCTGAACCGTTCTTCTCTGTGACCTACATGGCCAAGTAGAGCTAACCTAAGCCAAAGCTAAAAGATGATATTTCTCTTATCCAGTGTCTTGCCCAGGCCACCCCAAACATGATAACAAGACAATTTTTTTTGGTCTGGAAAACAATCTCAAGCAAGACTGCTGGAAAATGTTGAATGAAAATGTAAGAGATGGGGCCGGGAAGGTGGCGCTGGAGATAAGGTGTCTGCCTTGTAAGCGCTACCAAGGAACGGACCGCGGTTCGATCCCCCGGCGTCCCATATGGTCCCCCCAAGCCAGGGGCGATTTCTGAGCACATAGCCAGGAGTAACCCCTGAGCGTCAAACGGGTGTGGCCCAAAAACCAAAAAAAAAAAAAAAAGAAAATGTAAGAGATGCTTAAGAGAGAAGATAGCAGGAATGCAGAAAAAGAAGGAAGAGAGGGGCCAGAGAGATAGCATAGAGGTAGGGCATTTGCCTTGCATGCAGAAAGACGATGGTTCAAATCCCGGCATCCCATGTGGTACCCCAAGCCTGTCAGGAGTGATTTCTGAGCGTAGAGCCAGGAGTAACCCCTGAGCACTGCCACTTGTGACCCAAAAACCAAAAAAAAAAAAAAAAAAAGAACGAAGAGAAAGAAACAATATGTAGGGACAAGAGAGATAGGGCAGGAAGTGGGGCACTTGCCTTGCATATGGTAGGCTCAGGTGTGGTCCTGGACTGCTTATGGTCCCCTCCAACCCTGTCTGGAGCGATCTCTGAGTACAGAGAAACTAGGAGTAAACCCTGAGCACAGCTAGGTCTGGCTCCAAATCACACACACACACACACACTCTCACACTCACACAAACACACACATATACACAAGAGGGGGTAGAGCAAGCGTACACTTAGGGCAATTGCCTTGCAGACAGCTGACCCATGTTCAAACCCCAGCGCCACACAAAAGTAAGACCTGTGAGTCTAGCCATGGCACAGCGGTAGGGTATTTGCCTTGCATGCTGGTACACCTGGGTTCCATCCCATCCCATATGGTCCCCTGAACCTGCTAGAAGTAATTTCTGAGCACAGAGCCAGGAGTAACCCCTGAGTGACATCAGGTGTGGCCCCAAAAAAACAAAACAAAAAGATCGCCTGGTGTGAACCCCAAATGAAAACAAATCAAACCAACAAAACTAAGTGTAAAAGAAAACAAAAAATTATGTGGTGACCACAGTGCTTTAACCAAGCACTGCCTCATGAGTTCAGTTGCTGGTGTCACCACATGCACCAAACGTGATCCTGGCAGCTTTGCCATTTGTGGCTGGCAGCAATGCTGTCTCTGATCACAGAGTTGCAAGCAATAATGTACCCTAAACCAGGTATGTGTGTGAGCACTACAACAAAAAGACTATGCCCATGGTGAGCACCACAATAAACAGGTGTCATTAGGCAGTGCAGAGTGTGTGTGTGTGTCTGTATGGAGAGCACAAAAAATACTGTGATTCACTGCCTGTCTGGACAGAAAAGAAAGAGGCTGGAGAGATAGTATAGTGGGTAGGTTGCACACAGACAACCCAGGTTTGATTTCTGGTTTGATTCCATATGGTCCCCCAAATTCAGCAGGAGTAAGCTCTGAGCACCTCAGGGTGTGGTTCCTAAAAAAGAGAGAAAAGAAAGAAGGAAGAAATAAAGAAAAATAATTTAAATAAAATGAGTGAAATACAAGAGTTGGTCCTGAGAGAAAGGTCAAATGTGAGGAGGGGACAGGGAGCAGACAAGAAGCGAAAGAATCCTTGGGCTGAAGGTGTTTGCAAAAAATATTGTCCAGGAATGCGCCTGGCTTCTGCAGAGGTCTATGTGCCTTTGCTTGGGCACTAAGTAATTCACTGGGAATGCTCCAATTGAGTTCACAAATGGCTTCAAACTACATTGAAATGGAAATGGCAAATATCCTTGATCAAGTGCAATCAAAGAATAATAAACCCAAAAACAATATTATATCCCCTCTAGGTTCTTTCTGGAAGAGTACACAAACAAGAAACTCAAACCCAAGAAGCAAGCCAGCCTGCTCCCTAATAGCGGACCCCGATGATGGAAACACCTTTAATTTGGAGGTATGGCAAAGTATCAGCTGGCTATCATGAAGAAATCTGGCCACTGAAAGGATTTCAAAGCGACGCGGCCTTGCTCAGAGCTCCACAATTAAAGAGGGGTGTGGAAGAGTTGGAAACAGTTCAGAGCAAAGCCACAAAGATGATCAAAGAGTGCAAGAAAAGCAACCTCGGAGGAAAAGGAGTCACGGAGCTGAAAAAGATTGAACCTGCAAAGGTGAGGCAGATCATTTAATTATGGTCCTTGACAACGCAAGACACTTTCCCTAGGTAATGCAGACACCTGTTCCCCATTTCCATCCTGCATGGATGAGGGCAAGGCGAGGCTATCTGGGGGCTCCAGTTAGCTCTGACTGATGCCCAGGCAGGAAAGATGATAAATAAAAGTATTGGTGGATGGTCATAAAGACCATGTTCTTCAGAATTTTACAAACTGACTAAGAGTCAGCATTGGGCTGCCTGACAGATCTTTCTAGCTAGAGCTGGGGGTGAATGGGGGAAGAAATATATTCGCACATTCCAGTACACCACACTTGGGTGCTTGGGTTTGAGTGATAACAGACTCAGGTTTTCCCTCTTTGCCTGGCAGGGCTTTGTGCAAAAGAAACTCCACTTTGAGATACAACCGTTTCATCTGGACAAAAAGAGCACAGGGGAATAGCTTCTGAAGAACAGTAATATGTTGAAGAAGTCAGCTATACAAGACCTAGGATGGTGGGGGGGGGTTACGTAGAGGGGGGTAAGGCACCTCAGAGTGCATGCTGGGATTAGGGCTAATTAAGATGTTGACTGAATCTATGCTAATCAGGTCCCACCAGACTCTGCTGGATTAGTATGTAAATTGGTAAACTCTGTTCTGAAATTGCCCTACCAGCTGAAGTCTAATTACTGACTAGACATAACAAATAATAATGGGATTTGTATTTTAGGATGTTTAATTATGGAAATACATGTCTGGCAAAAAAAATACCAGTTGTATTTCACAGAAAAAGAATTCATAATGATTTACCAGAGGTTTCTGAAATTTTACACCTTTCCTAAGAGCACTGGGAGTTGGGCTGGGTGGGGAGTGCTTTCACAGACTTAGCAGTTCTGCAAGTGGGGAGTGGGACAGAATCACAACGATTAATTTGCTGCTTGAGTAATTTCCCCAAAGCTTCTCAAAGACTAATTGTTTCACTGCTGATACACAGCATCTCGTGAGCTTTGTGTTCTATCACCCAAAGACATGGAACTCATCCATGGAGAATAACGAAGAAAGACGCGATGGATTTAACATAACTATTCTACAGCCAGCATTCAGGCGGAATTCAAAGCAGCAAACCCAGAATATTTATAGAAACTTAATCCCCTAAAATAGAGTTTCTTTAATGATACTGAAATCACCGAATTTATAAATCAGAACTTGGTTAGTTCGGTTCTGAGGCAAGGGAGTAATTTCATGGTTTTAGAGAAAAACAGTGGGATTCCAGAATTCATGGTATCTTGGGACAGAAACATCTTTGCAACAAAGGTGGCATCATTCTGTGACACATCTTTACCAAAACTCAATTAATATAGAGAATTGCAAACGAAGTTTTAGGTAGAGTTGCAACAGTTGTCATTTTTTTCTCTACCATACTGCTTTCTGGAATGATTTTTTTTTTTTTTTTGGTTTTTGGGTCACAACTGGCAGTGCTCAGGGGTTACTCCTGGCTCTACACTCTGCTCCTGGCATGCTCAGGGGACCATATGGGATGCCAGGATTCGAACCACTGTCCTTCTGCATGCAAGGCAAATGCCTTACCTCCTTGCTATCTCTTTGGCCCCTCCGGAGTCATTTTAAAGGCATACAGGAGAGCCATAGTGCTCTAATACATACTCATACCTTTCTTTACCTTTTCTGGCCACATTTAGCTAACCAAGTCTATTTGCATATAATTGCTAGTTTAATTTAGGACACTTGTTACAAAAATATAAGGTTTAAAGGCCCATTATGTCCCAATTATATGCCAATTTCCCACACTTTTCTTAGATTCAGACAGTGCATTACTAATGAAGGAAAGCTTTCTGCTTAATAAAGATGGACAATTTCCTTCCTTTCATTTACAAAATGTTTTAGAACACTTGTTCTTGCCTCTATGAGGAAAGAGGAGAGAGATAGTATTCAATATGCAAGCATGCATCTCCATTGACTTACAACTTTTTTCTCTTTTTCTTTTGGTTTTTGGGCCACACCCTGTAACACTCAGGAGTTACTCCTGGTTATGTGCTCAGAAATCATTCCTGGCTTTGTGGACCATATGGGATGCCGGGGGATCGAATTGCGGTCTCTCCTAGGTTAGGGCGTGCAAGGCAGACACCCTACTGCTTGCACCACCACTCATGCCCAACTTCCAACTTCTATGTACTTGACATATCACATGTATCTGGAATTTAAACTGATATTTGCTTGACTTTGAATTAGTGAAAATAAAGTCTTCATATATCCCTGTGTTAGAGAATTACAGGGACAAATGATACAGTATGGCTGTGATCTAAGGATATGTAAACTTTGTCATGGAAATTCATTGAATGTAATATTGGTGGGAGAGAAACTCAGCAGGGATGGTGAATTGCCTTGCATGTGGCCAGCCAGGTTTCAATCCACAGCATTTCATATGGGCTCCCAAGACCCACCAGGATTGATCCCGAAGCACAGAGGCAGGGTTAAGTCCAGAGTACCACTGGGTGTGGCCCAACAAAAACAAACACACAAACGGGCCCAGAGAGATAGCACAGCGGTGTTTGCCTTGCAAGCAGCCGATCCAGGACCTAAGGTGGTTGGTTCGAATCCTGGTGTCCCATATGGTCCCCCGTGCCTGCCAGGAGCTATTTCTGAGCAGACAGCCAGGAGTAACCCCTGAGCACTGCTGGGTGTGGCCCAAAAACCAAAAAAAAAAAAAAAACAAAACAAAAAACAAAAAAACAAAAACAAAAAAAAACCACACAAATAACTAGGGGGTTGAGCCACACTAGTGATGGGGGGGTCCTTGTGTTGTGCTTGGGAGAACCATGTGGTGCCAGGGACCTGTCAGGCTCCCCACATATAAGGCATATGTTCCAGCTCTTCGACTCACTGTGGATCTGACTGGTCTGTTGATTTATTAGTCTGTGTTTATTCTGGTTTCCATTGTAATTTTAGCTCCTTTGATTCGTAATCTTAAAGAGTCTATGAGATATTTGCTTCCCTGATGCTGGATGAAAACCATCTGAACTTTTCCTGTTCCATGTGATACTGAGTCACATGACCTTCAAGCCCTGTTACTTTCTATAGATAATATATCCCTGGTAAGATTATTGGGGGGGTGGGGTGGGCAAACCTGTAGTGATTAGGAGCTTTGCACTCAGAGATCACTCCTGGCAGGCTTGGGGGACCATATGGAGTGCTGTTTTAAATGTTATTTTCCAATTCCCAAAGGAACCTATCAGCAATTATGTACTTTTTACTATCAAAAATAATCATTGGGGCTGGAGCAATAGCACAGTGGGGTAGGGCATTTGCCTTGCATGTGGCCAACGGGGTTCAATTCTTGGCATTCTGTATGGTTCCCCAAGCCTGCCAGGAATGATCTCTGAGTGCAGAGCCAGGTGGAACCCCTGAGTGCTGCTGTGTGTTTCCCCAAAACAACAACAAAATACTAATTGTCACCTACTCTAAGCATTGAAACCATGTTCTGCCTTGAGTTTTTTTTTTTTTTTTTTTTTGGTTTTTGGTTTTTGGGCCATACCCGGTGACACTCAGGGATTATTCCTGGCTATGTGCTCAGAAATCACTCCTCGCTTGGGGGACTATATGGGACGTCAGAGGGTCAGACCACAGTCCGTCCTAGGTTAGCGCGTGCAAAGCAAACATCCTAATGCTTGTGCCACCGCTCTGGCCCCTTTAAGTTTTAAGAGAAGTCACATGGGAGGGCAGAGTAATATCACAGTGGGGAGGGTGTTTCCTCCACATCACATATAATCCCCAGCAGTAATTTCTGAGTGCAGAATCAGGAGTAACTAACCCCTGTGTACTGCCAGGTGTGGCCCAAAAACAAACTAAAAGAATGAGAAAGAAGTCACATGGGATTTGAGCATTTGGAAGTTCATGACAAATGTGCCAACATGTATGTAAGCAGAGCATATGCCTGACAGATGTCACCTTGAATGCAAATATTTTAGTGATTGACTATGGGTTTGGCTTTGTTTTGGAATTCTCACTTTGAAGCAACTTATATAAATACTGAGTGTTATCCTGTCAACAAATGCACTTTGAAACCCTCTTTCATTAAAGCAAGCTGCAGATTAATAAACAGAAGTATCGATTCCCTTTGCTCTTGAATATCTACAGCCAAGCCTTCTTAGCTTGTTGTTCCACGTGAGAACTCCTGGTGACTTTGCTTCAGAAACTTGGAGCACTCATTTGAGGGTGTAGGTGGTGGGGATTATGAGCAAGTCTTCCAGACTGACAGGCAGAAGGCTGGAGTTTTATCTCTACTGTGCCTTGGATAAAAATGTTCCTCGAGATTCTACTGCCTCCATTTACAAGGTGGAAGGAAGTTTCCTAAGCTTCACAAAGAACCAATGAAATCAAATGTATGCCCAACATACCGTAGAATGTCCAGAAGAATGGATTAAACATGTCTAAATAATTTGGGGATCTAAATTTTTGGAAGATGCTAGAGAGACAATACAGTGGGAAGAGCACAGTCCTTGAATATGGCTGACCTGGGTTCTATCCATGGCATCCCATTTGATCCCCTGACACTGTCAGGAATGATACCTAAATGTAGAACCAGTAGTAACCCTTGAGCAATTCTGAATGTGGCCCCAAGACAAGGGCTCTGGTTAAAAATAAACTAGATCCTCACTCCAGACTTACTCATAAGGTCTTGGAATCATTTTAATTTTGATCATAAATATTTATGATTTCAATATGATTTTGTCTATATGGTTATAAATTCTTGAAGAACAGAGAAATGAGACTTTTTTTTTGGTTTTTGGGTCACACCCGGTGGCGCTCAGGGGTTACTCCTGGCTCTGGGCTTAGAAATCGCTCCTAGCAGGCACAGGGATGCAAGGATTAGAACCACCATCCTGAATCAGCTGTGTGCAAGGTAAATGTTTTACCGCTGTGCTATCTCTCCAGTCCAGAGACTTTTTCTTAATGTGGCCTTTATCATAGTTCAGTGCTGCCCTATATAATGTTTGTCATGAAGCACATGCTCCCTCTCAGTGGCCAGAAGTCCATTACAAATGGCCTTAGAAAAATTCAGAGTTCACCCTCCAAAAAGCAGAGATTGCTCTCCAACAAGATAATCGTCCCAAATTATAAATTATATAAATTGAGGCAGTAGAGTGTGAGAATTAAAACTAGAGATAATACACCATGCAAGACACTTGTCAAGCTAATTCCAGTTTGTTCCCCAGCACCACATATTCCCCTACCTTGAACTTCCAGAGATCACTCCTTAGTATAGAACCAGTAATAGTCCCTGATACTGCCAGATATAGCCAAATTCCTCCTTCCACACCCCAAGAGAATTAAAACTGTGAAAGTAAGACATAGAGATAACTCAGTGGCACAGTGCTTGCTTAAGGGCATGGGATCAAGGGCTTGAACCCTGGCACTGCCCACATGTTGAGTGCACACGATAATCACTGCTAGTTTTCCAACTCCAGTACCAGAACAAAAAATGTCTGATCTCAATCCAGAGATGTGGTTCATTGGTAGACCTCGCATGTTGAGGTCTGGGGTTCAATCCCCAATATTGCAAATAAAGATTTGATTTCTAGTGCACCCATCCTCGGCAACTGCTGTGATCAAGTTCACAATTCCTAGTAAGCACTGCAACTAAGGTGTGTGAACCCATAACAACACACAACAACAAACACCACACAGAAGGGAAGAGTCAAAAATCTTGGGTTCTGGGCTGAGACTATTTGGCTTCAAATCCCTTCTCATTCATTAAAAACTGCTTTTCCATAAACAGAAGAAAATAAGGCAAGAGCTACAATAGTTACACACTCAAATAAAGGTTTCCCTTATTAAAAAATTAAAAAAAACTGCTTTTCCATGGGCAAACATATATCCTCTCTTTGACTCATAGACTTTTCACCAGAAAAATGAGATAATGAATTTTCACCTGAAATATACGCATCTGAGATCAGTGATCTGAAGACAGAAAGTAAAGTGCTTGGAGCAAAAGAAAGTACTCAAAAAGTACGAAGTCTTACTGTACTGATCACCACAACTTTTACAAAAGGGTTCTGAGCTGCAAGCAAGAAGATGTGCTTTTATATTTGGCACCAGAGCACACACATCTTCCAGGTTAACTTTCCTCTCTACCTCCCTATCATCCATGTAAATTATCTATGTTGCAAACTTCTTCCTCTTAACTGTCCTGCCAATGTAGTCCATGTAAAACCTCTGGAAATTTTCCTATCCCCTTCGCTCTAGACTTTGTCACAAATTATGGGAAGACTCGGATCTTCTCTTGAGTTGTATCAGGCTCATGAGTGTGTAATCACGGGTGTCACAGTAAACAATATGACTTGACAGCAGAGGAAGGTCAGAGTGGTGTGGGGCCATTAGCCAAGGAATAACAGTGTGCTCTAAAACTTGGGAAACCAAGAAACAGACTAAATCCCCTAAAACTTTCAGAAGGAATGCGTCAGCTGATGTCTTGATTTTAGAACCATTTTGGATGTCAGACATCCAGAATTAAAAGAAAATTAATTTGTGCTATTTTAAGATACCAAATTTGTGGCAAATTATTCAAGCAGTAATAGGAAACTAGTATACCAACCAACACATAGATAGTGCTGACTTAAATGTGCTGAAGTCAGGGGTAGGAGATATAATACATTAGGATGGTTTCCTGAACCTGTCAGGAGTGCTCCCTGAGCACAAAGCCAGAAGTATGCCCCTAGTACTGCTAGATTTGAGCCTCTCCCCCAGAAAAGAAAGAAAGAAAGAAAGGAAATAAAGAAAAAAGGAAAGAGAGGAAGGAAGGAAGGAAGGAAGGAAGGAAGGAAGGAAGGAAGGAAGGAGGAAAAAAGAAAGGAAAGAAAAAAGAAAGGAAAAAAGGAAAAGAAAGAAGAAAAAAGAAAGAAAGGAAGGAAAAGAAAGAAGAAAGAAAAAGAAAGAAAAAGAAAGAAAAAAGAAAGAAGAAAGAAAGAAAGAAAGAAGAAAGAAAGAAAGAAAGAAAGAAGAAAGAAAGAAAGAAAGAAAGAAAGAAAGAAAGAAAGAAAGAAAGAAAGAAAGAAAGAAAGAAAGAAAGAAAGAAAGAAAGAAAGAAAGAAAGAAAGAAAGAAAGAAAGAAAGAAAGAAAGAAAGAAAGAAAGAAAGAAAGAAGCCCGGAGAGATAGCACAGCGGCGTTTGCCTTGCAAGCAGCCGATCCAGGACCAAAGGTGGTTGGTTCAAATCCCGGTGTCCCATATAGTCCCCCGTGCCTGCCAGGAGCTATTTCTGAGCAGACAGCCAGGAGTAACCCCTGAGCATCGCCGGGTGTGGCCCAAAAACAAAAAAAAAAAGAAAGGAAGGAAGGAAGGAAGGAAGGAAGGAAGGAAGGAAGGAAGGAAGGAAGGAAGGAAGGAAGGAAGGAAGGAGGAAGGAGGAAGGAAGGAGGGAGGGAGGGAGGGAGGGAGGGAGGAAGGAAGGAAGGAAGGAAGGAAGGAAGGAAGGAAGGAAGGAAGGAAGGAGAAAAAATGTTCTTTTTGTTTTGGTTTGGTTTGGTTTGGGGGCACACCTGGCAGCGCTCAGGGGTTACTCCTGCCTCCACACTCAGAAATCAATTCTGGCAGGCTTGGGAGACCATATGGGATGCTGGGGTGCGAACCAATGACCTTCTGCATGAAAGGCAAACGCCTTACCTCCATGCTATCTCTCCAGCCCCAGAAAAATGTTCTTAATGCAGTGGGGCCTTACACCCTGAACACTGTCATAATGACTTGGCTCAGGCCTCAGAAGAACGGGCATTGTCCATTCACCCCTGAACCAGGGATACCATCTACGAAACAACCATGGCTGTCTATAACATCACCCGGAAGCAATCCTCTACCTGGGAAGACTCTACCGCTGCCCTGGCATCGACTTACTCTAAAGAGGGTTCCCTTAACACTCAGAAGACTTAACAGCAACAACAACCTGTTTTCAGGAAAGGGCACTCCGCATTGCCCTCTAATTGTGAGGTGAAACTAGAGGACGCTCCACATCATATCATCCTGACTTCAATGTAGGATATGCACAGAATCCAGGATCTTTAAGAACACAAAGAATGACTCAGGGGTTGGACAACCTAGTATGCCTGGAGCCCAGAGCTGGTCTTATGTCAGAAAACTTCAGGGGTAAGGTCTCCTCATATTTCGGCCAAGGCTTTTCCTTTCCATTTCTCCCATATTTTATTGAGCCTATGCAAACAACAACTGCCACTCTAACACCATTTTTACTGTAATTCTTTAACTCTTATCCTTTAAAAAAAAGAGCTTACTAAACCTTCAACTAGGGCTTTAATGAGTTCATCGGTGATTCAATAATTTTCAAAAATATACTTGCTACTGAACTTTTTCTTTCTCTTTCATCTCTTTAGTTTTTCTTTCTATTCTTTTAATAACTTTGCCTTTGTTCTTTCTGAAACAAATATATTATGATCAATTGTGTCAACTAAGTGACAATAAATAAAATAAATAAATAAATAAAATAAATAAATAAATAAATTAACCTGGGCTTTAAAAAATGTTCTCAACAGAACCTGCTCTGTGAAGCATGGTCAGGTACCATTGCAGTAGTTATGTGACAACATTTCATTCTTAAACTACCTAGACCACTGCATGACAAAAGTCAGATTACCAAGCAGCAGGGTAATGATAAGGGGGAGGCTAAAGATTGAACTAGAGGGGACATAGGGACAGTGGTAGAGGGTCTCAGTACTTTTGGGGAGGTTCTGTAACTTTGCATAAGTTTGCCATAAGCCTTATGATAAAAAATTTTAAAAGAAAATTCTGGGGAGGACCGAGGATAGCACAGCTGTAGAGTGTTTGCCTTGCATGAGGCCAACCCCAAAGGAATTCGGTTAGATTCCTGGCAGCCTATATTGTCCACCGAGCCTGCAGGGATAATTTCTGAGTGCAGAGCCAGGAGTAACTCCAGAACTCCACCACTGGGTATGACCCCCTTCAAAAAAGAAAAAAAAAAGAAAATTATCGGGAGGGTATTAGAGAGATAAGGACACTAGTCTTGCTCACAGTTGACCCAGGTTTGATCCCTGGCATCCCACATAGTCCCCGAGCCCTACCAGTGTGATTCCTGAATGCAGAGCCAGAGTTAAACCCTGAGCACTGCTGGGTATGCCCACAAACAAACAAAACAAAACAATATGTGGTAATAATACTAAGGTCAAATAAAGACTAGACCAGAATGCACTAAAATAGCAGTCCTTTTTAAAGTAATGACATGTTCTGGTTTCCTTTCTTTTAAGGAGTTGCTTCAGATAAGTGCAGATCCCATACAGAATGAGAGACAGACAGAAATGTAGCCCAGCTCGTTGAAAGGCTGGGACCCTTATCAAATAAATAAATATAAATAATAACTAAATAACAAATAAATATTTGGTGAACACCAGGGCAGGTAAGTTCAGAAGTCAGCTTTACTTCTTATTTCTTTTAACAAGAAAATATATGCAACAGGCTACATTCTGCATTCCCATCTAATAAGCTGTTCCACCTTGATGTTCAACAGCAGTTTTACACATAAACATGCCTGACTCCTGTCCAAAATGTACTTATGTATGTTGTCTAGTAATTCATAAAGGAAGTCGGGAAAGAGGCTCAAAGTGCTTGGAGAGATTCACTGCAAGCTTTGAGATAAACCGTAGGGAATTATCAATTGATATGAGATCTGAGGAGGTAGACTGGGAAGTGAAGAGAAAAATACAGACAAGTGGAGCCAAGAGTGATAGTATGGGGGGCAGAGCACCAGCCCTGAATGCAGTTGACCTGTCAGCCCAGATGGTCCCCTGAACCCTCCAGGAGTAGTTTCTGAGCATGGCTGTAGATGCCCCTGCCTCAAAGGAAAGCTTAAAAGTAAGAAAGAGGGGCTGGAGTGATAGTACAGTGGTAGGGCAGTTGCCTACCATGCTGCTGACCTAGGATGGACATGGCATGGGGGTTCAATCCTGAGCATCCCATATCATCTCCCAAGCCTGCCAGGAGCGATTCCTGAGCGGAAGCCAAGAGTAAATCCTTAGTATGGCCAGGTGTGACCAAAAAATGTAAGAAAGAAAAATTGGAGAAATGTTCTCAACAGAACCTGCTCTGTGGAGCAGCCACCACCATGCCTGGGCTTGCCACTGAAGTAGTCATGTGACATTTCATTCTAAAATTCCTTGGACCTCTGGATGACAAAAGCCAGATTACTATGGAGTAGGGGGAAGGGTGAGAAGGTGGGAATGAAATTTGGACTACAGGTGAGATAGGGACAGTGGTGGAGGATGTCAGGCATTTAGGTGGTGATGGGTTTGCAGTAACATTGCACATCGATACAATGAATATTATGGAAAAATTAAAAACAAAAACAAATTCTCTCTCTAAGGACTTTAGAGATCAAAATATTTTTAAAATTTCTTTCTGGGGACTATACAGAGGAAAATGGTGCATGCCTTGAATATGGTTAATCCAGATTCAATTTCTGGCATCCCATACGGTCCCCCAATGCACACCAGGAATGATCCCTGAGCACAGAGCTCAGAGTAAGCCTGGAACACCACCAGATGTGGCCTCAAAAATCAAACAATTCTCTCTGCGTCTCAGCTTCCTCATCTTTTGGGGTTTGGGACTTGCTGAGGACTAGGTGTGCTAACCAAGAGTCCTACTGTCAAGCTATATTCTCAACTCCGGACCCTCATCTCTCAAGTGAACACCAT
This sequence comes from Suncus etruscus, assembly GCF_024139225.1. Taxonomy (NCBI): domain Eukaryota; kingdom Metazoa; phylum Chordata; class Mammalia; order Eulipotyphla; family Soricidae; genus Suncus; species Suncus etruscus. Next base: position 16,686,940 of record NC_064868.1, on the reverse strand, counting down.
ACTCTTTAGTGAGCATCAGTGTTGAGCAGAGGAAACAATAACATACTTGCAGGGTGGCCCAGACATTGTGTCTTGAGATCATATTCAGTTATGTGGCAAACTCATTTCAACCCATGCTACCCTTTTCTTACTGGCATTATTCTAAATGAAGCACATTATGTGATATCATTTCACAGAACAAAAACATTTAACCCAAGCCATGAAACAGGGAAAAAATGAATCTATTAAGGCAAAAAAGGAAGAGTAATTTATAAAGATTAAGCTTGCTGAAAAACACTTTGATCCATATTTCCCCAACATGTACAATGACCAGATTAATTCACAAGAAATATTGGGTTTGAATTATTTAAATGCTTAGTGATGAGAATAATACATAGCAGGTGCTCTGTGAGGGGATTATTGATTAACTTGACTCCCAAGTTCAAAGTAGCCAGTGCTATATTTTAATGTATGAATAATTCAAAAGAATGAACATGTTCTGTAGTTACTGAAACCACATTCACAATCAACCGTATGAATATGAAAACTACTGTTTTGCCCAGAGATGTACCTTTTCCCTCCTCACCCAGTCCAGCTTGGCACAAAATATAGTTTTCATTGCTAACAGCTAATGTGGGTCACACAAGTGACACACAGGCACCTGATAAATATCTAACGGATGAATGAAAATCTCACAGAGTGGTAGTGGAAAACAACCAGCAAAAGTATTTGAAGAGGCCAATCAGGAAGGAAAATCAATTCCAATAAAGGCGATGCTCTCTGGCGCCAGTACTATGAAGGCAAATAGTGTTGGAAAGGGGAATGAGCACGCCACAGAGAATAGCAAATAACATCGATCACAACTTGAGCACCTTCTAGGTGTCCTTAGAGTCCCCAGTAAATGGATTCACTGGTATCTCACAAGCAGGACCCCCAAATGAACTGCCTCCATTTCGTAAGCAGTTCTGAGGGGCAAAGAGAAAACCAGCTCTCGGTTTGAATTAGCATTTACAGTTGAGAAAAGCAGGAAAACTGAAATGAAAAGGGAATTTGCTTTTCTTTTCTTTTGTAAAGGGAACCCTAGGCAAATAATGAGCTCATTTGAAACAGCAACCATGTCTAGGTTTTTCAGGTGCTCAGAGTGAGATGCATATAGAGAAAATTTTGAAAAATTAGCAATTTCCATATGCAAGGAGATCCAGGAAATGCCAAACATTTTCAAGTGGGGATGATTTTGATCATGAGCTCATCTTCAGTCTGTAAAATGGAAAACCATGACTCTAATTCCATTGGCAGTGCTGGCTGTCCATCTTGGTCATGAGTTGGTAGTCAATCAATCCTTTCAATTGATCCTTGTTTTCATAATGGGCAGCTTCAAGAGGAAGAAGAATTGGTATGTGTCCGGAGAGATAGAGCCAGGAGTAACCCCTGAGTGCTGCCAGGTGTGACCCAAAAAACTAAATAAATAAATAAATAAATAAATAAAGGGGCCAGAGAGATAGCCTGGAGGTAAGGCGTCTGCCTTCCATGCAGAAGGACGGTGGTTCAAATCCCGGCATCCCATATGGTTCCCTGAGCCTGCCAGGAGCGATTTCTGAGCGTGGAGTCAGGAGTAACCCCTGAGCTGCCGGATGTGACCCAAAACCAAAAAATAAAAAATAAAACAAACAAAAAAACAAAAAAAAAACCTAATTTAGGGGCCATAGAGATAGCCTGGAGGCAAGGCATTTGCCTTTCATGAAGAAGGTCATTGGTTTGAATCCCGGCATCCCATATGGTCCCCTGAGCCTGCCAGGAGCGATTTCTGAGCATGGAGCCAGGAGTAACCCCTGAGCGCTGCCGGGTGTGAACCCCCCCCCAAATAAGAAAAGAAAAAAGAAATCTTGGCATAGAGCAGCTCTTCACTGATTTTCAGAAGGAGAAAGAAAATGCACAACTTGGATCAGCAGTATCTATACATTCTTAGAGGAAACCAAACACAACAAAGATCACAACCCTGGCCTGGGGGGTGAAGGAGGGGCGGGCAGGGTTTGCCAAATTAACACCCCCCCAATAATTTAGAAAAAAATGCTGAAATAATTCTGAATAGTAATACGTTCAAGAAAGATAAAAGTGACAGAGAGCTGTTGTGTGTGTGATGGACCAAGTGAAGAAAGAGGATTCTAGGCAAAGTTGGGAGTTTGCTGGAGGGACAAGTTGTTTGGAATTAAATAAATACAATGCTTGAAATAAAATTCATCTAGGTCTAAGCTACTTCGTCTCGCTACACTGGATATAGAGAGAGATACAGAAATAGAGATTGATATAGAACCCTAATCAAAGGTCAAAATCACAGCACAAAACACGGTGAAAAGGACCATAATAATATATGCCACCTAAGACAGGCTCCCCTGCCTTCTACCCAGCAAGGTTATTAGCTAAACATGTAAAATTCTTCCCTCCCCCTCAGCCTTTTTTTTTTCTTACACGGTCCGGAACTTAGTCTGGGACTGGCTATCTCTTCCTCAGCAGCCGAAGTCACAAAACACAAAACAGGTGAGACACGTAGCACAATTGGGCAAGCCCTTCTTATGGGAAACCAAGCCATGGAATTTCCCAGAAAAGCCCAAAGATTTTCTCCCACCCCCTACCGTGACCCCCCCCAAACCCCCTACCAGTAAACCACTCAAATTGAAATGCGCTGCAAATGCAATTACCCTCTAGAATAAGTGACTTCCTCAGTCGGGAATGGTTTCTGCAGGTGCCGGGATTTTTTTTCTTCTCATGTTAGTTGCTCCAAAGTGATGCTAACCGGGTGCAGAAAATGATGCGCTGCCTCCAGCCCTTTGTGCAATCAACCCCCAGCGCCTTTCTCCTCCTCCACTGGGGCAGGCAGAGACAATGCTTGATGTCCCGACCAAGCTCAGCAAGCCACCTTCGTCCCCACTTTGCTAAAAGCCCAGAGATCAGCAGCTGAGCAGAGTAAGAAACAATCCAGGGCAAACCCAGTAGAAAAGAATTGAGCCTTACCAGTTTGTCCCACGGTAGTCGAGAGGAAAGCCCACCCAGCTACTCCAGGCCAAGCAACTGGATTTCTTCAGCACCCGACACCAAGGTTACACTGCCTCCTTCTCTGTTTACTTTGCCCCAGGAACCTCTCCCAGAATTTTCTCACAATGAACGCGCCTATATTCTAATCCCCTCTCAAGGCAAACTGGCAAACACACACCAAATGACTTCTGCAAAAGTGCTCCTCCAGGGAAGCGGGCAGAGCTGGGCTGGGGTGTAGGGATGAGCTAACACTGATTCCTACCAGGGGACTCCTCCAGGAAGCAGGGAAGCAAACCCTCCCACACCCAGTCCAGGAAGAGGAACCCCCGCAGGGAGGCAGCTTGGCTAAGCTTCCACAGGGAATGGGAAGGAGCGGGTTCAGCCTTAAACTTCCAACAAGGTGCATCCCTTTATCCCACCTCCCTTGCGGGGCAAAAACATTTCAAACAAGTCAAAATCAGGTAGTAGCAGCTGCTCCCCCAACTGACCGAATCTGAAAAGGCTGGAAAAGACCGGGGCAATTTAGTTTTTTCTTTTTTTTTCTTTTTTTCACTTGCTTCCTGAAGTGAAAAATCCACCATGACCCAGGAAAATGGGGATCAAGCAGGTGCTAAGGAGCCTGAAATTGCTGTTACCTGCAGCCACTGGTGGGCAAAGAGCATGCTGTTTTGTACCCGAAGGAAATGAGCGGCGAGAAGCTAAATTCGAAGGTGTTCCCACTCCTTCCACTCGCCAGTGCCCTGTTCTTGTAGGACAGTGCTTGCTCTGTCTCCGAATCACAACAGTGCACGCCTGAGGAATCCACCTTCCTTTGGACCTGAAGACAAATGCATCACTAGGTAGGTCCCACCCAGACTCCAGACACCGCGGACATCCCTCTTCTTAGCCCTTGAGGTTCCAGAGAGGAAACTTACCTTGCTGCTAAGTCACTCAAACCCATATGAATAAGTCGAAGAGGAGGCGAACAGATGGGCCTTTCTCTGTCTGCACGGAGCGCTGTGTGCCTCCGGATCTGCGCGGGGCAGACGCTTGTGCAACTCCAGTGGGCAGCCGGCCATGTGGGCCTTTGAGACACAATGAATCAGCTTCACACCACCAATTGGACCACTCCAACTCACCCTCCACAGTGCCCAAAGCGGAGCATGCTGCCTCTGGTTGCAGTGACCCTGCCTAGTCTCAGAAGTGATGGTCTGATGGATGAGTTTCCCCCAGAGACAATGCAACCCGTGACATCACGATTCTGTTTGCAACCCCTACCCTGGGCCCCCATCCAACCTCTCCCGGCTCTCCAAAGAAACCCGCCTCTGCCTGGTGACAATGCCATCTCCATAGCAAAGGAGACTGGGTGCTGAGCAAATGCTCTGACTTCTCTGTTCTTTGGAACTTCAATGTTCAGTTCCCTGCACAGGGTTAATAAGAGTTGTGGGGAGAGAGCGCAGATGGAAGGAACACACACACACAGCCAACAGCCAACTAACTGGAAACCTTTCAAAGGATCAATTTGATTTGCTTTTTGAGATCCTTCTTACTTGCACAATGATTCATAAAATACCGTTCTGTTACAAGCGATTATTGATGCAAAATTATAGGGAAGCCAGGGCAAAGATCATGTATAAAGACTTTGTTTTGCTGCAACTCATTAAAATCCACATTTTTCTCGATAATAAGTGACTTTCTGCTTGCTTATTATCAAATTGCAACGGACTATGGAATAAATGAATGAGTGAATGAATCTGGACAACTGCTTTCACTACCAGTAAAGGCCACTAGCTTTTGCTTGAAAACACTAGATTAGCTCACTGCAATCTCTACTATAAATTTGTTAGCAAAACAAAAATAAATCTCTAATACCTATCTTTATGACTCTCACGGTTACTACCCTTTCACTTCTTTAGAACTCAGATGTTTAATATTAATATAGGAGGATTAAAAAAATCCAATTTAGGAGTGATAGCACAGCAGGTTTGCCTTGCATGTGGTCGACCTGGGTTTGATATCCCAGCATTCCATATGGTCCCCCAGCCTTCCAGGAGTGATTTCTGAGTGCAGAGCCAGAAGTAATCCTTGAGTGCTACTGGGAGTGGTTCAAAAACAGCAACAGAATCCAATTTAATCTATATAAAAATTAAAAACCTTTTGAATAATAATAAACTGCAAAGAAATGATGTACTGGCACCACTGAGGGACCATTTCCTTTCTAGTTAGTAAGTTCCTAAATGCTGAAAGGAAAAATGTCACCCCAAAAAGACTTTGAACTAGAGGAGATATAAAATGTATAAAACAATGTTCATTCTGACATGCTATGTGTCAAAAATACCCAAAATGCATTCACTACATAGAGTTTGACCAAAGCCAATCTTTGGGCCTTTGGGCAGAGAGACAGTTCCTTGAACACAATGCTTTTGCATGCAGGAGACCCAGGGTTCAATTCCTAACTCTATGTAGAATATTCCTGAGCACTGAGCCAGGAGTAAGGAGCCCCCATCCTGAGCACCACTGGATTTGGCCTCTCTGCCAAAATATACAGTTGTAAGTGGTTTTCGACCTTTCCAAACCTGTGGAGAGAAAGCTATCCATGCACTGGCTGCAGACAGGCAGTTAATAACTATTGTGGTTATTGCACACAACTGCACTGGTGAGGCTCTGGGGAGATGGGTTTTCTCATAAATTGCCAATGGCAATAAAATTACTAGTACAAACATGGAGGGAATTTGAAATAATATAATAATAATAACACGGGATGCATGTGTTATTTGACAATATAACAACAACAACAACAACAACAACAACAACACTGGGTGCATGTGTTGCCAGTGGAGGTTCCCAGGGTGGCCTATGGGAAGTGGGGAGGAGAGAAAAGGCAGCGTTGAGAATAAAAATCTACTGCTTTTCTTTACACATCTCTCCACTCAATGAGGCACTTGGCAGACTCAGGACTGATGAAAGTCTGCTACGAGCCCCTGCACTGCAAGGTCGCTCATGTCCTGCCATGTCCCACGAGACAGCTGTCAAACTACACCTGACATCCACTTGTTCTACCTGGCGTGGGACATGATTCCTACCACCAGATTTCTTGGAGAGCCATGGATTCTGGCTGGAGCGAAGAGCTGCTTTTTGCAGGATAGGGAAGCCATTTCTAATCTTATGCAGGACTTTCCCTTAACAGAAAAGAATTTCAGTATAAGAAATAATGGGAGGAAAGTTTAAAGGTTAGTTAGATACATGCAAAAGAGAGAACAGTCTCTTCTAGATTAGAGAACCCTAAACCCTAAGCCCTAAGCCCATCTCAAGAGGAGAGATACAGTTGACCTGTGCATGAGCTTGTGCCCATGATAAGTTAGTTCATATATACTTTTCCCTAACTGCCCCCCACACTACCAGTCCCTTTCTAGGCTGGAGGCCAAGGGAAGCTTTTGAGCAGTTGATGATGGTCTTTTGATATTCCCTTCCTGGTCTTTGTTCCAGTATTAGAGTCTCTCCTCCCAGGGAGTCCAGCCACCTCCCCTCTCAGGAAGCCTCCTCACTAGATCTAGAATTCTGCATCTCAATGGCTGTCTTGGCTTCTAATCCTTTGTATCAAAGGCCTACATATTGGGCCTCCATATCTTCAAGCTGGTTCGAATTTCAGAGAGTATTTTCTCCCAAAATACATTGCCATCAACCCCCCCATCACCTACAACCCAAATATCCTTCCATCCAGCAATTACTACTTCTATCCCATGCATGGTATCTATCCCAGGCATCTACCCCATGGTATTACTAGTACAAGACAAATTGGGTCCTACATGTGTTCAAAAAACGTGGCAAACATACAAATGGCCAGTAGTGAACTGCTAAATCCACAGCTAATAAACATAATAATAATAGATATAATAATAGACAGGTATGCCAAATATAAGTATTCTTATGAGTGAATGTACCAAACAAGGTGAAGAGTTATGGGGTAAGGTGCAATGAGAGTGGAATGACTAAGTCTATGCATGCATTTCCTGTATTTGAAAATAAAAATAAGGTGTAAGAATAAAGAAGTTGGGGCCGGCGAGGTGGCGCTAGAGGTAAGGTGTCTGCCTTGCAAGCACTAGCCAAGGAAAGATTGCGACCGCGGTTCAATCCCCCCAGCGTCCCATATGGTCCCCCCAAGCTGGGGGCAATTTCTGAGCACTTAACCAGGAGTAACCCCTGAGCATCAAATGGGTGTGGCCTGAAAAATAAAGAAAAAGAATAAAGAAGTTAATAAAAATAATTTGTTACTGGAAGAGGAAGTGGGTGGGTGGGGTAGAAATAGACTGAAGATTCCTTGGGGGTTATTCAACCTAAGGGTTGAAGTCTTAACCTAAGGCTTAGGAAACTATGGTCTAAGAGCAAAAGACCCTTTATCAGCCCAGTGTCTCTATTTCCTTTTGTGCTTAGGTGACAGAGTTAAGTGGTTGTATTAGTAGCTGACATGGTCCACAAAGCTGCAAATTATTATTACCTGGCCCTTGACAGAATGTTTGATGACTCCTACCTACCCTGTGATGAGTTTTGAGTCTTAATAAAAGAGACAGTTTTAAGAAGATGGCGTAGAGTAGCTCAGCCCTAGACCACATGTCTTGCATCTATGGCACCTTGGACTCTGGCTAGCACCACTTACACACAAGTCTCTCTTGGAAATCAGATAGATTGCTCTAGGATTGGAGCGATCCTACAACTTCTTGATTTGGAATAAGGGACAGAAACATTTACCACCTAATGGGGCATGACAACAGAAAGTGAGGTGGTGGTGATGGATAAGGAAATGGAAGGTTTTAATTGTCATTCTGGAAAGTAAACTATGCCATATTTATGTAGATATTAACATTATACTGACATGGAAAGGCATTGAAGTGAGAGGGAATCTTCAGTTAACAGAAGAGCAACTATGTGCCACCCAGGAGAAATAACACTGGTACAGGGGTCAGAACAATAATAGCACAGTGGGTAGGGTGTGTGCCTTTTAAATGGCCAACCTGGGTTCGATACCTGACACTCTATATTGTCCTGAGCCTACCAAGAGACCCCTGAGCATCACTGGGTGTAGGCCCAAAACACCACCCCCAAAGAAGTAACACAGTAACTCAATGGATATTTCTCAAAGAGATCTTTGTGTACAAATGAATCGTGTCTTATGTTTGCTTCTGTATTTAAAATAATCTAAGAAAAAATAATAATCTAAGAGGGGGCCGGAGTGATAGCACAGTGGTAGGGTGTTTGCCTTGTACATGGCTGACCCAGGACGGACCCGGGTTCAATTCCTGACATTCCATATAGTACCCTGAACCTGCCAGGAGCAATTTCTGAGCACAGAGCCAGAAGTAAGCTCTGAGTATGCTGCCGGGTGTAGCACAAAAACCTAAATAAATAAATAAATAAATAAATTAAAAAAAATCTGGGGCTGGAGCAGTGGCGTAGCGATAAGGTGTTTGTCTTGCACGCATCTGACCTAGGACGGACCTCGTTTTGATCTCCGGGCGTCCTATATGTTCTATATGGTCCCCAAGCCAGGAGCGATTTCTGAGCTCATAGCCAGGAATAAGCCCTGAGTGTCACTGGGTGTGGCCCAAAAACCAAAATAATAATAATAATAATAATAATAATAATGATAATAATAATAATCTAAGAGAAGCTACATCAAAATGTGAACATTGGTTATGTGTTTTTTTTTCAGTTTTTGGTTTTTGGACCACACCCGGCAGTGGTTCAGAGTTAATCCTGGCTCGGTGCTCAGAAACCATTTCTGGCAGGTTTAGGTGATGACTGTATGGGATGCTAGGGAATCCAACCCAGATTGGCCGCGTGCAAAGCAGATGCCCTACCCGCTGTGTTATCGCTCAGGCCCCAAGGTTATATTTCTTTGATGAGATGCAATTTAACTTTTTAAAGATAGCTTCTAATAAGGTATGCTCATAGAAAATTAAAAGATATTTCAAAATGAATTTCAGAGGACATTCATCTGATTTGATTGTCAAAAGAAAGATTGACCTAATTTCTTTAGATAATCGAAAGCTAATTAGAAGGCTCCCAGAAATCACTTTTTTTCCTTTTCTGATAGTTGGAACAATTTATTTAGCTATCTGTAATAAAGCATCTAATTGATAAAGTAATTAAAGTATTCACAGGATTGTAAAATCTTGGAATACTGAAAAAGTAATGACAACACAAAATACATAAATAAGTAGGTATCTCATTCTATTAAATTTTACGGGTCTGCAAATTAGTCCCTGTTGTGAATAATCATAAGAAACTCATAATTTAATCACTGAATAGGTAATATAGTTCAATGGGAATCAGTATATCAGGAAAGAAAAAATAATGGTCTGAATGTAAAGCCTTTTATACTATTCACCTTTACCTAGATATAAATGTTTAATATAGAAAAATAGTGCTTGTTCAGATAAGATTGCTAACTTCTCATAAGAGTCCCTGGTATTTCATATGGTGCCCCGAGACGAACACGAGTGATTCCTGTGTGCAGATCTAGGAATAGCTCTGAGCACCACTGGATGAGACCCCCAAACAAACCAATAAAATAAAGAATAAATGCTATGGGTAGGCTGAGAGATAGTGCAATATTAAGGTACTTGTCTGGCACATAGTCAACTCCAACTTAAATTTGGGGACCATAAATGGTCCTCAGAGCACCACCATGAGTGATCCCAAAATAGAGAGCCAGAGGTAAATCCTGAGCACTGCTGCATGTGGTCCAAAACTTTAGAAAACAAGAAAGCTCCATGTAAAAAATTGGCATATTGAAAAAAATCACCTGTCATTTGAAAGCCGAATGATAATCACTATGAACAACTTTACAGAGATAGATAGGTAGATGGGTAGACAGAACATTTGATCAGTTGAATGAATGAAGCCAGACCAAAGAAAACTTTGTTCAACAAGGCTGTCATAGTTTTACCACCCTTTCAAAATCTAAAGATAAGGCCTCAGTTTATCTGACTTCAAAAGCATAACTTTTATTTTATTTATGTTTTCAGATAAGACAGTGTACTTTAAGGGCTAAAACGAAAGTATAGCAGGTAGGGCACTTGCCAACCTGGGTTCAATCCCCAGCTCCCCAGATGGTCTCCCAGACCTAACCACCAGGAGTGGTCCTTGAGCACAGAACTAGGAGTAAGCCCCTAGCACTGCTGCATCTACCCCATACACAACCTCAAAAAATACAGGGTGACTTAGGGAACCTGCCAGGAAGGAAATTTTTGTTCTATTCTAACTCCAGAGACAGTACAGTGGATAGGGCTGCTTGCCCTGCATGCGGTTGAATCAGGTTCAATTCCTGGCACCTCACATGGTTTCCAAGCACCTCCAGGAGTGATGCCTGAGTGCAGAGCCAGGAATAAACTAATCTCTAAGCATCACCAGGTATGACTCCAAAACCAAAATAGCAATGTCTTCTTCTAATTGTATAGACAAAACAAGATGGTTCCTCTGAATACATGAGGCCACCTTTCAACCTGCTGCCTAATTTTCAGACAAGTTCTTAACCCATTACCCAATGAGATCTTGGGGCACTAGATTACAGTCATATTGATATGTCTGTTTTTCCATGCTTTTTTGTGTGGGGGGAAGAAGTATTTTAAAATCTTTAGTATCTTTATGGAGGTGATATCTATACTTGATCAAATTGATCATCTTAAAAGATTTTGAGGAAATCTGCCAAATTTTGCAACCATTCCCAATCTTCACTTTATGAACCTTGTCCTTGTTTACAGTTTATCTCTGATCCTACACCCAACTCCCAACAATTCCTTTGTCTCTCTCCATTCATCTTTTTTTCTGGCTATTTTCGGAAACACAACAATTTAGTCTTGTGTGTGTGTGTGTGTGTGTGCCTTCTGGCATTAAATAAAAATCTTCCTACATGCCATTCATGTTGTAACATGCACCATTACTTATTTGACTTTTATTGTTAAGTAGCATTTGCAGTTATTCATCAAGCTTACTCAGAAAACTCAGGTTTGCTTACTTTTGTAGGGTTTCATTTCTTTTTCTTTTTTTCTTTTCTTTTTTTTTTTTTTTTTGTTTTTTGGGCCACACCTGGCGGTGCTCAGGGGTTACTCCTGGCTGTCTGCTCAGAAATAGCTTCTGGCAGGCATGGGGGACCATATGGGACACCAAGATTCGAACCAACCACCTTAGGTCCTGGATCATTGCTTGCAAGGCAAACACCTCTGTGTTATCTCTTCGGGCCCAGGGTTTCATTTCTTGATGAAGGCTCATGAGTCATATAAAATTTATATTAAGTCAAGGTGTAGCCTTTGTTGTTACTAATCTGCCTTTTGCCTACAGAGGCCTCAGTCAAAAACTTGGAAGGGTGGGAGGAAAGGTATTGGTTCTGTTCTCCAAGAGTAGTTAATTTATGTTGGAACAATAATAGAGTGGGGAGGGTGCTGGCCTTGAACTCAATTGACCCAGGTTTGATCCCTAGTACCCCTATATAGTCCTCCCCCCCTAGCCTGCCAGAAATAATTTCTATTGCAGAACCAGAAGAAGCATTGTCTCTTGTTAAGTGCTGCCCAAAAAACAAACAAAAGAATATTTCTCTTTAGTTGATTCACACCACAATTATATATCAAGCACTGCTCTGCCGTCCTAGATGGTGACATCATATGAACAAATAGGAAACACAAAAGGAATAAAGAGCATGAACAAGAGAAAAAAATGGGGCCAGAGAGGTAGTAGCAGAAGAGTCTGGCTTTGCAGTCAGCTACAGTGGTCACAACTCTGGTTTGAATTCTGCATCTGGTCCCCTGAGCACTTTTAGGGCCCATTTCTGAGCACAGAACCATAAATAGTCCCTAAGTGCTAAGGAGTGTGGTGCAAACTCCTCCTCCAAATAATGACAAACATCAGTAACTAAACAAAAACAAATGGGAAAAGTAGGTGCAGATCTGCCTCTGCCCTCCCAACAATTTAAACTGGGCAGAAAAACTAAAAATGTATGGGGTGAGAGCCATAGATAGTGGTAAGGGCATATGCCTTGCAGACCCGGGTTCTATCTCTGGTACCCATATGGTAGTCCCCTGAGCCTGTCAGGTATAATTTCTGATCAAAGAGCCAGGAGAAATTCCTGAGCCTTGACAGTTGTGGTCCAAAAACCAAAAACCAAAAAAAAAGGCAAATAAAAACCTCACAACAAAAAATAAACTCCCCAAAGTCTTACCAAAACCCCCTAAAATTCAAATTGCAAAACTCAAGGCTCTAAAGATGAAGACCACAATGGAATAAGAGATGCTTGTTAGAGCAGAGTCCGGCAGTAAAATCTACAGTGTTCTGGGCATTCAACCCCAGAGTTAGTCAGAAGGTTGTTTGAACTTAAAGACATTTGAGTTTCAACAGATACTGAAAGAAGTTTACCTGGAATGTCCCTTATCTGAGTAAAAGCAGAGATCTCAGAGAAGTGGCTAAACATGCCTCTTCTGGGTGGCTTCTGCTCCTAGGAGAGAGCCCAAGAGTTAAGGTAAGGGGCCCCTAAAGGGCCTCTCTTCTTTTTTTTTTTTTTTTGGGTCACACCCGGCAGTGCTCAGGGGTTATTCCTGGCTCCAGGCTCAGAAATTGCTCCTGGCAGGCACGGGGGACCATATGGGACGCCGGGATTCGAACTGATGACCTTCTGCATGAAAGGCAAACGCCTTACCTCCATGCTATCTCTCCGGCCCCCAAAGGGCCTCTCTTCTTCAGGTCAAGAATACTGGGAGTGGGGAAGCACTTGTTTGACTTCCAAAATTTGACTTCTGAAATTTGACTTCCTAAAGAAACTGACTTGCAGCAGCTGAAGGGGTTCAAGAGATATTAACTCAATTAGTTATAATATAAGTCAGAGGAAGAGACACGGATACAGAGCCCAGAGACTGCAGTCTGTACTGCCCTTCAAAAATAGTAAGTTATGGCAGGAGGCAAAGAAATACTCTGGCAGATAACATATCTTGCACTTGGCCAACTGGATTCAATTTCAACATCCCATATGGTCCCTGAACACACAGCCAGGAGGTAAGACCCAAGCAGATTCCCAAATAACCCCAGCCCCAAATAGAAGATATAATTGTCCTATAGAAGGTGACAGACTGATTCTTTCCAGGGTTACAAAGAGCAAATCAATCAGTATAGGAAACACTCGAAAGTATTGACACATTAAATGTCAATTATAGTTCAATAAATAAAAAAGTGTAGAAACATAAATTTACACTTTTTTGGGTTTTGAGCCACATTCAGTGATGCTCGGGGCTCACTTCTGGCTCTGCAAGCAGAAATTATTCCTGGTGGTTTCAGGAGTACCATATCGAATTTGGGTCAGCCACATGCATGTACAACAAGCACCCTACCCACTGTACTATCTCTCCAGCTCCAAATATACACATTTTTATGATTACAAAAGTGACATATTATAGACTCCTTAGAAAGCTATAAAAGTGCTCCAAATATTTCTAATAGCTCCCCAGATTTCTATTTTCTGAATATACTGTAATTGACTGAGAAGAAAACACTACTGTTCTTCCCACAAAAAAAAATCTTCTCTACTTCCTCCATTTCCCCTACAATGTTAGGTATAAAAAGTTCCAAATTCGGGGCCGGAGAAATAACATGGAGGTAAGGCATTTGCCTTTCATGCAGAAGGTAGATGGTGCGAATCCAGGCATCCCTAACGGTCCCCTGAGCCTGCCAGGAGCGATTTCTGAGCATAGATCCAGGAGTAACCCCTGAGCAACGCTGGGTGTGACCCAAAAACCAAAAAAAAAAAGTTCCAAATTCTGGGGCTGGAGAGATAGCACAGCGGTAGGACGTTTGACTTGCAAGCAGCCTATCCAGGATGAATAGTGGTTCAAATCCGGGCATCCCATTTGGCCCCCAGTGCCTGCCAGGAGTGATTTCTGAGTGCAGAACCAGGAGTAACCCAGAACGCTGCTGGGTGTGACCCAAAAACAAACAAACAAAAAAGTTCCAAATTCTGAAGGCCGGATTAATAGTATAGCTTGGAGGGCATTTGCTTTGCACACAGCTGACCGGGTTTGATCCCCAGCACCCCATAGAGTCCCCAGAGCCTGCCTGGAGTAACCTCTGAGCACTGCCTGATGTGGCCCCCAATCCCCTCCCAATTTTTTAAGTCCCAAACTCTAAGCAATGCTGAATTACCCAACACTTGGTATGAGAAATAAACTCTGTTCTCTTGCAAATCTGGGTTTTGTCAGTTTCAGTTCACAGGGACCCCACGCAGTAAACTAATGAGTGCAGTGGAAAAGATCTCCCAGGTTTTCCCCACAAGAATCAATTTGGTGAAAAGTAGAAATGCTCCAGGATGGGTGGAAGGGGTGTCGGAGAATGGTGTTGGGGGGGGGGGGTGGAGGGATTTGCACAAAGAGAAAAAACAAGATGGAACCACAAGGGACAGTGCGGTGACGGAACACCAAGGCAGTGCTGGGAAGTTTGCTAGGGACTTGGAGAAACAGGCAGGGGTTAGGCCAAGCTGGTCACTATGACAAGCCATTAACTAGATCTTGCCATGTAAAGAGTTCAGGAGACACTGGATTTGTCCACATCCGCACTAGCATCCCAATACCTCTTGTGAAAATAAGGTAAATGGCCTCACAGAAACAGAATAATCAGCATTTGCTAGGTTCAATAAAACACACTACTATCAATGAATTTTGTGTAATGTTCTTTTTTTTTTCTTGGACTTGTGCTACCTGCAAACTACCAATAACTCATATGGTGTGATTCATCCCCTTTCTATTGGTCCCGCTGAATGCTAGATTAAAACTTGGAGACCAAGTCAAGGACACTCTGGCCCTAGTGGTTTCTCTTAGCCGTCCCACCTAACTACCTCGTGGTTAAGAAGCTGCTTTGCCTGGAGCAAACCCGAGGCTGGCTTTTATTCCCATCTGCACCTCAAGTGTTCCTTTGAAAATTGCTTATTTATTTTTTGAAGGGGGGGGGGGGGAAGAACTCATCCCTGAAGCAATTCTCATCTCCCTTTCCTTTTCCTATATATTTGGCATTTCCAGTTCAAGCAGCAGAAGGTACACGAACACCTCCAACTCCCCAATATATTATTTTTACTCCAGTTGGAAGAGAATGGAAGGTTGGTGGTGGTGGGGAAGAAGTCCATTTATTTCAGAACTCGACAAGGTAGTTTTGCTTTTCGTTTACAAAACTCGGTTACTTCCTCCAAGAAAAACAAAGGATTCTTCGGGTGAAAACGCTGACTTACCTTACAAAGACACACCGCGCCAGCTCTTAATGGCTCTTTAATGATCAGTCCCAGGATCAACATTCACAGGATGGCATCCCGGCACGCCTTGGGGGATGGTCCCTCCACTCGATTTACCAGTCGCAACCAAAGGAAAGGAACGAGGAGGGAAAGTAAAAGAAGCCTGGGGCAGAGGGAATTTGGGGAATCGCTTCTCAGCTGGAGTTCTGAAAGGAGAAGCAGGAAGGTGGTTGGCTCGATGTGGGCATGTCCACTACTCACTGATCACGGGTTTTGGGGTCCCAGAAAAATGCCCTCTCAGCCCCACTAACAAAGGAAAGCTATTTAACAGGTGAGTCAGGGCGCCTGTTTTAAAAAGCACGTCTTAAAAAGATGCTTAAGAACTCCGGAAAACTTCTAGTAACTCTGGTGTCTGCAGGGGGTGCCCCGCAGTGGGGGTTCGTTCTGGGAGCTGGGCCTGAAAACAGGATGGGGCGGGACGGGGGGGTGAGAAACAGGCTTAGTCTCGGTACTGTTGTGTGTGTGGGGGCGGGGGGGCTCCTGTAACCTGCAGAGTAGGAAGGAAGCGGTGGTGCGGGTCCCTGCTTGCCACATGCCCGGAACACCTCCCTCTTCCAGGTGAGAAACTCATATGGTCTCTCCACAGAACACACAGTATAAAACCAGGTTGCACGGTGACTCTGAGAAGTTTTCTGGCAATGGGGAACATCGTGAGGATCTGGTACCCTCAACAGGAAGGCTGGGATCCCAGACATAAGCAAAGGGTGTCTTCACTGAGCTGGTGAGAACACATACCCATTCCATCGTCTACAACCATCCGAAACTATGCACAAAGACCCTCAAAACAAGTTTGGCCATATTCGATCCCAGGTCCTGTCTATGGTGTCCCCCACAACCCCCGCCTCGCCAGGAGTGATCTCTGAACATAGATAGAGCAAGCGGTTAAGTCCTGAGCACTGCCATGTGTGGCTCCCAAACCAACAAAATCCCCCAAACGGGAAGAAAACCAACACAAATCTGTGTTCACTCATGAATGAAATGAAATCAACCCTCGATACCTTATTAATATCTGTCAAAACCAGGTTTATGGGGCTGGAGAAATAGCATGGAGGTAAGGAATTTGCCTTTCACGCAGAAGGAAGATGGTTCAAATCCCAGCATCCCATATGGTCCCGCGAGCCGGCCGGGGGCTATTTCTGAGCATAGAGCCAGGAGTAGCCCCTGAGCACTGCCAGGTGTGACCCAAAAACAAACAAACATAAAAACAGATTTATTTGGCAATACATAGCTTATGTCCTCCCATATACAAAACTTCCCCTTTGTGACATACAACATAACACACAAAATAACGCATTTATTTACTAACAAGGTACACTGATCTGAGATCTGAGGCTAGTACACAGAATACTGCTCTGTTGCCACCGGCAAGACTTTTTAGTGTCCTCACTTCTCACTAACACAGTCACATTTTACAAGGCAATATAAATGTGCTACACGAAGCCAGAGCAATAGAACAGTAGTGAGGGTGTTTGCCTTGCAGACCTGGGTTCAATCCCCAGATCCCCTGAGACTAACCAGGTACTAAGCACAAAGAGCCAGGAATGACCTGTGAGCGTTGTCGCTGAGTGTGGCTTCCCGCAACTCCTCCCCCAAAGAATGCTACTTTCCCTCCTCTACACAACTTGCCATTTTGTCAAAATGGTGACTGTGAGCCAAAGGCAATTGGGAAGAGCAGAGAAAGAGAAAACCACCTGCTTTCTTCTCTGACTCAAGACAAACCGGACTTGCTTTATTGTAGGGGCCCCCTTCAATCCCCCAGGAAGAAGAGGACACAACTCTTATCACTGCAGACAGCAGGGACCATAATGGACACAAACAAATCTCATTGACACGATTATCTTCCAGGACTTCCCCTAGATATTTACCTTCCCAGCTTTTATTGCTCCTTCAAGCCCAAACCTTTTTGCCCTTGCCTCCTTCTTTTCTGTGAGTCCTCCCTTCCCACCATAAGTATCTGAGTTCACCCCTTTGCTTCTTCCTGTTCCCTTGCCTGGTGTCAGTTTATTTTGCAGGGCTCCAGGCCCCAAATATATGAGAATACAGGAAAAGGTGGTGTTCGTACCCTCCCTTGCTCCATATTGGTATTTGGACCCCTGCTTTCAGTTCATGTTACCATTGTACAAATCTACAGACAGCTCCCAGCACACCAACACTGGCCTCACCACTTTTTAGCACCAGTAAAGCCCAGATGAAGCTCTTTGGGACCCCCAAAGAGCTGATCTTGGGTGTAAGCAAAACTCTACTGCCAGCTGGAAGCTTTGTCCTAGTGACTTTTGCTAAAAGGCTGGTTCCTTTTTGCTTTCCCTTTTTCTGTGGCATGGGGGATCCAACCCAGGCCCTTACTCATGCATAGCACTCCCACTGCACTCTCCCGCTGAGCTCTCCCACTGAGCTCAACCATTGAGCTCACCCATTGAACTCTCCCACTGAGCTAGGCCAATGAATAGTCATTGCCTTTGATTTGATAGATGTGGCTGGAAATCTGCTTTGGTTTTTCTTATCCCAAATAATTGGGTTCTACTTTATTCAGCCATTACTAAGCCTCTAAGGAGCAGAATCCAATTCTGGACATCAGGGTATCCCACTTTAGTCAGAGGATCACAAATACGCAATTCAAAACCTGGTTGAATCTTTTCACTTCACATAGGCCTCTATGTGACTTTGGGTATTGATTAGGTATATAGATTAGGTATAGTGGCTAACTCAGAGCCTTGAAGGTTTACTGCATTGTAACTGAAAGGTAAATTTATCCTACAGTGTAACCTATAAAAATACAACAACAGCAACAACAATAATATCCAAAGTTATTATACTTTTCTTTATGATTAATATCTTTTAGAGTTCAGGCACGGTGGAAAATATGAGTCATAGGAAATAGGGTGAACATAAATTGCAAAATGTTCTTTACATTTAAGTAATTAAGATCTCAAAGAATTGGGGCCGGGCGGTGGCGCTGGAGGTAAGGTGCCTGCCTTACCTGCGCTAGCCTAGGAGACGGACCGCGGTTCGATCCCCCGGCGTCCCATATGGTCCCCCAAGCCAGGAGCGACTTCTGAACGCATAGCCAGGAGTAACCCCTGAGCGTTACCGGGTGTGGCCCAAAAAACCAAAAAAAAAAAAAAAAAAAAAAAAAAAAGATCTCAAAGAATAAAGAAAAACCCTTATAAAGAGAACAGCACAAAGAAAGAGGAAGGCAACATTGAGATATCGTATGGGAAAAATGAATTTGCCTCAGAATTAAGGAAGAATCAATAGTTTTTGAGTGAATGGCTGGAAAAAAGATCAGCAGATGCTAGCCTGAGACCACATGAAGTCCACACACTCAATTGTATGAGGCCTTTCCAACATCCGTCCGAAAATGAATTTGCAGATAGTAGCCTGATTTAAAAAAAATTCCATTCACCAGCAAACTTTCTTGAATTTATCAAGACAAAATACCATTTATTTAGCCAGCTCAAGAAGGACTTACAAACTTGAGCACAGCCCATTGAGAATGCAGGGTTGGAAAACTCCTTTTAAACACACACACAAACACACACACACACACACACACACACACACACACACACACACTCGCACGCGCCATAAAATCCAGACCAGAACAAACAGGCAGCCTATCAAGCTGGAAAGAGAAATGAATGTAACCTTGCAGGGAAGAAGAAAAGCAAATCTCAAGTAGCTTCTGTTGATGTAAGCAAAGATTAGAGTGACAAGGTCGCATCCAGCAAAGTGTGAATCCCATTAGTGCTGAAGTGTTACCCAGACTTACAGAGTTCAGACTCTACTCTTTTTGCATTTCAAGACTAACAAATGGGACCCATAGAGATGTGAAAAGTAGAGATGCAGATTCTTCGAAATCCAATCCAATAGGCAGGGGTCAATGCCCAAACATTAGCATTTAGTGTGTTTATGAACAAAACTAGGAACACTTGTAGCCTTCACCATCTTTCCCCAATACACAATGATGCTGTTTGAATGTACATTAGAAACAGAGCATTTAGGCAAGTCTCTGGGGCAACTTGGAAAATCAAAGTATTTCATTGAAAGAAGAGAGAGGTAGTGGAGATGCAGCAGTGGGTGAAAAAAAAGGGAAAACATCTGGAAGTCATCCATGACTTACTTATTTATGTGCCCAATACCCAGGTGATACACCAATGTCACTATTGGAGCCTAACAGACGATGGTTGATTCGAGCAGTTCATCTGCAAAAATCTGTAATGCAAATTCTGTTTCCTCCGGAATCAAGATTTATCAAGTATGGCTCTGGAGCCACATTGGGTCACTGAGCCGAAGCAAATGAAAATCACAAGATGAAGGAACTTATTTCTCATAAGGAAAAATCCAGTGTAAGGAAAGCTCAGGCCTTGGCCAAGATTTTCAACATGGTTGCAATCAAGTCATTTTTCAATTGTCTAAGTAAATAACATTGACCACATGAAATATTCTGCCAGAGGTATATAGTTGCTAAGATTTTTTTCTTCTGTCAAAGCCTAAATCTAAGCACTCACGTTTAAAATTATTGAACTTGGACTTCAGCACTGAATGTGCAGGATAATACCACTATGTGTTTAGTACAAAGATCATTTCTATCTTTGGGGGGGGGGACTTGCTACTCCCCAACTGCACAAAGAGGTACCAACTTGCCAAGAATGAGGAAAGGGGAAAAATCTACTGGAAATAACATTTGGTTGTTCATATTAGCACTGAAGACAAGATGGCTGTGGTTTAGAAATTTTTAATTAGCCCGAGTAAACTAGTTTGCCAACTCTCTTTGGGCAGCTTAGTTTTCATCTTCACTGACTGGCCTGAAAATGAAGCTGTCAAGAATCCTAGGTTGAAACTGCTTTTTCTGAAAAGAAGTTTATTGTGTATAGTAAGTCTGGAAAAATGTGGAGAATCAACCCAGAAGCTCTATTGTCTTTATTCAGAGCTCAAATGCATAGATTTATCATACAAACTGAAGAGTCACAGGTAGAAAACATTTAAATTGCATATACCTGGAGACACATTTGATTTCTTTCTTTGCTTTTAGGTACACATTGTTTTCAGAATCCAAGTTGGATAAATACTATGATTATTTTCTTAAAGGTAAATTCAGATTTGCACCAATTAATATTCTTACCTGAGCCAAAGAGATAGTACAGCAGGTAAGGCAACTGCCATGCTTATAGATGACCCTAGTTTGATTTCCAAATTGCATATGTTCCCCTAAGCCCTGCCAGGAGTGATACACCTCTATGAGGACCCAGGAGAAGCCTGAGCACTGCTAGGTGTGGCTCTAAAACAAAACCAAAACAAAACAAAAATTACTGGGCCTGAGCCATAGCCAAGTAGGGCAGTTTGCCTTGAGAGATACTGAACCAGGTTTGAACTCAGCATCCTTGATGGTCCTCCAAGCCTGCCTAGAGTGATCTTTGAGCACAGAGAGCCCTGAGAATCACTGAATGTGGCCCCAAAGAGTTTTATCAAAATCTATAGGATATTTTACTTTTAATTTTGTTTGAGGTGGCAATCTGGCAGTGCTTGGGGGTTACTCCTAGCTCTTTGTAGAGGCACAATGCCTTGCAGATCAAACTGGGCCTCCTGCAAAGTATGCACTCAACCCATTGAGCCACCTGCAGGGGGGGGCCACATTGACTATCTTCAAGCCCATCTGATCCTTCTACTTTGAATGCTGGGTTCTTTCCTCTTCCCCTCCCGCTTCTGGCTTCCCCCTTTCCCTCCCAACCCCTCACTTCAATTTGCTTCTTTCTGGGGAAACATTCCCTTCCATCTCTGGTTTGATACTGCTTCTCTGGAAGTCCTCTCTCTCCTCTTTCCTACCCCAAACTCCTTCATGGCCCAATGAGTACCTCTTCTCGGTGGCTGCCTCTTTATTTGAACTGTGTACATTGTGCAGGAAATGGGCATGAACTGTCTCTAGTCTGGAAACCAGGAATCATATAATCTTCCTCAAGTATGAATCCTCAGGGTCTAAGATACAGCTTGTCATGGAGTATGTGACCATTGCATGCTACAAAAGGGTAGAAAAGAAAGAGGATGGAAGGCAAGGGCAGAAAAAGAATGGAAGGGAAGAAGAAAAGGAAGAAGGAGGGAGAAAGGAAAAGACAAGAGATGGAGAAGAAAGAATGGAAGAGGAAGGAAGGAACAAAGAAGGGTAAGAGAAGGAGAGAGAGATTAGACAATTACCAATGGCAACACACTCAGAGCTACTGTCAACAACTGTAAGATGATAAAATGTGCCAGTGGAAAAGGGGCCGAGTAATAATGGTGGGGGGATACTGACATCCTGGGATGGGGATGGGCTCTAAGGGCTCTGCAAGAATAAAACAATAATATTAATGTGATGCTAAACCAAAACAAAAACAACTGATTAATTTTTGGGCCACACCTGGCTCTGTGCTCAGGAATCACTCCTGGTGGGCTCAAGGGATCCTATGAGATGCCAAGGATTGAATCCAGGTTGGCCACATGCAAGGCAAGTGCCCTACCTGCTGTGCTATCACTCCGGCCTCTGACTTTTTTAATTTAAAGTGAAGGGCCAGGGGTAGGAGCGATGGTGCACGCAGTAGGGCATTTGTCTTACATGCGCTAACCTAGGAGGGACCACGGTTTGATTCCCCAGAATCCCATATGGTCCCCCAAACCAGAGGTGATTTCTGAGCACATAGCCAAGAGTAACCCCTGAGCATCACCGGATGTGGCCCAAAAACCAAAACATAAATAAATAAATAAATAAATAAATAAATAAATAAATAAATAAATAAATAAATAAAATAAAGTCAAGGGCCAGAGAGATAAAAGAGCAGGTAGGGTGCTTGTATGTCTCCAACTTGGGTTAGATGCTGGGCATTCCATATAGCCCTGATAAGAATAATCCCTGAGTATAGAGCCAGGAGTAAGACTTAAGCACAGGTGTGGCTCAAAAATAAACAAACATTTTTGTTGCTTTTTGGGCTACACTTGGTGGTACTCAGGAGTTATTCCTGGCTCTACACTCAAATCTTTTTTGGGATGCTGGGAATCGAACCTGGGTCAATTGTATGTAAAGCAAATGCTTACTGTTGTGCTATCTCTCCTGCCCCTATATAAACATTTAACTTATAATGTAGGAAGGATTTGGGTCACACCCAGCTATATCTGGATTACTCTTGGCCCCTATATGAAAATCTTAAAAAAAATGAAACCTCTGTATGTGCATTATTCAATGTGGGGGACTTCTGGAATAACACACTTTGAACTCACAAAGATAAGATAAAATAAAAGCTAATAAAGAAAAAGTACTGTAATTGGAGAGGTAATATAATAGGCAGGGCATGTACCTGCACTCAACTGGCCAGGTTTCTAATTTCAGCACCCCACACTGAGTGTGTGGACATCACAACTGTGTGTGCGACCTGATCATCACAGCAAGATCAACAGAGGAAGAAGAGGAGATTGAAACAAACAAAGCCTTAATTACACTGAACACCAGATTCCTCAACCATTCTCGTGAAATTCATTCTTTTATTGTGGATATTGTTTGGGTCACACCTAGCTAAACGGCCTTGGAGGTCACCACAGAGGTGCTTGGAAGACCAAGCAATAGAAGAATTTTCACCCAGGGGCTAACATCTGCTAGACAAGTATGCTGCCACCCAGCCACTTGCCTGGTCCATGCAATGTAAGGGAACATTTTTGAGGAATGAAGAAAGAGAGAAAGGGTAAGAGAAGAATGAAACAGCGTGGAGAAGAGAGAATAAGTTCAAAAAAGGTAAGCTTTGATCACAATGGTTTCTTCTTCCCCGTTAGTGTGTTCAAAATAGTTCCTTTTTTGGGTGATAGAGCAACATTACAGTGGGTAAGAAACTTGCCTTGCACATAACCAGTCAGGGTTGAATTCCAGTACCCCATATGGTGGCCACAGGTCTCCACGAGTAATTCCTGAGCACAAAGACAGAAGTAAACCCTGAGCACAGATGAGTGTGGCCCCCAAATTAAAGCAGCTTCTTTTAACCAAAAACCAAATCAATACATAAAGAGTAAATGTGACAGTAAATATGGCTCCACGGTAAAGTGTTTGCCTTGCCTTGCATGTGTGAAGTCCTAGGTTCAAATCCTGACACAAAAACAAAAAGAAGAACAAAACACCAAAAGCTAATTTTACCTGCACTCCAAGGTCTGATCAATGAGATCAGATTTATTTTAACATAATCAAGAAAACAAATCTAGGGGCTGGAGTGGTAGCACAGAGGTAGGGCATTTGTCTTGCATGCGGCTGACCCAGAACAGATGTGGGTTCAATCTCCGGCATCCCATATGGTCCCCAGAGCCAAAGGCGATTTCTGAGAGCAGAGCCAAGAGTAACTTGTGAGCGCTGCTGGGTGTGGCCCAAAGACTAAAAAAAAAGGATAATAAACAAGTCTATTGTCAAAGTGTTTCTTAGATTATTGAGGAGCTGTTACAGTCTAGTGTTTTTTTTTTTTGTTTGCTTGTTTTTGCTTGGTTTGGTTTTGTTTTTGTTTTTTGGCCCACATTTAAATATGAATATGCAAATGGATGGATTAAACCAGTGCTTAGTAAACTAACTAGCTCACCACCAGCCCTGTTCTGCAAGGTCTTGTCCATGATAGACCTTTCTATCAGCCATTTTGCTTTTTAATATAGTTCCAAAGCCTTTCCCAACTGTTAATATTTTATTTTATTATTTATGTTTTTTGGGCCACACCAAGTGACGCTCAGAGGTTACTCCTGGTTATGCACTCAAAATTGTTCCTGGCTTGAGGGCCATATGGGACACCAGGTGATCGAACCATAGTCTGTCCTAGGATAGCACGAGCAAGGCAAATGCCTTGCACCACCACTCTGGCCCACTAACTGTTAATATTTTAGCTCTTCTACTTCACTGTGACATTTTATAAGTAAATTTGCCTCTAAGCCTCACGTATTAGGCCAGTAGTCCCTTTAATGTTCTCTTATGAAACTTCTTTTCCTAAAGAAAAATACAGTTCTACAAGAGCCCAGGGATTACTTACTGGTTGTTAGCAAAGTATCCCAAGAAACAGTCATATTCAAAATGGCCTCCTTCCATTCCCCTTGCCAGTATCTTGACTTCCTAGCCTTTAGAAGCCTCTAGACTCTTCTAAAAATTGTGGTGATTTGCTATTATGAAGCTAGCATAGCTACTTTGAGCTGAAAAAGTCTGTGAACATTCATGTAAGTCAAATGCTATTGTGCCCAGAAATGTTAACTGAAAAAAGAGATGAATTGAGAAATATTAGACTCAAAGAATCAGAGAAAAAAGGAAGAAATAAAATAAAGATTACAATCACCTCACCTCCTTTCCTTTATAATTTTATGTTTTGGATATCAAAACATCATTAAATTTAATTTGCTAAATCTTGTTAAGCATTAGATGGATGTTGGATAGGCTTTAATAGGAAATTTGAGGCTTTATTAAATCCCTTTGTTACTATGAAGTCAATAGAAGTTTATAGCTCTCTGGGGTGACTCTTTGTGGCATGTTAAGAATTGTGATACTGGGGCCGGAGAGATAGCATGGAGGTAAAGTGTTTGCCTTTCATGCAGGAGGTCATCGGTTCGAATCCCGGCATCCCATATGGTCCCCCGTGCCTGCCAGGAGCAATTTCTGAGCCTGGAGCCAGGAATAACCCCTGAGCACTGCCTGGTGTGACCCAAAAACCAAAAAAAAAAAAACCAAAAAAAAAAAGAATTGTGATACTATGGAAACTACCTAGGAAGGAAACATGATTTTCTAATGACAGTATAGTGGTAGGTTTGCTTGGTGAAATGATTTGTGTCCTTACTTGGACAAAACACAGTGGGAATTATCTATTCCCCAAAAAGAGAGAGATCAGATGAGATTGGGCATGTTTAGGGTGATATAGCTGTAGATTAAAAAACAGCATGGCATTGAAATAGAGATAGAACCCCCCTCAGATCAGTGGGATAGGTTTAAGTATTCAAAAATGTTTCCCAGACATATAATCGATTAATCTTTTTAATTTATAATTTTTATTTTAATCACAGTGGCTTACATATCGTACTCAGTAATATTTTAAGTAACAATCGATTAATCTTTGATAAAGGGGCAAGAAATTCAAAGTGGAACAGGGGAAGCCTTTTCACAAGTGGTTTTGGGATAACTGGTCAGCCACATGCAAAAAAGCGAACTCAAACCTCCATCTAACACCATGCACAAAGGTCAAATCCAAATGGATTAAAGACCTTGATATCATACCTGAAACCATAAGGCACAACACGTAGGTAAAACACTTCATGAGACTTGAGACTTCTTCAAGGAGGAAACAGCACTCTTCAACCAAGTGGAAGCAGAGATAAACAGATGGGACTATATTAAGCTGAGAAGCTTCTGTACCTCAAAGGAAATAGTGACTAAGATACAAAAGCCACCTACAGAATGGGAGAAACTACTCACCCAATACCCATCAGATAAGGGGCTAATAATATATAAGATATACAAGGTACTGACAGAACTTAAGAAGAAAAAAAATCTAACCCCATAAAAAATGAGGGGGAAAATAAACATTTTCTCAAAGAAGTAAAAATGGCCAAAAGACAGAAGATAAAATGCTCCACATCAAGACTATAGTTTCAGGGATCATTTCTATAGCATGTTACTAGAGAAGTTTCTCTGATAGTGTAGAAGAGCACCCGAAGCCACGAGGAGGAGCCAGAGCGTCCTCTCCTGAGCGTGAAGCCGGCTCTAGGTGTCGCTTCTGCGGCTGCCTCTTGCCATTGATGATCGTTCTCCCTTTTCTCCGAAAAGGGTAGAGGGAGAGGATGCAGTCTGAGTGATAAGAAAAAGAAAAAGAAAAAAAATGTGGGGCCGGAGAGATAGCATGGAGGTAAGGCGTTTGCCTTTCATGCAGAAAGTCATCGGTTCAAATCCCGGCGTCCCATATGGTCCCCCGTGCCTGCCAGGAGCAATTTCTGAGCATGGAGCCAGGAGTAACCCCTGAGCACTGCCGGGTGTGACCCAAAAACCACAAACAAACAAACAAACAAAAAAAAAAAAGAAAAAAAATGCTCCACATCACTAATCATCAAGGAAATGCAAACCAAAACAAAGAGGTACCATTTCACACTACAGAGACTGGCACACATCACAAAGAATAAGAACAATCAGTGCTGGCTGTTGGAGATGTGGAGAGAAAGTAACCCTCATTCACTGCTGGTGGGAATGCTGTCTAGTCCAGCCTTTATGGAAAACAATATGGGGATTCCTCAAAAAACTGGAAATTGAGCTCCCAGATGATCCAGCTATACCACTCCTAGGGATATACCCCACAGACACAAAAACACAATACAAAAATGCCTTCTGCACAACTATATTCATTTCAGTGCTATTTACAACAGCCAGAATCCGGAACCAAACCATTCCCAACAACGGACGAGTGGTTAAAGAAACTATGGTACATATACACAATGTAATATTATGCAGCTGTCAGGAGAGATTAAGTCATGGAATTTTCCCTTTTTTTTTTTTTGGTTTTTTTTGGGGGGGGGGGCACACCCGGCGGTGCTCAGGGGTTACTCCTGGCTGTCTGCTCAGAAATAGTTCCTGGCAGGCACGGGGGACCCTATGGGACACCGGGATTCGAACCAACCACCTTTGGTCCTGGATCGGCTGCTTGTAAGGCAAATGCCGCTGTGCTATCTCTCTGGGCCCATGGAATTTTCCTATACATGGATGGGCATGGAAACTATTATGCTTAGTGAAATAAGTCAGAGGGAGAAAGATAAACAGAATAATCTCACTCATCTGTGGATTTTATTTTATTTTTTTGGTTTTTGGGTCACACCCGACAGTGCTCAGGGGTTACTCCTGGCTCCATGCTCAGAAATCGCTCCTGGCAGGCTTGGGAGACCATATGGGATGCCAGGATTTGAACCAATGACCTTCTGCATGAAAGGCAAACACCTTACCTCCATGCTATCTCTCCGGCCCCTCATCTGTGGATTTTAAGAAAAATTAAAGACATACCCGGAGAGATAGCACAGCTGCATTTGCCTTGCAAGCAGCCGATCCAGGACCAAAGGTGGTTGGTTCGAATCTTGGTGTCCCATATGGTCCCCCGTGCCTGCCAGGGGCTATTTCTGAGCAGACAGCCAGGAGTAATCCCTGAGCACCGCCGGGTGTGGCCCCCCCAAAAAAAGAAAAATTAAAGACATTACTGTAATAATCCCCAGAGACAATAGAGATGAGGCTGAAGTCGGATCATGATATGAAGCTCACTACAAAGAATGGTGAGTGCAGTTAGAGAAATAACTACACTAACAACTATCATGACAATGATAATGAGTGAGAGAAGTAGAATGCCTGTCTGGAATACAGGCAGAGGATGGGGGAGGAGGGAGATGGGGTGCATTGGTGGTGTGAATGTTGCACTGCTGAAGGGGGATGCTCATTTTATGACTGAAACATAATTACAAATATGTTTGTAATCATGGTGCTTAAATAAAAATATTAGGGCCTGGAGAGATAGCACAGCGGCGTTTGCCTTGCAAGCAGCCGATCCAGGACCAAAGGTGGTTGGTTCGAATCCCGGTGTCCCATATGGTCCCCCGTGCCTGCCAGGGGCTATTTCTGAGCAGACAGCCAGGAGTCATCCCTGAGCACTGCCAGGTGTGACCCAAAAACCAAAAAAAAAAATTAAAAACAAACAAAAAAGAGCAAAAGAAATAGAAACTGTGATTATAAGCAGCTCAGAATCCAGTAGGTAAACTCAGGCAGGTACAAAGTTACAGAGAAGTATATTTTCAGTGAGAGATAGAGAGTAGGGCAATTGTTTTACTAAGCTCCTGACTGGTAGCCAGAGTACATAATATATCAGAGGAGAACTCCTGAAATGGGATATTGCCACCAACTTCAGTAAACACTGTCAATGAAAAAGGGGCGTTGTGAAGCCAAAGGGATCACCAATACTCTCTTTCCTTTGATAAAACATAGTGTGGTGTCAGGTCTTTTGCAAAAGAGCCAGTGTGTGGTGAGAGAATGTGGCCTTTGGGGGCTGAAGACAGTCACCCTGCCTCTCAATAGCTGTGTGAACTCAGGCAAGCTGGTTGACATCTCTAAAACCCTCTTTCTACTTAGGTATATGTTTTATTCCATAGATGATGTTGGGAAGATTAAAAGAGATCATGTTCATTCTTAGTGCTATACCTGGTCCATGATAAAAGTACAAGAAATATTAGTTCTTTTTCTCTTAGTCTTTTTTTCCTGCCTGTTTTCTTGTCTTTTTTGTAGGTTATACCTGGTGGTGCTCAGGGCTTATGCCTGGCTCTGCTCAGGGGAACCTGGGTTGACTTCAGGCAGTGCAAGCATCTTAATCACTGTTTATCTCGCAGGCCTTCCTTTCATCTTAGTAATAGTGAACGTTAATATTTATTCAGAGCATCTCAGTCCCCATGCTGAGCAGTCTAGTCTTGTTTAAGCTTTACAAATAACACCAGAAATTGACGTTATAACTAACACCCAAATTACAGATGCAGAGACAAACCTAGAAACTTGTTAGAGAGGACTGGAGTGATAGTACAACAAGCAGGACTCTTGTCTTGCACAAGGCTGACCTGACTTCCATCCCTGACATTACATAAGGTCCCCCTTACCCCACTAGAAATGATCCCTGAGCATAAAGTGAAGAGGAGGCCCTGAGCACTGATAGAGATAGCCTGCCCCAAAAGAAACTGGCTGAGAGCACATTCCTACTGAGTAGAAGAGTTAAAATTGCCCATTGCATAAAGAAGGGCCTGCTGACTGGTTTGCTGATACTAAGCTCATTAAGCAAAGACTGCTAAGAACTCATTATGTTTCAGCCACATTATAAGCTACTCAAGATGTGATGATGAGCAAAACAACTCATCATCAAAACAGCTCAGGGACTCTCAAATTTTAATTCTGGACATGGTCACTTCTTGGCTAGTGAAGACTGACCCGTGCTGTACAGGTCTTTAGTGGCAGTCATAGCCTTTGAGATGACAGCAACATCCTATGAATTCCCAGAGTTTTCATTTTGACAATGAAACATCTCTCTAGGGGCTGGAGCGATAGCACAGCGGTAAGGCCTTTGCCTTTCACATGGCCAACACAGGACAGACCCCGGTTGGAATCCTGGCATCCCATATGGTCCACCTTGCCTGCCAGGAGCGACTTCTGAGAGCAGAGCCAAGAGTAATTCCTGAGTGCTGCCAGATATGTCCCACCCCCAAAAGAAACATTTCTCTAGGCATTGCTTCAGAGCCAGAGTTAAACCCTAAGCACTGCCAAGTGTTGGCCTCAACCTCTCCCCAAAAAATCCTTCCCCAAATAAACAAAGTACCCATACAGTAATCTGTCCAAGTTGTGGCTACCAGCTCACAAAATGCTTTCTTTTGTTGTATTGAAAGCTTTCTATTTTGTTTGGGAAAGGAAAGTAATAATGTATACTCGGAATATATTTTAGAGTCAACATATTTGAAACAGTATGTCATAAGTTACAATGTTATATAAATGGAAATGAGTAAAAGGACACAGTGACTTATCCTATAAATGAGGTTATTTACAGTTGCATAGTTAGATGAGCAAGGAAAGTCATGAATTCGAGGGACTTAATACTAAGTGATGCTAGGACCAATATTTCCAGGTGTATTACCATGTTTTGCAGTTACTGTGATATTAGTAAACTGTTTCTTTAGTGTTGCAATCCAAACATTACATATTTTGATCATCTTCTTGTAGCAATGGCTAGGATCTCACCTGATGGTGTTTTCAGGGATCAAATTTATACCTAGTGCTTGGAGCCAAGATGTGGTAGGGACAGAACTGAGGGTCTAACCAATGTGTCAGGCAAGTGCTTTCCCACTTGAACCACATCCCCACCTTGTCAAGAGAGACAATGTCATTTTCATGGCCCAAGAACCAGATTGGCTCTACCTTCCTGGTTTATAAAATGAGGATATTGTATACTTTACAATTTTAATAGGACTAATTAAAGATGAATGAGCTGAAGCCTTCCCAGAGACTCTGTGTTTTGTACTTGATATCTGGATACTAATACATGATGGTATTTTATAAGCCCATTATGAATAGACACATTCTTAATCCCTGGCAGACATCCTGATGTGGTCAATCCGTTGCCATGCATTAAGAAAAGGAGAATATGCACTGTAAAAAAAATTAAAAAAAAAAGAAAAGGAGAATATGCTATAAAGTATCAGTTCACATCCCCCAACCATGGTGTAATATTTTCTTTTGCTCTCAATGTGTGAATTATAAAAAATAAGCTAGCTACAATAGCACCATTTTTATTATATCAGAAATGAAGACAAAGACAGGACTGTATCCAATCTGTGAAGATATTTAGCATTTAATATTCCCTTTGGGAAATCAATATGGTTTGGAGGAGATTATTTATATACCACTAGTCAAGTGTGGTTTAAATAAATGCACAATGTTGCCAGAGCTATGAGAGTGAATTTTTCAATGTCAAGACCTTACTATTGAATAAAGAGATATAATAATAAATCAGTGAGTGGGAAAATGGTGACTAGAAATTATCTGGTCGTTTAACTGATATAGATGAAGATCTTCAGGTTCTTTTCCTTAAGGACTTATTCAAATCACAAAAATGAACATTTGGGCACTGTTGACCAACATACTAACATTTATTATTATATATATTATTATTATAACTATTATTATTAGTTATTTAAAATGTATATTGGAGAAACTAATTTTCTTTTTTTTTTTTTTTTTTGTGGTTTTTTTTTTTTTTGGGTCACACCCGGCAGTGCTCAGGGGCCACTTCTGGCTCCATGCTCAGAAATTGCTCCCGGCAGGCACGGGGGACCATATGGGACGCCGGGATTCGAACCGATGACCTCCTGCATGAAAGGCAAACGCCTTACCTCCATGCTATCTCTCCGGCCCCGAGAAACTAATTTTCTTTCAATGGTGTCAAATGTGGACTGGTGGTTTAAACCTAAAAATAATTTATTTTGTGATTGATTAGATAAATTAGAATTATCAACATCATTCCTACTCTGTTGGGGAAAGTGAAGCCACTTCTGAAGGTGCTCAGGAGTACTACTGCCACAGACACATTCAAGGCAAGTGCCCTACTTTTTGTACTATTACTTTGGCGACCTTTTATCTATTTATTTATTTATTTATTTATTTATTTATTTATTTATTTATTTATTGTTTTGGACCACACCCAGCCACATTCAGTGGATATTTCTGGCTCTGCACTCAGGAATCACTTCTGGCAGGCTCAAGAGACCATACGGGATGCTGGATATCGAACCCAGGTTGGCCACAAGTAAGGCAAATGCCCTTTCTGCTGTGCTATCATTCCAGTCCAATCCAGAGTGGGTACCTTCTGCATAGTTCAAGATGCAAAGGGATCCTTCCCAAACTTGAAGAAGTGTAAAGAGGATGATTAGCAGGTGAGGAAAAACAATGACATGGAGAGAAGTCTTGAGCTAAAAACCACACAGCTGAATTTCTTCTTAGGCTACTTGCTTCATATTAGAGAGAAAGTATATACTGATATTTTCTTTTTGTTGTTATTTGGGGGGAGCATATCTTGCAATGCTTAGGACTTCCTACTGGTTCTACACTCACAGGTCACTCCTGGCAGGTTCAGGGGACCATATAGGGTGTTGAGGATTGAACCCATGTTGTCCATATGCAAGTTAAATATCCTACCTGTGCTACTATCATTCTGGGCCCAGAAATTGCTATCTTCTGGGAAGAAACAAGAAAAACGTGCACCTAATAGGAGCGACTTTAAGGCAATTCCAAGGGCATGTTGGTCATGAGATTCTATAATTCTCACTTTTTCTTTTTGATTTGGAAGTCATATTTGGGGGGCAATGGCAGTGCTGTGGGAGTGTGCTACTTCTGGGTCAGTGCTCAGGGGTTGCTTCTAGCGGTTTTCCAGGGACCAGACCATGCTGGGGATTGAACCTGAATCTGCTACATGCCAAGCCAGAGTTCCAGTTCATTTGTTGTTGACCAGATATAATAAGGAAACACTGACTGATGCAATGACATAACATCACATAATGACAGAATAACGTTACAATGAGAAAACACTTAATGGAGTCATTTAAGGGGTATGATTTTGTGGGAGCTCAGAACCTCTCATCTTCTACTTCCAACACTCCAGAAACTTGTAAAACTGGGCTCTGCCTGTCAATGGATCTGTTTCTCTCTTTGGCAACGGGAACATCAACCAAAGAGCTCAATCAGTCATCAGCTACAGCCAAGAAAAAGTTGTCGACTCATGCTATCTTGCCTGCTCCACTGTGTATGCAATGAACTACAGGGCCGCTGTCAGAAAGTCCTAAGGTTCTTTCATGTAGGGGGAGACAAGAGCAGGAGAGCAGCCTTCATTCAGAGTGTTGGGCAAATTTGGCCCTTTTTGGCTCATTTATCCAAGAAAGAATTTGGTTATTTGACAAGTTTCTGAAAGTGGGGGGAACGAGGGTAAGTGCTTTGTGTCTGACCACAATCAGAGTTGTTGCTTATCGAAATTGAAACAGGAGCCCCAATATAGACAAGTAAATTCACGTACACGGTCCTGGCTTTGCATGCTATTTATTAAATCTCACGTGTGTGTGTGTGTGTATGTGTGTGTGTGTGTGTTTGTATGCTCTCTTTCTGGAAATACTGTGCAGTTAGGACCCATTAGGAGAGGCAAGTAAAACTTAAGCTCATGCCAACCCATCTGACACTGCACTACTAATTAGGATCATAAAGACAAAATTCAAGGAAGAAAGTGAAAAAGTTAGTAAGGCTGGAGGAAGGAGCATGTGAGCAGATTAAGGAAGAGAAGAGATTGCAGATTAGGGAAGAGAAGAGATTGCAGATTCCTTCCTTCCTTCCTTCCTTCCTTCCCTCCCTCCCTCCCTCCCTCCCTCCCTCCCTCCCTCCCTCCCTCCCTCCCTCCCTCCCTCCTTCCTTCCTTCCTTCCTTCCTTCCCTCCCTCTCCCTCCGTCCCTTCCTCCCTCCTTCCATCCTTTTTTCTCTCTCCCTCTTCTCTTCCCTCTCTTCCTTCCCTCGCTTCTTCCCTCCCTTCTCCCCCTGCCTGCCTTGCCTGCCTGCCTTGCCTGCCTGCATGCCAAAGCAACCTGGGACTCCAACATTCATGCTCACTTGTTATGATAGGCCAATGTCCTAGTTCCTAGGGCAGGAGATACAGGTGAGATTCACTGAAGGGCTGGTCTGGAGGTAGTAAGAAATGTGCCCTCAGAAGGCTTAGGGAACTACTGTAGCTACTACCTTGATCCTGAAACTTACAATAATACAACACTTTGATTTTGCCCTCGATAAAAATGCATGGCTGGGTTTTATGTGTCCAGTCACTTTACCTTGTCCAGAAGTCACACTGAGATAAGAATCCAGCTTTTGGACTGGAGAGATATCATGGAGGTAAGGCATTTGCCTTTCATTCAAAATGTCATTGGTTCGAATCCTGGTCCCCCAAGCCTGCCAGGAGCAATTTATGAGCTTGGAGCCAGCCTGATGTGACCCAAAAACCAAAAAAAAAATCCAGCTTTGAGGAAGAGTAATAAGACAGTACATTAAGACGCTTACCAACCACCCCTGGTTCGATCCTCAGCATCTCGTATGGTCCCATGAGCACTGCAAGGAATGATTCCTGAGAGCAGAACCAGGAATAAGCCCTGAGCATTGTCAAGTGTGGCCCCCAAACTAAACAACAAACAGACATACCCAAAGAAGTTTTAGCTTCTTACTCTTTTGAGGGTAATGATAAGATTATATTATATTAATCAATATATAAGTATGCAATTTATAAATTACATGGATTAGTAAGCATGTTATTTTTGACACCAAGGGTGTCTTGGCAATCAAACCCTGAGAACTTTAGGGCCCAGAAAGATAGGGCAGTGGTAAGGCCTTACACATAGCAGACCTGGGTCCAATCTTCTCCATCCTATATGGTCTCTGAAAGCTGCAAAGAATGATTCCTGAGCATCACCAGGTATGTTCCAAAAAAACAAAAAAACAAAAACAAAAACAAAAAAAAACAAGAAAAGAAAAACTTGAGAGCCAGAAAGAATACAGGAGCTAAGGCACTTGGTTTGCAGGTAGTCAAGGCCAGTTTAATCCTTGGCATCACCTATGGTTCCCAGAGCAAATGTTTGGGTCACTCCTCAACACAGGGCCAGGAGTAGACCCTGGGCACAATTGGGCATTAATCCTCCATCAATAAGCGAAAGAAATCCTGTGTAGAGTGAAATCATGTTTCTCTGGGGGAGGATTTTGAGCCACACTTGGTAATGATCAAGAGTTACTCCTAACTCATTGTTCAGTGATCATTTCTGTTAAAGCTCTGTGGATCATATGGGATGCTGATCAAAGCTGGGTTGGCTGCCTGCAAGTCAAATGCCCTCCATACCCCCTTACTATTATTCTGGCTTCTGAAATCCCTTTTTAATAGATATTTTTGAATTTTGGACCACACCCAGTGTGGCTTTGCACTCAGAAATAACTCCTTGCCTTGCATGCGGCTAGCCCCAGTTCGATTCCCGGCATCACATATGATCCCACAAGACTTTCAGGAGCACCTTCTGAGTGCAGAGCCAGGAGTAACCCCTAAGCGCTGCTGGGCGTGACAGAAAAGAAAGAGAAAAGAAAGAAAGAAAGAAAGAAAGAAAGAAAGAAAGAAAGAAAGAAAGAAAGAAAGAAAGAAGGAAGGAAGGAAGGAAGGAAGGAAGGAAGGAAGGAAGGAAGGAAGGAAGGAAGGAAGGAAGGAAGGAAGGAAGGAAGGAAGAAAGGAAGGAAGGAAGAAAGGAAGAAAGAAAGAAAGAAAGAAAGAAAGAAGGAAAGAAGGAAGGAAGGAAGGAAGGAAGGAAGGAAAGAGAGAAGAAAGAGAAAGAGAAAATGAGAGAAGAAAGAGAAAGAGAAAAAGAGAGAAAGGAAGGAAAGAAGGAAGAAAGGAAGGAAGGAAGAAAAGAAGGAAGGAAGGAAGGAAGGAAGGAAGGAAGGAAGGAAGGAAGGAAGGAAGGAAGGAAGGCTTTTCCTATTTTTGCTTATGTCTCCTGAAATTCTGCCTGTGAAGGGAGTAGTTTCTGACCCCTGCCTGCATGCTTAACCACAAGAAGAGGGACTGGAAATGTTTCTCCATGCCTCCTCCTATTTGCTCTTCTGTCTCCTGAAATTCTTCTGAGGAGGCCAAGAAAGACCCAGTGAAAACTGTCTCCTAGAGTCTCCACAGCAGACAGGCACTCCCCCTCTCTGCCTGTGAAAGGGGGTGATGCACCCAGCCTGACTCACCTTCAGGTTTGAATGAGGGATACACATAGTTTCACAGATAAGCAACAGTTCAGAAACTTTACAGATGCAAAACCAGCCTTGAAGGAAAAACTGAAAGGTCTACTTTAAGACAAAACAGACCAACAGACACACCAAACTTATACAAAGATGACATTAAATCCCATGACAATCATCTCCCTCAATGTCAATGCACTAAATACACCAGATAAGAGACACAGAGTGGGAAAATGGATCAAAAAGATGAATCCAACTTTCTGCTGCCTACAAGAAACACACCTGAATAGTCAGACTCAAACATAGACTCAAGGCTGGAGGAAAAACATACAAGCAAACAACACCCTTAAAAAAGCTAGACTGGCCATACTAATGTCAGATGACACAAACTTTAGACTCAGAAAAGTTGTGAGGGACAAAGATGGACATTTCGTACTAATCAAGGGATATGTGCAAGAGGAAGAAACCACACTACTCAACATATACGCACATAATGAGAGACCAGCAAAAGACCTACTACAACTATTAACAAATTTGAAAGAAGATATCAATAGTAACACAATAATTGTGCGAGACCCCAACACTGCCCTGTCACCACTTAATAGGTCAACTCGACTGAAACCCAACAAAAATATACTAGCCCTGAAAAGAGAAATGAAAGAAAGAGGCCTAGTATATATATGGCACTCAATCCCCAGAAATCTGGATAGACATTCTTTTGCAATGTACATGGGTCATTCTCCATGATAGACCACATGCTGGGACATAAAACATACCTCCGTAAAATCAAGAGGATAAAAATTTTGTAGGGGAGATGCAAATCAAAACTACAATGAGGTATCATCTCAAACCTCATAGACTGGCACACGTCACAAAGAACAAGAACAATTAGTGCTGGTAGGGATGTGGAGAGAAAGGAACTCTTATTCACTGCTGGTGGGAATGCTGTCTAGTCCAGCCTTTATGGAAAACAATATGGAGATTTCTCAAAAAGCTGGAAATTGAACTCACATATGAACCAGCTATTCCACTCCTAGGGATATACCCTAGGAAGACAAAAATACAATTCAAAAATCCTTCCTTACACCTATATTTATTGCAGCACTATTTACAATAGCCAGACTCTGGGAACAACCAAGATGCCATTCAACAGATGAATAGCTGAGGAAATTGTGGTACACAATGGAATTTTACGCAGCTGTCAGGAGAGATGAAGTCATGAAGTTTTCCTATACGTGGATGTACATGGAATCTATTATGTTAAGTGAAATAAGTCAGAGGGGGAGAGATAGACACAGAATAGTCTCACTCATCTATTTTTTTTTTGTTTGGTTTTTCGGGCCACACCTGTTTGATGCTCAGGGGTTACTCTTGGCTAAGCTCTCAGAAATTGCCCCTGGCTTGGTAGGACCATATGGGACTCTGGGGGATTGAACCGCGTTCCTTTCTTGGCTAGCGCTTGCAAGGCAGACACCTTACCTCTAGCGCCACCTCGCTGGCCTCTCATCTATGGGTTTTAAGAAAAATTAAAGACTCTCCCACTCAGTGGGTGGCTCTTGTATCCTGGGCACTATTTCCTTTGAGGTGCAAAAGCTTCTCAACTTAATATATTCCCATCTGTTAATCTCTGTTTTCACTTGCTTGGAGAGTGCAGTTTCCTCCTTGAAGATGCCTGAAGTCTCAATGTCCTGGAGAGTTTTGCCTATGTGTTGTTCTATATATCTTATGGTTTGGGGTCGGATATCGAGGTCTTTAATCCATTTGGATTTTACCTTCGTACATGATGTTAGCTGGGGGTCTAAGTTCAATTTTTTGCAAGTGGCTAGCCAGTTGTGCCAACACCACTTGTTGAAGAGGCTTTCCTTGCTCCATTTAGGATTTCCTGCTCCTTTATCAAAAATTAGGTGATTGTATGTCTGGGGAACATTTTCTGAGTATTCAAGCCTATTCCACTGATCTGAGGGTCTGTCCTTATTCCAATACCATGCTGTTTTGATAACTATTGCTTTGTAGTAAAGGGATAATCTCCAAAATATACAAGGCACTGACAGAAATTTACAAGAAAAAAACATCTAATTCCATCAAAAAATGGGGAGAAGAAATGAACAGACTCTTTGACAAAGAAGAAATACAAATGGCCAAAAGACACATGAAGAAATGCTCCACATCACTAATCATCAGAGAGATGCAAATCAAAACAACAATGAGATACCACCTCACACCACAGAGAATGGCACACATCACAAAGAATGAGAACAAACAGTGCTGGCGGGGATGTGGAGAGAAAGGAACCCTTATCCACTGCTGGTGGGAATGCCGTCTAGTTCAACCTTTATGGAAAGCAATATGGAGATTCCTCCAAAAACTGGAAATCGAGCTCCCATACGATCCAGCTATACCACTCCTAGGAATATACCCTAAGAACACAAAAATACAATACAAAAATCCCTTCCTTACACCTATATTCATTGCAGCACTATTTACCATAGCAAGACTCTGGAAACAACCAAGATGCCCTTCAACAGACAAATGGCTAAAGAAACTGTGGTACATATACACAATGGAATATTATGCAGCTGTCAGGAGGGATGAAGTCATGAAATTTTCCTATACATGGATGTACACAGAATCTATTATGCTGAGTGAAATAAGTCAGAGAGAGAGAAAAACGCAGAATGGTCTCACTCATCTATGGGTTTTAAGAAAAATGAAAGACATTCTTGCAATAATAAATTTCAGACACAAAAGAGAAAAGAGCTGGAAGTTCCAGCTCACCTCAGGAAGCTCACCACAAAGAGTGATGAGTTTAGTTAGAGAAATAACTACATTTTGAACTGTCCTAATATTGAGAATGTATGAGGGAAATGTAGAGCCTGTTTAGGGTACAGGCGGGGGTTGGGTGGGGAGGAGGGAGATTTGGGACTTGGGTGATGGGAATGTTGCACTGGTGATGGGTGGTGTTCCTTTTATGACTGAAACCCAAACACAATCATGTATGTAATCAAGGTGTTTAAATAAAAAAAAAAGAAAAATGAAAGACATTATTGTAAGAAGGCCCAGAGAAAACAGAGTTAAGGACTGGAAGGGCTGGAAGGACCAGCTCACAATTTGAAGCTCACCACAAAGAGTGGTGAACTATTTTAGAAAAATAACTACACTAACAACTAGCATGATAATGTTAAAGAATGAGAGAAGTGGAGTGCCTGTTGCGAATACAGGTGGGGGTTGGGGGAAGGGGGACACTGGTGGTGGGAGTATTGCACTGGTGAAGGGGGGTATTCTGTTTATGACTGAAACCCAACTACAAACATGCTTTTAATCATGGTGCTTAAATAAAGATTTATATATAATAAAAGAAATCAACGGGGCTGGAGAGATAGCACATTGGCGTTAGCCTTGCAAGCAGCCAACCCAAAACTTAAGGTGGTTGGTTCAAATTCCGGTGTCCCATATGGTCCCCCGTGCCTGCCAGGGTCTATTTCTGAGCAGATAGCCAGGAGTAACCCCTGAGGACCACTGGGTATGGCCAAAAAACAAAAAAAAAAGAGAGAGAGAGAGAGAAAGAAATCAACAACTGGGCCCGGAGAGATAGCACAGTGGCGTATGCCTTGCAAGCAGCAGGATTCCAAAGGTGGTTGGTTCGAATCCTGGTGTCCCATATGGTCCCCCATGCCTGCCAGGAGCTATTTCTGAGCAGATAGCCAGGAGTAACCCCTGAGCAATGCTGGGTGTGGCCCAAAAACAAAAAACAAAAACAAAAACAAAAAAAAGAAATCAACAACTAAAAATAATTTGCAGACTACCTTCGCTGATCACAAGGCTCTGAAATTAGAAGTGAACTACAGGGCCCGGAGAGATAACACAGTGGCATTTGCCTTGCAAGCAGCTGATCCAGGACCAAAGGTGGTTGGTTCGAATCCTGGTGTCCCATATGGTTCCCCGTGCCTGCCAGGAGCTATTTCTGAGCAGACAGCCAGGAGTAACCTCTGAGCATCGCCGGGTGTGGCCCAAAAAACAAAAAAAAACAAAAAAAAACAAAAAAAAAAAAAAGAAGTGAACTACAAAAGGGCACAGAAGAAAAACTTTAACACCTGAAAATTAAACAGCCTAGTACTGAACAACCAGTGTCTCCGGGATGAAATCAAAGAAGAAATCAAAACTTTCCTAGAAACAAATGACAATGAAGACACAAACTATCAGAATCTATGGGACACAGCAAAGGTGGTACTTAGAGGAAAATTTATAGCTTTACAAGCACACATCAGGATGGAAGAAGGGGCCTACCTAAATAACTTAATAATGCAGCTTATAAAACTAGAAAATGATCAACAAAAGGAACCAAAATAGGTACACAGAAGGAAATAACAAAGATTAGAGCAGAAATCAATGAAATGGAAACCCCCCAAATAAACAATACAAAAGATCAATGAAAGCAGAAGTTGGTTCTTTTAGAAAATAAACAAGATTGGGACTGGAGAGATAGCATGGAGGTAAGGCTTTTGCCTTTCATCCTAAAGGATGGTGGTTCAAATCCCGGCATCCCATATGGTCCCCCGAGTCTGCCAGAGGCAATTTCAGAGCATAGAGCCAGGAGTAACCCCTGAGCGCTGCTGGGTGTGACCAAAAAACAAAAAATAAATAAAAAGTAAAAAAAAAAAACCAAACAAGACATCACATTGATACCAAAACCAGCAGAGATACTGCCAAAAAAGAAAGACCAATATCCCTGATGAATACAGATGCAAATATCCTCAACAAAATTCTGGCAAATAGAATCCAATGCCTCATCAAGAAGGTCATTCAGGGGCCGGAGAGGTAGCATGGAGATGGGACATTTGCCTTGCATGCAGGAGAATGGTGGTTCGAATTCCTCTCTGGTCCCCCAAGCCTGCCAGGAGCGATTTCTGAGCATAGAGCCGAGCTAGGAGTAACCCCTGAGTGCTGCCGGGTGTGACCCAAAAAACTATAAAGAAAAAAGGTCATTTACCATGATCAAGTAGATTTCATCCCAGGAATGCGAGGATGGATATACATCCGTAAATCAGTCAAAATAATACACAATATCAACAACAAGAAAAATAAAAACCATATGATCATATCAATAGATGCAGAGAATGCATTTGATAAGGTCCAACACCCATTTTTTTTGGTTTTTGGATCACACCTGGCACCGCTCAGGGGTTACTCCTGGCTCTATGCTCAGAAATCGCCCCTGGCGGCCCGGAGAGATAGCACAGCGGCGTTTGCCTTGCAAGCAGCCGATCCAGGACCAAAAGTGGTTGGTTCGAATCCCAGTGTCCCATATGGTCCCCCGTGCCTGCCAGGAGTTATTTCTGAGCAGACAGCCAGGAGTAAACCCTGAACATTGCCGGGTGTGGCCCAAAAACCAAAAAAAAAAAAGAAGAAAAAAAAGAAATCGCCCCTGGCAGGCACAGGGGACCATATGGGATGCCGAAATTCGAACCACCATCCTTCTCTATGAAAGGCAAATGTATTAGTTCCATGCTATCTCTCCGGCCCCCCAACACCCATTCTTGATAAAAAAAAAACTCTCAGCAAGATGGGAATGAAAGGAACTTTTTTTCAATACAGTTAAAGCCATTTACCACAAACCAATGGCAAATATTATCCTCAATGGAGAAAAACTAAAAGCCTTCCCTCTTAAATCTGGTACAAGACAAGGCTGTCCCCTCTCACCACTCCTATTCAAAATAGTATTGGAATACTTGCTATAGTGATTAGGCAAGAAAAAGATATCAAGGGCACCAAGATAAGAAAGGAAGAAGTCAAGCTCTCACTGTTTGCAGATGATATGATACTATATTTAAAAACCCTAAAAGACTCTAACAAAAAGCTTCTAGAAACAATAGATTCATATAGCAAAGTGTCAGGCTACAAAATTAACACACAAAAATCAATGGCCTTCTTATATATCAATACTGATAGAGAAGAAATGGACATTAAAAAACAACCCCATTCTGTTTAGTGTCACAAATACTCAAATATCTTGGAGTCAACTTAACTAAAGATGTGAAGGACCTATACAAAGAAGACTATAAAACACTGCTTCAAGAAATAAGTGAGGACACGTGGAAATGGAAACACATACCCTGCTCATGGATTGGCAGGATTAACAGCATTAAAATGGCAATACCCCCTAAAGCATTGTACAGATTTAATGCAATCCTTGTAAAGATACCCATGACATTCTTCAAAGAAATGGATCAAACACTGCTGAAATTCATTTGGAACAATAAACACCCACGAATAGCTAAAGCAATTTGGGAAAAGGAATATGGGAGGCATTACTTTCCCAAATTTTAAATTGTATTACAAAACAATAGTTATCAAAATAAAATGGTATTGGAATAAAGACCAACCCCCATATCAGTGGAATAGATATGAGTATTCAGAGAATGTTCCCCAGACATACAATCATTTAATTTTTGATAAAGGGGCAAGAAATTCAAAATGGAGCAAGGAAAGTCTCTTCAATAAATGGGTTTGGGATAACTGGTCAGCCACTTGCAAAAAAGAGAACTCAGACCCCCAGCTAACACCATATATGAAGGTAAACTCCAAATGGATTAAAGACCTTGATGTTAGACTTGAAAACATAAGGTATATGAAACAACACGTAGGTAAAACACATTATGCTATTGAGACTAAAGGCATCTTCAAAGAGAAAACAGCACTCTCCAAACAAGTGGAAGCAGAGACAAACAGATGGGAATATATTAAGCTGAGAAGCTTCTGCACTTCAAATTAAATAGTGTCTAGGATACAAGAACCACCCACTGAATGGGAGAAAACCATTATTCACCCAATACCCATCAGATAAGGGGCTATTCGAAATATACAAGATACTGACAGAACTTAACAAGAAAAAAAATCTATTCCCATCAAAAATGGGGAGAAGTAATGCACAGTTTGTCAAAAAAGAAATACAAATGGCCAAAAAATACAAGAAAAAAATGCTCCACATCACTAATCATCAGGGAGATGCAAATCACG